>NC_045720.1:10593911-11343863 GCF_009834535.1 Camelus ferus
ACTGTCACCACTGGCTTCTGCTTCCCAGCCCTACCTCTCATTTGGCTGTGACCTTGGGCCACTCCTGTCACTTGTCCTACAGCCTCTTTAGGGGACAACTTTATCTAGAAAAAGGAAACACAGAGTCATAAAGTAGTCTATATTCATAAATTACTACCTTATCATGTATAGATTATGTGTATGACAGACAATTGATAACAAATTCTAACCTTTGCCCATCTTATACTTAAATTTGAAGGCGTCATTTTAAACTATGCTCTGGGTGTTAGGTTCCAGAAAGAATGAATCTAAGTTCTCACAAAGTATCAATATCCTTTACTCCTCATCATTAAAAGCATTGTTTGCAAAAGATCTTTCAGGACTGCATTGACGTCCCCAAGACCTCTCTTAATATTTTGACTTTTCAGTCACTCACTCCTAACCTCCTAGAGGGTCACCATCAGTTCCTTCTCTTCCCCACAGTTAGCTGGTCCGACTCCGCCAGGGTCCTCCAGGCCTCCGGACAGCAGGACAAGTCCCTTCCTGCTTCACTTCCCTTTAGCACCTAGGGCTGTAGGAAGCACCTGATGTTTACCCTTTAGTTCCTTTTACAGTTGCTCCCCCCACCCCAAGAGGTCTCATGAGGGCAGGGACTTGCATCCATTTCGTTGGCTACTCCCTGGCATATCAGGCACTGGGTCAGTGCCTGGCACACAGGGGGCTCTGGGCAAGTGCTCCGGATTCAAGCAGCCCTGCCCGCAGCACTTCATCTGCATCGTGAAACCCTGCAGTCCGAGCAAGACCGCAATTTCTGGCATCTGGTCTGCCTTGGATAGAACAGGCCCTGTTATCCAACTCTCCCACTGTCACGTTGTTGAACGAGTGGCAGCCGTAAACAGGAGAGACACGTAGAGGTTTTACGCTGATTGGCCAACCTAAAGGCAGGGTCTTTCTTTGGCCCGTTGACCACAGATGCAAATGGTCTTCCTTGCAAGATACATACCCATGATTCTACAATTTCTGATTTCCATTTCTTCAAAGTAGTGCAAAAGTGAGTCATCTGCAAAACATATGGAATACAGCTTCCTTAGAGTTTTACAATTTTTTCTGCCTATTTTTTACAGCTGTTTTGCCTCTTACGTGATTTGGTGACAATTTTTTAGCAAATCACCATGATCCGTTCCTTCCAGAGCACTAAACTTAGTTTTCATGCTGCAGCTCAGTCCTCATCGGTTTATGTCGTATGCAGTTACCAACTCACTTCTGGCCAGCACATGAATCAAGAGGTGAGAAAAGCCTGGCGGATACATCAATATCAATAGCTAACATTTAACAGGGGTTTACCCGGTGCCAAGCAACACCGTTCTAACCCTTTATATGTATTAATTCATTTAATGCCATAATCACTCCAGAAGGTAGGTACTAGCATCAGTCTGATTTTACACAGAGAAGCATACAAGCACAGAGAGGTTATTTAACCTGCCCAAGGTCACACAGCTGATGGGGGCAGAACAAAGTTTTGAATCTGGAAAATTGGGCTTGTGAGTAGCCCACCAGCCCTGAGCCTTCAGGAAGCCTGGGACTTTGCTCGGTTTGCTGTGCAAAGGAAACAGGCAGCATCAACTCATTATCCAAGGAGGAAGCCAAAGGGAGGTCAGTGAAGAATTTCTGCTAGTCTTGCCCTGGACTGACAGATGTGTACCACAGCTGGCAACCAGTGAATGACTGATGATCATCGGATGTGGGTGGGCTGGACTTGAGCAGTGAGTTTGTGAGTGCAGATTTTCATGTTGTGATGACTTTTGTGTCCCTGTGCAATCTGTCTGCAGGAACATGGATGGCAAGGACCCCTCAGCTTCCATGGGGCTGGAACATGAACTGCTAGTAGGGGAGGGCAAGGATGAGGCTGGGTTCAGCGATAAGGGCAGATGTGTCAGGCCAAAGGATTTGGATGCAATACCATCTAGAGATGGTTCTTCACATGCAGGGACCTGGCCAGAAAGTGCTCCCGGCCTGCGGAGGCTCGGAGCAGAAGGCCTGAGATTCAGAGACTCCCCAAACCGCTGGTGTGCACTGCAGTGCAGGAGGATGGGGAGAGAATCCTGAAAACAGGAGTCGCCGGCAAGGGTCATTCTCGCCTCTTCCTTTATACTTCAGCATTGGGCCGGTCCAGTTCCGGTGGCACTGCCCACCTCGGATGCAAGGCAAGACACGAGCTGGGCTTTGATAGCAGAGATGAAAGGCAGGGCTGCAGTGCGCATGAGGGCCGAACAAATGTCAGCTGCTTTCATCAGGAAAACCCCAAATTACCCACTCTCACACACAGGCTTTCATCTCCTCCCGGGCAAGCAGAGGCTGCTTATTAGAAAAGCTGCCTTGTCCGCAATCTCCCTTGTGGGAGATGGGGTTGACGGGCAGAAGCCAGCGTGACCCTCAGCATCACTGCATCCCTCAGGACCGCTCCAAGGAGCGGCTGGGCCGTCGGAAACACAGGCTCCACTCTGCCCTTCGCCACAGGACGCTGACTAAGCGGACAGAGAGGAGGTCTGTCCAGGCCAGCCGCCACCACTGCATGGGGAGGGCGATGCCAACAGACGGCTGCGCCCGGAGCCGGCTGCAGGAGCACCGAGCCGGCCAAGCCGCCGCGCCTCCCACACACACAGCCTGCGGCCCCAGGAAGCGGAGGTTTGGGACCACAAACATCAGTGCACAGGAGGGCTGAGCGGCCCTTCTTTCTGCTTTCTTTCTTTCTGTCTCCTCCAGCAAAGCCGGCAATTGGGAACTCCACATTACAGATGCCTGTGGCCCAAAGGGGCCAATTGAGGTCATCGTCGACTCGGTTCCCCTACATCAAGACAAGCCTGTCCTGAAGCTGTCACAGGAGGCCACAATCCTCAGTGAAGGGTCTTAAGGAGAGGCTGCTGGCCTCCTCGGCTGCTACCAGAACAGCCTGCACCTTCCCGGACCACAGCACTCATTACATCTGACTGTCCTCTTTTATTCAGAGATCTCTGTCCCACTTGTGGCTGTGAGTGCTTAAGGCCAGGGACTCCAATTAACCCTCTCTGTATCTTCAGGGTGTAGCATAATGCCGGGTCCAGAGGGGCTGCTTAGTGACAGTGCACGGGTGGGTGGGTCAGCAGATAGATGGACGGAGGGTCGGTGGACGGAGGTCCAGGAAGAAAAGGGGAAGAGAGACAGAAGATGGTTGCCATTAGGGGCTATCAAATGCACCCACTATAGAGAGCCAGTATCATGAATTTGGGAGCCAAAAGGGACATGAGAGTTCCTCCAAGTCTCACCCCAATCCTCACTTTGCAAATGTGAAAACTAAGATTCCAACACGAGAGGCCTTGCCCAGGTCGTGTGATAGAGGGTAAGTGAATCCACAGTAACACCCAGGGCCTTTGGCAGCCTCAAAGGGCAAGAATGAAGGGCAACCCATCCCGCTGTCACAGCCAGGATGACACTCACGCCCCCAACTTGCTTGTGGAGAGGCCCACCACTGACTCCGACACATCGAGCTTCAGCTCCGTGCTCCTAAAAGTGTGATGTAATCAGGCGAGAAGAAATGCAGGTCTCCGGCCGTTGCAAGCAAGCTTAAGGCGACAGCCTGACAATTTCCACCAGGAAAGCCAGTCCTGCTGCTGCCCAAGATCACACACCTCTTCAGGGCGAGCAAGGACTAAAGCTGAGCATTTCCATCTTCCTCCATCCTGTCTCCCTGCAGTAATTCCTGCTACGAAAGAAAAGGCAGCCAAAAACCCAGGGACCAGAACGAAATCACCCATCTCCAGCATGGTTGTGAATAAATACAAACACACCCCAGAGACACTGCGGCTTTGGTTCCAGGCCAGGGCAGTAAGCTGGTATTGCAATAAAACAAGTTGCACCAATACTTTTTGGTTTCCCAGTGCATCTAAAAGTTATGTTTACACCACACTGTAGTCTATTGAGCATGCAACTGCATTACATATCAAAAAAAAAAATGTACATACCCTAACAAAACAAAGCAAAAAATCTACCATAGTAACCACCAAAGATCACTGATCACAGGTCATCATAACAAATGTAGTGACAAAGTTTGAAATTTTGCAAGAATTACCAAAATGTGACACAGAGACATGAAGGGAGCAAACACTGTTGGAAAAATGGTGCCAACAGATTGGCTTGACCCAGGGTTGCCACAAACCTTCAATTTGTAAAAGATGCAGTATCTGTAAAGCATAATAAAATGATGTATGTCTGTCCAGACAAATCAACCCACAACTATTTCCTGATGACCCACTGTGCGTTCTGTCCTGGGCTGAGCAAATACAAATGACAATTGTAAGTCTAACTCCTGGACCAAGGCCACAGTGAAGTCCCTGAGTATTCACTGACTTGTTCATGCAACCAATCATTGCTAAGCACTAGTCACACACTCCCGTGCTAGAGTTTGGAGTTTGAGTCTGTTCTCCACTGAAAATACAAGTTGCCCGAACTTGACTCAAGGCGTGATTGATCATCCCCATCATTTGTGTCCATACAGTGTTTTTTTCCATTCTCAGAGCACTTGCCCTGCACGGATGCATTCAGTCCTCCCGAAGACCTGGGAAAAATGTGAGGCAGGTGTTTAGGGAAACTGAGGGACTGAGAGTTTAAGAGACACAACCGTGATCACACTATAGAATGGTGACTCAAACCGTGGCCTTCTGTCTTCTTTTAGTCACAGATGTGAGGTTCTGCCTCCCTGGGAGGGATGTGAGGAGCCTGTACTAGCAAAAGATCCCTGTGCGTGGGTGGCCAGAGCCAGCTGGACCTCAAAGGACCTGGATACATGGAAAGCAAAGGGCAGGAGTCTCACAAATGGATGGAGGGCTGAGCTCCTCGGGGTCCACACGTGCATCCACAGGGCTCAGCACAGTTCCTGACATGAGCCAAGAATCTAAAACAAAACAACATGAAACAAAAGGCTCTGGGTGGCCGAGAAGGAGCAGAGAAAAGTGGTCAAAGGCAGGTCAGGGTCAGACAAGCCCTAGGGCCACATCTGTCTGGGCCACTATAGCTGAGTGCCCCAGCGGAGCCCCTGCCTTCTCATCTGTGAAACGGGAATAACAGAGCCTTCTCTACAGAATCCAGTGGGACCCAGTGTCAGACACAGCGTCTGGCTTGAAATGGAAATGCCCCTCCAGTGCCCCTCGCTTCCCCTTTTTTCCTAAGGGGACCTGCTACACCACCACGTTTGTTTGAACTGAGCTGAAATTCATATAAAATTAATCATTTAAAAGGATACAATTCAGTGGTGTTCACGTGCAGTCATCACCTCTGGTTCCAAAACATATTCACCCCCACAAAACAAAACCTCATCCCCACTACACAGTTATGCCCCATTGCCTCCCGCTCCCAGCAACCACCCTTTTGCATTCCATCTTTGTGAATTTACGTCTTCTGGGTATTTCATAGAAATGGAGTCATACAGTATGGGACCCTTTATGTCTGGCTTCTTGTACCTAGCATACTGTCTTCGAGGTTCATCCGAATAATGTTCCACGTGTGCCTGTATGTGTGTGCATATACGTAGATAATGGGATATACTCCACTATATTCCATTTTATATATATCCCATTGTGTGTATGTATATATCTATACACACATGTGTGCATATATATGTCTCTATACACATATATACGTATCTACATACACACACACCCCACATTGTGTTTATCCATTTATTTCATCCATTGATGGACACTTGTGTTGTTTCCACCTTCTGTTATGGACACTGCTGCTATAAACATTCGTGTACAAGTTTTTGCAGGGGCATATGTTTTCAACCCTCCTGAGTATATACCTAAGAGTGCAATTGCTAGGCCACATGATAATTCTATATTTCACTTGTCTCCCACAATGGCCGCACAATTTTACACTTCAACCAGTGATGCATGAGGGTTCCGGTCTCTCCACAACCTCACCAGCACTTGCCAGTGGCTGCTGCTGATTAAAGCCATCCCAGCAGGTATTAAGAAAGGCCATCTCGGGGTGCTGATCTGCATTTCCATTTCCATCTCTCACATGCTTGCTGGCCATCTGCACAGCCTCTCTGGAGAAATGTCTATTCGAATCTTTTGCTCGTTTTTAAATCGGGTTGTTAGTCTTTCTGTGGTTGAGTCCTCTGCTGGCTTTGAACAGAGGTGTGGAAAATACTACGCTGCCTCAAGACTAGCGATCTGGTGGTGACAGGCACCACAGACAGGCAGGGGCCGGGAGGACGTGGCTGCTGGGGGCTCGGGGGAAGGTCCGGGGGGAGCACAGACATGGTTAAAACAATCTGGGAAGCGGGCCCAGGAGGAAGGTCAGAGGAGGACACGGGAGGGAAGACTGGGTGACCGAACCCTTACTGGGGCTTGCTCTTCTTGGAGCAGCTGAGGAGGTGATTTCAAGGAATCAGTGGCCAGCTGGTTCCCATTTCCGTGGCGCAGAGAGAGAGAGAGAGAGAAGGATGTGCGCAGCGGGGGAGGGGGGAGGCAGAGCAGGAGGAAGTGCTTCCATGCGGGCGGGAGAGCTTTACGAGGCCCCAAACCTGGCAGAATCTGCCAACACCCTGCAAGGGCACAGAGCACAGACCACGCATGGGGCAGATGGGACCCACCCAAGCAGCAGTACCCTGACGGGGTCTCTCAGGCCACCACGCTCCATGGAAACACCTTCACCAAAGAGGTGGAATTGGCCACAGTCACATGTGACCTGGCATTCATCGTGACACTCCATGGCCTCCCAGCACCAAAGGGCACACGCCCGGGCCAAGCTCCATGGACCACGTTTTCCGCTCATCCTATGTGCAGAGGGAATCCTGGCTTGCATGTGAGGTGCTGGGGAGCAGAGGTGCAGAGGACCCTGTGCTTGACCTGAGATCTTCACAGCTGAGGAGACCACCCCCTCCAAACCAGCTGGACGAGGTGACTGAGCTGAGCCTCCAAGCTGGCAAGAAAGAGGAAAGGATGTAAGAGGGACCCTATACTTGGAGTCTGTGGACCTGAGTTCAATCGTAATGCCACCATTTATAAAGTGTTGAATTCCGGCAAATTCCTTAATTGCTCAGAGCCATTCATTCCTCATCTCCCACCACAGGGATAACCCAGCTTCTCCACTCGGGTGGCTGTGGAATGACAAGGAGTAACAGTCAACTCCAGAGGGCGGGATGCCCTTTCTGAGGGTAGTGCTGTAACCCAGCGGAGCGTTACCTGCATGAGCTCTGCAGCCTCTCCCTGGGTTCAGATCCCCACTCGGCCTCTTACATGCAGAGGGATCTTTGGCAGACAGATGACTTAACTCCCCTGTGCCTCAGTTTCTTCATCTGTAAAATGGGATGGAGATAACAGTACCTAACTTGTTGAGTAGTCGTGTGCATTTCACGAATTGCCATGAAGAAACTGCTTTGAAGATGCCTGGGAACTGCTCAAAAAATTAGCTATTATGTGACTATATAACCCTCAGTAAAACTAACCGCCCTTCTTTCTAAACTATCTACGTGATTAGTATAGATTTCTGCAGGGAGCTAGGTCCCAGCTCCAAAGGCTCAGAAACTACAGTCACAGAATTTTAAAACAGGCGGGATCTAAGGAGATGGACTGTCTGTCAAGGCAGTGAAGAGACGTCCAAAGGCCCAAGGCTCACCCCGCTGGGGGCCCAAATCCAAGTCCGCTCCAAAGGCGGGAGCACCCCTGCCCCTCCCGCACCCACCCACATCCCGCACGGAGCCACACCCATTCTTTATCCATCCTGAAACCGCACCGCCCAGGGGCCTGCTGTGAGGTTCAGTTAAACTGTTCAGGGAGAGGAAAGCCTCGCTTTCTGCCTTCGCCTGAGATAAGAGGCATCTGAGACCCGAAAGGAGCCCAGATGTCCCCGCAGCCCTGACTCCAGGCACAATGGAGACAATCAGCGTCCCGGAGCAGGCAGGCGTGCTGACATGCCCACAGATGCAGCCGGTGCTAAGCTCTGGCTCTAAGGCTATGCCTTCGGGCAACTTCCTTAACCTCCCAGGGCTTCAGTCTCCTCATCTGTAAATCGGTGGATACAGGGGGGCTGTGGCAGTGATGGAGAAATAAGGAGCCCCAAGCAGCACGTGGCTGGCAGGAGTCCCCCGGGGGCTCCAGCCCTGCACTTCGCAGCAGCTGCTGCGGTCACGTTCACAGGTCCCAGCCCGGGGCTGGCAGTGAGGGGCCTCTGCCAGGCCAGGAGGCTAAGCGCTGGGAGCCAGGAGCAGGGCCATTCCGCTCTGTCCTGTGGGTCAGAGGAGCCAGGCTCCAAGCTCTCCGGGCAGAAGGCAGCGTTCCTGGGGAAGGGGCTCCCAGCACAGACATGCCTGGATCTACACAACTGACACAGGCCCCCTGAGAAAGCAATGTCCAGAACAAAGGACCGCCGCTGTCAACAAGAGGGAGAAGTTACCGAGAGAAGCCGGGCAGAGGTGGAAACCAACGTGGGAGGCCAGGCGGCCTGGGAGTCCCGCGTGGTGCAGAGTAGCTGGAGGAGCAGATGGGTATCCACAGGCTGAGCTTGCCCCAGAGTCTCGGAGCACAGGCCCTGGGGCTGACAACCTGCGCGATGCTGAAGTAAAGCCCACATCCCCATCTCTTCCAGAATCCTCAACTGTGGGGTCTTTGTCAGAGCTTCTGCAGGAAGCCTGACCCACCAAATGCTAGCACAGGAATGCCTTACGATATCCATTGCCCTCCGCCATTCTCACACACACACACACACACACACACACACACACACACAGTCTCTCCCTTCTCCTGGCAGGCTTGTACAGTGGTTAACAGCACAGGCTCTGGAATCAGACTGCTGGGGCTGGAATACCAATGCAGCCACTTTTAGCTGTGTGACCTCAGATACTGTACTTGACCTCTCTGATTCTCCATTTTTCTCATCTGTAAAATGGGGTTAATCATAGTGCTGCAATGCTGGGTGACTGCAGGAATTAAATCATAGAAAAGACGATGCCTGATTCGCATTGCCCAAGACTAGATGAGTGTCAGCTCTGATTAGTTACTAATGTAATTGCTACCATCAGGAAGTCATTTAATTTCACTGATCTGACTGGTACGCTGATCTTCATGGGGTGTGAATCGGACAGAGATTTACCAGCAACAGAGAACATTTAAGAAAGAGGGAGGACTTAACCTTCTTCTTTGGCCTCCTATAAGCATGACTATTTCTGGTCAGGATTTCACACCTACCCCACAAAACAGAGGTCCCTACCCCTAGTTTGCAGATGAGGACACCAAAGCTCAGAGAGGCCCAGGCCACAGAGCTGGTTCCAAAGCTAGGAAATATGTCAAGGGAAAGAAAAACAAACCTGAAAAGCATCAGCCCCTCCTGCATGTTTTCATCGCTGCACACCTTCACCCGCACCAGCTCCTGGCCCCCATCACCCCAATCCTTCTCCCCTCATAGACCCCCCTTCACAGTCGGGGGACACAAGTCTGAGATGGGCCCCACATAAGCACTCCAGTAACTGCTCCTCCGGCCCGAATGCAGCAGGCTGACTTCTAGGCAGGGACGAGGATGGACACGACGTGCAGGGCCCTTGGGACTGACCCCCCTCCACATGCATAGCCTCCGCACCCCCATCCCCATTAGAAAAACCACCCCCCATTCTTGTGCTGCAGGCACCCAGTGAATCCAGGCCGCAGTGACCACCTTGGCCCCCACAAGTCTCATGTACCAACAATCCTAGAAGAAAAAGAACACAGAGGGGCCGCTTCCATCTGGTTCCAAAATCCTTTAGCTGAACGACTCCCCCACCACCCTCATTCCAGGTGGTCGGTCACAACCTTCCAGTGGGGAGACCCCACGTCCCTGAAGGGGCTGCCCGGTGCCTGGCTTTCCAACCTGCAGGCTTCCCCATTCCCGGGGCCCCACCCCACCCCTGCAAGCCCCCCATGCCCCCTAAGGAGAGCACTGACCCCCAGCAGAGCCCCAGTGGTTCTGAAAGGTCCATCCCACCCACTGAGCTCACATATGAAAAACAGTTGTCCAGGGAGCTCCCTCCGCGCACTGAACATCGTGCACATCGAGGAACACCAAAGACTGCTGGCAATCACCAAAAACCAGGAAGCACAAGGACGGATTCTTCCTCAGAGCCTTCAGAGGGGGCCTGGTTCTGCCAGGAACTTGACTTCAGACTCTAGCCTTCAGAACCATGAGAATTAATTTCTGTTTTTTAAGCCACAAACACAAATAAACACAAACAAACAAAAACAACAACACTGAGTATGTACCAGCTCAGAAAGTATCCCCTTGGGGGGTGGGGGACGCAAGGCAGGGAACTAGTTTGCTCCCATTGTGCAGCTGGGGAAACTGAGGCTCAGAGAAGAACCTGATCTAGGGTCACACGCTCCTAAGTAACGAGGCCACAACGCAAACGCAGGCTCCTCACTCTGAGACACATCACTTCAAACACCTTTAACACTGTCTTCCTGCTGCTTCATCTGATGTAAGGAGGGGGAGATGAGTCTTTCCCTGAGAACACAGCAGACACCCACTTACAACCACTGATCATCTGACTGGCAAACGGCAGCCAGTCAGCAAGGGGGAACGTGGCCGGCGGGTCCCATCCCCTTTAATTTTGAAAAGCCTCCGCTGTGCCTCTGGAGAGTTCCACATTCATCAGCAAACGTGCACTGGCCCCAAGTTAAGGGCTCTGAACACCAGGGGAGCCAGAACCTGGTCCTCCCACCAGAAACGCTCCTGGCTCCTGGGAGAGACAGACCCACGGGGCAGAAGCACATCAGACAAAAGAGCAAAGGGCCTCGGAGCACCGAGGGCAGAGCAACCAGCTCGGCAGGGGAAGCCGGGACACCATGCAGACCTCAAAGCCAAGACGGGATGAGGGCAGGACGGGGAAAGCCGCCCAGCAGGTGTGCCATCTCCCTTCACCACCAGTGATGGTGGCGCGCTTCACCCCTCATGACAGTGGCCCTTGTGACAGTGGTGGCTCTTCCACCCACACTCTGAGGAGCTGCTCCTCGGACCCTAAAGCAAGCTTGGAAGCCAGCAGTCCTGGGAGACCCAGTCTCAACCACCGGACTCTGGGAACTTTTAACCAGAAGTCCCACCTCGGATTAAGAGCTGAGCCTGGAACCCCGAAGGACGGATGAAGCCAAGTAACGAGGACCAATTCTCCAAACCGCTGACCTTCCTGAAAACACAAAGCCCAGGTGCCCCGAAAACAGCTGTGCGTGGAAGGCTGGCAGCGTGGCTGGGTTTCCTGGAGTCGCAGCCCACGTCGCCTCGATGGATTACCCAGAAACAGAAAGCAAAGAGGCAAATGCCAAAAAGATGAGGCAGCCCCAGAAAGAAGCCCGAGAAAGGCACAGAGGATGCACAGGCGCCGGATAAGTGAAATGGCATTTCCTTCTTAGTCACTGGAGGGCACGGGCCCAAATCCAGGCGAGGGAGGCCAATGCAGCCATGAGTATCGGCTTCTTGTTCCTGGGAGAGAAACTGAATCGGAAGCTGGCACAAAATGTGCCTTCCTCTTCCCCAGCCCCCTCCCTCCCCTTCCCCTGCCCCTCGCCCCCTCCCCACTGCCTCCATAAATTCTTGGCTTGGGAAATCTGAAATCTGTAATCCCTAGGGCGGTAACTGAGAACACAAAAGTCCTTCAACACAGCAAGGACCCGTGGAAAACAATCCAAAGATTTCACATTATTTTTTTGCAGCCCAGGCTTCCTGACCCGAATCTGGGCATTTGAGTCGCCATGTCACCAACCAGGAGTCTGTCCGCTCCATGAGCTGAATGGTCTGCAGCGTGGGTTCTTCCCCTTCCCACCCGCCCTGCCTGCCCCGCCCCCCTCCCCGGTGGTCACCCAGCCAGCGAGCACCCAGCAAGCCTGCAGAGCCGGGCTGTCGCTTCCAGTCATCCCCGAGCGCCAGCCAGCGGGTCACGACTTCCAGAGGCACTGCAGGGGAACTGGGGACTGGAAACATAGCAGGCGAGTGTCACTTCCATCAGCCCCCCCACAGGGCCCCCACTTCCCATCTGGGACCAGAGTCCCAGCACCTCCCGCAATGCATTCGGACATTTCTGGGGCGGGGCGCAGGCGGCCTGGGGCGCGTGGTCAGGAGTCCCAGGGAGGCCTGGAACCGCAGCCTCGGCCGTCCTGGCTGGGTGTCTGAACCCATCTGAGCCTTCACCTTCACACCTGTAACCTTAGAATCATAGCATTTACACCTCTGGGGGTGGCTGGGAGGATTATTTCAATCTTGGCATACAGGAGGCCCTCAATAAAGGTTCAAAAACACAAGCACTGTGTCATCAAGGCCTACACATCAACGCCCGCTAGGCCGCCTAAGCCAAGACCTCGACACCTGACAGAATGTTGGGGAACAAGACTCAAACCTATGCCACAGAAGCATCAGGAAAGCGCTGGCTTCTCCAGACAGCAAAACAGAGTCCCCCACCTCGTGCCCGTCCCACCCCAACACCTGAGAGCAACGTGACCCAGCCTAGGGTACAGGGCATCGCAAGTCCCCTGCTTCCAAGGGGTTCACAGGCTCCCAGAGAGACACTCAGTAGACAGACTGTTGCAACAGGACGGTGCTGTGGCAACCTCTGGCAGGGCTGACAGTGTGCATTCCCCGTACCCTGAGCCCCTGGGGACCCACAAGTGCACCTGGAGATGTGTGCAGGGAAGCTCACCCTGGCACTGCCTGCAGCCGCAAAAACCCGCAAATAACCCAAAGTCCACCACGAGGTGCGTGAAGGAGCAGACACAGCAGAAGCACCACCCAAACATAACTCCGGGTGAAAAGACATCATGCTCCTTCCATGAGGTTTTTAAATACACAAAGGGTACCTCAAGTGGCCTCCAAGTAGATGTGTAACAGAAGTATAAGAAGGTGATCTATTACAGCCCAAATTCAGGAAAGTGAATCTTCTGTGAAGGGAAAAAAGTGGAAGGGGAGAAACGGCCCCACTAACTTCCACTTTATTTTTTATTTCTTCACAAGCAATGATCCAAAGCAAACACGCCACATCATTTAACACTTGTTAATCCCAGCAGGTGGGAATAGGGTCGTTGTTAGATGACCTTTTGTGGCTTCTTGTTTTGTGTTTCAGATCTGGACGATTCATTTCATGCAAAGAAACCCTCAAACTCAGCAGATTCTAAGGTCCAGCAAGTCAGTGAGAAGGACGGGGTAAAGCAGAGAGCTGGGGGCACCCGTAGGGAGGTGGGGCTGACTGGCCTTAACCCTGACGAATGTGCTGGACCCAGTCACCTCTGCCCACTCCACACTCTCTCCCCGAGGAATCAGGCTCAGCCCTGACGTCTGGCCAGACACAGCCACGCTGCCAGGTTCTCAGGCACTTTCCCAGAGGTGACTCATTTGGTCCTCTTAACAAGCATGTGAGGGGAACCAGGCAAAGACCGCCCTGCCCTCCTCATCAAAAGAGGAGGGGCTGGAGCCTCAGAAAAGTCCCAAAAAAGACCTCAGCTGACTGAACAACTGGAAACCAGGACAGTCACAAAAGCAATCTGACTTGCAAATCTGACTTACATCCAGGGTTTACTACATGTCAGGTTCCGAGAGGAGGGACCAACCACTGGTCAGCTTTTATAACTCAAGTCATCTAATTTTCACAATACCTAGCTTCACAGAGGAGGCAACGAGGCCCAGAGAGGCCAAGCATCCTACCCAAGGTCACATAGCCAGGAAACATCAGATTTTCTAACATGCCCTCATCACCTTCCCGGAGCACTTCTCTGTCAGGAAAATTCTTTGTAGGATGAGCATCCTCGTAGTCCCAGAACATGCAACAAGGAGCTTCCAGGGCCCCAGGGTGAGCAGGAAGCTGGGAGCCTGTCCTGGCTCATGTTTATTTGTTTATGTCATTGCCTCCCGCTAAACCTCTCGGTGACTCAGAGACCTCACCAGGAGCAGCTGCTCTTTGGTTGCAGCCAGATAAGCCTCGCTGGGGAAGGAGGAGGTGGGGGGGGGGGTCAAAGCAGTTCCTGGTAATTAGGTGGAGCTGACCCCCTCTCCCCAGAAACCCTCAGATAGGTAGAGGGGAGGGTAAGACCCCACTTGTAGCAACTGCCTTGCAAAACCAGCTGTTAGCATGGCTGACACTTTAACAAGACAAAGAAAGGGGGACCGAGCCTGCCCCCACCACGGGAAATAACCCGCTTCCGGGCAAGGTGACAAGTGAGGAGAGCAACCGGGGCAGACGGGCACAAATGCTCACAGCCAAGGCCCTGCAGCTCCTCAAAGGCCCACGGAGTCCCAGACACAGAGCTGGGCTCCGGCCGCCGACATGCTAGCCACGGCACCGCACTGCCTAGCTCTGGTCTCCAAAGCCTCTTCCTAAAGATTCCAGAAAGCAGAAACACAGACATCTCTTGGAACTGTAGCAATCAGCAAAAGCCTGTTCTCTTTATCCAACTCCACTAGTCCTAACTGAATAGGATGCATGGGTCAGGATGCATGGGTCCTAATGTCAGAATGACGGGAAAAAAATGTTATGGGGCGGGGAAGGGGGTGGGAAGGGATAGATTAAGAATTCTAGATTTGCAGATACTAACTATGGTATATAACATAGATAAACAAGAGGTTTATACTGTATAGCACAAGGAACTTTATTCAGTATCTTATAGTAACCTATAATGAAAAAGAATATGAAAAGGAATATATGTATGTGTATATATGACTGAAACAGTACGCTGTACACCAGAAACTGACACACTGTAAACCAATTGTATTTCAATTTTTTAAAAAGCCAGGAAAAAAGAAAACTTTTATCTTGGTCCAAAAAGAAAAATGTTCTTTTTTCTTTTTAAAGGCACCTTCTCACACAGCCCCTGGCTCCAACCTCCTTTGGAGGGCTGAGAAACATTCCCCAACTTTTTCAAAGGTGTCCGCCTTTCCCACGATGGCCTACCTGGCCCCGTTGGGTAACTGCCAAAGCCTCTCTCATTAACCAGGTTAACCAGGCACTGTAGGGGAAAGGTTCAAACTCACCCACCTGGGCCTAGGCTTCCTGCGGCCAAGGCCATGGTCCTGACCCACCGCGTGAGAGTTCTTTTGTGCAGTTGCTATAAAACTTCCATTGCCTCCAAATGTGCTCGGGGATCATGGGGCACTGGGAAAGGGGTGGGAGGTCAAACAGAGACCCTCTTGGAATCTACCCACTTCATTAACTCCGGAATTCCACAGGCCAGTGTTTTCTCAAGACTTTTTACACTAAACACTCACCTAAGAGGAGGGGACTGCCATTCCCACACCACAGGCTCCAGCTGAAAAAAGCCAGGACCTGGCTTCCTGGGATGCGGGAGGAGGGAGGCCAGCAGCCCCTGGGCTCCCACAGGGAGGAATTAACATTGACAGCAAATCTGCAGGGAAGAGCTAGAGATTCAGCGTTGGTGTTATGATCCTTACTTTGCAGGTGATGAAAGTGAGGCTCAGAGACGTTTAGCAACTACAGCAAGGTCACACAGCTATGAAACAGCAAAGCTTCAAAAACCTGTGTTTTGCTCCAAAGACCATAGCTTTCCAAAAACTGCAGCTATCAGCCAAAGGAAGGCAAGGATTTCATAGACTCTCTCAGCCACTCTGTGAAGTAGGACACGGTAGCTGTGCCTGGAGCCCAGGCCGGTCACTCAAATTAGCCCTGAGAGCTGTGTGTAATTCAGGGACTGGACAGGGCACCCAACACTGAAATCACTCCTCTGAACTGACTCCCTAAATTGTCACTGAGCTGACCCCTTGCTGATGCACAGGCCTTTAGGTTTTATTATGGGTCAAATCAGAGGCTGGGCCACAGTAAGCCCTCAGCAAATGTTTGCTGCCCACATGACAAGAGAACTGGCGGTGGGGAGCTCTTTCATAATTTCTGTGAAATCCCAGAGCAAGCACTGTCCATACGCCACTTAACAAGCGTCACAGAGAGACTACATCTTGCACCAAGTTTTTTTCAGTGTTTGGGATCCAGGAGGAGTCTCTCGCTTTTAAAGTCAAACAGGTTTCCTTCATTTAGACCAAGGGGCAAACTACAGCCTGCAGGCCCACTGCCAGTTCTTACAAATAAAGTTTTATTGGAACACAGCCATGCCCATTCACTTACATCCTGCCTATGGCTGCCTTCCAGACACGAAGGCAGAACTGACTAGTAGTGACAGAACCGTACGGCCCACAAAGCCGAAAATATTTACCAACTAGCCCTCGAGAGAAAAAGCCAAACCTTGATTCAGACACAAATATGACCCACTCGGTGTATTGCGCTAGCTAGGAAGTCAGAACTAAATTTAATGCTCAATTTCCGTAACTGATGCATCCTTGACGTTCTTTATTTCCTTAGGTCTGTCTATTCAGATCTTCTCATTCCATTTGAACACTTTGTTTAAAAATAGCTAATAACCCCTGAGTGCTTATTATATGTCAGGCACTGAAGTAAGCCCTTCCATATGGTCTCATTTAATTCTCACAATAAATCCATAGGGCAGGTAAAAGTATGCCCTATTTATTGGGGAGAAAAGGATGAAAAAAATGAATGAATGAGTCATCGACTGATTGCATGCTGGGAGTATTTACAATTTCACAGTCCAATCTCAGAGAGGAAAACGGGTTGACCGGAGAACTTCGGGCGCTCAATAAGTAACAGACTTGGCAGAGCCAAACTCAGCAGCCGCCATCAATTTGAGCAGAATTACAAGATTATGAAGCACTATCGTTCTGAGGTTCTTCTTATTTTCGATCTAGCTTCAGACTGAGCTGTGCAATCACTCCATCATGAATCTTCTGGATTTGGGGAGGATCTCGGTGGACTAAATGACACAGCTAACAGGAAGCAGGACACAGAGCCTCTCAGGTCACAGGAGGGGAGATGCTCTGTCTAGCGACGTGGCCGGAGCCGCACTGCCAGCGTTACCACCAATCCAAGCAAGGACGTGTGCTCCAAATCCAGCCCTTCTCAGGAGGGCTGTGTTCACCTGCTGTTACCTTAACATTTTCGCAAAACTGATCCTTTTTAACCTTACATATCTACACCCCAAGCAGTAACATCCACAAAACCACAAATCTCCTGTGCCAATCGTGGTCTTTCTAATTCAAGTTTGAATCAATATGAAACAATTATTTTTTTTACTATGTTTGCCCCTCTGTAACCTAAAGTCATCACGTACACCTCCCTGCACGCACTAAGAACCACTGGCCAAGCAGGAGGAGGGAGGCTGAAAGCTCACGGATCAGAGCACACACACCAGCTTCTCCCATCTCTCCGAGATAAGCCTGGCAGTTTTCTGTATCTTTCTGAGCCTCAGTTTCTTCACATGTAAAAGTGAGGTTATACTCACTCCCCCAGATGCGAAGGTCAATCAGGCTTTTATAAACACCAGCCATTAAGCAGCCCCATGGCTGGTCATGAAGAAGCCTGGTCTCAGCCTCAGCCTGGCAGGCCCCAGGGGCCCGGGCACCCCTATGGGGGATCAGGGCCAGGGTGCTAAGCCACCTCCAGGAATGATGGCTGGGGTGCCGGTGTAGGTGCGGGGCAGGGCTGCATCCACCACCCCTCCCTTCACTAGGGTGTGTGTTAACAGTCACCACAGGGGCCTATCAGTTAATTAAATTTAAAAAACAAACAAAAAAAGGTCAGGCCTGCTCTGGCAGAAGTCTAGGGGAACAGGGGTCAGAGAAATGGGTTCTTCCAAGCCGTTAATAAAGACAGACTTGGGAGAGGAGATTAGGCCAAGCAGAAATGAAAACTGGCCATGCGATCACACAGAAAAAACCAGAGGAGCCAATGTGGACCCAGGAAACGGCAGCGCTAGTAGCAGCGCCAGGACCACCAGGACCAGCAGGACCAGCCCCACCGGGACCACCGGGACCAGCAGCTGCACCAGCAGCGCCCCTGGCCACCCCCTGCCAGGTCACTGATGAGTCCCGGGCCTGCTGTGTCTGGCCTGGGCAGCATCATCCTGGCTCACACTTGTCATCCCAAAGTAAATGCTGCTGCTTTAACTCCAAGCCTAGAAGAGAAATTAGATAGTCTCCCTACCAATGAGGGTACCAAGGCCCAGAGAAGGGAGATGGTGTACGGAGGTCACAGTCAGTGGGGGGCCAAGGAGAGAGCAGAAGCTGTGTCTTTCAGTTGCAAGCAGTGTGGCCCAAGGGCTTTGGCATCAGAGAGAACTGCGTTCCGATCCTGCCCGAGGACCCTGGGGAGACCTGCTCTGCCTCTCTGGGCTTCCAGTTACTTCAACACTAAAGAAGACTGTTCCAGTGCCTCTCCATAGGTCTGGTCTGGAGCTGGGCCAGAACAGGGTCTCCCATGTGCCCACTGCACAGAGTATGGCTTAACAAATGGTGATTACTTCCATGTCCATAAGGAGCAGCCTCACAGATGGGGCAGCTGCTCAGAGCAGCCAGGAAGGAGGGGAGCGGGCGTCTTATTTCTCACAGGGACGATTCTGTGTCTTCTGGTGCCCAAGCAGCCCCCTGCCCCCTCCCAGGAGGAGTGTGATATAACCCAGACCACCACAATGGGGTTGTCCTAGGGAGTCACTGATAAAAGGAGGAAAAAGCAGGGCTGTGGGCTGTGTGATAAGGGAGGGCTGCTGCAGCGGGAGGGTGGGAAGACAGCAGAAGAGGTGCAAGGGGCCTGTGAGGGCAGAGAGGAAGGGGCAGTGCTGGGTCTCCCCTTTTCTGGCTGAGCCCCTCAAGTCCCCAGGACAGCTCTGCTCAGCCACTGCCAGCCCAGCCAAACCTCCCAGCCCTCCCAGTTTCCCTCAGACCCTCAAGAGCCTCCTCCCTGGATGACTCCACTCTCCCTGCCCTGCCTGGTCATGGACAGCCACGAGCACAGCACCCATCACACCGTGCTGCAGACTCCTAGGTACCCAAGGGCACAGGCTCCTGGCAGACCAGGAGCCTCCGGGGCTCTACCGCGGTCCTGATCGCACCTGGTCCCAGGACCCAGCGTGGGGCTGCTCCTCCACGAGGGGACATAGAGTTCTTCCTGAAAGTCTGTCTCTTCCAGATGACAAGCCCCCAGTTCTAAGGACCCCGAGAGCATTCCACAGCCGGCAGGCAATGCTCGCCATGCACGCGCGTGCGCACACACATCCTTCTCAGAGTCCTGTTCTGCTTTCTCTTGGATAAACCACCTTGGGCAAGTTATATGGCCCCTAAAAGCCTCAAAGTTCTCAACTGTAAAATGGGCACACCATTGCCCATCCAGTGGAACTGCTGGGCTGATTCAGTTATATAGATGCTTGGAGGGGAGGGATAAATTAGGAGTTTGGAATTAACAGATACACACTACTATACATAAAATAGATAAACGACAAGGACCTACTGCATAGCACAGGGAACTATATCCAATTTCTTTAATAACCTACAATGGAAAAGAATTTGGAAAAGAATATACATATATGTATAACTGAATCCCATTGCTGTACACCCTGACACTAACTCAACACTGTAAATCAACTATACTACAATAAAAAAAAATTAATGCATTTTTAAAAAAGTTATATAGATGCTCAAAAAGTGTGTCTTCCTTTGGTCTGTCATTTTCACAGAAGCTGAAAAAAACCCACTGAGTCACCATTTGATCTGATTAACTATGATGCAATAAATAAGATGCCTACTGTGTGTTGGCCTGTGAACAAGGCAAGCATGTCTCCTGACCGCAGAGAGATCACTGTCTAGAGTGGGAGAAAGACAAGCACTCAAGTATCTTGCATGAATGAATGTAGCATTAGCACACGTGGAGGGGCTGTGGGCCAGGAGAGTGTGGGTAACCACAGGGACGGCATTTCCACAAGGAGGTCGGGGAAAGCGTGCTGAGCAGTGCCACCAGGCATGAGCAGAACCGGAAACCCAACCAGAATCACACCCCAGGCCCCACCCCACACGCCATCTCAGCAGCCAAGTACCACGTGGCCCCAGGGGACCTGAGCGCACAGGGCACTGGCTGTTTGAGCTGCCACTCTCTAGTAGGCAACATCCCGACATCCCAACACCAACCTCACAGCTGCCAGGTCAGGCCCCAGGAGCCGGCCCTTCCACTTGTCAGCTGCAGAACCACCAGGTCCAAGTCCGGCTGCTCCCTCCCTCACGCTGACACAAGGCCCCTTTCCCTCACCTGCTGCTGGCCTGACCCTTGGCCTGCCCATGGGATCCCGGGACTGGGACCTTGGATCAACTATCCATGCCAACCAGCAGTGCCCAGTTTAATGTCCAGCACAGCCCACCTGGCTCTACTCAGAAAGACTTTCAAGACTCCAGCAACACCCTCCTTCCCGGAAGCCTCACCCAGCCAGCCATGAGCGACCCTCCCCACCGTGTGCTGAGTGTCTGCTACGTGCCAGGCACGATGCTCCCTGTCAGCACAGGCGTGACTGGGGAGCCTCGGCACCAAGCCTATGAAGGACGGCAATACGTCACCCCCACTGAAGAGAGACGGGCACAGGATCCAGCAGTCACTGGCCCGAGTCACACCGTGGGCACGGTGACAGACTCAAACCCAAGCCCCTGCGGCTCCAAGGGCACCTGGCTGATGCTCAGTTCTCGGTTTCTAGCTGTGAGCGCAGAGCCAAGATCTTCTCTCCCCGCCCACACCCTCCCTACTGCCTCTCCAGTGTCTTAATTCACTAACGAGCATGTCTTAATTCACCCTCTCTGCAGCAGGAGACACATGTCAGGCACAGTACTGTGTCTGCGAGACACAGAGCCACGCGGGAGAGGTCCCAGCCTTCCAGTCATCACGGCCTCAGAGATGGGGACGGACACACGAGCCAGGAAAACCAGCAAAGGACGACGGGCACGTGACACTCATCGGTGGTGGCTCTGAGGAGGCACCTTTCCCCTTCCATCTGTCTCCCCGACACCCCAGCACCATGCAGACACACAGAGCAAGCTCCTTAAACACCAGTTCCTTCTGAGAGCCAGTCCCCTCTCTCCCACCGGCCTGGGCGGTGGCACTTGAAGCCCAGGTGGGTGCCTGGCAGAACACGCAGGAGATACGTGCACAAGAAGGAGCAGGGCCTTACGTTTCACAGGAGCCCCCAGGACAGCCGGCAGAGACCCAGCCAAACGTTCCTGTCGGAGATGAGGCACGCGGGCTGCAGGAAACCACGCGGATGCCGCCAGGGCCTTCCTTAAAACCACGGAGAGCATCCAGAGGTGCGGCAGGTGTGGGTCACTCAGGACACTGCTTCCACCAGTGTTATTCCCAGGCGGCCGGGTATCACTGTAAATCCATAAGGTTCAGCATAGCCTTGAAGGACGCTCCACGCAGCTGACAGGAGCGGCCATCTTGAGGGGGCATCTTTTTAATTCCTTTCTGGTCCAGAGATCAGGCCTGGGGATGGGAAGGAGAAGGATCAATCTTGTTACAATCACGGACCCAGAGCACTAGTCAGTTATTCTTCCTTCTTTACGTATGACTTAATAATACGCAGAGCGAGGAACTCACTCAAAATAACGCCCTGCAGCTCTGACACTGAAATAGAGGTGAGCCGGGGAGGGGGAGGGGGGGCGTCACCTCCCACAGGCACTGAAGACCTCTCTTCAGTGGAAAGGGAACTTTCCACTGCCCAGGACTCCTCCTTAGGAAATACCCAAGATGGGCAGAAAAGCTGAGAAGTGTCCATTATGAAGAGGACAGAAGGTTCCGGAAAGGTTAGCTGGCTGGCTCAGGGAGTTACCAGCCGGGCCTGGCACACTGCCCTGGGCTCCCTGCAGGGCCAGAGAGGTCCCGGCTGAGGGGGCTTGGGGTCAGCTGGTAGGAAGTCATTCTTTGTTTTGTTTCTTTTTAAAGAAAACCACAAAACCCTGGCATCCGTCCCGGCCTTGCTCTGCAGTGTGAGCATCTTCAGGACAGAGCCTGGGGCCTGTTCTTTTTTTGTTCATTCACTCAGCAACTACTGAGTGCCTACGAGGTGCACAGTGCCACCCCAGCTATACGGGGGAACCTTGGTTCACCAGCCCAGGGTACTTAAGTCACTCTAAAGATAACAGCACCAGATGGTTCCTTGACGCTCAAGGCTTGCAGCCCAACAGACACCAGCCCACCAGCGATAAGAGTAACTGCCCGCTACGGAGTGCCAGTTACTCGCCCTGCTGAAAGCTCCGGCCCACATCTGATACCATCCCCAACCACCCCGGGACTCCTGCCCATATTGTCCAGATGAGGAAACAGGCAACTAGTAAGACAACTGGTAAGAATGGAGCCAGAATCTGAGGCCAGACCATCTGTCTCCCAAGTCTGCGCCCTGATCTGGGACACCTGCCCCAGTGGCTGTAGCTGAAGCTTACTTCCAGGCCTTCCACAGGCACGGAATCCTCCTTAAAGCCTCACCATCACCCTATGTGTTCTAATCTAGTCTTACCCAGTTTTACAGATGAGAAAGCTGTGGCCCAGACAGTTAAGCCGCTCGCCCGAGGTCACACAGCTAGAAAAACCACAGAACAGGGATTTGAAGTCAGGCAGCCTGGCTCTAAAGTCCATGGACTTGATTGACTATTATACCAACTGCCCAGCAACTGCAACCATCGCGGCAATTACAAATCTCCTCTCACTCAGTGGTGTAAGACAACATGATTCATTCTCGTGCAGGTCTGGAGGCCGAAAGTCCAACACAGGTCTCCCTATAAGCTAAGATCAAGGTGTTGGCAGGCTGCGCCCCTTTCGGAAGGTTCTAAGAAGAACCCGTCGCTCTTTTCCAGCTTCTAGAGGTCGCCCACATCCCCTGGCTAGTGGCCCCTTCCTCCATCTTCCTCCATCACAGCATTTCTCTGACCCTGTTTCCACCATCTCATCTCCTCTGACTCTTCTGCCTCCCTCTTCCACTTCTAAGGACCCGTGAGATTACCCTGGGCCCACCCCGATGATCCAAGGTCACAGCCAGATGATCTAAAGGTCCTGAACCTTAATCGTATCTGCAAGTCCCGTTTGATGAGTAAGGTGACATGTTCTGAGGGTCTGAGGACTAGGACATGGGCATTTTTGGGGGTCATCATTCCATCCATCATAGCAACCATGACAAATGGCAACTTTCCTCTGTTGTTTTTTTTATTTACTTATTTTTATTTTTAAATTTAACTTTTTAAATTTTTTTGGAGGGGAGAGGTCATTAGGTCTATTTATTTATTACTAGTTTTTTTGGTTTTTTTTTAAATGGAGGTACTGGGGATTGAACTCAGGACCTCATGCATGCTAAGCACGCTCTCTACCACTTGAACTATACCCTACCCACCCTCTGTTTCAAGCATTCTTCAGTGACCAGGGGTCACAGAGTGAGGTCCCCTTACCCCAGTTTAAACCAACCTCACACAGCTTTTAGACCCAAGAGAAAGATGGGCTCATAAAGTAGCTTAAATGTCTAAATATCAACCCCTAAGAGAAAAGTACAGAACAGTGGTCCAAAGATTAGAGTCTGAAGTTAAGCTACCAAATTTACCAGCTGTGTTACTCTGAGGAAATATTTTTAACCCTTAGTTTTCTCACCTGTAACAGGGGAGTAAATCACATCTACTTGCTTCACTGCCGTGAGGCTGACATGAACTATTCCACGAAAAGCACTGGGCACGTTGCCGGGCACATGTGAAGAACTGGATGCTAGCCATGATTTCACGTATCAAACGGAGGGAGCCTCCCCCGAGGGTGGTGTGTCCCAGGACCGCTCACACTCGCCCCTTTTTTCCTCCTCGGCTCCCACCACAATCCCCTAGAAGCAGGATGGCACCAGGAGGTCAGGACTGGCGTCGGGTCAGCCAAGAAGGGGCTGCTGGCAGCGGGAAGGGGAGCAGAAATTTATGGCACCAGCTCAAGTTAACAGCAGGGGAGAGAAGGGGGGACACAGCCTGTTAAACAGTAACTGAGGCCCCCAGGCAAATCTGAAGCCACGTTTGTTCTGCTGGGGTCGGGTACACTAAAGCTCTGTCACCTGGGGAAGCACTATTCCACGGTCTGTTGGGAATTACTGCCGCAGAGCAGTGGTCCCTGACCAGGGGCGGGGGCGCCGCCGGTGCTCCCGCGCCACAGGGCCCGCAGGCGACAATGCGGGACAGGGCGGGGGTGGGGGGCGCAGCACACCACACACCACTCAGCACGGCCGCTGGCACCGTCCAACAGCCACGCTTCTCTCGTAGGGAGCATTTTTGTCTCCTCTGCTCGGTTATTCCTTTCAGGTCACCTGCTCTTTTTTGTCGCAGAGCGGCCAAAATTAAAAAAGACAACACCCAGGACTGGCTCTGAGGCAGAAGCGGCATATCCATACCAGCTGGTGGACAAACATTCTGAAGAAAGACAGACAACCGCTCTGGGAAAGTGCTTTGCACAATGCGCTAACGCTGAGTATGTGCTTTCCACGTGTCACCCTCAGGCACAAACCCACAGAAACGCGTACCCGCGCTCGCCAGAAGACGTGTCACAGGGTGTTCAGGGCAGCCAGACACCGGCAGCTGCTCAAACACCCAGCCGCAGGAGAACGGATTTTAAACACACACACACACACACACACACATACACGCACACAAACACACACGCACACCCCCAGTGGAATATTACAGAGCAATAAGAATGACCTGCAACGGCGCACAGCCTGTGAAAACACCTCACAAACATAACTTTGAGTGAAAGAAGCCAGACACCACGAAATGCACTGGGACGCTATTCATAGTAAATACGTACACACGTCAAACTCATCCACGCTGTTAGAAGTCAGGACAAGGCTAGCTGAGCAAGGCGGGAGGAACAGTTAGACTGGAAGGGGCCAGGAGAGGGATCCTGACACGCCGGTGGTGACCTATCCGCCCAGGTGGGTGTTTTATCAAGCTGTCTCACAGACTCAGGATATGAGTGCTTTTTTATGCATGTTACCTCAATAAAAAGTGAACCAACCTTTTTCTTTAATGTCTCCTGTGAAAGGACGTTTGCTGGAATACTGAAGACTTGGGAGCACCCAGTCAAGGCCTGGGAATGGCCCCTTCCAGGTTTCCCTGCTTCCTGTCCCCCCCCTCCGGCCCCCGGTATTTTCATGCCCCACTGCCTGACAGCTGACCCTGTCCCCGGAGGGCGCTCAGGGGAACACTTCACAAATAAGCCTGCCTTGGCCCGGTGACCCGGAATTTGACACGGAATTGCCCCACAAGAAATTCGGCCCCCAGCCCGATTCCTTTGGCTGCCTGGGTTCCCATGGCGGGGCAGTGGGTGCTGGGGCAGAGAAGGAGAGGCTGGACCACCATGAACATGAGAAGCCCCAGAAGATCAGAGCACAATAAGCCTCAGAAATAATCTGGTTCCATTTCCTCACTGTTTGGCTGAGAAACAAGGCCCAGAGAGGTAAAGTGACTTTCCCAAGATGGCCCAGCTAAGACCTGTGAGGTGCAGAAGAAGGAAATCTCAAGTGAGAAGGCGGGCTGGGCACACGGCGCCTGGGAGAGGAACTGCTCCTTAAGTTGGCAGGCGCCAGGGCGCTGTCCAAAGGCAGGATGACCAGAGGCCCCGCAGAGCAGGTCACGACCTCATCTCCCACAAGCTGGCTCCGAGAGTGCTGGTTGTACTTTGTCACGTAACCGCAACGCTGTGAGGCATGAACTGCTTTCAAAGGAGGACCCTGGCACACGGCAAGCTGGGGGCCCAAAGCCGTGCGGGGAGTCAGAGGGGCAGCTGAGATGTGAGGCCAGGCCCTCGGCCTCCACGGTCCTTCTGCTTAACCCCTGGGCGGTGCTGCCTAGGACGGGCTATGTGGTGGGAAAGACTGGGGCTAGGGCAATAGGAGAAGAAGGTTCTGGAAGACAGAGTTGGGGAGGGTGGGCGCTCAGTCACTAGAAAAGATAACGAATGGAGGCTCAGGAGGCATTGATACCCACTGCGGGGACTGCCAGCAACGGCCCCCAGCCCACGACCTGTCGGTGGGCCCTGAGTCTTGCTGTCTCCTGCAGCAAGTCCTGCATGTTGCCCACGGCTCGCTCCTCTGACGGCTCCTCGTCAGGGCGGGACGGCATTCCCGCCAGGCCCAGGCCTGACAGGATGGGAGTAGGGAGGTGGGCTCTCCCCAAAGCAACTGACCCCTGACCGCTTCTCCCCACCTGTGGAGGGGAGGACAGATGGTCCTGGAGGAACCTGTCTGTGGCACCCACCCAGGCAGGACCCGGACACTTGTCACAGACTGTCCTACAGACCCACCAGGACGAGGTCCCCAGCAGCTCTGGGTGTGCAACTGTCCTGGTGACAGATCGCAGGATTGCTTCCCAATAGTCTTGTTCTACAAATGACAAACTATTTTTTTTAATTCCTTTTGTTTGCTTTTGTCCATAAAGTCCCCAGGGAAAGGTCAGCAAAGACCCAGTTTTCAATCAAATCCCCACAAACAAAGAGGGCAGAGTGCCATGGAACTGAGCCACCAGAGATTCGAGGAGACAGTTCTTACAGGACAGCAGGACCCCAACAGAGAAGCTCCAGGGCACACTGTGTTCTCCAAGACATTAACTTTGAAGGAGACTCAGGATCTCCCAGGGGTCCCTGCCTGCAAAGAGCTTCAAATCTCATTAACGCAAAGGGGCTCTGGGAGATAAGGCGTCCTTGAAGGACTAAGCCCACAAGCCACAGTGGACGTGCTCTGGGACCTCCGGGAGCCCCACGCGGGGTTGGGGCTGTTTGGGTGGACGGCTCACGTGCACCCCGGCAGGTGTGTAAGTTGGGAAGAAGGAAGAAGACACCAGAGGTGATGCTCCAAATAAGGAGGAAGATGAGAAACAGTATTTATTAATCACCAGTCACAGAAGAGGCCCCCTTTAATTCCCTCATGTAATCCCCATAAATATTCCCAAATCCCAAAATTACAGAAACGTCAGTATGGGGAGGGTAGGCATCTTGCCCGATGTTACGCAGCTATCAAGGGGTGGAAATGAACTCAGGACCCTCAGACTACAGGTCTCCTCCAGATTCATTACCCTACCGAACCCCAGCCTTGACTAAGGACTTGGGTCTAGTGCCCGGCACCCTGAGCTCCCAGGCTCTTGGGGGCTCGGGGGTTGGCTTCCTCTGCACAAGCTCCCTTCCTCCACATGGAACTCTTCACCCGGCAACCCTGCTGCACCTGCCCTTCCCCACAGCCCACCGCCCCACACATCCCACGATCATCACCTTTGTTCTACTGCTCTTTAAAACCTGGATTAGCTGAGCTTCTGGAGAGGTCACGCTTGTGACTTCGGAATGCACTTCTGACTTTCATGGAAAAAGTCTTTCCTTGAAATCACACAGGTACATTTCATTAAGTAAACTAGGGCAGTGATCTGCTTGCCCAGAGGGCACTGCGTAAATCCAAAGTGGAGGCGGTGGGGCAGGAGGAAGAGATGGCAGAACAAAAATCCAACAGACTGCGGGTGAGGCACAGGAAGTCATCCCAGTGCTCCATGGAGGAAAGGAGTTGTTTAAAACTTCCAGCAAGTGAAGCGGGGAAGCCGAGGGGCTTATACCCTCCTCTCCTCCTTTCTCTGGGCTCAGAAGGCAAACCCCACTTACCCCTCACCCCATCAGCATCTGGGGCCAGGAGACAGAGTGTAAGGGCAACATAAACATTTTCAAGGGAAAGAAAGGAGGGAAGGGGACAGCGAGGGAAAGAATATTTTAAAATAAGCAGCAGAAATTCAAACACATTAAAAACATACCAGAACAGCAATCCAGATAAGAACTCTGACTTGGGAAACAAGTCTCCATAGCTACATGGGAGCAGGGTGGCATCGCAGCATTCATGGCAAGTCAAGTGCAACATCACATACACACACACACACTCCACTGTGTGGGGTGTGTGTGAATCACTCTGTATTTACCAAGTGCTGGCACGGCTTGAGGTTCAGTACCAGGCTCATAAAACATTTCTCTGGGCCAGTGAGCCTCACATCTGAGTGTGCCTACAAATCACCTAGGGGCTTGTCACAACACAGACCCCCAAGGTCCACCCACAGCAGTTCTGGCCAGTTGACATGAAGTGGGGTCTACTCTACAGGTCCCTCGGGCAACAGACATGCAGGATGATACAGTGATGCGGGGTGATCCAGTGATGCGGGGTGATCCAGTGATGCGGGGTGATACAGTGATGCAGGATCATATAGTGATGCAGGCTGATACAGTGATGCAGGATCATATAGTGATGCAGGGTGATCCAGTGATGCAGGATCATATAGTGATGCAGGGTGATCCAGTGATGCAGGACAATAATGATGTAGGATCATGGTGATGCAGGGATGCTGCAGAACTCACTGAAGAAGCCCTGTTCCTGAGGGCTGACTGCTCCCTCTTCAGTATGAGGCCTTTGACATAAAGTGAAGGTGTGAGTGGCTGTTGCCAGCAGGGGAGTGAGGGGGCTGCCCTTAACGAGCACCCTTCTGTGCCAGCCCTGAGCCAGGCTCCTGATGCTCAGGGTCTTGATTCGTGCCCAACCACCTCTCGGAAGGCGTTAATAAACACATCTGACAGATGAGCCATGGAAGCTCACCGGAGTGGCTTGTCCAAGGTCACCTAACTAGGAAGTAGCAGAACTTGAAACTTCCTTTTGACTCAGAGAAGGAAAAAAATAAAATGGAAACAAATATAAATTCTGAAAATGTGGGGTGATTTAGAGGAGAGGCAGGAACTGGAAGAGAGGAAAAAAGAGAGAGAGAGAGAGAGATGAGATGCCTGAGCACTTACACGTGCCACACTTGGCCACAGCTCTTCCAACCCACCAGTCAGGCTCCAGGGAACAGCAGCCCCAGCAGACCCCCTGGATCCCACAACCACAATGACAGGAGGAGAAACAGACCTCAGACGGTGCAGGAGGGGATGACGTGCAACTTTCACAGTCACGGGTAACCTGATGGAAGAACCAACTAAAACACTCTGATTTTCTCCCAGGCACCATAAAAAGCTCAGTACAGCTCACAACACACAGCTCATCACTTCCTGCTGCTACAAACACACAGGCACCTTAACGGTCACGTCCAAAGAAACGCGCCCAATGAGAGCACAACTGTGCCTCATAGCAAGTCGTGAGGGGGACGAAGACCTTCCTCATGGGATGAACGGTGCCACCCGACATATCTAACTGCATTGCTTCTCGGTCTCAAACCCGCAGGATGGCAGTCAATTGCTTCACAATGAGGCTAAAGGTAATGCCCACAGCTAACACTTACAGACTGTCCTCTAGGTCAGAGGCAGCATACATCTCATTTGGTGCACTGACAAAACCGCAAAACCCACAGCACAAGTGGTAAAGAGCAGAATGGGATTGAGGTCCCATGGTCCAATCTATTAAACTTCCAGCTTCAGCTCAGCCAGCCCTGCGGTCTGGCCACGCTGGACACATCACTCACTGACTCTCTCCTGGGCCTCTACTCCTGCTGTCTCTCCAACTGTTCAGCCCTCTTGGTGAACTCCTACTCATCCTGCAAAGCCCTTTCTCCATTACAAAGCTATGAGCGAGCAGCCTGAGGGTAGCAACTACGTCATCCTTAAGTTGTTTCCCAAAACCCAATCCTGCAGCTGCTTGGGAGATAGTAGGTGTTCAATGTTCACGCTGGACATTCACCCACTAGACATTTACCGCCGACCTACTGTGTTAGTCACTGTGTTTGGCCAGAATGATGGAGACTTTTTAATGGAGAGGAGACAAAAAGATTCCAAAGGAAAAGTGAACAACACTGATCCACCAGATTCACAAAAGGAGTGGAGCAGAGAGATGCAAAGAGTCTGAAAGGGAAATATCCCCTTTGGAGGCCCAGGCTCTGGAATCACAATAGCCTGCTTGCATCCTGCCTCTGTTACTCACTGCATACACCAGGGGCTTATTTACCATTTTGAAGTGTTGCCTTCCTCCTCAGAAATTAACACCCGCCCTTACTTCATAGGGCTGCTGGGAGGATAAAATGAGATAATCCAGGCAAAGTGCGTGGCAGGTCCCTCACATCCAGAAAGCACTCGATAAACGTTAGTATTACCACCACCCTGCTGGCAGCTCAATACGTGCAAGTTAGCCACAATGATTTCTCAGCAGCCAAGACGGCACCTGCACCACACATATTCCCTGTGCTTCCAGAAGTTCAAAGGAATCTCCCTTCCATTCATTTTTGAAGCTAGCTACAGATGAGAAGGTAATTCAAGGTACCAAGTATTCCAAGGTCGTGCTTCCTGAGCAGAGAAGTGAGCCGCAGGGAAATGAGGTGTGTGTGTGTGGGCGCCTTCGAGAGTCTGCAAAGAGGAGCATCCATTCAGTCTGAACCCACCCGGACTTCCTCTCAAACCCTAAGGAGGACATGCCGGGAGCCAGAGGCAGGCCCGGGTCTTGGCACACCACAGCCGCTCCAGGCTGGATGCCCCCTGCTCCGCATCCTCGCTTCACTGGAGCAGGCGAATCAGAGCCGGCCAACACCAGAGAGCAAGGGGGCGGGGCTGGGGAGCAGACAGCAGCCACAGATCAGAGAATGGATACTCTCAAGTGTCTGGACTCTGAGAAAATGCAACAGACAAGGATGGGGACAAAGCATATTTACTGAACAAAGGAAAGCCCCGGAGAGAATTTCATCAAGCATATCCTGTAACTCCCATGATGGCCCTTGGGGACGGAGGACTTTTCCCTCACATGACATCTTTAGAAACAGAAATGGTCAAGGTAGGACTCCAGGCCAGGGTTTTCTGACTCCTCCCACTAACACTCTCTGCCAAAGGACAGGGGTGACATTACAGGAAAGGTCACTTACTACTTCTACATTTCTCTAATGGTTGAGGCCACTTTTCAACAAGCATATGTTAATACAGTCGGGGGTGGGGGTGGAACCCGAATGTTTCGCTTGGTTCTGTTTCTGAATCCGCACCTGGTTCTGGAATTCACAGATGTCCTTTTCTGGGTGCCAGAGCAGTTCCTGCTGTAGGTCCAAAAGCACCAAAGAACCGGACCCTAATTTGTCTTTGCATGACAGACATCCCACCCACACTGAGGGGCAGTCCCACCCTGGACCCGATTCTGCTGGACTCTGCCCCCGGACAGATAAAGCCTGGGATCTCTGGGCACCAGGAGTCTAGCATATCCAGCCCCCACAGCAGCAAGAGTTACATTAGGGACTCAGTCAGCAGACATCACACAAACCTACGGTGGGAAGCAGCAGGCAGACTACCTGGCCCTGCCACCAAAGCCCTGACCTCACGAGCCAGGGCAGGGAGGAAACAAGGCCATAGGGATGAGGCAGGACCTGGGCTCTCCCCCGGCTCTGGGAAGGGGCCGTGAAACCAAAAGAATCTCTCTGAGACCAAATTTCCTAATCCGTGAAACAGGACTGTTACAAGGATGACAGGAGCGAAAGTTCAATGCTTCCCCAAAACTCTTCTACCCCAGGGACCTGCATAACCTGCCGGGGCAGGGAGACACTGGGTGGGAGAATCTCCCTCTCCTCCTTAACATTTGTTTGATGATAAATGTTTGCACATCCACTGCCCTCCCCCGCAATAAGTGAACCGCACATTTATCCTGAGGCTGCCATCCCCTGGGCACCAATCAGCAGAAGGGAGTGGTCTGCGCTCACACAGGCCAGAGAGTAACCGGGCAGCACCTGCTGTGGAGTGTCAGTTTCCAAACCCCCGCCTTTTCCCTCACGGTGATCCCCGGGGTTTGGATTCACCAGGAAGCAGCACAAGGTGATGCCATAGGGAGCAGGGGATGGGTGACCTAGGACCTCTGGCACACTGACCTCGGAAGAGATGCCCCCATAAGGGACAACAGCCCAGACCACTCGAGTCTCAGGTCTCAGGACTCCCCAGTTCCCATCTCCACTCCCGTCAAGGGTCCCAAGCCCCGCAGCATATCTGCATGAATAATGAGACTGGTGGCCTCAAACGCAGGCCTCCAAGTTCATTTCTCACCTGGAGCCAAGGTCAGCCCAGAGGGCATTACCATCCCAAAGGCCCGGCCTTTGTCAGAGAAGGGAAGGAGAGGGGATGGAAATGCAGGGAGGCAAGTGCTGGCTCAGCACTGCCCTCCCCGCGAGCATCCTCCAGGAGCACTCACTGTTATCCCAGCCAGGTGTCTGTGCCTGGCGACCCCAGGATGCAGCAAAGGAATGTACACGTCCAGAGCAGAGATAACGCCCCCCACAAATTCCTCACCTCCCACCCCTCTACCTGGGGGAGGCGAGGGAGGGGGGGCTCCAGGCAGAGGGGCTGATGGGTTGGCTTTGCATATAAAAGAGCTGCCAGACTGCAGCCTCGGCCCCCTCCTCCCTCCCTGCGAGTGAGCTTCTCCGGATTCATCCTCCTGGAAGACTTGACCTTGGCTGAGGCCAAGCACAAGCCCGGGCTGCATCCCCAGGCCACTCCCTGCATTCTGGGCCGCAGGCAGCTCTGGAGCAAGGCAGAGGAGGGCATCTGAGGCCAGCGGAGCCAGGCCCTGGGCAAACCCACTCGGGAGAGTCTCACTATTCAGGTGAGCAGTCCACACTCGGCCCAGGTACCTACCAGGTCCAGGTGATAACAACAGGGAGGTGTTTAATGTCATCCTCTACAGTGAGTTCGACCCTTACACACACACACACGCAGAGCATTAGTGCGAAACCCCTCACAGACATAATATGCCTTCTGCTAAAATAACCCCACTGAAGGAAGGCCCAGTGCCTGCACTCCAAGAGTGGAAGAGCCGGGGCCAGGGTCACCTCCATCCAGCCCCCACTGCTGCCTGACGTCCCATTCCTGGGGGGCAGGGCAGGAAAGACGACAAGGTATCGGGGCACCGGCTGCATGCCCTGCACAGGCAGCTCAGAAGGGCTCTGTCAGCAGCAGCTGGGACGTGTGTCCAGGAAAGACTGAGAAGGTGCGGGGCCCTGAGCCCAGGCAGAGCTAGCAGGTTGGACAGATGGGTTCATCCCTTGGGGTTAATGTACATCTGCCAAGTGCCTCCGAGATGCTTAAAGAAATAAACTTCAACAGACCGGCGATTAAAAGTGAAAACAGCAGGGCAGGAGGGGGAGGGGTCCCTCCCAGCACCCAGTGCACCCTTATGCCGTTCTTCCCAGCCTGCCAGAGCCAAAGGCAGGGCTGCCAGAGGGAGAGGTAATGAGCAATTGGCGTTTACACAAGAATCTTTATCACACAGATCTCAGAACACCTGGTTTACTCAAACCTTTCCTGCCAGGTCACCATGCAGGCCTCGGGGGACCCAGTCACCGATGACCACACCCAAACACAGGTCTGCCGATGCCACACCCGAAAGGACATTTCCCTGGGACAGTCTCCAGTTCCCACCCCCAATGATGCAGGAAACAAAATGTGACCATCAAAGGCTTCATCCGCTGCGTTAGCTTCCAAGGGCTGTCAGAACAAATTACCACAAGATCAGTGCCTTAAATGTACACGAATCAACTGCCCTACAGTTTTGGAGGTGAAAAGTCCAAAGAGGTCTCCCTGGGTTGTCAGCAGGGCGACATTCCTTCCTGGCTCTGAGGGACTCCTGATTCCTCGCCTTTCCAACTTCTGGAGGTCGCTCGTATCCCTTGGCTGACTGGCCCCTTCCTCCATCTTCAAAGCAGCAATGTTACTTCTCACATCACATCACTCTGATCTCCTCTTCTGCCTCCCTCCTCCACTTCTAAGGACCCTTGGGATGACACTGGACCCACAGGACAATGCAGGATCATCTCCTTATATTAAGGTCAGCCTGCATTCCACCTGCAGTCTTAACACCCCTCGGCCACATAACATGATATTCACAAGTTCCAAGGATTCGGATGTGAACATCTCCAAGATGGGTACCGTGTCCAGACTCACAGGGCAGGGGGCTGGCAGCGCCGCAAAGAGGTGGCAGGCTCTCTCCCCTCCACCAGGAGGCTTCCCCGATCCCTGCCCACCCAGGAACCAAGTGTTCCGACTCACACAGACGTTACCTGACCCACCACGGAGACTTCCTCTCCCCCAACCCCCACCCTCTAGCTTTCCCTGCGAGCAGGATGGGTCCTGGACTGGTGAAACCAGCGTTCTCAGTTCCTTTCATGCCTCAGCTTGTGATCAAAGAAGCTTCTTTCTCGTTTCACGGCTGGCCTGGGGAAGCCACGCCAGGTGCAGGGTGGAGCCAAGCAGAGGGCACAGCTGGCTGTCACTCGGCACTCACCTGGAAGCCAGGCTCAACCTTTCCCTTAGATCCCGATCTGTCCTCACTGAGCCAGAATAAGCCAGAGTGACTGGGGCCAGCAGGGCACAGGGGCAAGGTCTGGCCAAGCCAGCCAACCTTTGCTCTGCTCGCTCAGACTCCAAAGCCAAGCCCTGGCCACAGGTTTGTCAAGGGTTCTGGTCAAGTTCAGGGTCAGCCACGTCCACGCAAGTCATTTCGCCACTCTGGGCATCCACTTCCAAGCACTGCACATGGGGGCTGAGGGACCACACACGATGCAATAAGAGACAAGGGTCCTGCCCTCAGAAAGACTCGAATCTATGGGAGAAGCAGATGTTAAACAAATGTTCCTCAGAGCATCCACTAAGTTAGAAACTGCTGCTTTGCTGTGAAGGAGCAGCCTGCCCCACCCCCTCTAGCAGTTAATCTGGGGGTTTCAGGTGGAGGTCTCCAAAGAGCTGGCATTTACAATGACACCAGAAAGTTAGCAGGAATTTTTTATTTTGCTTATGAGGAAAGGAAGGAAGACAGAAGGGAGAATCTCCCTGGCAAATACCACTTCGGGAGGAATATTTAAAACTGGCAACAGCCCAGGTTAATGAGACAGCCCTCCCCACCGCATTCACTTGCAAAAAGCATGACTTGGCCACCACAATCAGATGCAGATTTGTAACTACATGTACCCCATAAAAAAAACAGAGGCATCGTTTCCTGGAAGGGCATGCCTAACAATGAGTCCAGTGGGACTCGCTGGTCCCCCATCTGCAAAATCCACAGGTTAATCCAGATAGAGCTTACCGATCCATGAGAAAAAATGTGCTCGACACGCCAAAGGAAATGAGCACTTGACAAAACACAAACAGGCAATACATGTGAAAAGCTGGTCGGTCACAGCAGGCGTCCAACAAAAGCAGAGAGAGAGTGTGGTTTTGTTGAGGAGGGGCTTCTCCGGGGGTCTGCCCATCACACAGCTCCACGCCTGCTGTAGGGTTTCCGGCGTGAGTTAAGATACTTTCCGGAAGCCTCCGCAACCCCTCGCATTGTCCGTGGAGGGGTGACGGGGAAGGCCACCTGGAAAGTGACGACAGAATCTATAGAGGCTCTAGGAAACTCCTCAGACCTCTATGGGGGGCTCTGCTGGAAGAACGCAGAGATGTGTGAAAAGGTCCGCGAGTGACAACAGGCAAGGCAGAAGGAAGCCTGGATGCCCAGCGGTGGTGACATGGCTAAAGAGGCCAAGGACAGCGAGGCCGGCAGCCCGGGCTGTGCCGTCCTAGGTGGGCCCCTCCCCCGAGGCACACCTTCTTCAGTGTTCCTTCACGTCAGCCCCCAGGGGAAAGGCTCTGATTATCCTCATTTTACAGAGGAAAACGGGTAACAGAGTACCTTTCTTGTACAGGTGCATGATGACATACGGGAACGTCACTCAGAACAAGTTTTTAAAACACTGAATGACACCGGGAAATGGTCAGGATATAACGGTCGGTGACCAAAGTCAAGATACAAGATCACAAAAGAGCCAGGTATTGAGAGGAGCAACAGCGGAGCATCACCTGTATTTTCCAGCCCTGTGACCAATAAGCATGCCCGGGGGAAAAAAGTGGTTTGTGTGCCTGTTAATTTCCCCTCAATTCCGTGACTGGGCCGGAGTGACGGTGGGAGACTCAGAACTAGTCTAACCAGGGCACAGCCCACCTCAACCCACCGGGGAATGTGTCTCTCAGGGCAGCTACTTCCTCACCAGGCCAAAGACGAGAACTGCGGACAGAGACACGGATGCAAAGGGAGCTCACTTCTTGAAAGAACAGCAAAGGAAGGCAACCCACCAAGAACGCGCTGTCCCAGGCACCGGGACGACGAGGCAACAGAGGGTGAACAAACGTGTGCAGGGGGTCTCCAGCCTGGGTCCTTCCACGCCTTACAGCCCTATCAACACACGGCAAGGTCTTGGGACCCCCATGCTCACCCCTGACTCCTCTCTCTGGCCCGTACAGGCCTCGAGGCCCAAGTCATCCTCTGAGACTCAATTCAAGCAGTTCTTCAGCAAAACCGTCCCTCGGTCACCCCGGCCGAAGCCTCACTCCCCTCTATGCCCCAGGGTGCCCCTGTTAATACTTCTGTTACAGCGCCCACCGTATTGTGCTGTAGTGACTCATACATATTCAGGACTTCCCACCAGAACACGGCCCCCTTCCGAACAGCGACCTTGCTGGCTCTTATCCATCTGTGCATCTCCAGAGCCAGGCACAGTGCCCAGTGCACTGTAGGCAGACAATGACTATTAGATGGCTGAGGGGTTAGGAGGAAGGGTGGCTGGGTAGAGTGAAATACACAGGGATGACCGGAAGAGAAAAACGCATGGAAGGGCAGGAGGAAGCATAGAAACATAGGTGGGAGAACAGATGGAAGCACAGGAGAAAGGAGAGACAGAGGTGAAACCGTGAGAAAGAGGGGAAGTGAGAGGTTCCCAAGCAACGTGACAGCAGCAGACAGAGTGGCATGTCCAGGGTGACATCCCGAAGTTCACATCCTGATGGCAGACCATTAACAGCCATCGACACGTTTCAGTGGGAAGGGCACTCTGCAGGGAGCTTGCGCACAGCAGGAGAGGGAGAGACACTGCCACATGGGAGGTGATCAGCTCCACAGCAGAGTAAGAACTCACCCACCAGCAGGGGGTTATCAGCCCCTCTTCTCTGCAAGACTACTCAGCCGGCAACCAGCCTGGTGAGTACCTGCGGTTCTCCCCCAGCTCCCAAGCCCTCAGAAACCCTTTTCCTGAATGCCCCTATCTGGGATGCCAGTCCTCTCCCTGCCTCCTGAAGGCACCTTCGGGAGCAGCCTGCTCCTGGTCCCATACCACACCCGGGAATCAGTTCTCCCAGGAGAAGCCTGGGGTCCTGCAACACCACTTCCACTGCCAAAACCCGCTCCCCTTCTCTCTGCCTGGTGGTTCTGGTAAGTCGCCCTGCCCAGATGCGCACACACCGTTCCCCGCAGCCCCTGGGGCACCACCAGTTCCCGTCACTGCTGGCACCTGCCAGCCAGTCACGGGGCCCGGAGTGAAAGGAGGTGTTTGTGGGATTTACGTCACCCATCGGCTTGTAGGGCGGGGCTCACCACACCCAGATAATACCAGCTTAGGGAGAGGGAGATGACACATGGAGGGAGGGAAGAGAAAGCCATCTCCCCTCAGGACTCGTGACTCAGCTTCTCTGACTTGTAGGGACAAAGAACGAAAAGACAGCTGAGGGCCTCCCATGTACCAGGCACTTGGTATGTGAGAGTGTCTCTCAACAACCTTGACCTTGGTGCAATCACATCCACCCTACAGATAAGGAAACTGAGGCTGGGCAGGCGAAATAAAAAGCAGGCCCAAGAGTAACCCCAGATGACTCCACGGCCCAGATCTGACTTGGCCCAGATTCCTCCCAGTTCAGCACTGCCTGTTGGCTCGAGCCAGACCGAAAGCACAAAGAATGCTGAGCAGGATCCAGTGGAGAATTAGCCCTGTGTGGACAGCCCACAAGCCAGCAATGCACATTTCTATCCCAGCCTCAGAGCTTCTTGGGTACCACCACTGGCACTACACTGGCCACTGAGTTACCGGGAGAAGCAGGCCAGGCTAGGAAGAGGAAAGCAAGCTCAGACGACAGAGGCTGGAGCTCAAATTCTGACTCCGCCGCTGTGCGACCCTGACAAGTTGTTTAACCTACATGCCGGTCCTCAGCAAAGAGTCTGTACCATCATGCCAGCATGGGTTGGCCATCTAGGAAATGATGGTTCTTAGCCTTTCTTCCGCCCTCTAATGAGATAAGAACCCACACTTAGTCACTCTGTATGTTCTAAGAATGCAAGAAATACAGTTAGGGAGTGGGACAGCCAGCCAGCTACCGGCTGCCCAAAATGAGGCAGCCACCCAGCCACACACAAGCCTGATAACATTGGGAGGGGAAAAAAAAAAAAGCTCAGGTTTCCTCTCATTTAAAAGTGTTATTAAAAATGAATCTTCATATGTAGTACATAAGAGAAAGAGACAGGAGTGGTGGGAAAGGACTACAGTGGCTCAAGGTCACAGAAATCCTCTACATCAGGACTGCTGAAATTCACATGATATTGATCACCTTCTGTGGCTCCAGAAACCATTGTGTCAACGCCATTGCCCTACAGAAAACAACCCTGAAATCAAGACCAGAAGCCCCACTTCAATATCTGGCCTTCTTGCCAAAACACCTGTCTGTCTTCAAAAGCGTCCATTTCAACACAGGTTCCATCTCGCTCACGCACCTGCTGCAGGAGAGGACCTCGAGTTAATAGAGGCCTCACGGCCACCTTGTTGGCTTGAGCCTTCTGGGGTTTCCACCCTGCAGAGGTAGTAACTGAACTCAGAACCCTGGGGCCTGTATCGGCAGCTCCGACCAGCTCCAGCCACCCACCCTGAGGGAAGCCAGAAACCCTAGTTTTTACTCGAAGCAGATGGACTGTTTTCCTGAGTGATTTCAAGCACAGCCCCAACAAAACCCTCTCCCTGTGGCCCACTCAGCCTTGAGCATCCTCACTGGCAGAGACCACCAAGGGCAGGAAGCCTGGAAGGCCTGATCTGCATTCCAGGGGCTGACCTGAAAGGGGTTCTCCACCTCACCTGGGGAGCTCCTTGCAAATGCAGATTCCAATCCCCTCACCCCCATGCAGATGTCCTTCCCGGACCTCCTCTCCTCCAAGCAAAAGGGAGGGGTGGGTTTAGACACCCTGGTCTAGCCCAACTTCCCCTCTTTGTGTAAGAGATAACTGAGACCAACAGAAATAAAATGACCCCCCCAAAGCCTCCTGACTAAAGAGGGGGGTACACCTGGAACCAGATCCTTAAGGGGCTTCTCTTAGGCCTGAGACACCTCCCCAGCACCCTCCTCAACAAAGATTTCCCCTAAGAGTCAAGGAGCTCCCCAACTTCCTTACCCAGTGCCCTCCCCCCTGCCCCAACTCCGCCCAGACACAGACCCTTGGGAGTCTTCACTGTCAAGGCCTCCAGCTGCTCTCTCCGTCCCTGTGGATGGAGTCCACGCCCCAGTTTGCCCCAGCGACAGCAGGACTCCAAATGCCACTTTAGTTTTCTCTTAATAGTGGCTTCCTGCGCTGCTGACAGCTGTCTTCTGTGGGGGGAAGGCCCCAGCAGGCAAGCGGCAAAGGGAAGAAGAAAGAAAAGAGAGAATGAAACGAGCACACAAACAAATGAACTTGACTCAGGGAGTCTAATACAGCCCTGAGGTCTGGGGTCAAATTCCAGACACACCATTTTCTAGCTCAGTGATCCCGAGCAAGTGTCTCCTCCCACTAAACCCTCAGTTGCTTCCACCAGGAAATGGGTATAAGGACAGGGCCTCCAGTCTCTGGGTCAGGACAGGAATGGACTGCACACAGCCCAGGCAGTGCCAATGCATAGACATTACTGTCACACCTGCTCCCTTGCAGTAACGGGGCGGGTGTTCAAGGGAGATTTGTGTGCTCCTCTGGTGACCAGGGCAGGACATGAGACCCGGCCTCTTCCTCCAGGATCTTCCTGGTTCACTCCTGCCTCGGCTTGCTTCATCTGCCCACACTTCTTTCCCAGAACTCAGCTCCTGACGGGAGTTAAACTCTTGGATTCTGGGTCTCAAAGGTGCACAGCTAATCCTATGAAGTTGACTCAGGCCAGGCCTGTAAGATGATCGGGGGCAGGAGACCTCGAGGGTGGCCAGCAGCACAAAGGGTCAAAGGCCAAATCAGGCCCTGGAGGGTCCCACAAAGGACTTGCTGTGGAGGACAGGGCTGCTGGGGTGACTCAGAGGCCACACAGCAGAGCCATGACTCAGCTCAGTGCAGAGCTGGGCTGGCTCAGCACCCTAGGGCCGCTTCCAGAAGCAAAGGGTCCCGTGCCAGGCAGGCCAGGCACGAGTCAGCCCCAAGGAATGCCCCCTCCCGCCTGCCTGTGCCCACGGCCGGCAACTCACGCGGCTGGCATGCTGGGGCCACCACGTGCTCCGATTGTCCGGTCACTGCGCCAGGGTAAACAGGCGGGAATGGGAGCCCCGCTTCCCGGCCGCAGGGTGAGGTCATGCCTGCACAGGGCAACTGGGATCGGAGGAGGGTAGATAGTGAGGGGCAGGAAATGGCCAGGATGCCAGTTCATCGGCTTCTGGGGCTGGGGAGCCAGGAGCCAGGGAGAGAAATGCCAGGCTTATGGGACAGACAAGGACAGGGCTGGAGCACGTCCCTGGGAGACAGTGACAACCAGTGGGATCAATTATTCTGTATGGTGTTCAGAGGCTTAAATAGCAGCCTGCCCCTCCCTCCCTCTGTGGAGCCCCTCTTGTCCCCTTCCTCCTCCCTGGGTTCTCTCCCTCCCTCCCTCCCTTTCATTTTTAGACAGTTCGCTCACAAGCACTTCCCCTAGAGAAAGCCTCTGCCACAACCAGCAGCCCCTCCGACTCACCACAGGGACGCCCCTGCAGCCCCCTTTAGGTGAACCTGAGCCTCCACCAGCAGAATCCCTCACGCTCCACTTTCCCCTCAAAATCCTATGTCGCTCCTGGGCCACCTCTTCCAGGCAGCCTTCCAGAGACCCTCAAAGCCAATCCCTCCCTTTCCCTACCTGTTCTCCAACTAGACACCGACTCTCTTTCTCATTCTCAGTAATGCTCTGTGTTTCCACCGTTGCTTATTCTTAAACACATTCCATCTGGCCTCCTCGCCTGGAGCCCAGGTCCCCCAGAACCCGCTCTCCTTCCACTGTGTACTTCTAGGCTCTGGCCACAGACGACCTTGCCCACAATAGATGTTCGATAACCTTATGCCGCCAGATCTTTCCGATCGGAAATCTGGACATCATGAGAGAGAACCCAGTCATTCTCCCAGCAGCCCTACACCCGCCCAAGTCCCACTCGGCCAGTGCTTACTAAGCTCCTCCTCCACTCACTGGGCACTCACCGCCCCAGACGCCACAGAAGAAGAAGAACCAAGACTCAGCAGTCTGGCCTTCAGGGGCCCCACTGTTGAAGGACAGCCAGCAAAGTCACCCCAACAAGCCGTTACACGTGGCAAGAGCTTTCAGGCCAGCTGCTCTGGGGTCGGGAGGGAGGAGGAGCCAGGGCAGGCTTCACTAGTAGTAATAAAGCTCTGACGACATCAGCTTGTGTTCACTGAGCCCTCAGTTTGTGCCGAGGGCTTTACCTCCCATAACTCTCACAGCAGCCTTGCTGGGGACCAGGCACTGCACTGTGCACCTTATATACTTCAACCCACTGAAAACCCCAGCCCTCTGAGACAGAGACTTACTTTACGACTTCCTATTTCACAGGTGAGAACGCTGAAGCCCAGAGAGGTGAATATTGCATTGGAGATCACACAGCCGGACTTAAACCAGCAGGCTAGCCCCAGAGTCTGTGCACCACCCCCACAGCCCCACTGCCTCTTGACTCGAAGCTTCCAAGCAAGGCGATGGCACGCTGAACCGAATTTATATAACCTGGACGGGCACTCACCCAGCTGGCCAAGCACCCAAGGGTGTCTCCAGTGGGCTGCTGGGCACACAGCCCCTGGCAACAGGACGCAGGGTCAGTTAGCACGATGTGGTTCCGAGACCCCTCTCAGCTGGAAGCTGCGACCTGCTCTGTTCCCGCTGCAGTCACCGTGCTCCTGTCTGAGACTGTCTACAAGGTCAACCCAGCGCGCCCCCCGCAACTGCTGCCGCTGCGACTCAGGCCCAAGAACTGGAACATCAGAAACCTGGGTATGGGCAGCCCAGCCCCAGGGCATCCTCGCCCGGCACCGACGAGGGGCCTCACCTGGGCAGCGGCACTGGCCTCCCACGTGGGCAGGCAAGAGCAGAGACTGCGGGCCCGGCCCAGGGGAGCCGGGCCAGAGAAGCCTGGCACGTTCCTCCAATGAAGCCAGTCCACAGAGGAACAGGGGACGGAGCCCCCAGAGACCCTCTGTGCCAACCTCATTCCTGCATGGAGGAGCCACTGTCCAGAGAACCTAATGGCCTGCCTGTAATGAATCACCTCATTTCTGCAAGTCCCGATCTCTGGTCCGAATTCCCCTCCCCAAGGCTGCGATGAAATGACTCCCGCCACCGGCCACTGCCCCTGAGCCCTTCCCTCCCGGGTATGCATCTTCTCACTTCGGGCAGAGAGGCCACGCCTCTGCACCAGACCGCGGGCTGGAGGGCAATGCCATGCTCGGGCCAGGCATTTTCACAGGTCGCCTGACCTAACTGTGAACTGAAGCCTGCAAGGTGCGCACCATGGCCTCTGGCGGACAGATGGGGCCCACGGGGTCCCCAGGGCACACAGCTTGGGACTGAGTTCGGAAAAGGAATCCGGAATATCCAACTCCACATCCCATGCTTTTCCTACACACCCGCAGTGCGTCCCAAAGAGGGACAGCCTCTGTGGAAGGGTCCCCACCCCAAAACGGTCAACCTCACCCCCACTCACAAGAGGCAACAATGGCAAATGAGTCAGTAAATTATTCTCAACACCCTCATTCACTGCCACCACCCCCATCAAGGTTATATATTTAAAATCCACACCCTAGTTTTGGGGTTTGTTTTTATTCCTTCTGCCCTCTTGTTTTCATATAAAATGTTTCAGCTTTTCTGTAACAGTATTTCCTTAATTTAAGACATAGCGACAATGACCCACTGAGGGGTCTACACAAGAGACCAAAGGACAAAATTCACATCATCAATCTGACGTTGCTCAACCCCATGTGCAGACACTATGTAATTAATTATGTGCTCTGAAAACGGCAGGAGCTCGCCAAAGCCAGGCAGTGACTCTCAACATTCAAAGCCAGCTCTGCGCCGGTGTGTCAAAGGACAAATCACAGGGTCTGGTAACCTATCTAAATATCAGTTCTTTTTATTATAAGTGAGCTTTTGCAGAGTCCTTGAACCAGGAGGAGTAGCATCACCACAGAAAGCATAACCACGCGACCCCGACAGGTATACGTGGCCTGAGTTTCAGGTCAAGCTTCAAAAGTCGTCCCAGGGAAACTACAGAGATGAAAAACCTTTTTGCAAAATAAAGTTTCTTTATCTCTGTCAAAGTGCTACTTTGCAAACTGCGTGTCTGAGCATCCATCAGGCTCTCTTCCAAGTTTGCCCAACTGCCCTAGGAAGAAGTTTCCAGTCCCTAACAGCCGGCACCCCAGCCAAGCAAGCCCCATGCACCTGCACACACACAAGCACACACAGTCTTCCTCCTTTTTTATTTTAAAGTTGCCCCGTGTCTTACTCTAGCCCCTGTTACCCGACCGGTGTGGCCAGGAGTGTGATGACATACCTCTTGGGGCCCTGGAAGTGTCTGCAGGATCCTGTCTTTATTTGATTGAAAACCAGTCTTTCCACCTCCTGGGAACACCCTGTTCTAAAAGCCAGGCTAGGCGGCAAGTTCTGCCTTATCCTACACGACTCAAAGGATCCAAGCCTAGGAAGATCGTGGGGGCTTTGTCACCCGTGGTTCATCTGGTCCCATCCCCAAACCACCCTGACCCTACGACACAGACCCTGAGAAGGTAAAGGTCTGAAGTCTAAGAAAATGAACATAAAATAGTAAGTTTTAAGTTTACAATGTGACAATTTGATACATGTATATATTGTAAAATGGTCACCATAAAACATCAGTGAACATCCCCATCACTTCACATCATTACAATTGTTTATGTGATGAGAGCATTCAAGGTGGCCCCTGGGATCTGATCCCCGCCTGTATCTCCAACCCCAGCCCCCTGCGAGGTGGCCCACATCCACACACTGGTCTGGGACTTAGCTCCCCTTCCTTGTGCCCCACCATCTCAGAGGTCCCTTCCACGCTCGCCTGTCACTGCCTCCCCTGCCAGGCTGGGCCACACCTGGGATCCCACTGCCACGTTCCAGCTGTGGACACCGGGGCACATTACATAACCGCTCTGAACCTCAGTCCTCTCCTCCGTAAGACAGAAATAACTCATAGGCTATCGAGAGACTGAAATGAGGCCAAGATTTTTTTCTTTCTGCTTCATTTTAAATAAACTTAAATTTTTAAGAACAGTTAGATTTTACAGACAAACAGGAATAGAGCAGAGAGAGTTCTCATACTCCACACCAGACTTCCCCTCCCGTCATCTTGTGCAAGACGATCCATTTCATACCAGTAGTAGACCAGCAGTGACCCAATATTACGAGCTGAAATCCATACTCTATTCGGATTTTCTCAGTCTTTTCGTAATATCCATTTTCTGTGCAAGGACCCCATCTAGGACCCCCCATTACACTGAGTCATCCTGTCTCCTGTCTCCCCTCGGCTGTGGCAGTTTCTCAGGCTTTCCTGGGTTTTGGTGACCCTGCTGGTTTTGAAGAGGACTGGTCATGCATTTTGTAAAAGTCCCTCCACTGGGGTCCGTATCAGCCATGTTGAGAGCACGCACCCTTGATGAGATGTGATCAGAAACGACACCTTACCTCTGCAGTTTTCCTCCCAAAATACAGAACCCCCCGTCTCACCTTAAGAAGGTCACAAATTTTTTAAATTAAACGTATGACAGATAATACACTTAAGATGGTTCAAAAATCGAAAGCTACCCAAAGACCCAGAGTCAGAAGGCGCCTGTGTGCACCTTTCCCTCCCTGCCCTGTCTCCCCCTCAGCACTCGCAGGCTGCCCCTCATGTTGATTTCTAGGGCATCCTTACAGAGTTGGGGCAAATATAAACTCTTACATTCCCGCCACACACACGCACACTTTTTACACAAAAACCGGCAGGCTCAGTGTTCTGTACTTGGCTTTCTCAACATCGCCCGCGACCTGCCCGAGTCACGCACACGGCGCTTCCTCCCTCTCCTGCGTCTGGTCCACGGCTCGAGCCAGGGCCATTGCTTACTGAGCCAATATCTGACTCACGGACCTATGGGTTGCTTCCAAAGATTTGCTACCATACAAACGCTGCCATGAATAGTCATGTGCACTATCCGTTTCACACAACTCTCTTTAAGTACATCTCTAAGGAACATATCCCCACTACAGTGAGGTTGCTGGGTCAAACGGCACCTGCAGGTGCAGTCTGGATGGGGAACCCCAAAACGCCCTCCCTTGGGGCTGTACCAACTCGATTCCCGCTGGCAACGGATGCACACGGGGCTGTTTCTCACAGCTGTGTCAGCTGTCAAGTACATGACCGATGTGTGCATGGCACAATCTTATTAGGAAAAGGTGGCATTTTTAAAATTTACGTCTCCCTTTTTATGATGGGGTAAATTATCCCCTGTTGAGGTGCCACTTGAGTTTCTTCCTCTGTGAACCATCTTCAGATGCTGAAAAGCAACCTGCCGCATGCATGTGGCCGAGGGCTGGGCTCTGTGGGCGCTACACATCCCAGGGACCCGAGTCACGGGACGCAGCCTGCAGGAGCACCTAGCAAGATGGCGAGGATGAGGACCACTCCAGAGAAGCCAGAGTCACGAAAGCAGGTTTCACGTCGAGAAGGTGAGATGCAGCCGAGGCTGCCACGCTTCATCTGTTCCCCCGAGAGACTGGCAGAGGGGAAGGGGCCCCACAGGGAAAGGCTCCTAGGAGATCTGGGGAGACAGCAGACCGCGGGGTCTGTTTAGAGGGAGGGGGAGACCAAAGGCAGCACAGACGCCAACCGAGGCCTCAAAGTCACAGCAATCAAGCCACAGAACTGGGTCTCCCAGTGCAGGTGGAGGGAAATGTGAACGTCCCTTCTTTACACTCTATAAATATTTGGAGATCAGGGACTGTTTGTTTTCTTTCATGACCATTTAGTTCAGGATCTCTTACAGCTTCAACCACCTGAAGAGCCTCTACAAAGCACAGCCTTCCAGCACTGGCTCTTGGCAAAAGGTGGACGGGAAGGTGAAACTTCGACAAACAGGAATGACCTTTCCTCAAGTTCTGTCCAAGAGGGAAAACCACCGGAGCTGGAGAGATGTCACTCTCGCACGCAGCAATCTGCACCATGCCTCGGGGCTGTGCACAGGGAACTGGACGGAACATTTCATTCTGCAAATATCTCAGGTCTCCTAAGAATCCTCCCCGAGACCAGAGATACCCTGGGCCGTTCACCTGCCGATCTGATGTGTTACATATGCTCCCTCCAGCTTCCAGAGTGCGCTGCGTCACCATGTCGCTTGCATAACCTCCTCCAGTAGATGGAGGCTGGCAATGCTGAGTCATCTAAGTGTGTGCTTAGGATCAAGAGCTAGTGCTCTGAAATTTCTAGACTCAGATAAGAACTCTGTCCCACCATTCCTCTCTCTCCCTGGAGACACCTGGTTTAGGATCTCAAATGCCTCTAAACCCCCTCTTCCCCCACCCTAACCCTCTCCTCTTCACCCCAGCCAGTCCACCAAAGAGACAATCTCAGTGTCTTGGGGAGTGTCTGCTCAAAAGCCCTGAAGGTCCCTCTATTCCCTCAATACTCAAGACCACACTATTCACTCAGGCAGCTAACATATCAGTAAGCCAGCCTTACACTCCCTTTTCCAAGTTCAGTCCCCACCAGCCCTCACTCAGACCATCAGCTCCAGGGAAAGGACCAATCTCAGTACCCACATTGAAGCCTCTGCTTCAGTCCTCCAGTGCCATCCCCCCTCCCAACGCACACCCTCCATGCACTCTCTATAGCATACGAGGGGCTCAATTCCAAACCCACCATGAAGAAATCTTTTCTCACTACTGCAATCCACACCCCACACAAACAGAGTGTCTGCTAGTTCTCAGGCACTGTCACAGGCAATGAGATGCATATAAAACACAGGTTCATCCCCAGAAAGTTCAGTCTGGCAGATGAGATGGACATTCTGATGCAAGGGGACGAGAAGGGCTCTGTTCACGGTTAACACAAGTGGCTATCCTAAGTCTGGAAGTCAGGGAGGACTTCCTGGGGGAGGTGGCACCTGAGTTGCATCTTGAAGAAGCAAAGAGGCTTACAGGTTGCAGGTGGGTTGTGTGATTTATAGAAGGGAGGAGGGCTGCTGAGTTCCAAAGGACCCATGATTAGGGGAAAGGAGAGAAACAGGCCACGTGTACGGTGTGAACATGAGCACCAAAGAGCACAGACTGCTCTACATTTATTATTTCAGACCCGTCATGAAGCTGCAATTAGGACTGGCTTCCCCAGGCAGCTTTCCTATTCACAGGGGCACCAAATTCAACTAACTAATGCAAATAGGGCCTTTTAATAATGGAGACAGGCATCAATAATGCAGAGGCCAGGAGCTCCCCAAAGGAACCACGGAGAATATCAAGACTCCTTGCCTGGGACTTAACAGCTTCCGAAGGCATGGCCCGGAGGCTGTGTTCTGGAAAGAAACGGGCTTCCTCCAGGAATTCGTACCAAGTTCCACGTGAGCACCTCTAAGTCTGCCCAGGAAAACGAGCCATCTCAACCTCATATAAAAAGCAAGCATCACTCACAGAGGGTTTGATTGATAAACGCCTGGCCTGTTACAAACCTCTTCCAACCGCATCACCAGTTTCCACCCTCACAGCAACCTGAGTGGTAGCAGGGTCCCGTCTGTGGCTTCGGCCGCCCGGGAAGCTGGGGCTGTCACCTGAGGGCTTGCTGGGGCATACGACAGCAGGTTCCAGAGAGGATTCTGACCTGGTCCTCGAGCCCTGTGATTCTTGCTGTCCACTAGTGATTTCTAGGAGTCTGGGGCTGGGCAGACTCCTGGAGGCTGCTTCGTCCAGCGCCCCTTGATATCTAGTGAAGGACCGGTGACCGAGCTGGGTCAAGATGCTGACATCCTCAGACGGATTAATCTACTGGGGGATGAACCAGGTCTCTTCTGAAGCCAAGAGGAAGGGCTCGTGCACACCAGTTACTGTGGGCCCAGCTAGGCCCTCTCAAGAAGGAAGGGACAGATGACCTTCCAGGGAGCTGGGTCTGGGACTCTGGGACTCAGAGACATGGCTTTTCCATGAAGAGCCCAGAACTGCTGTCCGGGAGTGGGGCATTAACAAATTCAGTGTGAGGTCGCATCCAAGGGCAAAACAGTTTTCCAGCTTTTATCTGAAAAACCCAAAATGGGGGAGTGGTGGGTATAGCTTAGTGGTACGGTGTGAGCTTAGCATGCACAAGGGCCTGGGTTCAATCCCCAGCATCTCCATTAAAAAAAATAAAAATGGATAAAGGTAATAGGAAAGACATAAAATTCTGAGGATGTAAACACAAACCAATCCCATACAACTTTAAAAATAATAAAAAAAAAAGAAGAATAAATAATAATAATTAATAATAAAGTAAATTATTTTAAAATAATGTAAAAGTACACTAAATGCCCTTGCAAATAAAAATGCCAGTGTGCATCTTCTTGGTCAGATGACAGGGCAGAGAAATGTTGCCGTGGTGAGGGTCTGGGGTCAAGACGCGGACTCTATACAGATCCCACTTCGGGCATGGTATCCATGCCTTTCTAATCTGACCTCCCATCAGATGGGGCCACCAGTGTCTGTCCCCACTTCCTCCTGGCCAGTGAGAGATGGGTACAGATCTAATTCCAAACTGAAAGGGAATTTACTGAGCAGGTACTATGTGCCAGGCCTCACTCCCAACAGCCTTCAATGTCAATCATCCCCATTTACAGGGGTGCAGACCAAGACTCAAGGATGTAAAACACTTGGCCACAAACCATTCCCAGGGCAAACTTTGGGGGATGAAAAAGAGGAAAAGGAGGAGTCCTGCCAGCAAAGGGTTTTGGGGTCTACTTGGCCTCAGTGGTAGAACCAGACAGAACCGTAAGTTGTCTGAGCCTCAGCCCTCCCTCCTCACTCTCTATCCCACTCGAGATGGACCCGAGACCCACGAGTGTGCCCTCCCGCCCCTGGGCATCCTGTGAGAACCAGCTGACCCAGAGGGACTCAGCTGAGATTTGGCCTGAGATGACACCAAGCAACGGCTGGCTGGGCTGGACCAGCCTCCCAGTGGGCATGGTCACTCCGGGGAGCTCAACCAGATGAACAGACCTCTGTGGGCCCAGCTCTGAGAGTGGTGGGAGTCCCCATGGCCAGGGCCATCCCGCCCAGGTGTGGCCAGCACACTGAGCACATGACCTTTGCCCCTTCAGAGTCTGTCCACCAGCATCCCACACTATTTAAGGCCTTCTGAGATCCAAACAGCATTCAGAGCTTGCCAGGGACAGTCTGTAAAAGTTTTCCACTGGAACCAAAGATTTCAGTGCTGTAACTCAAAGCATGACTTTACAATGGGATCTGATTATCAGGAGTCCCAGAATATCCTCTTTTGAGACGCACTGCTCCTTTCTCTTTCCTGTTGTTTATGGGCTGGCAGGCACACGGCACGTAGACAGGGCCAATGCATCATCCAGGCTGGTGGGAGGAGGGCCTGTTTCTTCCAGGGATCAGCTCTGGGGTCCCAGCGCTCATCCAAGGGGCCTCTATCCACACCCACCACGGAGAGAGATGCTGTCCTGATGGAAGTGTCGATGATCCTTAAGCACATCTGCTCCAGCCCTCCACAGGCTTCTCACTTCAATGACTTCACAGGGTATGGACCCCCATCCTCTCTGACATCACCTCCTCCCTGCCCTCACCTGCTCACTCCTCTCCAGTTACAGGAACCTCCTCACTCTCTGAGTTAGTCTCCTGTTGCCCTCTGCCCCCAACTCCAATCCAGGGCCCACCCTCCTCCACACGGCTCTGTGCCTACCAGCTCCGTCCTGACGTACCAGCTGTCAGCTGAGTTCAGCCAGTGAGAGGAGGCAGAAGGTGGAAGACTTAAGGGTAGGAGCTACAGGGTTCCTTCCATGTGGTAAAGCCTACTCCACTACAGCTCTGGGGCCAAGTTAGTCAACCTCTCTGTGAATCTCAGCTTCTCCATCTGTAAAATGGGGAGGGTGGTAACAGTACTTAGAATACAGGACTGTTATGAGCATGATACTAAGTTAGTTGACAGGAAGCACTTAGAATTGTGCCTGGCACATGGCAAACCCTCTGTAAATAAAAGCTGTCATTATTACTATTATTACTGGAGTCAGGTCTTGGTTTTGATTCTATATGATTTGAGCTGAGTCAGTTTATTTAATTCCATAACAGTCCCCCAAATGACAAACCTTCAAACTACCTGTCGCCAATACTTTCTGAGCACAGGCCTGCCGCTGACGTCTGTCGGCAGCCTCCCCAGACAGCTGCTTCAGAAAGGCCCACCTTCAGTCTGTACGCATGTTGTGATGCAATATATGATTATATACACGTTATACTTACAAACATATTTTAATATATAGTATAAATAGAATATATATATATGCACATATGAATAAACATATTTTTGAATTACATCTAATATCCACAACTCCACCCAAAACCAACTAAGTCAAGGAAGCAGTACCTGGACCCACGACACCTGGCAGCCCCAGGCTCGTGGATGCTGGGACCCAGTATGAATCCCGGCTCTAGGCACGTATTCCGTCCCCTGGGCTACGCTCACCCCCCTGCCTCACAGGATGACAGTGTAATAGACAAAACAGAAGTGAATAAAGGGACCATTCTGCCCCGCCCACAGGAGGGGCTCAGTCAGCATTAGTTCTCTTTTTTTCTCTAATGAAATAAAATATTTGACATGGAAAACCCAGGAAATTTCACAGGAATAATATAAAGTCATCCACACCCTCCTAAAAACAGTCAATCAAGGGAATTTTTCAAAAGTCCATTTTCCAAAAGCAATGGTTCATGAAGCTATTACGAAGCTTCTAAACTTCCCCTTAATTTCCGGTATTCAAAAAAATACGTGCTTAAATGATAAAATGTCAGTGGCAGCAGCTGAGATCCACCCGCAACATTTTTTTTTCCATTCTTTCCAGGTTGAAAGGTGTTGCCTGAAGCCCACAGTCCTTGGCCATCAAGGCCTGGGCCCAATGGACGGTGAGCCCACAGGCTCTTCTCTCTCACCTAGTGGCCCCGGCCAGATACCATCTCCTCAGTCAGCTCACCCACAGCTCTCCTGTGGGCTCCGGGTGGCAACTATGGCTGCCCCGGGGAGGCGGGCGTTTGTCAGCCGTGAAAATGGAACAAGACTCCAAAGAGCTCTGGCATTTGCCGGGCAAATGCTAACTCAGCCTCAGGAGCCCTGGCTTCTGGCCCCAAGAGTCCCATGAACTTGAGTCCAAATTCTCCAGCCTGGGGCAGGCTAGTGAAGGCTGACTGTAACCAGAACCACCAGGGTCCTCCCACCCCTCCCCCGGAGGACTTCACTGCACCACCCAGCAGGGAAGCTTTGTACAAAGGGAACAAGCCGAGGACCACCCCCACGCCCTCCCCTTTTTCATCGCAGCCTCTCTAAAGATGGTGCAGAAGTTACACGTGCAGACTCTGGAGCTGCGGTACCCAGGTTCGAATCCAGGCTCTCCTGCTTACTGTCTGGGACATTCTCTGGGTTAAGTCTTCTCCTCTGTAAAATGGAGCCTTAGCATACATAAAGCAGTGCCTGACGCACTGCCAGCACTCGGTGAGTTCCTACTATTTTAAGCAATTAGCAATTAGCATTTTTCCTACCATATCCAGCCTCTGGAACCGTCTAGTTCCGGTCAGCTCCAACAGGGACGTCCCATTTGGGCTTCAGGTGCAGTCCCTCAGAAGTTCAAACTAAACGGTTCAGCCTCGACCTAACCCTCTGCAGTCTGCTTTCAAGTATCCATTCATTTTTTCATCCATTCAAGAATATTTATTGACCACCCACTGAGCATCACACAACACAAAGAACAAGGAGGGCAAAGTCACAGCTTCTCCCCTCTAGTGGAGGAGCTGTACCAAAAACGAGAAGCAAAATAAATCAATAAAGATAATCTATAAACAACAAGGTCCTACTGTAGAGCACAGGGAACTACATGCGATACCTTGTAACGGCCTATAATGAAAAAGAATATGAAGGAATATGTGTATATGTATAAATGAATCACTATGCTGTACACCAGAAATTAACACAACATTGTAAATCGACTATACGTCAATTAAAAAAAAAAAAGATTGTTTAAAAACTGATTGGTGCCAGGTGGACAGCCACAGCATCTGGTGATTAGGGAGGTAGGGGAAGGGCCCTATTAGATGGAGCGGTCTGAGCAGGAGACAGGAGTTGAGGTGAGAAGGAAGAAACCTTCCAAAGAGCCGAGGGGAGAGTGTCCCAGGAGGAGGGACCAGCAAGTGCACACAGAACAGGACGTCAGGGGACTAACTGAAGACCAGGCTGCTCGGTGGGAGGGTGACTCACCCAGGCTGGGTGATGGGCAGGGCCAGGCGGCTCAGGGTGTCCTAAGAGTGAGGAGGTGCAAGCCTGGGGCGAGGTGAAGCAGCGACGGTGCCCGGCTCTGGGGCTCATATGTGTGGAACAGGCTGTCAGGGGCCTCAGCAGGAGCACAGGGACCTGTGAGGAAGAATCGATGTATGGGGCTCCGGACTGGGCTGGTGGCCTGGGAGGCAGAGAGGAGGGGACTCTGGGGGGAGAAGGAACTAGACTGCGCTACTCAAAATGAGATAGACAATCCTTAACTTTGACGTTATCTGTGAGCCTGAAAGAGATCCAATGCTCAGGTCCCACCCTAAAGCCCCAGGTGCGGGGTCCAGCCACCTGGGCTTCAGCAAGCCCCCGGGGGTTCTACGGTCCACTCAAGGTGGGAAAGCACTGGCCTGGAAGACTGACTAACAGTCAGTGTGTCCCCTGGGGAAAGCCTTCCTTTCCCTGGAGGGCCAGGCAAACCCCAAGCCCTGCGGCCAAGAGAATGAGATCCTCAAGGTGGTTTCTTGAACACAATTTGTCCACTGGGTCGATATCTACTTACCCCCACTGGGCCAGCCCCGGCCGGGCAGGAGGAGGTGGGAGGGCCAGGACGAGCAGGCAGAGAGGAACTGGTATTACCCAGTTAGCAGGGCTGGAGCAGAGGGCAGGCGGGCTCGAGGCACTAACCACCCCCCCACCCCCCACCCCCGGCCACTGGCCTTGCAGCCGCATTCCAGCTCTGGGAGAAGAATGCGGGCAATCCCTCAGAGTCCCGGGGCAGGGCTGTCCGGAGGTGCACAGGAGTCTGGAATGCCTGCTGGTTGACCGAAAGTGGCCAGAGGAATCTGACTGAATCCCTCACCACCCCTGGGAGTTCTAGCCCATGGATTTCCTCAGGGTCCATGGGGCCCAGGGGATTATGTGCAACTAGCAGGTAGCAGAGCCAGGCCCCAGGTGTGCAGAGGCCATAAAAAACAATTCACTTCACAGGCCTTGGGGTCAGACCTGCTCCTGCAGACTCTGAAGCATTCCATTTTCTCCCCAACCTCAGTGACACTCATCATCCCAAATGACACAGCAAGGCAGAGACCAGGGCCGGGAGTGGCCAAGAGAACAAACAGACAATCCCAGAATCCAGAATGCGACTTCTCCTCTCCGACTGCTTGGCCACCACTCTGACCGGGCCACCATCGCGCTCACCAGGAATAAAGCAATGTGGTTTCCCCAGCTCCAGGGCCACCCCATCCACAGAGCCAGCTGCCGTCACCCCATCCTGCCTCCTCCCCAACCACCAATCCAATCGCCCCTCCTTGATTGGCTTCTGCCACCTGGCCATCCTTCTGTTCTCCAAATAGCCAGACTTGCTCCCATCTTATCTGAGAAATATTTATCCAGACCTCTGATAGGTGACAATCCTAAAAATACCCAATGCTGTCACCTGCTAGAATGTTATCTGCCATAACATGCAAGGCATCTCTGCTGGGGTTGAATAGTGTCCCTCCAAAATTCATGTGCCCCCAGAACCTCAGGATGTGACCTTATCTGGAGAGGGTCTTTGCAGAGTAATTTGTCACGATGAAGTCATATTGGATTAGGGTGGGCCCTAAATCCAGTGACTGGCGTCCTTATAAGAGGAGGAGGGGCCACAGAGACACACAGAGGGAGGGGGCCATGTGAAGATGGAGGCAGAAGACACAAACTACTAGGTACAGAATAGATAAACACAAGTCCTGCTGAATAGCACAGGGAACTGTAGTCAGTGGCTTGCAGTAACCTGGAATGAAAAAGAATACATATACGTTTTATACACACACACACACACACACACACACACACACACACACACACACATAACTGAATCACTATGCGTTACACCAGGAAATAATACATTGTAAATCAACTATACTTCAATTTAAAAAAAAGTTAAAAAAAAAAAAGATGGAGGCAGAAACTGGAGTGATGCAACCACAAGCCAAGGAACTCCAGGAATTTCTAGCAACCACCAGAAGCTAGAAGAGGCAACAGGAGATTGTTTCCTAGAGCCTTCCGAGAGAGCATGGCCCTGCCGACACCTTGATTTGGGGCTTCTAGCCTCCAGAACTGTGGGAGAATCAGTGACTGTTGTCGTAAGCCGCGCGCTTGCGGGGAGGCATTTTAAGGCAGCCCTAGGAAGCTAATGCAGCATCTTGTAAATACGCTCCCCGGTGCACGCCCCAACCCTGCAAAGGTAAAATTCTTGTTCTCACTCTCCGGATGGGAAATAGATGACCCCTGCTCCCATTCACACAGCCAGCCAGTAAGCGGCAAAGCTGAGATCCAATCCAAGTCTGACTCCATCCAGAAAACAGGTTCTTTACACGCTGGGCTGAGCAGTCACCCTCTTTTTACAGAACGAACGCAAAAAAAGGAGGCAAAGCAGCACCTGAAAGAAAGTCCTGCTGCCTAAAGGCCTCTGGCAGCTCTTCCGTCAGAAAGGATTTCTGGGAAGCTCTGGGTACCAGGCGGAGAGGGACTGGCGACCAACTGCTTCTAAGAACAAACAAAAGCCATTGCAGGCTTAATTCCAAAGTTGTAAATGGATTTTTTTATTGCTGGGACCATCCCATCTCTGATATATGTCCCATGATATGCAATCTGCAATCCTTATTTTTTTGCCCAGCACAAAGTCCTTTGCCTGAATCATTGTTATTATTATCCTTGGCTCAGATGCTAATAAGTTTACCTTCTGAACAGGCATTCTGGGCAAAAGATCCAAAACTCCTTAACTGGTTGAGGCGCAGAACTTGGAACGCGGCATCTGGCGTGTAACTATTTTTAGCAGGAAAAAAGAGCCCATCTTGTCAGACTTTCATTTCGAGCTGAGACAGACTGGCCACAAGAACATACATAAAAGGGTGGGTCTGGGAGGAAGCCCATCGTCCTCGCGCTAATTCAGGGAGCCCCGCTGAGATGAATGCAGCCATTCAGTCTCTGGGGATGGGCTGTCCTTAAGGTTCCTCTCTCCCCTCGTTTCAAGGGAAACTTGGCCTATCTGGGCTCCCAAAACCACCGCGGCGTGGTTTCACGCAAGTTTTCTAAAGCGTCTATGAAAACAGGAGTTGTTTGCGTTATCATTTAAATTGCAAAGTACATCCCTGGCAGATCACAAACACCACAATGCTGGTGCTGCCAAGCAGAAGAGAGGAGAAGCTGGCAGGCCCCGCTGTCCCAGCTGAAAATTAAAAGGTCTGTGCTTTGTGGCGGCTACTGCTTCTCCATATTACTGTTACTATTGTTGTTGTAAATAATAATGAGTCTTTCTCACCCAGAATCTTACAAGAGCCTCTCCCTCACGAAGGTCACATCCACCCTGGGCCTCTCCCTCATCTGGCCAACAAGAAACTAGACAAACAGGAAGAAGCCCTTGGCCTGAGGTCTACTTTGAGGATGGAAAGTGGAAGAGGCTGGCTCCGCCCCACGCTGCTGAAATGTGCACACGTGTCCATGGCCCAAGAGCAATGGCATTTTAGAACTGGTCTCCCCTCCTAGGAAGTGGATAATCCAAGTAGGGGAAGGTACACCGCTGCCCTGCCTGCCCCACTCTCCCTGACCATGGGATTGACAGGGCTCTTCTCAACTTCGATGGAAAACAGAAAGTGGGCCTCTAAACGCTTTCCTGTATCCTGAAAGGGTCATCAGGTAGGGAAAACACTGCTCACCACGGAACTCAATGGCCTCAAAGACAGAACAGGTGAGCGGCCAGGCTCACAAGATGATGCCGGCTCTGGGGGAGGGAGGGAAGGGGCTTCGGGCCATGAGAGAGATCACAGACTCTCAGGAAGGAGGAAGAATTTTGGGTTTTCAGGCTTTCTGCCCCCTGCCTTCACTGACGCCCCAGAGCAAGGTGCTCCTTCAGGGCTCAACGCAAATCACCCCAAAGATGTGTGGTCGAGGGGAAGGGGGTGTGGGGAACCCACCCTCTGTGCCAGGAAGAAAGGGGGAAAGAAACTTTTCCAGGGAGCTGCCAGCTCCATGCATGGGGCCTGAGGGAGCAGCTCAACTCTGTCCTGCGAGCACAGCGGCCCTGAAATTCTTGGAACAGGGCTTGGGTCAAAGGAGGACAAGGAACACGCTGCACAGACTCTTCCTTCTGCCCTGGGAGGCGCCTGGGCCAGGAAGAGGGCCGGGGATGGGGCTGGGGAGGAGGAAGCCAGGGCCTGCAGCCTCGGGCATGCTCGGCAGGGCCACCCCAGAGGGTGGGACAATGGGTGGTCTCCTGCCTGGCGGCCTGGGGGTGGGGGTATCCAGCACTCAGGCTGGGATTCTGGAAGGCACAAAGGAAGGCCAGCAAAGCGGTGGGAGACCATCGTGACTGGAAGTCCTCCGGCCTAGGGGTCAGGGGACGTGGGCTCAGACAGACAGCTGAAAAACAGCTTCCTGGAAACTCCTAGGGCTTCTCAGTAATGCATCAGGAAGCAGGTGGCATTTGGAGACCTTTCACTACTCGGTGGATTTTTTACAACCTGTTTCTGATTGACTGAAGGACTAATACAGGCACGTGGTAAGAACTTCCAACAAGACGGAAAGGGTCACAGAGCCAGAGCTGCAACCTCCTCCTGTCAGCCGAGAGTCTCCTTAGAGGCAGCCACTGTTACCATTTTTTTTGGTGCATCTTCCTGATCGAGTCCAAGAGCATGTGTGGGTCTGCGTGTGACACATTTTCTCCAACACATGAATGGGAACACGAGGAAATTCCTGAAGAACGACTCGCCATCTAGAGCCTGACTTTGTCATCTGCCAAATGACCAACCTGGATGGGTCCTTCCTGACTTTACAGAGTCCAAACGATGAACCCGCCTGCCACGAGCCATGGGCAACCCGCTTGAGAAGCTAACCTGCAGGCTGCTCTGACTCCACGCTGGGGCGCTCTCAAGTCTGCTGGAGTGCACTAGCGAGTAACTAGTAACTAGTAAACTAATCTTTTCTGAGCAATCCCCAGGGCCAGGCGCCAGGCCCAGCAACTTACGGGTACCATCTCATCCAACCTTCACCACCACCTCAAGAGGTAAGGACTGGGGTTATTAATCCCATTGGGGGGGGAGGGGATCTAAAGTCCAGGAAGCAAAACAACTTGCCCAAAGTCACGTAGCTGGGAGGTACCCAGGATGTAAACGTTCTTGTCTCCTGCTCCTTGTCTGGGGGACACACACATAACAGGGGGATATCACACGGGTGTTTATCCCCAGCGAGGTCGGCTGGCGACGAGGAACACGCAGCCAGCCCCTGTGTGAGAGGCAGAACCTGAGCACCTTGCTTCCAAGGCTCGTGCCTTGGATTTCCACTGAAGCATCCTGAAAACGCACTGCGGCCGTGCCCCTCTTAGCAGTCTCTCCTTTCACCCTCCAGCAGCCCTGAAGCAGGCATCATAATCTACCCTTCACCCAGGTGAACACAGGCTGATGGGAGCCGAGTGACCTTCCACAGTTCTCTTAGGTGAGACTGACGGTGATTGGGCCTCAGGCTCGGGCGAGAATTCCTTCCACTCAGTCAAGGCAAACCTCGAGGCATAACCTTCACGGCAGTCCCACAAGGCAGCTCCCTGTTTCCCAAACAGCAAAGCGCGGTGTTTAAGGGAAATAAGAAGCAGTGACAAACACAAAAGAGCAATCTCCTTCCCCTCAACAGGATCCACGCCTCCCTCAGAAAGCCAGCTTAGCGGGTGGGTTCAGCTCTGTGGTAGAGCGTGCACTTCTAGCATGCGCCAGGTCCCGGGTTCAATCTCCAGTCCCTCCATTCACAAATAAACAAACTTCCCCCAAAACAAAATAAGCAAACAAAAATAATAATAATAAAAAAAGAAACCCAACTTACAAGAAAGCAACTCCACGAAGAGGAAATGTGCGACATCGTTTCGCGGCTGCCATTTGGCAAAACCAAGTGAAAAAGCGACTCATTATGTATGAAGAGCCTTAAAAACGTCTAGCACCTTTGACCTCATCATTCTACTTTCAGAAATCTATCCCAAAGAAATCCAAAAAGGCAGAAATAAGTTTATTCGCCCATGTGCACACATATCTATACACACGTCTACAGAGGCACACGCAAGCACACATCTCAGCACTAGTTATGAGCAAAAAGGACAGGAAATATGCTTATCACTCAAAATTACAGGTAAAATTGGGAAAATGCCAAACCGTCACTGCAACAGGATGTTACAACGTCATGTTGCATGAAAAATGATACTTAAAAGCCTGCTTCTAACATCACGTGGGAATACTTCTATTACATTAAGAGAAAAATCCAATAAAAGTGTCAACATTAGGGGAGCTCACATTTAAAAGAAATAACATAAAGAAAAAAAAGAAAGGAATCGCAGCAAGATGTCTGAACTTTATTTTCTTCCTTGTACTCTTAACATTTCCCAATTTTTCTATAAGGAAAGTCATCTCTAGGAAAATAAGCATTAGTCGAAAGAAATAATGACTTGTGCTCCTGGATAAAACGGGCAACAGGTGTAATTTGAAACCAAGAGAAGGACGCACTGCGTCTCGTTTTCCTTTTCAGATTCTGCTCCGAACAAATTACACGATCCTACGAAACAAGGGGGCCAATTTAGAGATTGTTGGGGGATCCAGTAAAAAGTGTCTCAAGCCCAGAAGAGCCATGGCAAGCAAAGAAGGGAAATTCACGGAACCCCCGACATCGTGGCAGGTCCACAGTCACCAGAATGTTGGGGGGCAGGGGCTGGGGGGAGGCAGTTCCCAAGGAAGTGACCTGAGAAACTGGACGGTGGGGCTCGATGGAGCCGGCTGAGAGTTCAAACAGCAGTTACTCCCAGGATAGAGCCAAGTAGTTCAAGAGGAGGAGGCAACTGGAAACCCCAGGACAGAGAGTGGTCCAGACAGGACACGGGATCACCCACTGCCTGGATGTACATAATCACGCCAACACTGCTCACCAGTGTTTCAACTTTCAGAATTAATCCTGCAGATAAAGCACAGAAGGCTGAATTATGGATGTCTACACCGCACAACTCGGAAGGCCGCTGTCTGTGTCAGTCTAGCTTGGTGCTGTCTGCTAGATATATAATGCAAGACACATACACAATGTGAAGTTTTCCCGTGGTCACGTTAATAAATAACAAAAAGAGGCAAAGTTCATTTTAATAATTATTTTGACTTAACCTAGCACGTCTAAATCTTATCACTTCAACGTGTACTCAACAGGAACAATTATCAAAGACAGTTTACATGCTCTGTTTTGTACTAAGACTTAGAAATCTGGTGCACACTTAACACTGACAGCACATTTCAGCTCGGACTCCTCCACATTTCAAGTGCTGGATCACCACGCACTGGCTACTAGACCGGACAGCACTGGTCCAGCGATAGCCTGAACGAGCCCCAGCCTCTCCGGCCTCCATATTTCTATGTTAAAAACAGGGATGGACTTCATCTCCGTCTCCTTTCATTGTCAGACACAGTTCACCGGCCTTTCATTGATTCTATGAGTTAACATGTACACGGCCCCTTTCGGATGGCACCAAACAACAATGCTTCCTCCAGTTCTTAAAAAGTGCTGCCAGCTGAAAGCTTCGGAAACAAGAGGCTCAGGGTGGTCGTCTGCTCAGCCCAAAGTCACACAGCCAGCAGGAACCAGAACTCAGGCCTCCTGCCTACAAATCCAGTTCACTTATCTTCACTTACTACTTGCCACCCTAGCAAATTCCCCTCCAGGGAAATACTATCTCTCCCCTGAGGATCAGAGGCACATCACTGAAATTTAATGAGCCATTCTGTTCAGCAACTTTTAAGGAGATCCCATCCGGCACCCTTCTCTGCTTCCTGGGCAGCGGAACATCTGGAAATTTAAACCACTCAACAGCTGGAAGACATTCTCATCCTTAAAAAGCATAATTTATTACTCCAACAATGAAAACCAGACTGTCAGTCTGGTGGGTGGGGAAAGGGGCGTTGGGGCGGTGCGACTCAGTTTCTTGGCTGGGAGGGAACGTGTCTGCCTCCGGACTTACTAGAGCAAATGGAATGAAGGAGTCTGCTGCTAATCTTCTCTTACTGATTAAGCCCCAAGCACAGAAGCATCCCTTCCCCCAGGGAGGGTGGCCTGAGGGTCATCTGTGTTCTGATCCCACCTCTGCCACGTCAGCTCACCTTGGGGGACCTCCCTGACAGCTCTGTGCGCTCCTGTGGGCCAGGCGGTGGGTGCCCTGAATAAACTCCTCTCAAGTGCCCCAAGCTCCTCCTCGTCCGTCTTACGTCTTGATCAGATCAACTCCCCCTGAGGGAGAGGCGGCCTCCGGCAGGAAGGCATACCAGTTAGGCACACGGGTCCTAAAAGCAGTCGGCCTGGCTTCGCATCTGGGCTCCGGCCCTGCTACTTATTAGCTGTTACCTTGGACACTTGCTTACCTTTCTGCCTCGGTTTTCCCATCTGTAAAATGGGCAAATTAATACAGCTAGCACAGACTGTCGTAAGGATTAAATGCACAGATCAGACACAGAGGCAGAGAGCTCAGAACAGAGGTGAGTCCACGGGCAGAGCTACTTCAGGTGTGAGCAAACGTGAGTTTGCAGATGAGGATGTCAAGGAAAGAAGCCATTAGCATCATTTTGCAGAGACAGGGCTCAAGCGTGGGCCCCTGGACTCCAAAGCTAGACATTTAACAAAGGAAGCAACACGCATTAATGGGCTCATCAAACAGCAAAGCGCTCAACACTTTCACTCACTCAGCTCACATTTCCTGGCCCCTGGTGGCTACAGGCCCATCAACCACATGTCCACTCAGGGCTCCTAGGCCGGCTGGATACTTACAACCAGTGCTTATTGAGCTCCTACTGCATACCGGTTCTGGGGAGAAGCCGTTCGTGTCCAAAATCTCATTCAGTGCTCACAACAAAGTATCTACTCGGTACTAATTATTGTCTAATTTTACAGATGAGGAAACTGAGACTCAAGAAGGTAACTTCCCCGAGGAGATCTGAGACTTCTGAAGGTGCAGGCAGACATCAAACTGATGCCGTGTAAGTGAGAAACTGCACTCTTATCCGCCACGCTGTGCCTCCGTGCTCCTCCTGCAGGGGAGCGGTTATCCGTGGCTTTGGGCGGTCTCAGCTACCAAGTATCAGAATGATTCAAAAAGCCAGGCAGAGCACCCAGCTGTCAAAAGCCCAGCCTCTGGGCCTAAGCCATAAAGGAATGAATAAGTCTCGCTGATGAAATGGGTCCCTCTCCAGGAAGAGGGACCTGCCTGCCGTCCTCCCATAATCTGGGCCCGCAGGCTGGAATCCAGGACAGCGGCAGCACAGCCACGACGTGGCTGTATTTTCCACGTGGAGGCATCCAGGCCTGGCGGGAGCCCATTCTATTCCGCTGCAATCGGTTTATCTGTTTCAGAAAGGCTTATCCTGGCTGGGGTATGTTGGCTGAGGGCCCTCGTAAACACACCTCCACTGGAGGAGGGGCCCTGCCTTCCTACATTCCATACAGAAGAGCTTGGGAAGTGTGAATGGGAAGAGGGGGGACATCCCGCCTGGGCAGGTCAAGGTGACCTGGCAGAGAGCAGGGATCCAGCTGGACTCTGAACCTGCCTGGAATCCTTGGCCCACGTGGAGGCGAAAGTAAACTGGACCAGGGCTGTTTCCCGAGTCCCCTCCCACCGCTGCCACTGAGCACCCTTCTCTGAGTCACTGCCCTTCTTCTGGGCAGCAGTGTCTATCCCAGCATCGGTCTGGGGGGGGGGGTATAAGAGATCCTTAAACGCCCACAGGGAACAAAGCCAACTGCAGTGAGCGCTCAGTGATAGTGTTTGTTATCACCCCACCCGCTGACCCTCAGGTGAGTTCATCTCATGGCCTGCACTATCTCACAATGATGCAACACTTTTATCCTCAGTTTCCAGCTGAAGAAACAGGAAGGGAGAAGTTAAGTTCCCTGCACAGTAAACTAAGTAACAGAATGAATCAAAGGCAAAAGTGAATCTGCGGCCCCCTCACCGCCGCCCCGATTCCAGGAACTGTGCTCTTCAACATCACACCAACAGCATTTCTTTTCAGATTATCATTGATGGTCAGCAGTCCTTGGCCAAAGACGGCCCTTCTGATGTTGAGAGTCTATGACCACAGGAAAACCCAAAGCAGCCTTGGGTCCTACCACCCTAGCCGGAAACCCTGGCACATGTAACCAGGCGGACAAGAATGCTCGCAGCAGCTCTGTTTGTGTTGGGGGAAAAGAATCTCAAAGGAAAAAAATTTTGCCAACGACTCACATGTTGGAGAACGGATCAATAGACTGTGGTCGGGACCGGTGTTCTGTCACTTCTGGCTGGATGGCCCTGGCTAAGTGCGGCCCAGTTGTCTGCACCTCGCACCAAAAGCTCAGGCAACAAGAGAAAAAATAAATGGTCGGATTCGATCAAAATTAAAAACCCCTGTGCATCAGAGGACACTTAAGAGAGTGAAAAGACAACTCACAGAATGCAAGAAATACTTGAAAATCATCTGCCTGATAAGGGATTCACATCCAGAAAATATAAAGAACTCCTACAACTCAACAGCGACAAAAACATTTCTCCAAAGAAGAGCTACAAGGGACCAATACGCAGATGAAACGGTGCTCAGCATCACTTAGCCATTAGGAAAAAGTAAATCAAAACCACTATGAGATGTCACTTACATACTTATTAGGATGGCTATTCTAAAACTAAACACAAAAACAGAAACAGAAACAAAAAAACAAAAAATATAACAAGTATGGGTGAGGATGTGGAGATCTGGGGACCCGTGTGCTCAGCTGTAGGAATGGGAGATGGCGCAGCTGCTGTGGAAACCAGTGTGCACTTTCCTGTCTGTCAAATGGAGATCAGAATCCCCACCTCACAGGTCTGTTGTCCGACAAAGATGCAAAGATTGTTTTCATTCATTCACTCAACAAACGAACCTCAGCCTGGACAATGGGGAACACAGAAGACAATAAAGTGAACAAAAATCCCCTGAAGCCTTTTTTTCTGTTGGGGGTTATGGACCGCAGGCAAGAGAGATGACTCAGACTGGACCTTAGACTCCAGTGAGTGCTAAGCAGGGAAACAAAACAGCTCGGAGGACAGGGACACGTTTTGCTGGGTGAGCGACCCTGAATGGGGAGAAACTTCACTGGGAAAGTGACGATGGGAGAGGGGCAGTCTGCCAGAGGTCTCAGAGCTGGGCCGGGTCACAGTGCAGGTGTGGCTCCGTCCAGAGGGACACAAGAACCTACCAGAGGGTTCTGAACGAGACTTACGTGATCTGACCTAGGTTTTAGCCAGACAATTCTGCTGCTTGCAGAACTTAATGAACCACGGAGAGCCACACCCAAGATCATGTATCATGACCTGACTTCCCCAAGGAAGCACAGATGGACTTTGCAAGATTAAAAAAAATGACGCAAGTCAGGTGCACACTGTGACGTCACGGAGGAAGTGACACTGGGCATGAAGCTGTTCTGCGCGTGTGCTCACTCCATCCTCTTAACCACCCTAGGACAGCAGGGCTTTATTCTCATTTTACAGATGAAGAAACCGAGGCACAGAGATCTGAAGACCATGCAGCTATTTAGTGGCAACGCCAAGGTTCCAACCAGACAGTCTGAGGTCAGAGTTTGAGGCGACACAAGCACTCACGCTGTCTGAAGCCTATGGGCCGCTTACAATAATGACCAGAGCAAGAGAGGAGAGTGCTGGTCAGTTTCCCTCCCCATTCGAGCTTCTCTGTCATTCTGCTCACCAGCAGCTTCCCAAGCCCCCTCCTCTTCACCACCACCAATTTCTGTGTATACTTAAAATGGGTTAATGACACCAAAATAAATAAGTCAATGAAACCTGTCAGCCCTCTCGCTGTGACTCACATCAGCAGGGACAGCTGCAGCTTATTTTCCCCTTTTCTCTCTCAATCTCCATCCAGAGATTGTCTAAATTTAGCACCAGAGATGTGGGGCAATAATAGCTAAAATTTGCAGCCAAAGTCAAAACTGTCCCGCCCTTTGGAGGTGTGAAGACGGGGGATAGAAATAAAGAGAAACTTCATCTGGGGAAAAGGATTCATATTTATACTTCCTGAGTATCTGGAGTTAATAGATTGGTTAATGGATTGGTTCCAAACCCAGTCTGTGCACTCTGACCCGGGCTCTGACCTATCTTTTAATAGCTGTGTGAACTTGGGCAAATCAGTTAACTGCTCTGAGCCTCAGTTTGTCCCATCTAAAAAATGGGGCTGATAATGGTTCCTATCCCATAAGGTAGTGCTGAGGAGTCCATGGGGTGATGGAAGGGAAGCCCTTGGCACTGTGCCCATCGCATAGTAGGCTCTCACGGGACGCTGGCTGTTGTTAGTAACCCCAGTATTACTTTACTACAAATCCTTCTATCAGCCAGAGGCAGGCAGGAAATAGCAACCCCATTCAGAGGTAAGAAAAGAGACCACGGCCCTTCTTTAACTGGCAAAGCCACCTCCTTCTGCCACCCACCAACTCTGTCCATTACCCCATCTCAAGGCTCACCTCCTCCAGAAGAAGCCTCCCAGACCAGCCAGACCTCAGTCATCCTATCCACGTAGATCCATCTAAGGCACCTGCCATCTGAAGCCATCCCATGTCATCAGCTGCTTCATAGCCTGAGTGCCTGTCCATCTCTGAGAACCGAACCCCACCCCTGGTGTTGTCACCATGTGCAAAAGGACACATTGAAGTTCCTGCACTGGACTCAGGGGGTGGGGGTGGTTCTCACAGGGATCCCCAAGTGTAGCAGCAAGCCTGAGCACAGTCCCAGTGAGCGACACACAGCAAATCCTGGATGATTGAATGTCACTGTTTCACTGTGATTTTTACATATAAGCTCGTAATTATTATCTATATGAATATCGCAAAGTTCTTAACAATGGCACAGAGTCGGGGCTTAATCTCTCTATGACGCCCTTTTATTGTAGCTACTGATCACGCTGAACAAACAGCACGACGCTGCACTGTAACTGCAGTAATGCCGCGTCCTCGTTGTCAGTGGCTTCGTTCTCATTCTGCATCTCCCAAAAGCAAGCATGAATCTTTCAGACTGTAAAATGCACAGTTCTTTTTCTCTTTCCCCAGGGCTTTGCTCTCTCCAGTTCCAGGCACATCTTAAGCTCCTACAGTTCGCAACTGAATGCTTACTGAATTCTGCCTCCACAACATAAGGAAAGACAAGATAGGAAACACTGCACAGAATGGGGTGGGGCTTTGATTCCTCATCATAGCTGATTGTTTCAGCAATTTTGCCAGGATGGCTCACTGGAAATGAAGAAAAATCTCAAAAGCACGCATATTCCCTTGATGGAAACCAGCAAAGGCTCCCTAACTTGGAGGGCAAAAGTCAGTGAGCCGGCCAGAAACCACCATAGCTGAATAACAGCTGACCAGCACCTTAGGAGTCTAGCAGGATACAAAAGGTCTAGCTATCCCCTCTCCGAAATAAAAAAAAGGCCAACATGTGTTGAGGGGATAGAGAAGGAAGGGGAAAAGGAAGAGAGCTGTTAACAATCTAGGAAATGATGACTTTTCTAGAAACACAGCCTATCACAAAAGGATGGTTGGGACTGAAGAAGTAATTCAGATTAACATTATCTGCAAACAGTTCTAAGGGGGGAAATGTTAATACCGTGTATGCGGGGAGGTGCTCTGTAGGCAGCATTCTAGTCAACAAGGATTTAAGCAGGGAGTGCCCACTGAGACAGGCCAGCTCCCTGATGGGTGCTGCGGGCACAGAAAACGCATGCCGTGTCCAGAGGGGCTTGTGCAAAGGGAGAGGGAAGACCATGAGCAGGGCTTGCAAACTGCTGGCCCGGGGGCCACATCTGGTCCAGTCGTGCGTGCCTCGTTTGACCTGTGCGTGTTCCTTAAAAACCTGAATTGAAACACCTGAAAACAAGGAGAATTCACATTAAAAAAAAAAAATGATACCTGGCTTCTCTTTCAAAAGTAGGTCTTGCAACACTGAATCTACTTTCTGGCATGAGGGAAACTGGGAAGGTGGGGAGGGGGAGCGGGAATCAAAGAGGAGCCGCCCCCTCAGGAGAGGGGGGCTGGTTAGGGTTAGCATTAGGTTAGCGGGGACTGGTGGCTGGCCACTCCGCACGCTGTCGACTGTATTCTATCGGGCCCACTGGCTACATTTATATAATCTGCTCATCTTCCTAAGCAGCTGAGTTTGCAAGCCTTGACAGGAAACCAAGCTGCAACTCAATACAGTGGTGCTTGGAGGGGATGAAGGAATGCTTCCTGGAGGAGGTGACCCCTAGGCTGAATCATAAAGCATCAGCAGGAGTTAGTTAGGAGTGGGAGCAGGGTAAGAAATTGCAACCTGTCCATTTCCCCAGCCATCTGCTTCTCTCCCTGGGTGAGCCGTGAACATTAGAAGTGAATCTGCAGGGGGGAAGGTATAGCTCAGTGGTAGAGTACCTGCTTAGTATGCCCAAGGTCCTGGGTTCAATCCCCAGGACCACCATTAAAAGGAGAAAAAAAGTGAATCCGCAGGCACCCATCCTCTAGAAGAATCACATCATTCCAATCCTTCAACACTATTCAAACCCCATTCGCCAGCTGCCTCTGACCAGACAAGCCTTCCTTCTGATCCAAGCAGAGGCATTCAACTGGCAGAAAGCACTTGGCCTTGAGGATTTCACTCAGCCTTGAGGGTCTACGAGGGCTGGGTCCTTAGGCCAGATCCACCATTCAAGTCACTTAGCAGTTCAGTCAATACTCACTGAGGGCCTATTACGGAGCAGGTACTCGAACTAATAATGGGAAGCCATTAAAAGCTTTTAAGTCCTTGAGTTTCAAGATCTAGTTTGCCTTTTTAAAAGCCAGGAGGAGGCAGGAGTGGGAGCAGGGAACAGCTGGGACCCGTGCCGGAGCTCTCAGGAGGGCGTTCTGGTGCCATAGATGTCAGGTCTTCCTGCTGGACCAAAGGACAGAGAGCGCCGCGATCCCGGGTCAGGGGCGTCAGCAACTGCCCGGGTATGAAGTGTGAAAACCGAACACTGCCGTCTAAGCCGTGGCTGCCAAGACGGCGTCCACTCGTTACCATCTCTGAAATGGTGGTCTCCCCTCTCTAGCACCCCTTGCTTCTTTAAAAAGCCCTTTGCTTTTTTTTCCTTTGTAATGCAGAAAGTATGTGGGGAATGTCTCTAATTGAGGAAGCATGTAAGGACCGACCTGGGAAATGACAAGGAAGAGATTCCGCCAGTGGCCAACCTCGGGGAATGGGGAGCGGACAGCAGGGACCCAAGCCCAGAGCAAAGGCCAGGGGGCAGCCTCCAAAGCTCCCTCCCCTTCCATTTCCAGAGCACTCTTCCGGGAGGCCACCTCCTCCCAAGTGACCTGTGGGGACGGCAGCCCTGCGAGGCTGATGAGGGGGAGGTGATGACATTTAGAAGCACAGCCTGAGGGAGAAGCCCCAAGTACCCTGCTGGAGGTGTCCTCTGAGTGTAAACCTGGCCAGGACAGTCTGACCTTCGCCTCAGAGGTTTCTCTTGGACCAAATGCAATTGTCTCTTTTGTAAAAAGCAGTGCATGAGTCTTTCTGTTTTGTAGAGACTGGGACCTTGTGCTGTACACCAGAGACTGACACACTGTAACTGACAGTACTCCAATAAAAAATTTTTTAAAAAAGCAAAGCATAGCAAGGAGAGGAGTGATCTTTTCGAAATCTCTAAGTGGGAAGACTGGCTAAGCGATCCCAGGGCTGCCTCTGGCCCCGGGTGGATGAATCACTACCTGAGTGCGACTATGGGGCAAACACGTCAGGATAAATGCCGGAAGGGACCTCTGTTCCTCCAGCGGCTCTCCCATAAATTCCAGGGACTTTCCACACTGCAGGCCTTTTCTTTCTTCTCTTTCCTTTTGAAAAACAGGAAAAGCCAAGAATCCAACAGGAGGGTAAGTGACATGCTCTCAGTGACATGAACTAGAATGTTCTTCGGCGGCGCCAGGCCCAGGACACACATGTGCACAGATCTCTCTAAAATGCCACTCTAATCTCATCCCTGCCTCCCCGTTCAAAACTTTCCATAGCTCCCTATTGCACTCAGGATAAAGGCCAAGCTCCTCACTGGGTTTGGAAGAACCTTGGCTACGTCTTCCGTCCCATCCGGAACCCATCCAACTCTGTCCTCCAAGCAGAAGTCCTCTCTCTCCCCAGAATAAACACTGAATTTGTCCTCTTCTCTCTTTCTCCACTGCTAGACCTACAGTCCAGGCCCCCGGTCTAGATGGCTGCATTACAGCCTCCAAACGGGGCCCCCAGCTACCACTGCCATCCATTCAACCCACTGTCTACCCATAAAAATGTCAATCAGTCAGGCCCTGCCCCACTCAGCAGCTCACAAAGGCCTGGAATAGTGCTTAAGGCCCTCCAGGACCAAGACAGGGCACCTGCCCCCCCGGATCCTGCCCTGGTCCTGTGTCTCTTGTCCCGGCCCTTCACTCCACTCCACCCGCAGGACTCTCCTGACGTTTTGAACAAACATCCCAAACTTTCCCCTGCTTTGGGTCCTGCACACACGCTATGCTATTCTCTGGGGCTAGAACACCTTTCCCTCAAACTATTTTTTTAAAAGGAATTTAAAGAACCTCAGATTTACAAGCACAAACGTGTTGTCATAGATGCTCCCAGTCTGTTTTCCTTACTACATGTTTTCAAAATGCCTAAGTGATACGCGTGTATATTCCTGTTATACAAAGCATTAAAGTTAAAGGTAAAGTAGCCTTTGACCCTCACCCCCAGCCTCACCCCCAGCCTCACCCCCTCCTCCCTCCCGGGATGATGAGAGTGAGTTTGTGAGAGTGACTAGATCCTTCCAGTCCGCTTTTTTGTTTTTTTCCAGACATTCACATCCATCTCTAAGTATCCTTCAGTAACACATGACATGGGCTGTGAATTCGCAGATTTACGGAGGCGTGGGGCTGCGCATATGTTTTCGATTTCATTACATGCTGCCAACTGGTCTCTCAAGCGACCTCACACTCACCAGCTGAGTCGGGGGACCCTCGGCCACACACTGCCTCCCCAAGACTTGAGTCAGACTTCCTATTCTTGGCACACATTAAAACATGAGAAATGTGCCCCTTGGAAACAACTCAAGTGCCCTCCCACTGCAAGACGGGTCAAGAAACAGTGGCACATCCAGAGAACAGAACACCAAGGCAATCTGAACCACCGAACTACTGACACAGACAACACGGGTGATCTCGCGTGCCTGAGAAACTCACAGGGCTACACCCAGGGCGATTCCATTTACATGCAAAAGGTAGAACCCCGTGAGGCCAGAAAACAAATCTGTAGTTGTTGGAAGTTGGGGGTGGGGAAGGAGACTGAAGACAAAGAAGCAGGAGGAACGTCTGGGGGGTGATGGAAATGTTTTCTCTCTCTCTCGACGATGATGATTAGCCGACTGCATTACACAGCTGTACGCATCTATCGAAACGCCTAGCGCCTTGTACTAAAAAGGGTGAATCCCCCTGGCCACACATCAGACCTCAAGACGCCGACTTTCTTAGGGCGACTCGGAACCTTTTCACACATACTGTCCATTTTGCTGTCTTCTTTTGAGAACTGTTTGTTCATGTCTGTCACTTTGCTATGAGGCCACTTGGCTTTTTGTCATTGACTGTGGGGAACTCTTTAATTATTAAAGCTTTTTTTTTTTGCTTAGATATACATTTTTCTTTACTATTATACTCAGATTTATCCATTCTTTTTCCTTTTTGTTTGCACTTTGCTCCTTCTCTGGTTCACTTCCCCCAGATCTGCATGTCTCACTCAAGTACAGGGTTTCAGTGTGAATCCCCTCACCTTGTACAAACTATCTTCCACATTATTCGATTTTTTTCATACTCCTTACAGTAATGTTACTTTTTGGTGTATGTCTGCTTTACTGAACATCCAAGGCATGGAACAGTACTTAATGCACAAGAAGCATTCCACAAATATCTGCTGAATAAATAAAAGTTAAGAGAAAACAAATCCAGGTGCGTATGACGTATATAAACACGTGCCTAGCGTGTAATATACACTATAAATAAATGTCTGTGACATATCAGTGTACCACGGACGGCAACAAACATCACACATCTCATCAGAAAATGGCCAATCTGGCTTTGGCGCAAATCTCATGAGTTACAATGTTTACTTAAAACTTTTAAAATGTTGAGATGCTATGATGCAATAATCCTAGGACTGGGGACTTATAAAAACTTAATGCAAAATAGAAAACTTAGTTTATATAAGCTGTATAAAGTTCTGTTATGAGATAAGCATCACAGAAGCATCATTCACCCAACAGAAATGACACACCCGAAAGCACATGTAATAATACTCAGGAATGCTTACAACTTAACAACAAACTAAGAAAAGTCAGGATGCACACATATATACCATAATTACAAATTTTTTTAAAAAGTAACAATGAAGACCACACAGTGATTGTATTATACTCACAAGATAACACTTTATAGAATTTTTTCCCCCAGATCTTCAATGATAAGCTTGTATTTTTCTCACTGAGGAAAGATCATTTATGTGTCCCTGACAGTTCTGTCCACCAAGGGCCATTTCTGGTCCCTCCATCCTAAAATCCACCCTGAATCACATCTGTTACTGTTCTAAATGCAAATCTGGGAAGTTATAATTCCAGGGTTGGAAGGACCCATTTGAAAGACTTCTGCTTGGTAACTAAGGCTCTTGAAAGCTCCCCACCCACTGGCCCGCAGCCCCACCCCCCACCCCGCCAGTCAGTCCCAAGGCCCAGGGCCCTCACCTCTCTGTTCCCTGTCCCCAAGGCCCTGGCTGAGAATGGAGACCTCCCTCCCACTTCTGTCCTGGGGAAGCCTTCCCAGACACACCAGACCTGGCTGCCTGCAGCTCCATTTTGACCTGCCTTCCCTCCCAACTAGCCATTACCATCAGCAGTCTGCCTCTCTCACACATTGGGAGCTTCTTGAAGGCAGGGATGGTTTCCTATTTGTGGCAGAATCCCCTATGCCTGGTAGTCACTCGCTCACTCACTCACTCACTGGACTCACTGAATGCCTATCCTGTCCCAGGCTCTCCTGGAGCTGCACTGTCCGATGGAAACAGAATTTGAGCCATGAGTAATTCTAGATTTTCTAGTAGCCACATTAAAAAAAAAAGTTAAAAGAAACCGGTAAAATTAATTTTAATGATACATCTTATTCAATATGCCCAAAATATCATTTAATACATAATCAACATTAAAAGATTCATTAATTAGATATTCAACTTTTTTCTCTACTAAGTTTTGATAATCTGGTGTGTATTTTACAGTACAGAACATCTTCATTCAGACTAGCCTCATTTCAAGTGCTCAGCAGCCACAGAAAGCCAGTGGCCACCACGCCAGACAAGGCCATTGTAGATGCCTGGAAATACAGTGGTGGGCAGTCCAGAAGCCCACGACTTATGGCCACATCCACCGCCACCAGCCTAGACCAAGCACCTGCATTCCCCGCATGTTTGTCCCGAGTAACCTAGCTTCTAGCCCAGATTTAGTCTCTTCTCAACCCAGCAGCCACATTAATCATTTCAAAAGCTAAATCAGAGCAAATCAGCTTTCTGTCTAAAACCCTTCAATGGCTCCCCATTTCACTGTGTCCAGGGCAGCATCTTTAGAAAGGTCTGGAAACTTTACGGGAAGCACGGTCGCACACTGCTCGGGTTTCCCCTTCCACCTCTGCCCGCCTTGCTCACCCCACTCCCATCCATTCTCCTTGCTGCTCCTCCGTCACACAGGCCCACTCCTGCCCTCAGCCTCTAACCTGGCTCTTCCCAGGGCCTGGAACATCACCCGCTAAGGTGAACTTCTTCACCTCCTTCGAGTGGTTCCAATGTCAGCTTCTCAAGGGAGCCTGCCCTGAAGCCACCTGAACATCACAATCCAGCCCAGCCCAGCAGACCTAACACTGCTCGCCTTGTTCCCAGAGAGCACGTTCTCCTCTAGACACTGTCAGCATCCTCAGTGTAGGACGTCTACTGCTCCCTGTGTCTATCCCAGTATATAGCCAGCTCGCAGAAATCTGTGCATCCCCAACACCTAAAACAGTGCTTGACACAGAGCATGCGTGCAATAAATATCTATTGAGTTAATGAAAATAAATAAATAGATAAATAAATAAATAAATAAATAAATAAATAAATATCTGTTGAGTTAATGAAAATGAATGAATGAATGAATGAAGTCCTCAGCCTTACAGAGTCTGCAAGTTGGTGAAAGAAGACAGATACACGGTAGATCAGGGAATAAGTCCTGTCTCCGTAGGTTCCGGCTGCCGTCACAACATTCTACAGACTGGGTCGCTGAAATGGTTGACATCTCCTTCTCACAGTTCTGGAGGCCAGGAAGACCAGGACCAAGGCTCTGGCCAGTCTGGTTTCTGCTCAGAGCCCTCTTCCTGACTTATAAACAGTACCCTTCTTGCTGTGTGGTCACATGGCCAGAGAGAGGGCACAAGCTCTCCGGTATTTCTTGTGATAAGGGCACTAATCACTTCCGAGGACCCCACCCTCATGACCCCTGCTGTCCCCAGTCACCTCCCAAAGGCCCCATCTACACATACCACCACACCGGGGATTACTATTTCTCCTATGTATTTTGGAGAAACACATTCGGTCCATGACAAGTGCTGTGCACAACAGTAAAAACTCAGCAAGGGAACCGGGAGAAGGGGAGGCTGCTATATTATGAGTCAGCCACCGAAGAAAAATAATAATAATTACAAATTCAGCAACTGCCGCTTACACAGTAACTCCCACACGACAGCCGGTGCTAGGCACCTTAAATCTCTCAACTCCGTGCTGCCAGGGCCACTTGGCATTGGAGTCGGCGCAGTTTTTGCCGGCGCTGCCTCAATCCCTCTGCCTCTGGGGCTCCTCCGCTGGGTGGTGTGGGTAGAATGGAAGCTACAGGAGGGCAGGGATTTTCACCTCTTTTCTTTCCTGCTGGATCTCCCAGAGCTAGAACAGTGCCTGGTTAACAGCATCCACTCAGTAAACGACTGGCTCAACCAATCAACCTTCAACAGAGTAGCAAACGTTATGGCCAACTTACCAGGAAAAGGGAGTCCTGAAGAATGACAAATAATAACAACTGTTTTCATGGCTTCCTCTAGAGCTTACTCCCTCTGTGCTAAGTGCTCTGCCCCATCCCTGGGAGGAAGGAGCTGTTCACCTCCCTGTGAGGCAGCTTAAGTAATCTGCAAAAAAAGCAGGCGGATCCCTTAGGGATACCCTCTGATTCCTGTCCTTTCTGAGATCTCTCCTGATTTCTCACCTCTTTCTTCCCTCTCTCGGCCACTGTTTCATTCAGACGCTTGCAAAAAAAAAAAAAAAAAATCGAGTGACAAAGTAATAAAATACCCAGGAATAAATCTAACCAAGGAGATGAAAGACTTATACATGGAGAACTACAAAACACTGATTAAGGAAATTAAAGACTTAAAATAATGGAAAGATATCCCATGCTCCTGGACTGGAAGAATCAATACTGTTTCAAATGGCCATACTGCCCAAGGCAATCTACAGATTTAATGTAATCCCTGTCAAATTACCCAGGACATTTTTCACAAAACTAGAACAAATCATATTAAAATTTCTATGGAATCTCAGAAGACCCAGAATTGCCAAAGCATTACTGAAGAAAAAGAATGAAGCTAGAGGATAACCTTCCCAGACTTCAGACAATACTACAGAGCTACGGTCATCAAAACAGCATGGTATTGGTACAAAAACAGACATATGGACCAATGGAACAGAATAGAGAGCCCAGAAATGAACCCACAAATTATTGGTCAATTAATCTTTGACAAAGGAGGCAAGAATATACAATGGAATAAAGACAGTCTCTTCAGCAAATGATGTTGGGAAAACTGGACAGCTGCATGTAAATCAATGAAGCTAGAACACTCCCTTACACCACACACAAAAATAAACTCAAAATGGCTTAAAGACTTAAACATAAGACAAGACACAATAAATCTCCTAGAAGAAAACATAGGCAAAACATTATCTAACATACATCTCAGCAATGTTCTCCTACAGCAGTCTACCCAAACAATAGAAATAAAAACAAAAATAAACAAATGGGACCTAATTAAACTTACAAGCTTTTGCACAGCAAAGGAAACCATAAGCAAAACAAAACGACAACCTACGTAATAGGAGAAAATATTTGCAAAAGATGAGACTGACAAGGGCTTGATTTCCAGAATATATAAACAGCTCACACAACTTAATAAGAAAAAAAACAAACAACCCAATCCAAAATTGGCAGAAGACCTAAGCAAGCAATTCTCCAATGAAGACATAAGAATGGCCAATACGCACATGAGAAAATGCTCAATATCACAGAGAAATGCAAATCAAAACTACAATGAGGTATCACCTCACACCAGTCAGAATAGCCATCACTCAGAAGTTCACAAACAGTAAATGCTGGAGAGGGTGTGGAGAAAAGGGAACCATCCTACACTGTTGGTGAGAATGCAGTTTGGTGCAGCTGTTGTGTAAAACAGTATGGAGATTCATCAAAAAAACTAAAAACAGATTTACCCAATGATCCAGCAATCCCAGTCCTGGGCATATATCCAGAGGGATCTTTAATTCAAAAAGACACCTACCCCAATGTTCATAGCAGCACTGTTTACAATAGCCAAGACATGGAAACAATCTAAATGTCCATCAACAGATGACTGGATAAAGAAGATGTGGTATATTTATACAATGGAATACTACTCAGCCATAATTATTAACAAAATAATGTCATCTGCAGCAACAATGGATGACCCCGGAGAATGTCATTCTAAGTGAAGTAAGCCAAAAAGAGAAAGAAAAATATCACATGATATCACTCATATGTGGAATCTTAAAAAAAAAAAAAAAAAAAGAAAGAAAGAAAGAAAGAAAAGAAAAGACAAATGAACTTATATATAAAACAGAAACAGACTCAGAGACATAGAAAACAAACTTATGGGGTTACCAGAGGGGAAAGGGGTGAGTGGGAAGGGATAAATTGGGAGTTTGAGATTTGCAAATACTGACTGGTATATATAAAATAAATAAACAAGGTTATACTGTATAGCACAGGGAACTATGTTTAATATCTTGTAGTAGCTTACAGTGAAAAAGAATATGAAAACAAATATGTGTATATTCATGTATGGCTGGGGCAGTGAGCTGTACACCAGAAACTGACACAACATTGTAAACTGACTATACCTAAATAAAAAAAAATTTTTTTGCCACCTTATGATCTATGTAACCAGAATGTTACCTTTACACATCACAATGTATTCAGAAACCGCTACTCCAAGCAGCAACAGGAAGTAATAAAAACCCAATAATTTTAAGAGCAATATTAGCTAAGTTTTGCTGAGCGGTAACTCGGAGCCCAGGCACTCTGCTGTTCATCCCGTTTCCTCCTCAGCCACCAATGAGGCTGGTGCTTTATCATCCCCATTTTATAGAGAAGGCAGGCTTAGAGAGGTGAAGCAACTTGCCCCAAAGCAACCCAGACCTGCACTGCCCCTCAGCAGTCTGGAGGATGCCTTCTGCTGCTTTGTGATTTCCTTCCTTTCTTCAGTGTACCTTCCCTCAGGGCAAACCCTCAGCTTCCCACCGCTTCTGGCGGTTTCCCATCTAAGAAGACAATGACTGGAGACTGGGTGCTGCTCATTTCTTTGAAAATAAAGCAGTTCTTGACAGGATCCTGATTTAACAAAGTACCAGGGCTGCACCAGCCACCCCACCGGAGGGATGAAGATTACCACCCCCCAACCCATCTCCACCCACTGCTGCTCCCAAGAAGTTCAATGTCCAGGAGGGAAAAGAGGTGGGCCAACATGTAACACTGGGGCTCAGCTTACCCACCAGGCACCAGCAAAACAACACCCCACACCCCCTGCCCACACTGTCCTCTCCAAAAAAAGAGGAAGAGAAAATAAAAGAAAGACAATTCATAATTCTGAAATTAAAAAATGACTGAGGTCATTTTGGCCTGTGTTTGTGACTCTCATATTTAGAAGCTGGCATTACTTCTGTTTCAAATGACAGAGTTGGGAGAGGGGCCACCAACATCTCTGTATTGTTAGGGTTGCTCCAGGACCAAAACACACCCAGGAGAGAGGCAGGTAGTCAGGAGGCAGTTGGGGGGGGGGGGGATGTGATCCTAGGCAGAAAGAGCTCCATCTCCCATCTGCTGTGAATGTTGATAGTAATTCAGTGCTGGTCACAAAGCCAGGCAGGATGCCCGGATGCAGCATTTTGCAAATGCCTATAGATTCCTCACCAGAACGGGGCTCCTGCCCAACCCAGGCCCCAGAGGCTTTGTTCCCCAGACCCCCAGCCCAGCACTGAAGCCCCGCCCATAGCTTCTTGGCTCCACTGTTAGCAGAATAGGCCGGCCATCAGAGCAGGCATGTCTGATGTCCTCCCGCAAGGTCTGGGGTTTCTATCTGTGCCTGAGTGAGGTGGGAAGACTGGAGAACAGGCCTGGCCTTCCTGCTCCGGGCGGAGCAGCATTCTTAGCTTGTTCTTCATTTCACTGTCCCATAACTTCTGGGAGGGGGCCGGGGGACTCAGATGGCCCTGGTCCAAATCCCAGTGGCTCTACCACTCCCTCACTGTGTAACCTGGGGGGATATTTTTAATCTCTCTGAGCTGTGGGTTCCTCCTCTGCCAAATATAGATAATAATAATACTGCTATCCTATATGGTTGTTGGGGATTAAATGAGATAACCCATCTACAGCCTTCGACGCAGGCTGGCCCACGGTAAGAACTCCATCACTGCTGGACATTTTACTGCAGCTGCCTTGGTGAGGTCACAGGGGCAGAAAGTGGGAAGACCACGCTTGGTCTGACATACGATTTCCATGTTATTACAGAAACTATTATTATTCTTAATTACTATTACTGCTCTTAGGTCCTTAGATGACTTAGGACCAGAAAAATGTAAGAAACAGAGGAGGAGCCTATGAAAGGACTCATTTCAGTCGCGTTCTCCTGTAAGACCTACAGTTTCTGAGGTTTTCTAGGGAACGTGCAGAAGTGACCATCAGAGGGGCTCATCGATGGTCAAAATTATTCCAGATTGTTGCTCTGTACCCATCTGGGGTCAGGGTCCCCCTGCAGACTCTGGGTGTATAAAGGAGAGGTCCCAGTCTCTTAAAGAGATCACAAATTAGCCTCCGGAGTGAAAACCCAGGGAAAGTGCCATGTCTACAGCCAACTGTGAAAGGAAACACAAAATAACAAGCTCAGGCACCCAGAGCGCCATCTGACATCTGAAACACACAGTGAAGCACAGCCACAAACAGGCCAGCGGCCACCTCGCCAAGGAACACGGACCAGCAACTCTCCAAGGTCCTCGCTTCCACAGGAAAAGGGTCAGTCTGCTGTTGCTGTGATCAAATTCAGGGAAACTCACACAAGGAGGAATAAAGGAAGGCTGTCTTACTGTCCACGAGACGCCTCAGTTGAGCTGCCTGAGAAAAATGTCCATCCCGGCAGGCAGAAGGCCCCAGGCATGGTAAACGGGCTCCCAAACCCAGCCCCACAGCCAGCCTGCCTGCCTGCCTGCCACTGGGGGGGGGGGGGGGTGTTAAAGCACAAGGGAGTAACTGGATGTGGATGGTGAGAATTCACCAGCTTTCAGATCAGCAATCACACAAATCAGTGGGGGTCTGATAGTTCAGAGCCCAGAAGAACTCCCTCTTAGCTCAGAAAAGCTCCAGTCCTGGACAGACAGAGCACACTGGACAGCATGGGGCAGGGAGGGAGAGGAGATGGAGGAAGAGAGGAAAATCAATCAGAAAAAGAAACCGATTTCTTTTACTTTTCAAGAGGAGCCTGGTTTATGCAAAATTCTGCACTCAAAGTCCGGAGATCAACAATAACAATGAAAAGTCACCCTTCACCAGGCAAAACAACGTGACCACACAACGAATCCCCGGGGGAGTTCCTCGGGTACAGCATCACGATCGGCACAGGACCCACCGAGCCCCTCCATCACCAGACCCACACCTGGAACTCCAGCCAGGCCCTCGTGCCAAGGCCTCGGCCCACGAGGTCCTCCTCACCTCCAAGATGCAACTGCTCCCGAATGGTGGAGGCCAGGCCACGAGGCTCTGCCCAGCCAGGGATTCTGTGTTTGTTCTTCTGCTGCTTCCAGGAAGGTTTTTCTCCAATAAATCATTCAGGAAGTTCCACTCAAGAGTTCAGAGGATCCAGACAACCCCCTTCTCCACTGGTTAGAGCTATAGAAAGACTGGCTGTGACCACAGGACTGTGTCAAATGAACAAGCCTCGACTTGTCACCACCAGTATGCAAAACAGGCCTGGGACACCCTATAACAAACAGCAGAGCAGATACAGTCCCTACCTCCTCAGGGCCCCCGCCCACCCACCACACACAAACACACGCTTCTCCATGGTTTGCTCCAGCAACAAAACAGTTCAGTCGCCAAGACTCAGAGTGGTGCGGGAGGGGGGGTGAGAGGGGGCTGCCAGCCTCTCTTTGGAAAATGGAAGACCAGAAAGGAGACATCAAAACCTCACCCTCATCTCCCCAAAATCCCTCACAAGTGATTTCCTCTCTTCTCTCATCTTACAGCAGTGCCTGAAGTCAGGGGCTCGAGTGAACAGAATATTCCAGGCCTGCCAACTCTCAGGAAAATTCACGGTGGATCCGTGCACTGGACACATGCAGCCTCATGGCTGCCCTTCCTGAAAGTCTACACCCAGACCACAAACACTGGCATAAATAGGGGCACATTAGCTTAGGCAGGGTAAACCTGGTTAAATCAACAATCCATCCGAAAAGAATGACCACGAGAAGACTGTAGGGACACCCAGAAAATCTGTAAATGTACTGCAAAAGCAGAGAAAGTTTCAAAAAACAGAGTTGCTGAGTTTTTGGAAATCACCTTGGTGGGGGGGGGCGGCTGGTCAAAGGATGGAGGGAGCATCATATGGTTCACAGATTCTAGGTTAGCAAAAGGGGCCCCCAAGCCCTACTGCGAATCCAAATCAGACCTGATTGGAGGGGGTCTATTAGTGGAGGTTAGATAACAATATACCTTTCACTAAGAGCACAAACGGAGAATTATCTCCATGCAGGGGCCGTCAGATGTCACCCTCTTCCCCTCCCCCTCTCCCTCAAACGCCCAAACTCGCTGCCAGTCTTGAGTCTAATGATGAGGAAAGTGCACGGTTAAAACACGCACAGGAATCCGAAAGCTCCTTTCCCCGCGTCCAGCTACTCACTGCGCATCCCTACCCGCAAGGCCGAGGCTCCCGAGTTCCCAGAAACGCAGAGGACAAAATTCTAACTTACTGGAAGGTGGATCCAGCCGTGTCTCCGCAGGTCACCGGGGCCGCCAACATCCTTTCCGCGTGGAAGTCCACTCGGGGAGCCCCGGGGGGGTGCCGGGGCCCATCCTCGCTCGCGGCGCCTCGCTGTTGCTCCGGGTCCGGGCCGCCCCGAGTCCGCCCGGCCCACGGGCCCATGTGCTCGGCGGCCGCACGCGCTCGGCCCGCTGGAGCGCGGGGCTGGCTGGCGGCCCGTGACGTCACGGCGGCTCGCGCTCCGGGCCGCGGGGGGAGGGGAGAGCGCGCGCCGCCCGGCCGGCCGCGTGCGTCCTCGGCCCCCGCGCGCCCGGCGCTGCCCCGCGCCCCGCCGCCCGGCCCGCCGCCCGGCGCGCCCCTCCGCCCGCCGCCGCCGGGGCAGCTCAGGGCACCGAGCGGCGGAGGGCCGCTCTAGGAGGCGGGGCGGGCCTGGGCCCCCGGGCGACCAGATGGCGCGGGGGAGGGCGCGCTCTGCATGGGACTTGGGGCCGCTGGATGCGCTCGCGCGGCAGCGGGAGAGAGCCAGCGAGAACCCCGCGGGGATGCCTGCTCGCGTGTGCGCTGCGCTTTCGGCAGCCCTGCTCTCTGCCCTCCTCCCCGCCCCCACCCCCTGCCGTCCTGGAAGCCGAGTCTTCCCACTTGCCAGATGGGGAAGGCAAGTTCAGTAAAATAGATGGACCAGGATGCTCTGAGACGGAGCACTTCACGTAGAAGACCCCTGGCTTAGCTTCATCCCTAGTGATCTGAGAGCCTCCTTGGGTACCACCAGCATCCTCCGGCTTGGTAAGGGGCGCACGAACCTTCCTACCTCCTTCGAAGTCACAAGCTCTCCCCAAGGGCTCAGGTTGGCAAATCCGTGCAGAGGGCCGGCTGCCTGCACCGCTCCCTCCATTCAGGAGTATTAAACTGCCCCTTTGAATGCCCAGTACCCCCCGCAAAGGAACCAGAGAACGCCGGCCTCCTGCGGGGAAAATGGTTCCCTTGCTTTCTCTACAAAAGCCTGGGACTGGACCGAAGCAAGGAGGTGCCTTCGTCCGTCCGTTCATCATCTATTGAGCATTTACAGGAGCCCGAAGCCCTGCTAGGCGATGCGGAGGAGAGACTGAAAGAGGGGTTGGATACAAGCCGTAGAAGGAGGTCACAGTCCAGTGAAAGGTGGACACGCAAATGGATGATTTCAATATCATGGAAGCGAAGGTTGCCCTCTTTCCCCCACCCAGTGCCCTACCTCCCTATTACTTCAACCCACCCAGCGGCCTTTGTCCCCTCCCTCCTTTGTCATAGTCATAGCCAGTTTCTCTGATTCCAATGTCTTCTATCTTTGGGTGATGTTCCACGTGATGTCTGCTACACAGATTCATTTATAAGCGACAGACCTCTTGTTTTGTGCCTGTCTTCCTGAGAGGGGCTGGACAGGTCTCTGGGCTCAGATTGTCAAACCTCTACATCTGTATAAGGCGCTGTAGAACTGTGACAGCTTAGCCCTTTCACTGCTTAAAAGTTCTCCCAGGAACCAAACTCTGTCACCTGGGGAAGCCAATGTGCTCCTGCTGGATGTCCGCAGGCCAGGAGAGGCCCAGTTTCCAAAGGCAACTTCAAGCCCATTCCCTGAGTCCCTAACCTGGGTTGTGTACCCTTCCTGTTAGCTGTCTGCCTTCCGGCCTCTCCTGGCTGAAAAGACACTTTGAGCCAGAATTCACTCAACCTTGACCTTGACACTGCTTGCCCTCTCTAGATCCTTGAAGCATTCATCTTAAATTCATTTTTCCTTTTTAAAAATTCCTCTTTAAAATTAACAAAAATTTTCAGAAATATTACAAAGAAAATATCCTAATATCCCTACCATCCAAAATTAACTATCAATTACATTTTGATAGACCTGATTTCAACTGTTTTTAAAAAGTCATTTTCTTCTTGCAAAAGTGATACAATACATGTGCATTGTAAAAAAATTAAAACTGTGGGAAAATACAGAAAAACAAAAGAAAGTCAAAAATTTATAAGCCAGAAATAACTTCCATAAATATTAGATAAATCCTAGACATCTTTTTGGGATATTTATTTATTAAGATATTTATTATCGAGATAGATAGATTCAGGGTTGACAGACAGCAAACATACATTTATCATAAATTCTTAACATTTTATAGTTGCTACTTTTAAGTTTAAGGTATTTTATTTTAATAGAAGACAAGGAAGCTCACAGGAAACAAGGAATTGTTAAACTACAAATATTTCTTTATCATGTGAGATATACTGCTTCCTAAATCATGCTGCAAAGGTTCAGGAAAGAGTTGATGAACAAGAGGAGGGTGAAGTCACAGTGTTTACCCGTAGATCTCTCCCTTGTAGAGAGCAGGCCACTGCTCGCTGTGACGTTAGCTTGTTACCTCCCACCACCCCTTACTTCACCACCTTTATCTGTTAGTTGCATTATTGTTTTTAAATCACCACCCTCCATTCCGTAACTGAAATTCCCAGGGTGGTTTAATATTGGGTCTGTACTCATATAATGTCATGCTCAGGGCCAGTCCTTCCCTTTTATATGTCTCCTTCCTTATCTACTAAATCCATCCATTCGTTTATGACACACCATCAAGCCGCTATTACGTACCAGGCACGTCCTAGTCCCCAGGTCTCTGGACAGTTAAGACAGGCAAGGACCTGGCTTTTGAGAGGTTTACATTCTAGTGAGAAGGGGTTGACAGGGAAGCCAGTAGGCAAAGTAGTTTCAACAGGGATAAATGCTGTTAAGATGGTAAATCTGGGTGAAGAGCTGGAGAGGGAGCGGGCAGGCGGGGAGCTGACTCTAGACAGTCTCAGCCAGTCTCAGCCAGCCATGCAGACTGGAGAGTGTTCCAGGCCGAGGGGACCACAAGGGCAAAGGCCTGGAGACACACAAAAACAAGATCATCAATCATTCCACAAAGGCTTATTGAGTCAGACAGGCAAGGAGCTGCAGTCATCATTTTCTACTGGGATGGGAATCACATGACTTCATCCCTAGCACCAGCTCAGTAAATGCATGTAGGACCAGTGAGTGAATGATTGAGCAGACATCCGGGATCTTGTGGCAGGAGAAAAAGAGCAGAAAGGCACGAGGTGCGGGAGGAGCACAGAGTCATCTGTCTGGCACCGGCTGAGACGAATCCCCAGGGGAAGTGGCGATCAGGCTGAGACTCAAAAAACAGCTTGGAGTCTGCCAGTTTGACAAAGAGGAAAGCAGGGATAGTTGAGCAAAGGGAACATGGATACTTGTGGAGTTTATCAAACTTAAAGCAGTTTGGTGTCGCTGGACTGTAAAATCACTGTTGGAAAAGTGGTGAAAGGGTAATCAGCTCAGAGAAAGGCAGACCAGATTCTAAGAGTCCTGGGAGCCTAAGTAATGTAGCCTTTGTCCCGAAGAAAGGAAGATGCCACTTAAGACCTGGGAGCAGGGCGGGGACATGAGCTGTCCGGCTTGATAGGAAGATCACACTGGCTGTCACACAGAGGACAGCTTTCAGGGGGACCTGGCAAGAAGCAAGGAGACCAAATAGGAGGTGGCAGCACAAATCCTGGTGAGAAACAGTAAGAGCCAGGACCAGAGCAGGGTTGCCTTGGGAGTGGAGAAAAAGAGCTGATGCAAAGAACACTTAGGGAAAGACATCCACCAATTAAGTCTGGGGGAGAGGGGAGGAATCAAGGGTGAAGGCCAGGTTTGGGGTTTCGGCAGCTGGGGGTTGGTGGTACTGCTCATTTAGATGGGGAACACCAGGTCGGGGGAGATGCAGCTATGGGTGGGGAAGGGCCTTGGCTGTGGACTGGTCGAGTTTAACAAACCTTGGGGCCTTCCAAGTGAAGTCCAGGGGGCAGGTGGCTCTCGGTGCCCCACGTTCATGGGAGGGGTCTCAGCTGGGTCATCCACATGGTTGACAGTTGATGGTTGAGACCTTGAGCAGGAATGAGCTTGCCCAGGTAAGGAGTGTTAAGTGAGAGGCCAGGGGTCAAACTCTGATGAGGGAATGTTTACGGGGCGAAAGAGACAGAGACGGCTTCTCTGCAGAATGTTCTCTGTAAATCGATGGTTTGAGGTTGGGTCCGCTGCTGTCTGCCTGTCCTCACAGGCCCAAATAGCGGTGAGGGCAGGCCCCACCACTTGCTGAGACGCTGAACCTCTGCTTTCTCCTCTTCCCAAAGCTGATCCAGTGATTAGAGCCCAGAGATTCACCCACCCATCTCTCTTCATGCTCACAGCCATCATTCTGGAATAGGCTTCCGTCCCTCCCTTCTAGATTCTACAGCAATCTAACTGGTCCCTTTGACTTCAAACCTCTTTGCTCTGATAGCCTCAAAATAGTATCTCCAGGTTAGGTTGACTTAAGAAGGAGCAGGTTTCTCCCCCCTCCCAGCCCCTGTCCCACCCCACCCCCAGCCTGCTAGTACTGTCGCATCTCATTAGCTTTCCTTTTCTCCTAGAACATCCTTCTTTAGGACTCAGCTGAGTGCTGTGGTTTGCAGCCTGGTCCCAGTCTCTCCTCTTCCATGAGCAGTTCAGGGACTACTCCAGGCTGCATCTCTGTTTCCTGGTAGGACTCATGGTCATGTTGGCACCAGCCCTGCCTGGCAACCTCCAGTAGTTCCTGAGCCAACCTGACCTCCCTCCTCAGCCTCTGAACAGCCCTCAGGCAGAGACTTTTGTTACAACCATCATTCATCAAGTCCTACAGGCAAGCTGAGGTCCAGAGAGTTCAATGGTCTTCGCTAAGGTCAGACAGCCAGCAAGTAGCAGAACCAGGGCTTGACCCCAGGTCACCTTGCCTAGGTCCCCGACAGCTCACCTGCCTCCAGGTGAAATGAAGCCAGAGCTGGTTGTGTTTCAGGCAGCAGAGACAGGAAAGAGGCCTTTGATGAATGGACACTTCTGGAACCACAATGATTATCTCTAGCCTATCAACACCCCAACATGGGACACTGGAAAAATATGTAATTTGATGTCAGAAAGACCTCAGTTTGAATCCAACAGCTATCATGTGACCCTCAGTGAGTCTCAGATTTAAAGGAAAAATTATTGTTTTAATTGTGGCAAAATGCACAAGACATAAAATGTATCATTTTAACCACTTTAAGATGTACAACCACTTTAAAACATACAGTTCACATTGTTGTGAAACCATCACCATCTCTAGGACTCTTTTTTTCTCTTGAAAAACTGGAACTCAGTAGCCATTGAATCATAACTTCCTATTCCCTGCTCCTTCCCACCCTGCCACCGCCCCCTGCAACCACCATTCTACTTTCTATCTCTATGAATTCAACTATTCTAAGCATCTCATATAAGTGGAATCATACAGTATTTGTGTGTTTGTGACTGGTTTATTTCAACTTAGCATAATGTCCCTAAGTTTCATCCGTGCTGTAGCATGTTTTTAGAATGCCCTTCCTTTTTAAGGCTGAATTATATTCCATTATATGTATATGCCACATTTTGTTTATCCATTTATCCATTGGAGGCCATTTGGGTTGTTTCTACTTTTGGGCTATTGTGAATAATGCTACTATGAACGTGGCTATATAAATATCTCTTCAAGACCCTGCTTTCAGTTCTTTGGGGCATACACCCAGAAGTGGGATTGCTGGGTCATATCTCAATTCTTGTTTCAAATTTTTTAAGAATCGTCAGACTCTTCAGATGTTTTAAATACACTTTTTATTCTGGAATAATTTTGGATTTTCAGAAAAGTTGCAAAAATAGTATGCAGCCTTCCCATATATCCATCACCCAGGTACCATTAATATTAACACCTTACGTTACCATGGTACATTTGTCAAAACTAAGACATTAGTACATTACCAATAACTAAACCCCAGATTTTATGTGAATTTCACCAGTTTTTCCGTTAACATCCTTTTCTGGCTCAGGGACCCCATCTACAACACCACATTACATTGGGTCATTACGTCTCCGTAGTCCTTTCTGGCCTGATTCTTCGACTTTCCTTGTTATTCACGACCTTGGCAGTTTTGATAAGTGGTCAGATATTTTATGACATGTCCCTCATATGAGGTTTGCCTGATGTTCTTCTAATGATTAAGTCTGAGTTTTTCATCAGTAATCTGGGGACATACCTATTTCACAGGATATGTATAATTAAATAGGCTATCATAGTTTAAGATGATGTCTCATCAACATTGATCCCTGGATTGCCTGGTGCACTAAATCCAACCACTGTTTGAGAATCTTATGAACTTTGATCAAAATTGGTAACGTAGCTGCATTTAAGTCAGTAGTTTGAAACCCTTCTTATCAGGGAAATGCCAATCAAAATCACAATGAGATGTCACCTCACACATGTTAGAATGGCCAACACTAAGAAGACAAAAGATAACAAACCATGGCAAGGCTGAGAAGAAGAGGGAACCCTTGTGCACTGTCGGTAGGAATGTAAATTGGTTCAGCTATTATGGAAAACAGTATGGCGGTTCCTCAATAAAATGAAAATGAGAACTGCTGTATAATCCAGCAATCCCACTTCTGAGTATGCATCCAAAGGAAATGAAAACAGGATATTGGAAAGATATCTGCACTCTCATATTCACAGCAGCACTAACTCACAATAGCCAAGATATGAAAACAACCTAAGTGTCCATCAGAGGATGAATGGATAAAGAAGATGTGGATACATACAACAGAATATTATCCAGCCATGAGAAAGAAGGACATCCTGCTGTTTGCCACAACATGCATGGACCCTAGGGGTATTGTGCTAAGTGAGATAAGTCAGACGGAGAAAGACAAATATTGTATGGTATCATTTATGTGGAGTCTAGAAAATATGAACTTGCAGGACCTGACAGCCGAGTGGTGGTTACTAGGGGCTGGAAGGTGGGGGAACTGGGAGATGCAGGTCAAAGGGTACAGACTTGGCAATTAGACGATGAATAAGCTCTTGGGATCTAGTGCACAGCAGGGTGACTATAGTTAGCAGTACTTTAGATCTTGAATGTTCTAACCATGAAAAAGAAATGATAATTCTGTGCCATGAAGGAGGTGTAGCCAACACTAGGGTGGTGTGATCATATCACAATATATAAGTGTAACAAATCGACACACTGTACACCTTAAACTTAGAAAATATTCTATGTCAATTGTATCTCAGTTTATAAAAAAGTGACTGGAAAAACAAACTCTTCCTCTTTACTAAATTTCACAGAGGATTTGTCTATTTCATCAATTGAATCACTCAAGCCCCAGAAGATCCTTGATCTATATTTTGCGATAATAGCTGACTGATAAAGGTAAAGAGGAAACGTGTACTCATTACTTTCCACCTGGAGAAAGAGTGTACTTCTGAGTTGGTTGAGAATGTAGGCTCTGAAGTCAGACAGACCTGAGTTTGAATCTCCTAGCTGTGTGACTTTGGACAAATCCTTTCAGCTGTTTGTGCCTCAACTTCTTCATCCATAAAATGGGTCCCCAAAGGGTATTTACGTCACAGAATAGTTGTGAGAATGAACCGAAACAATTCACATACAGCGCAGTGCTTGGCCCTTTGTAGGTACCTAAAAGCTGTTAGTGCTTATTAATTTCAACAAGGATTGTCACCCAAGGCTCATTGGATAGCTTTATAGTGTTTGGGCTTTTTTCTGGTAAGTAATGTACAAATGAATATTTATTAGGCAAAATTTGAGAATACAGAAATGTAAAGAACCCCAAAATAGTTCATAATCCCACTACTTGAGATACCTACTATTACCATTTTGACTTACACTGTTTCAGTCTTTCTTAAAGGCAGGCTAATTTTGAGCATATGAATATAATTTTGTTTCATTTCTTCATTTACACTTCTTTAGAACCTGCTTTTCTTTAACTCATCCTCATATCCTGAACATCTCCCCGTGATATTACATATTTGCAATTAGATATGCTTTTAAATACTTGTTTAATAATGTAGCATGTGTGTTCAGCGTAACAGATTCAGCGGTTTCTCTCTCCCTGAGCAACTAGACTGTTTCCAATCAATCATTCTTCATAATGTAGAAAACTGACATGGAAATTCTGGACATGAGCCTTCCTGGGAACCTCTAATCCCCTCCTGAAGTGGACTTGTGGGGTCAGGGAGAATGAGGATTTCTGAATCTCTGCCTATTGACAGATTGTTCATCAACAAGCTTTACCTGTGAGCTTGCACATTTCATTGTCCTCCCAGCCAAGGGGGTCTCTTCTCTTGGGGGAGAAACATTCCAGTTCCATGGGCAAGAAAGAAAGAAAAGAAGGAAGAAAGAAAAAGAAAAATTGCATCTCAGTTTTGTTTTAATTGCATGTTGGATTATTACCAAGAATGAAAACTCCCATATGTGTTTTTTGGCTCGTTGCACTTTTTTTAATGAACATTTTTTGCTCAGGCTCACCACCCAGTTTTCTGTGGAAGTGTCCTTTTACTTTTTGGTATTTGTTCCCCAAATTAAGTTCCTTTTATTTTATTTTTGTTTTAAAAAAAAACCCAGCAGCTTACTATTTTAAAAAAATCAACAAATACATCACCCACCAGAAATACGTGTTGTTAACTCTGGGATACACACACCACTCTAGACATTTACATACACACAGATACCCCTTACATCTTCCCTTCAGAAAATAGAATCACATGATATACAGTATTTGTATTCTGCTTTTGTCAATAATACATCACGATGGTCTTTCCGTGGCAGTAGATACTTTTCTACAACATTACTTTTTAATAGTCCTGTAGCATTCCATTGTAAGGGTGTATCATATTTTATTTAACTAGTACCTTATTGCTAGAAATTCATCTCACTTGCAAATTTTCATTATTAAACACAGTACTGCTACAAACATCCTTGTGACTAAATCTTTGCACATGTCCTTAATGATTTCCTTAGGATCCATTCTCAGAATTGATTTATGAGATATTAACACTTCATCTGCCGTGTAAATTGCAAATATTTCTCCCTGATCTCTTATTTGCCTTTTCTTCCTGTTTATAATGGGTTACTTTATGAATACTCTTTAATGTCAAGAAGCTCATATCTACCAGTCCTTGAGTGTGTGATGTATTTCTATTGTTTTTATGTTCAGAAAGTCCTTACTCATCCTGTGATCACATTTACCAACTGTCAAGTCTGTTTTGGTTGATGCCTGAATAAATGTCTACATCCAAACAGTATAAATCTAGAATGTCATTCTTTTCCCCTTGCCAGGGAGCATTTCAGGAATGGACTGGCTCATCCAATTGTAGACAACAGCATGTGAAAGGATGGCTATTGGGGAACTGCGGTGAAAATTTAATCCTAAAGGAGAGATGAAAGAAGGTACCATCTCTCTTAGGTTAAAAAAAGAAAACATTTCTTTGTTGTTTAAGACAATGGTTACCCTTAGGAGTGCTTTCTGCTGCAGGTAACAGAAAAAAATCCTACAAAAAGCACTTTAAACAAATATAGGTTTATATTTCCCACTAACCAGTAGTCTGGAGTGGTGGTGTAGTGGCTCATTTGTAGCAATCAGGTGGCTGTTGCAGCCTTTGGCATCACATCTGTGGTTAAAGTGGAACAAAGTGAAATGATCAATGTTAGTCAAGTCTGACCCTTTTACCAGAAGAAGCAAAAGTCTTCCCAGCAACCCTTGGGAGACATCCAATCTCATTGGCTGGAACTGTCACCTGGCTTCTGCCAGCTGCAAGTGAAGCTCCGACAGCAATTATTTGGTTTTTCCAACTTCTATAGCAAAGACAGGCAAGGAGAAAGACAATAGGAATTGGGTTGTGTTAACCAATGAGCAACGTCTGCCCCATCAGTTTGAGCTGTGGTTTCTGTTGTTTGGAGAGCCTCTTTGATAGAAGACCTGCATTTTTTTTTCCTTCTAGTTGTCCTAATAGTTTCTTTTTTAACTTCTTAACTCCTTAATCTGTCTTAAATTGAGCTTTATTAGATTATGGAATGCTGGCACTTACCCTGCAAGAGAGACTAGGAACCTCTCTAGTAACTTGAAATATGAAACATTGACACAGCAAGTCCTGCAGAACAGTCTGGATGCTCGTGTTCAGAAGCCTGTGCTGAAAAACCATGTCCTCGATCTTACCGCAAGGTCAGGACAATCTAGGGAGATTTGCCATGGAATTTCATCCTGGACTGGGTGGTTTAGCATCCTAGGTCAGAGTTTAGTCCCCCTGAGTCTTACTTACACTGTAGGGTCCATTCTGTTACACCCAAGTTAGTGAATTCTAAGCACAGAGAAATTTCTCTTTTATAGCTATAGCCCTACCCACAGACCAAGTCAGATGCCTTCCACCTGAGTAAGATTCTCGAAAAGAGATACTGGGTTTGAGATACTGAAGTTGACTCCAGTAAACAGTGACTGCAAGGAAAAAAAAAATCAGCCTCCATTTATCAAGCATCTAATCTCAATCAGCAATGATATATACCTATATGTATATGCTTTGTGTATATATTTTCCTTTAAAAAAACCCACTCAATTCAGGAAAGAGTGAAGCAAGGCATGATCTTTGGGCCAGAGAGACTCTGAATGGGCTCTGCAGTGAACTTTCAATCTGACTTGAGGCTGAATCTCAATTTCCTTATCTGAACAATGAAAATAATGACACCTACTTTTCAGCATGTTTGTGGGGATAAGATAAAGTATGGGAGGTAGGATTTGTCGCCTCATGTAACATAGCTCCCTGGCCTGTATGCAGCAATTTTTTTTTATATCATACCCACGTGTATCCTTGATAGTTCTACCTGATTTTTTTTAATGGAGATACTGGGGATTGAATCCAGGACCTCGTGCATGGCACACACTCTACCACTTCATCTATCTTTATATGGAGAAACTAGTTATTGAGCAGGAATTAAGTGTCAGTAAACTAGTCAGCTTCTGCTGCGGCAACAAATATCCCCCAAATCTCAGTGGTTGACCATTTACTTTCTTGCTGATGTACATTTAACTGTGGCTGTGCTTAACTTGGGTCAATGTTGCCTCCTTGTTCCTGGATCTCAGCTGATGGCCGAGATCCTAAATGGGACCAATTGTCTTCACAGCAGAGTATTAGAACAGAAGAGACATTTCCAAACCCAACACGTCTATTTAAAGATTCTGCTCGACATATGTCACACACACATACACACACAGCCCATTGGTCAAAGTAATTAACATGGCTGAGCCCAAAGTCAGTGGGCACAAAAGTGTATTCTGCCTATAGTGATATCGGGCAAGAATGGGGAGCAAGTGAACAATGGTCAACAAACAATATGATCTATTCATCTGTCATGGCCAGATGCTACGTTGAATATGTAACAAACATTATTTCATGAATCCCAATTTTGCATTTGAGAAAATGGGTTTCAGAGAGATTAAATCACATCCATCTTCTCCACTGCTGGTAAGTGACTGAGCCAACATTCAACCCCACTTCTGTCTGACTTTAAAACCCACGGCCTTTTCCTTGCCCCTCTCTTAATAGTGTCAGATCACAAGAAGATTTGTTCAGTTTCCTGTGAGTTTGTTTCTTTTTCCAGAAGCCAGAGCAAAAATAAATCTGAATGTCATTACTTTCTCACTTCCATTTCTTCTACCTTTTCCATGTGTGTCTGAGTGTCTCCATTTCTCAGTGACCACACTGAGATGCCACCACATACACTTCAGATGACTGCCTCCTCCATGAAGCCAGACCAGATCCCTTGAAGGCAGGCTTTGGTCCTCCAGGTTCCTTTGTGTTTCAGGTGGGCTTCCAGGACAGCAGTTACCACCGGCATTAGGTTTGCCTATTGAATTTTCTGTCTCCTTTTTAACAGTGCTAATACTTAACTAGGTTTTAGGATTCTGTTTCAGGGGTTGTCATGCATCCCTTTGAGCAATAGTGAAGACTCTGAGTCCTCCACTGTGGACTCCTACCTGTGCACATTGCACCAACACGTGCCCCTGATTTCACAGGTCTGTGTGGATGCTCAGTGAATACTATCAGCCATGAGTTCCAGGGGCCATGCTGTCACACTTTTGTATACCCAATGCACAGAATCCTCCAAGTCAGAGCTTAGAACCCAAAACATGTCCTTCATACAGATTCATACATGGCTGAACACATGAATGGGCAAACTAAGGGTGAAAATACAGCAAAACTGACGCAGAGCTTTACATGTGCCAGACACTGTTCTGAGTGATTTTTGTGGGTTACCACCTTGAAGTCTTACAACAACCTATGAGGTAAACACTATTGTTAGCCCCATTTTAAAGGGAGGGAAACCAAGGCACCAAAAGCTTCAGCAGTTTGTTCAAGATTACTCTTTGATTAATCTATTCAACTATTCAACTATTTCTAGAGTCCATAATTGGCAACCACTAGATTATGAGGAAGATGAAAACATTTTAGAACATTTTACTGTTTTTTTTATACTGAAGTAGAGTTGATTCACAACATTGTGTTCAGTTTCTGGTGTACAGGATAGTGATTCAGATAGACATACATATGTACATACTCCTTTTAATATTCTTTTTCCCTATAGGTTATTACAAGATATTGAATATACTTTCATGTTAGTGTTTTGTTTTGTTTTGTTTAACTTAGATTCCGCTGATATCTTTGGAGGACCTACTAGGTGTCAGGCAATATGCCAGGTGTTTCCAGCTCTGGCTAGAGACTGGCATCCTCCGTCCTCCAGCATCCTAGGTAATCCAAGCCAGGTGGGAGATCTTGTGAGCGCCTGGCCCACTGTGAGGTCCTGATTGAGCAATCCTTGGTCTAGAACCAGAAGCACAGGTTCTTTTGAACAGGAGCATTTTCTTCTAAATGACCAAGATTAATGGGGTTGGTTTATCACCTTTTGTAATGGATTGACATCCACCCTAAATATCGTAGGCTGGTTGGACTGGCCCATCAGGTATGAAGTCTTTGATGTTTAGATTGGCTCAGTTTATCTAGAGCAAACAGAACCGTGTGCCCATCTGTCACTGGTCAAACACAAAGAAGTAATTGCTTTTCAATTGTCATCACAGAATTTCCTGGCTACTGGGAAAATTAAACATAATAAAGACAGTAGTTGTGGTTAAAAGGCCAAGAAAGAGGACATTTGGCTTCTTTCCCTGCTGTATTATTGGACAAGATGCCTGCTGCCTCTGGGTCTCAGTTTCTCTTCAGTAAAAGGGGAGAACTAGACAGGACGGTCACTGGAGGTCTTTAAAGCTCTAAGAGCCTGTGAGTCTTTGGATTTATTTCACACTGAGCCTCAGCAATGTGTCCAACTGTAAAGAAACAGGTGAGAAATTGATGCTTCTTTCTTTGTATTCTACCAGTAAATGTGGATTGAGTATAGTTCTCAGCTCTGACAATTCAGCAGTGAAAGAGACATTCTTGCCTTCATGGAGGGAGGAAACAAGAAAGAAGGTGAGTGAGTAAGTCATACTATATACTAGAAGGTGATGAATAGTACAAAGAAAAATAAATTAGAGCAGAGGGTTGGTATGGGTTGACGTGTGACTTCCACCCCATCCCCAGTTCATATGTTGAATTCCTAACTCCCAGGACCTCAAAATGTGATCTTATTTGGAAACAGAGTCATTGCTGGTGTAATTAGTTAAGATGAATTCATACTGGAGTAGGATGGACCAGTCCAGTATGACTGGTGTCCTTACAACAAAGGGAGATTTGGCTGCAGACACATACAGAAGGAGAAGGCCATGCAAACATGAAGACAGAGATCAGGGTGATACATTACAAGCCAAAAAACACCAAGGATTATTGGTGACACCAGAAGCTCAGAAGATGAAGTCATGGGACATACCATCCTTTACAGTCTTCTAGAGAGCATAGCCCTGCCCACCCCTGGATCTCAGACCTCTAGCCTCCAGAATGGTGAGACGATTCATTTCTGTTATTTGTCACCCAGTATGTGGTGCTTCGTTACAGCAGCCCTCGCAAGCTAATACAGAGATCTTGCAAATTTAAGTCAGGAGATGGAGAAAGAGCTAACAGAGAAGGTAACATTACCCAGAAACTTAAAGGTGATGAGGGAGTGAGTCATGTGACTATCTAGGGTAAAACTGTTTCAGGCGGAAGGAAGAGCAAGTGCAAAGGCCCTGAGGTGGGAGTTTGTCTGGCATGTTTGGGGAAGAGCATAGATGCTGGTGTGAGTGTTTCAGATGATCAAGAAAGAGAAGAACAGGAGCTGAAATCAGGGGGCAGTGGAGACCCCCATTGTGTAGGGCCTGACCAACGTTGAGTAAGATGCAAGACAATATTCTGTAAGATTCCAGCCATTGAATGGCTGTGAGTGAGGAGTGGTATACTATGACTTAGCCTTTAAAAGGGGACTTCTATCTGCTGTGTGAATGGCTGTCAGAAGTCAAAAGCAGGAGCAGTACCACAAGCATCTTAGCTTGGACTAAGGAGGGTGCAGGGAGAGGTGGTAAGAAATAGTGAGATGAAGGAGAGAAAAAAATACACACACCCACACACCCAAGGGAACTATATAACCTTGTTTCACTTACTGGTCTGCATCTTATCTACTAGCAGTTAAATTTTAAAAAAATCTATCTATCTGTGTATCTATCTATCTCAATCACACTCAACAATAAATATGTCTTGGAAAGCCATCCCCAGTAGGGTATCTAGATCAATCTCATTCTTCCCTCTCCCCCATCCCTTTCTCAATTCCATTTTGAAGACAGTCTTTTGCTTTTGTTTGAACTATACAAAATTGACATTTTGAAAGTAAAAAATATTAGCCATTTCACTTAGCTCAAACCAAAACCTCCTCCAGGAGTTAGCCCACAATTCCTGAGAAAGGGGGAATGCTAAATGGCCCAAGGTGGAATTCTTACCATCTCACTATCTCAGTGGAATGCGAGCTTAAAATGCAAAGTATGTTTTAGGCAAATAAAGAAAGTTGTCATTCTTGCCCGGTGGGTTATGATTGGACAGAGATCTCGATCTGCATTGTGTTGGGTCCTGTCTGCGTGGTGCTGACCTTTGGCTGCTGATGACCAGCTTGACAATTAGACTCAGTGAGTCATGGCCACCGTCTTCGTCGTGTGAACCGATGTCCCAAGATGAGGGGGACTCCTGGCCATCGTTACTGGGTTGGAATATTTTCACTTCTGTGGCCAGATTCAGGGTTGTGTCCTGCTCTTTTTAACTGTTGCGTGGTGTTCTACATCATCTGGAATGTCACAATTTATTTGACTAAGGCTTGGGGATAAATAGTTTACTTCTGATTATTTCCATATTATACACAATGCTGCAGTGAACATTTTTGTGCACCTGTGTGAGGATTTCTTTTCAAAACCTTTTCAATTTTTTCTTTTCCTTTTACCTTACTGCATATTTACTTTCCCATCATTTTAATTCAGAAAAATTTCTAATATGCAGAAAAATAAAAAATAGTACAGATCTGTTATGTTGAATCATCAGTTATTAACATTTTGACATACTTGCCTACTTTTGATGATGGACCCATTTTACAGAAAGTTATGACAGATATGACTCTTCTTTCACCCTTAAATATTTCAGTATGCATCTCTCCCAAACAAGGAGAGTCTCTTTATCACAATATCATATTCACACTTTAAAAAGTTAAATGATAATTGCATATTCAAATTTTCCCAATTGTCCCTCAAATGTCTTTGATAACTGTGTGTGTGTGTATTTAGCCAGACCTAATCAAGGGCAAGGTTATGCATCTCTTTTAATCTATAACAGTAATCCTTACCGCCTTTCTTTCATGGCTTTGACATTTTGAAGAGATCAGGGACGTTATTTCATAGACTGTCCTACATTCAAGATTTACCTTTTTCGGAGGGGTTTCTTTCTCTAGCAAAAGCTTTCTTAGTCCACAAAGACTAGTTCAAAAGCCCTGAATTTAGTCTTTGTGAATCAACTCAGCCCCTATCGAAATATTTTAGCTGGGTAAGTTCACAGGTAACCAGAAGACCTGCATTCTAGTCCAGTAGTTCATTACTGGGGGCAGTGGTGCCCCCCAGAAAATGTTTGGTCATGTGCAGAGGCATTTCTGGTTGTCACAAATGGGAAGGAGGATGCTACTGGCCTCTGATGGGTGGAGGCCAGGGCTGCTTCACAGGACAGCCCCTCATAACAAGTTATTGTCTAGTTTGAAATGTTGATCGTGTTAAGGTTGAGAAACCCCACTCAAATCTGTGACTCTGGCATCCACGTGCTCTATGAACTTGGGCAAATGCCATCCTGTCTCTGGGCCCCTTTCGACGGTTCTTTCCAGCCCTGCCCAACCCAGTTGGACAAAGGCAAGTTCTGCTTGACTGCTGGCATCTCTGCAGCTGAGACTGAGTGGCTCAGGAACAGTCCAAGCCAAAAGCTCCAGTCTGACTGACAGTAGGTCAGTTTCCACATCCTGTCTTAGCACTAACATTCTCTTTCACACACTGTAGACAAACTATTTTAGGGCCAAACCATACAGGACAGTTTGGAAAGACCCAACCACAAGACAAATGCACTGTGGCTAAACAATGCCACACAGTCTTACCTGTTTTAAGTGCTATTTCATGATTGAACAAAAAAGTGGGTCATGAACTTGTCAAAGAGAGGAACATTTGGGTAAGCAAAGTATCAAGGTAGATACTCTCTTCATTATTCTTGGGAGGTGAGAAAAGGTGAACCCAATAGCTACAACACAGGTAATCTGAAAATGGCTCAACCCTGAATCACCGTTGAAGATCTACCCGGCGACGCTGACTACCCTGGGTCCCTGTCCATGTGCAGACTAGCAACTACGAATTGAGGATCTACTATAAGCCAGGTACTCAATCAGGCAATTACATACGTATTATTTACCTAATTTTAAAATCCTTGCAACAACTTACTTTCCAGAAGTAGCCTGAGTAAAATCTCCCAACCCTTCAGCTCTTCTTGCTGTGTAATTCGGCTTCCCTTCCATTAAGAGGTGGAGTCAGTGTTCCCTTTGCTTGAATCCAGATGGGATTCTATAATTGCAGTGAGTGACATCATATCACTTCTGGGGTGTGGCCATAAAGGACAATACAGCTTCCACATGGAGCTCTTGGAAGATTCACTCTTGGAAACTGAGCCACTATATTGTGAAGAAATACAAGAAATCTATGACAAAATCCGTGTGGAGGAGAACGGAGAATCCTAGACCACAGCCTCAGCTGAGTTCCTAGCTGATAGCTGGCACCAACCTACTTGGCAGTCGTGCGCCATCTTGAAAGTGGTTCCCCCGAGCTGCCTCAACTCACACGGCACCAAGGGAGATGAGCTGTCCCTGCTGGGTGCCGCCCAGTTGCAGAGACATCAACCAAATGAGTGTTGCAGTTTTAAAACATTTGGCTCCAGGCTGGCTTATAATGCAGCAAAACATAACCAGTACCGATACCGATGGGTAGGGAGGTGTAGATATCTTTATTTTACAACTGAGAATGCTGAGTTTCAAGGAGTGGCCAAGCCAGAATCCAAACTCAGGTCTGTCTGCTCTCAAATCTTGTGCTCTTAAGCAACTCATATTACTGCCCATTGAGAGTAAACTATAATCCCTGCAATCAAGGGGTAAAAACCTCAGTTGGGGAAATGACACCTAAATTTTATACATTAATAACAAATTTCAAACTCAAATTGCCTAGTAGATAGTAAATATCGATCCTGGGAAGTTACCTTATGGGAAAAAAGTCCCAGAGGACGTGTCTTGTGTAAGAAGGAAAATTTTGGAAGACTTTAAATGTCCCATAATTGGAAATGGTTGATAAAACATGATGCAGTCAATAGAAAATATAACTAAGAACACCAGGTGACAACTTGTAAAAATGATTGCAACATCCTATTGAGTGGCAAAAGTAAACCACAAAATGAAATGTGCGCTAAGCCCATGACAACACAAAGAGCAGGAAGGAAATCATATCTATTTAATTCCTCCTCAGTTCTGGGCACCGTATGTATTATTCTCTAACTGCGGCTTTTAAAAAATTCTATGAGGAAGTATAATCCTTGTTTTACAGATCAGGGAACAGAGGCTCAAAGACATTAAGAAACTTGTGCAAAAATCAAATAGCTAATGCATAGCTGGCTGGGCCAGGGATCAGACCCAAGGGGATGAGGCTGGGGAATTAAGGATAGATGGACAGTAGATGGAGGTAGGGTTGAAGGTAGGGCAGAGAAGATGCGAGCAGGCAGAGCACCGGAGGCGAGATTTGATGAAGTCAAACGATAATTTTTCCATTGGTTGCACTTATTTTTTTTTTTTGCAGAAGCAAAACTTCCTCTCAGATCACAGTCTCCCTTGTTCCTTTAAATCAGCAAGCAACTATTTAGCAGCTGCTGAGCCATCACTGTGCCACACACTCGGGGTCAGAGATGAACACAATGCTGGTACTGGCCTGAAGGAATTCCTGGCTACCCGAGCATGGTATGGGCTCTATTCTTTATTTTCAGGGACATTCCAGGACATCTACGGGCAGGTGGACTGGTGGGTGAAGGAGACCAGTGATGGTGAAAAATGTTCTGACACCGTTTGCAAAATGGATGGCCCACGGGCAAAGAGGTGGACAGGAGGTTCTTAGGGCCTTACTCCCTGCTTTGTCCTACATGTTGCTTAGAATTCACCAAAGAAAGGGCTCTTTGAAGGCACAGTGGTCAAGTAAGCAAAACCACAGACATTACTGCCAGGAAGCTCCCTGGGGAAGAGAAAGAGAAAATGTGAGACTCTCTCTCACTTGGGTAACACTCAAAAGATTTTGGAAGACTCTACGTGTATATAATTATGGTAGCCAGCCTCCAGAATGGCTCCAGTGATCCTTGCTTTCCTGTAGTCATACCTTTATGTCATCCCCTCCATACGGACTAGAGTTGACTTCAGTCACTCAGTAGGAGATTGCTAAAAGGACGTACGTGACTTCTGAAGCTAAGTCACGAAGGATATTGCGGCTTCTACCTTGCTCCCTCTTGGAATACTTGCTCTGGGAGAAGTCAGCCATGTTGTGAGGACCCTCAAGGAGCGTTGTGGAGAGGTCCATGTGACCAGGAACTGAGACCCACTGTTAACAGCCAGTCGTCATTAACTCTTCAGATGCTGGCAGCCGTAGCTCACACTGAAACTTCTTGAAAGATCCTTTGCCCAAACCACTCAGCTAAGCTGTCCCTAAAATTTGGCCCAAATCTGGACACTTTTTGAGTCGATAAGTGTTTATTGTTTTAAGTCACTAAGTTTGCGTGTAATCTGCTACACGTAAGGTAACCAATATAATCCATGACTGTTTCAAGCTTTCTAAGAGTTTAGAGTGAGTAGGTCGCTTTTTCTTTTCTAAAACAGAAATTATTTTATTGTTTTGTTTTGTTTTGTTCTATTTCATTATTATGAGTTACAACTGCTTGTTGCAAACAATTTGGAAAAAATCCAGAAAAGTGTAACGAAGGGAAAAAAATGCCGTGTGATCTAAAGTGTAAGACAGCTACGGTAATACACATGCCCTGACAAGTTTTCAAACACATGTTTTACAATTTTTTATGTTTTAATTAATTAAGCAATTTTCGGGCAGATCACAAACAAAAACTTCAAACAATATCAAGAGATGTAGCAAAATAATGTTCTCTTGTAGACCCCGCAGTTCCACTCCTTAGAATCAACCACTATATTCAGGCTTTTGAATAGTCTACTGGGGGTAGTTTTAAAAAAAAATTTTTTTTTAAATTTTTTGGGGGAGGAGTAATTAAGTTTATTCATTTATTTATTTTTGATGGTGATACTGGGGATTGAACCCAGGACCTCCTGCATGCTAAGCACAGACTCTACCACTGAGCTATACTGTCCCCCCCTGTTTTTTTATTTTTAATACAATTTTTAAAGGTTACACTTCATTTACAGTTATCACAAAATATGGGCTGTATTCCTGGTGTTGTACAAAACATCCTTACAGCCTACCTTATGCCCAATATACCTCCCCCTCTCCCACCCTCATACTGCCCCAGGGGTATTCTTTGCACATAAAATGGTATCACCTAAAAGATAAATTTTTAACTCAACAAATAGAGAACTACTACGTCATTTTAAATGCCCACAAGTATTATAACATATGGATAACATAATTACTTTACAAAGTCCATATGGGCAGACATTAGATGGGCTTCAGAGTTTTCAATATTGTCAACATTGTCTCAGGGCACATTTCTGTACATGTATTATTTTGTGTACTTGTCTGAGTATTTTCTTTAGGTAAACGTCTGCAAGTAGAATTGTGGCAAATTGCTTGTTTTAAAATGCATTAAAAACCATTGTTTTATTTATTAACATATATTAGGTACACACATAATCTAAAGCCTTTCAAAATCTACTGTATGATCCTCAGTCAAAGTAAACATTACAAGCATTCAAAAAACATTCTTGTTCTTCTGATAAAAGGATCTGATAATTGTGATTTCCGTAGTCTACAAAACTGAGACTAATCACTTAGTAAACATGGATGCAAATCAATTTTATGAACTTTTAGTGAAGGGTTATCTATACCTTACTTGGATATCTGTGAAGATGTCTTTTTACCAACCACATCAACTAATATTCTCTCTGTTGCTATTATGAAGATACACGAGGCTTCTAGTGAACTGCAAGCTTTTTATCCTTAAAAAAAAATTAGCACAACTATTTAAAATTTAAAATGTTCCTCTCTTTTACTTTAAGACAAAGAATGATTCCCCAAACACTTACTTAATGGTGACCTGTAGGAATATAAGGTATAAAAAAATTTTTTAAAAGGACACTAATGAACTCACCTACAAAACAGAAATGGACTCGCAGACATAGTAAACAGTCTTATGGTTACCTGGGGAAAAGGAGTGGGAGAGGTTAAATTTGGGAGTTTGAGATTTGCAAATGGTATATAAAAATACATAAAAAAACAGATTTCTTCTGTATAGCACAGGGAACTATATTCAATATCTTGTAATAACTTTTAATGAAAAAGAATATGAAAATGAATATATATTATATACATACACACATGACTGGGACATTATGCTGTATACTAGAAATTGACACATTGTAACTATTCTTGGATAAAAGAATAAAAAAAATAATAAAAATCTCCTTCATCAAGAGTATGTGGAGAGTGGATGTTATTACTGTCATTTTATAGAACAGGAAACTGAGAACTAGAGAGAGTAAGTGATACCCCCCATCACACGTCTGGTACACGGCAGAGCTGGTTCTCCAACCCACATCTGGGACTTGAGGTCTGATTGCTTCCTCTGCTCCAGCGGAAGTCTAGGCAGGATTCAGGAGAGCCACAAGAAGAGCCTCCAGGAAGATCAGATGACTCTCCCGTGCTCCCCAGCCCGACCCCTTGTGTCCTCGCTCCCTCTCTGAGCTGTGGGCTGTGGGCAGGGAGGGACCTGGCACTTTCTCTTGTAACTTGAAAGTCAAAATGCAAAAGAGCAGACAGGGGCAGAGCTCAAGAGTTAGACAACAGTGTGGAATCAATATCTTGCTGGAAATGGTGGGAATGACTAGAATTCCAACATCGAGGAGCAGTGAAAGATGACTTCTGAAATCAGACACTATCCAAATGATTATTCTTTTGCATTTTCCATTACTGTGGGTTATAATCAGCCATGATGCCTAACTGATTGTCCATTGACTCTCTGGTGGTGAACAGGTAGAAGAAGATGCGACTTTCCGTGCCAGCAAGGTAGGGAGTTGGGTCTAGGCTAAAAACTAAGTCATGGGACAATATTAAGTATGCTTTTTCTATCTTCAAGGAAAAGAAATTAACTTGCCACTTCTCTTTCGTCCCTTTTTCACCCTGTTTGAGAGGCAGTGTTGTTTCATGGCAAGAATGCGGGTTTTTGACTTAATGTCCTGGGTGACAATCCTGATGTGGTTTTGGAGGTGGGGAGTATTACCAAAACCCTGAGGTTTTTGTTTTCTCATCTGTAAAATGGGTTCTTGTGAGAGTTCATGAAATTTTGTGGATGAAAGAGTCTGCCACATGGTAGATAAGTGCTCAGTAAATGAGACTTTCTTTCCTTGCCCCTTCCATTCTTGAAGGAGAGCTTAATAATCAGGTTATAGTTTATATTATTTGAGAAAAAGGCATTTCCAAGGGTCCTCAAATTACCAGCTTTCTCTAGGCTTTAAAGAGACAAGGTAAATAAAGTAATTATCCTTCCCATATTCCTATATGTGTAAATCTTGTGAAATGGCACGTGTGCGTGCATGAATACACATTCACACACGATCACATCCACCCACACCCGCTCACATCACACACAAAGTAGTCCCCAGCCAAAACTTCTCTCAACAACCTGCCCCAGCACCAGTGCCCTTCCGACAGATCTGAGCCAATGGCTTCGTTAATCACAATTGGAACTAAAACATAACAGGTACATCCTAATTAAAGCTAGCCCTTCAGATAGCCTGTAAATGACAGGTTTTACCAAACACAGGATCAGAGAGCATTTATCTGCAGCTCCCGCTATGGGCTGATAACAAATTGTCCTGTTCACCAGGCTCTGAGTTGAGGCGGACTTGACTAGACTCTGAATGAGCCTCGTTAAGTCGAAACTCAGTCCGCTTTCCGCCTTCAGCTCCCAGGCTTGGATCCAGAGCTCCACACACTGCGGCTTTGTCTGGGGGCTTGCCGAGGTTGTCAAGAGCTCTCTGCCAAGCAATGCTGTGTGAACCTGTGCCGAACTCCCTCAATCCTGCAGTATTTCTCAGTATCAACATCGAATTTGGAAGAACACACTTAGCTGGGCTCTGTTCTCTTCTGGGAATGAGGCTTTTTGCTGCTAGAAAACATGGTGTGGTTGCTGGAGGTCATGTTGACAGTCTCGTGGGACCCATGTGTGGACTGGGGGACACGAGCCCCCCAGAGGATGATGACCCATGGTGGTTTATCTCCCCAAGTACCCTTCATGGGCTGATGACCTGGGCAGTCACACAGGGTCCTGCTTGCAAAAGGGCCTGCAGCGGGTTTGATCCTCTGTTATTGCATTAAAGCTGTAATTACATTTGAATAAGGAGCCCTGTGTTTTCATTCTGCACTGAGTCCTGCAAATTAGGCAGTCAGTCCTGTTGATCTCTGTGTGCCTTTGCATATACTGTTCCCTGCCTGGAGTGCTTTTCCCACCTCATCTGCTGGAGGAATCCCTAGTTTTTCTCTCCTTTCCTTTCTTCCTCCCTCCTTTCCTTCCTTCTGTAAACAGTTGCTAAGTCCCTGCTTTAGGCTCTACCCTGTGCCAGAGGCTAGGATTTCTAAAGTAGACAAGACAGAAGATTCTTGTTCTCATGGAGCAAGGTGAAGGAGGCAGACAAACAAAATCAAAAGGAAACAAAAGAATCAATTACCAATTATAGTCCTTGCTATGAAGGAAACATACAGAGTGTTGAGAAAAGAATCACAAAAGTGGGAGAAGGGGGACCAGGGGACCGGTTTGGGAAGGGTGGCCCGTGGTTCCAGGTCAAGACTCCACTCTCAGGAAAGCTTACTTTCCACTTTCAGAAGACCTGGTCACGTCACTTTCTCTCTGAGCCTGGTGTGTACCTCGTTCCTTGTTTATTGCTCCATTATTGTGCTGGCCATAGTTAACAGCAATTATGTGTGAACTTGTCCATCTCCCCAACCGGAGCACGGGCTACAAGTTACATGAGGACTGAAACTGTGTTGGAAGCATTTTTGTCTCCCCAAACTCTGCTTAATAGACACTGATCGAGGTCAGATGCTTTTTCATTCTATACCAGTCGTTCTCAGAGGAGGTGAGGGTGCCCCCAAGAGATGTCTGGCAATGTCTAGAGGCATTTTTGATTGTCACGACCTGAGGTAGGGGGAGATAATGGCATCTGGTGAGTAGAAGCCAGAGATCCTGCAAAATATTCTACCACACACAGGACAGCCCCCCAAGCAGAGAATTATGAAGCCCCAGACATCAATAGTGCTGTACACTCCGTGTATCAAACAAAATGACACATACAGATAACATTTGTTACATGGTAACTGATAGAACCCATCCCTTGCTCTCTAGAAGGAACTCACTAAAGAGGTGCTTTTTCAGGATGCCCCAAAGAAGCAGCCCCACAGCTGTTCTTTGGACGCCTTGCGGTGTCTCCCAGCCCTGAATTTCTGCCTGCTCATTCCCGTTATGATTCTATGAGCTCATATACGTCAAGTTCCTTAGCAAGCACTAGACAGCCTTGATTTCTTCCTATCCAGCCCTCTCCCCAGCTTCCTTCTGACCTAAGATTCTCCTGACGCAGCTGAACTCCATTTCCTCAGCAGCAGACATTTCTGAACTCACCAGTCACCCAGGAACAGGATTGGGCAAATAGTTCAAGAGCAAATAGCTGTTCAAGGGGTTTTGAGTTGAGGAAGGAAGGAACTGCAATTTGGTAAGAGCACTTTTCCCCGATACAATCCTCGACACAACGTTTTGAGGGAGCTATTATTAGTAATCCCCCTGCCCCAAGCTCTTCTAAAGAAGCACCTGGGGCTCAGTAACTTTGGCAAGATGGTCCAACTGGAATGGAAACCCGGTTTGTTTGTTTGTTTTTCTGGTGCCAATACATCAGCTTGTCCCATCAGTGCTGTTCACAAGTGATGCTGTTTACATTTGAATGATTTTCTCCCTTCATTTCAGCCATTCAGGGGCTGCCTGCCACAATGGGATGTGGGGTCAGACTGCTGTCAAATCCCAAGTCTACCACTCACTGATTGGGTGACCTTGGGCAGGCAGCTCAAGGCACCTATGCTCCTTCATATAAAAGATGGCAGTCGTGTTAGGATGTGCACCACTGGGGGTATAACTGAATGTTCTTTTATACATTTGGACATGTCTGGCCTGGCGGGTAGTAAACATTCTCTAAGCTTCCATTTCTTGTTTGTTCTCACTCTCTTTTCCTTTCCTCTCCTTTGACCCTCTGGAGTCCCTTTGATACATTAAGAGATAATGACGCCCTTTGTTCATTTAAAGGAATTGGCAAACTATTGGATAAGCTATTGGATGCAGTCTCCATTCTACCACAAGTCTCAGGTTTGGAGAGGACTTAACACATCACGTAATCCATCTACTGACCTGACGTGTGATGTTGGCCTTCTTCTTTTTCCCGTTGGCCTGGCTCTCTCCCCAACCAATCAGGATAGTCCCCTACAATGGGGGCATTCCCTGCAAACATGGGGCCCTCAGTGCCTTGTGGGTTCTGTTTCTTCATGCTTTCCTCACTACTCAGCTCTTGGCAGCTTCTGCCTGCATCCTTCCCGTGTGCTCTGGGCTTGGCTGCTGTGTCCCAAGGAAAGTTTAATCGCCATCGACTTTCTGCCTGCCTGCCTGCCTGCCTCCCCGCCGTTAGCTTACAAGACTCTCACTGGCATCTCATCTGACGCAGAACCTATCTACTGAGTAATGGGCTGGGGCTCATACCATCTGATGAGGTCCCTGCACCAACCCCCAAATTTGATAGGACAGTGGAGTTCAGGTACCTCGTGGGTCTTGGGGTGGGGCTGGACATAGAATCTTCTCCTTGGCCATCCCCAAGTTCCCTCCTTTTTAATGGTATTATTTTTGCAGTTTATGTAGAATGCTCGTCTCAGACAACCTCAAGTCAGCCTTTCCAGCCAAGTTACCTCTCACAAAAGCATCTTCTGTGGAATTATTAGAGCCCCGGGAGGCTGTGGAAACAGGAAAAGGAGTGGGAAGGCATGTTACACTTTCCTCATGAGAACGTATTTAACAATTTCTCATTCACTGGTTCATTCCACCCACAGTTTTTATTAAACATCTTTGATCTGCCAGGCACTAAGCAGATTCTGAAGATACAATGAAAAACAACAAGACGGACAAGGTCTCTACCTGCAAGGAATCTACCAGCCTGAGAACTCAAAGCACAGTATCTGGAGTACGAAGACTCAGCCCGAGAAGAGTGCAGGTCTCCTGATCCCAGCAGCTTAACGCGGGGTCCTCCCTTTGTTGGGCTCCCTACTCCCGGCTTCCCCAGCATCCTGGTTATTCTTTGCCACCCATTCAATCCTATCGCCTCCTTCCCAATCTTAAAGGACTTGAAAGGATTTAGATTTCATCAAGTCTAAAGTCAACTCCCTCTGGCAAGAATGCAGCAGGCAATAATTGACTTTTACCCCAGACACAGGGATGCAAAGACGAATAAATCCAGTTGCCATTTTCAGGAGCTCACAGTGTAGAAGGGAAAAATGACAATCAGCTGTGGTCAATGTAACAACAATTGGGGGAAAGTTCAAGCCCACAGCTTCCCAAACTGGGGTAGAGATACCAGTATAGAAATATAACATTATTTTCTTTTTACTTATTTATTAATTCAGAGTTTTTTAAAAAAATTTTTAATGGAGGAAATGGGGATCGAACCCAGAACCTCGTGTATGCTAAGCATGTGCTCTACCACTGAGCTATACCAACCCCTCCCCCAGTAATATGACATGATTTTAGGTGTACACACTTTTAAAATAGCAATAATTATGTCAGTATATTTGTAGTGAGAATGAGAAAAAATATATATATCCAACTCCACAATCCCACGTTAAATGTTTCCATTTTTATTCATTTTTTCGTTCATCCATTTAACAAATATATAGTGATGGTTACCATGTGCCTGGCAGGCACTATTTTAGCCTCTGATTGTCCAGAAGTGTACAAACAGCCAAAAATCTTGGCCTTCATAGATTTTACATTAAATTCAAATAAATTATTTAGATTTAAAACATGAGATGATATAAAGAAAGAAATCCACAGGTAAGCCAGCTCTGCCACTTACTCCATGGGTAATCTTGAACCGGTTTCTTGATCTCTTTGTGCCTCAGTTTCCTTATCTGCAAAATAAGAATAATCTTGTATCTTCCTCACTAGGGTTGTTCTGACTCTGATGTGAGCTGATCATGTGAAATGCGCACAGTGCCTGGAACACAGGAAGCCCCATGTAAGTGTTTGTTTAATTTTTTTAAAGTGCAGGTTAAAATTTTTGAAGATGAAGCAATGACTCTGGGAAGCTGGGAAACTCAGCCTAGGACATCTTCCCAGGAGCTTGGAGAACTTGTTAGGATGCAAATTTCCCAGGCTCCACCCTACAGATCCTGACTTAGTAGATCTGGGGCGAGGGGTGAATCCCCTCCTCGCTACTACCCTGAGAGTGAACCATCAGGGAGCTGCTTTGGGGTTCAGATGAGGACTCCTCAAGGGTGGGGGGGGGGAATGCCTTCCTGGGTGCTGTAGTGCCTTGAAGGACACACTCTCAGACAAGCTGGATCCTTGCGGAGGTGTTTGGCAGAGGGAATAGCAGGTTTAAAGAAACAGGAGTGAGCCAGTCTGCTCGTGAAACTGCAAGAAATTTACCAGGATGGGGTTGTCTGGTATGTGAGGCTGTTAGCTGACTTTGATTTGAGGCTACACTGGCTGGTTGTCCCCAGCAATGCTGAATCAAGTTCAATGGAAACCTGCCAACAAGCTTCTTGAAATTGTGAGAAGTTTGCATTTTAGGGCTTCAGTTATTGCACCCAGAAGCCCAAAGCAGCTGCTCTGAGAAAAACTGATTCCAAGAGAATCTTTGCTGAAGATCTGTAGGCTGTCACATGGTCTGCAGGGTTCCTTTTTAAGGGCAACTCCACCCCTCAATGATTTCAGAAGAGATGGGAAGTGGGAAGAACTAGCTTAACTCTTTAAAGAAAGTGACAGATTACACTCAACAGTCTCATTCATTTTCCGGAAGCTTGTCTGGCAAGCAATTTAAAGGAAGAAAATCTCCAAGGATTCCTTCCTTAACCCTAGCATGGTGAAGAGAAAGTGCTGTGGAACCTGATGGACATGGGTTCAAATTCTGACTCCTCCTTGTGCTTGCTGCCTGACCTTGGGTAAACTACACAGTGGCTCAAAACCTCATCTCCTATCATGTCAAGAGCACGGAATGTGTAGGGGTAGGGGATTGAGAGGTACAAAATATTAGGTATAAAATCAGCTACAGGAATATTTTGTGCAACACAGGGAATACAGCAAATATCTTACAATAACTATCCATGGGGTATAACCTTTAAAAATTGTGAATCACCATATTGTACCCTTGGAAGTTATATAATGTTACATATCAGCTATACTTCAGTGAAAAATAAATAAATAAGCTACAAGGATATATTGTACCACGTGGGCAATATTTTATAACTATGAATGGACTACAACCTTTAAACATTATGAATCACTATATTGTACGTCTGAAGCTTACATAATAATGTACATCAACTGTACCTCAATAAAAAAATAAAGAAAAACATCAACATACCGAAAAAAAAGAAAAAAGAAATGATATGAAGCCTGTGGTGTATTTGGCACACTGCTTGGCCCAGAGTAGAACCTTGTGAAGTGACAACATGCTATTAATTTTTCTTCAAAAAAAGTAAACTGGTATCAGAAACTACAGAAAAAGGAAGACACAGGCAGCCCTTGCAATGAGGAAATTTTTCACTTGGGGCTTCTAGAGAAAAAAAAGTCAGAAGGGGGTGTGGCTCAAAGAGGATATTTGGTTGAGAGCCGAGAATTTAGTTCAGGTTCCCCAGGGGAGCAGGCGCTGGTGGCCTGGCACCCTCAGAGCGCAGAGTGAAGAAATGCTGGGGAGTGAGGGAGCTCGAAGTGAGGACACTAGAGGCACCAACTGGAGAGGGAGTTGCTCCCCTCAGGAAAACATGCACCCACGCACCTTCTCCGGAACTGCCTGTGGGTCCAGCCATTCATGGCCGGGAGGAGGAAGGAAAGAGGGTGGGTGGGAGGCGGGAAGAGAAAGCCACATAGAAACAGGAAGGAAGGGGGCTTGGGAGCGGTTTGCTGTGCAGAGAAAACCGGCCTCCCGTGAACTGAGTTCATGGCTGCCCTCCCTCAGCTCTGCCCTCATCTGTGGGTCCAGCCAGCCTCAATGAGGGCCTACTGAGTGCAGTCCCGCATTTGGGCATGAAAGCAGAGTTGATGGATGCCACAAATCCAGTTCTAGAGATGCTTACTCACCTGCACCGGGCTGAATGGTGTTCCCCCAGATTTCGTGTCCACCAGGAATCTCAGAACGTGACCTAGTTTGGAAATAGCATCTCTGCAGTAGGGATTAGTTAAGATGACATCATATTGGATTGGAGGGGACCCTAGATCCAATGACTGGTGTCCTTATAAGAAGAGGAGGGCAGACACAGAGAGATGCATAAATGCAGGGGAGAGGCCATGTGAAGAGGAAGGCGGAGACTAGGCTGATGCATCTCCAAGCGGAGGAACGTCAGAGATTGCAGGAAGTTGGTCACCAGAAGCTAGGAAGAGGCCAGAGAGAACGCTCTCCTCGAGCCTTCAGAGGGAGCATGGCTGAGCTGACACACGTGTGAATACATTTCTGTTCTATCAGCTGCTCAGTTTGGGGTCACTTGTTTTGGTGGCCCCAAGAATCGAGCATAGCATCATAGGAGAAAGACAGAACGCAGGCACTCCTCACTTGGCAAGGCACGGTGCTAACTGAAACTTGTGTCTATCAGAATTGTCCCCACTTTGCAGGGTCTGTGGTAACTGAGGGCCAGTTTCGGTTAACATGGAACCATGCAAAGCAAGGACTGTCTGCACACCCACCCACCTGGAAAAGCACAGACAGCTTACCATCAAGAGAACACTGAGTAGTCCAAGGTGACATAGAAGAATCAACGGTGGTTAATCTGGAAGGGCTTCCTGATAGAAGCAAGTTTTGAAAGATTAGAACCCAGGCTCTCAGAAAAGTCACATGGGGGCGTGCTGGATAACTCCCTTCTTCCTTGAGGGGTCCAGTTCCGACTCTACCACTTACTGGCTCCGAGATCCTACTCTACCTGAGGCTAAGTTTCCTCACCTGTGAAACAGTGATCACAAATCCAGATCTGCCAGGGGGACACCCAGACCTGATCATTGGCCTCAGCCCTTTTCACTCTCAATGGTGTCCTGGTTTGTACTGAAAAAAAAAAAAGAAAAGAAAAGAACAATTTGGGGATTGGTTTTTTTTTTTTTTTTCAACTTTTCAAGTATGAAATGATCATATCATAAATATGAGATTCTGCTGCTCAGCTTTGCTACCTCAGGGAGATTTCCTGATTGAGAACAACTTGAATGAGTTGTCTCTGGGCCAGTCCCAGACAATTCAGCTTAGGGCTTTAGAGCAGGGCTTCTGGAGTTGGACTAAAGTAGACTGACATCTAAGGTCTACCACCTGTCAGCTCTGTGACCTTGGCAATTCATTTGCCATCTCCTCCCCATCGTTCTCTGAGGACCAGTTTTTTTCCTTCCATGCAACGGAGCCAATAATAGTGCATAATCTGTAAACTGTTCAGGTGATGAAATGATACATGTGAAACCCGTAGCACAATGCCTGTCACAAAGTAACTAGTTTTTAAATAGGAGTTAGAAAAAAAAGAATTGTGCTGAAGCTGTGCAGAGTTTGTTTGGGTTTGCTTGGAGGAAGAACTTCTAGACAGTAAGAGAGGAGACACTGCAGCCTCCAGACAGCCTGAACCCCAGAACAAATCATCCCTAATTGTAGATAATCAAAGAACAAAATATGCAGACATTGAGACACGACTCAGACGTTACGGCCCAGGATTTGATTGTGTTTAGATCTTGTTATGGCTTTCTGGCCCCTGTCTCTTTGCGTTTTTTTTTTTTTTTTTTTTTTTTTGGTGGGAGGGAAGTTGTTGTTGTCTTGTCCCCAGAGCAAGGCAATATGATATTATGGGAAAAACTTGAAGAATGGTCTGTCATTTTATTTACAAGAAACAGAAACTCCTACTGACTCATTTAATCCTAAACCTCATTTTCTAGAAGGCCATTGGAGAGTTCCGAGGACTGATGGAGACCTGGGAAGCCAGGGTGGAGACAGGCTTGACACAGGCAACGCTAAGCACCTCCAGAGCCAGGCAACTGGGTCTCCTTAGGGACAGTGAGCGACCAGAAAGAATGTGTTCAAACCTCTATGTTCTGTTCCTGGTTCACTCCAGTCAAGACTCAAAGTCCCAGGAGAAAAAAAAAATCTGCTTAGCCTCCCCTGGGCATCTCCATGGCTGGAAGAGGCCAGGGCACTCCCTTGGACCTACCGAGACTACCTACACCGGGTAAGAGGAAATTCCAAAAGGAAGTGGGGTGCATCACCCAAAGAAGAGGAGAGGAGGCCTGCGGCCCCACTGCCGCGAGGGCCCAGAAGACCCTGCATCCTGCTCCGGAAAACCTGTGTGTTCTGCCCACAGACCTTCCCCTCCACCACCTCAACTTTTTATCAGCAGAGGAAGATGGTCAGCTCACATGATCTTAGGGGCTTTCCTTCCAGAATGTTCCTGAGCCCTGGGCAGCTCCCACTGCTCTCATTTCCTTATAGGTAATCCTCCCACCTCAGGCTCACAGCACTGACTCCCTCAAGGCAGAGACCACTTTCTGAGGAGCCCACTGCCCAGGAGAGGCCTGCTGGTGACGTTTCCAGGCCTGCACAGGAGACACCCAACGACAGGTTTTCAAACTGACTATGGAGAAGGCCTCGGTCTCAGTGTCTGGGAGGGAGATTTGAGAGGTGGGGGAAATGGCGACCTAGTGTGAGAGAAGGGGCCTGCATGTCTCCTGGAGAAACAACCCCAAGGTGCCCGACTGGCCCCAGGGGAATCTGGTGATGGTTCCCACCCCGAGAGGCAAAGATGTGCCCTGGGGCTGAATCGCTGCTCTGACCCTGCTTTGCTATATGACCTTGAGAAAGTTACCTGATGACGCTAAGTCTCAGTACCCTGAAGTGTATGATGAGCAAGTGAGTGTTTTCATCTCATGAGGATGTTGTGAGATAAAATAAATCAGGAAATAGAAAGAAAGAAACACAAAAACAAACAAGCAAAGAAACAAAAGTAAACTGGGCAAATAACATGGTGCATGAGAAGGGTGCCACTGTGCTTAACTCTTATGCCTATCATGAGCAAAAGCATGGAAAAGGGAATCAAGGGAGCAGAGATCAGAGGGGGCTTCCCAGAAGAGGTGACATTCAAAATGAGACATGGAACGTGTGTGATGAACATCATTCAGGCTGAGGGCTGAACAAGAGCCGAGCTCCAGAGGAGGGAATGTGTCTGGCATTTCAGAAAAAATGCAAATTGCCTCAATAAAGTTGCAAGGAGTGATACTGCAACAGGCTGGACAGGTAAGTCGGGGAGGGTCATGAAGAGGTGCAACGATATTTGTCCTTTAGGGTCAGAGTAAAGGGAGACACTAAATTCTTGTGTGTCAGGGAGCGACCTGGTCTGTTGCCTTTTTAAGAAGAAGGAACTCCTGTTCCTTCGAGGAGACCAGAGTAGGGGCAGTGAGAAGCTTCTGGCACCAGATCGTGGCGGGCAGAGAGAGTGGTGGCGGTGGGCAAGGAGACCTGGGGACAGAGCTGAGAGGTAGTCAGGAGGCAGAATCCAAAGGATTTGGTGATGTGTTAGAAATGGAGGGTGAGAGAAAAGGAAGAGAAAGAGGAAATTCTCAGTTACTGAATCTGTGCTGGACCACTTTTCATATATTACCTCCTTTAATTCTCTTAACAGCCCTGGGAGAGCAGTGTGAGTCCCACAGTCCCGCCAGCCTCCTATTTATTTCCTTTTCTCCCTGCAAATCGGCAAAGTCGGGCTCAGAGCAGCAAGGTCATTTGCTCTGTGTCACACAGCACGCTGGTGACACAGCCAGACTGAAGCTCAAATGAGTTCGCAAATCTATGTCTTCCTCCCCATCACTTGTGGAACTTTTAAAATAATACAGGATCCCAGACCCCCCTACACCCTGGACATTCTGGTTTAGTAGCTCTGAGGTGGATCTTTGGTCAGAAGACCCTCAGGTGATTTGGGGACTTAGTCAGGCTTTTAAAACATCTGGCCTCTTCCATGCAACTCTGAGGAGCTCAGCACCACAATTGCCCAGGGAGTCAGTCTAGGGAACCCTGCTCTTTTTGCCCATCATTGCATTTCAAGAGTTGCCTTCCCCTGCTGGATGGGGCTGTCAGGCACACTCTTCCAGAGGAGGAGCACCGGGAACCACGCTGATCAGTCAGCCTTGGGGTGGGCCCGTGAGCTCAGGAGACCAATCAGAACCCTTTCTGAGGCTTTTCCTCCAGAGGAGAGGGGGATCCTCTTTCTTTGAGGAGTCTATGCAGCCATCTTTGCTGCGGGTGGGGAGATCCTGACTGAGATGAAGATACGGAAAGAATCCTGAAGCCACTGTTTGAGCCCTTAGATCCAGTCACCCTTGGGCTTTTTCAGTTACATAAACTAATTATATGCCTTCCTCCCCCTCCCACCCCCCCAACCCTGTTCTACATTTTACCAGGTTAAATTGAATTTCTGTTGCTTGCCACCTACAGATCCTGACTGATAGATTCTTCCACTCAGGCTTCTGCTGTCTGGAATGAATTAGGTTGACATCACTGGGGGAGTAGATGTGACATGAGCTGAGCACAGAGCATTGGATTGGACGGGTTGAAAAAGAGATGGACGACTCTGGGAAGGAGACACTTAAAGTATATGGGAAATACATTCACCCATTCACGGGTCGATACACTCATTCACTCATTCAGCACAATTTTATATGCTGGAAACTGTGCCTGTCCTGCTGGGTACAATGATGGAGAAAGTCAAACTATGTGTCCTCAACGAGTTTCAAGTCTAGCAAGGGGAAAAGAGCATTAAACAGGTTATTTCTGCACAGATGAACATGCCCTGGGACAGAGCAGGAACAGAGGGTTCTGGGAGCCTCTGACGTCACACCCAGGAGAGATGCAGGAAGCATCTGTCTCTGAAAGAGTGGCCACGTTCAGGAAGGCATCCCCCTCTCACCTCAGTCCACTCACACCCTGCACGCAGCCTTCAGAGTTCGGGCATCAGGTAGATGAAGTTGGAAGTTGCCCTTAAGGTGCTTACATCTAGTGACGTCCCCACTTTTCTCCTGTATCTTCAGTTCTCCCCTCCCAACTTTATCCCCTCAGCATACAAACTAATTATCTCTTTATCCTCAATAAGATAGAATCAAGATACAGCAAATCAAACCAAATACAAATCCTTTTTTAAAAAAGTCTAACTTTTTAGTGACGTGGAGTCAATTTACAATTTTAGTTCCAGGTGCACAGCAAAGCAATTCAGTTACACATATACACACATACATATACATATATATATATATATATATATATATATATATATATATATATATATATATATATATATATATACACACACACACATACATATATACATATATATACACACACACACACATATATATATTTTCAGGTTCTTTTCCATTACAGCTCATCACAAGAAACTGAATATAGTTCCCTGTGCTATTCAGTGGTCCTTGCTGTTTGTCTGTTTTATATATAGTAATATATATAGTAATGCAAATACAGGTCTTTGTCTCTGCTTGATGTATCCGTCTCTATCCTTATGCTCAGAGTTATGCTTCTTAAAAAGGTTGTTGAGAATCTTTGTTTCTACTTTGTCTCCCCCTCACTTTCAAGGTCCACATGACCATTAAAATGGCTGTCCATTCAGCCATTCACCTAGGAATTGTTGAATCATTGATGGATGCCAGGCATTTATGTTGGCACCTGGTGAACAGGACTGATGTGATTACATTCCTCAAGGCAAGATGAGCAATTTCTATAAAGAGTGAGGAGTGTTTAGGCTGCCAATCCCAGTCTCTTAGGGAGTCTTGCCTAGTGATCAGAGGATACCGCGAGATGAGCGATGGAGGATGGACAAGAGACTGCTGGGCTTGTGGGCGTGGTGTGGGCTGGGTGGTGTGTCAACAGTGTTTTGAGCAGAGGGAACAAAGTGTCTGAAAAAGGTCCCAGGATATAGGGGAACTGCAGTGATGAGACCTCAAGTCAGTGGAAGCCAGTACGCGGAGGACCCTGGAGGTGTAAGACGGGTTTGGACTTCATCCAGAGGGTAGCAGGAACCCTCTGAAGGGATTTAAGCAGTAGGGGTGGCATAATCATATTTGTGACTAGAAAGATCTGGGTGGTGGCAGTGATGGGATGAAGAAGGCAGTAGTTCTCAACTTTTTCAAGCCCTGGAGAACTTGTTGAAACTGTTTCCTGGGGCCCATCTCCTGAGATTCTAATTCAAGGGGACAGCGTGCTTGCATCTGCAACAAATTCACAGGCAGTGTTGGTGCTGATGGTCCAGGAAGCACACTTTGGGAACTCCTGGAGAAGGCATGGCAGGAGGGCAGGGTGCTGGGAGAATGATTAGGCAGCTGTTTCAAGTGATGGATTGAATGAAAGGAATGGAGGAGCAGAAGGCTCTTGGGTGGATGGAGCTGCTGTCCCACTGGGAGGTGTGGTCAAGAAGATGCTTCCATATTGCCAAGCCCTGTGGACCATTCTCTGCGCATTCTCTTGCTGCCTCTGACACTTCCAGTGGAAGAGCTTCCTCCTGGGCTCCAGTTACAGTCTTTTTTCCCAGCTTCCCTTTATCCCTCTGACAGTCTTCTCCCTTGTTCCTCTTCCAGCATTTCCTGGGCTTTTTCCTTGATTCCATTTCCCCTGGGGGAAGGGGCTGGTCTTCAGCAGCTCCCAGAGCTTCAATCCCCTCCTGCTACATAGTAAACACTCTAGCAGTGTTTGTAAAATAACTCAGAGTCTAATTGCTTTTGTTTCCCTTGTTTTCCACTAGTCCATAAGCGACTCAGGGCTACAACCTTATCTATCTCATGTATCTTAGCATCTCTTCACACCCCCAGCACAGTGTGGGCACACAGTAGGTGCTCAATAAATATTTATGAACGAATGAATAATTCCTGTTCTCACCATTTGGCCAGCTCTTTGAATGCAGGCAAATTACTTAATCTCTCAAAGTTTCAATCCCTTTATGTGTAAAATAGGGATTAGCAATGATTGAATTTCCCTCCTAAGAGTTGCTTTCGGAATGAAAAAAGATAATGCCTGTAAAGTGTTTGGCACATGCTATACTCACATTAACTACTATGATGGTTGCTTTTATTGGTGGTGCTCATGTGACTTTGGAAGACCTACTGAATTTGTTTAAACTTCAGTATTGTCACATTCAAAAATCGCTCCCCAGCCAGGCTGCTGTGTGCATCCACTGAGATGCAGGGTGTGGCAGATAGGAGGGGTATGAGGTTACTCCCACTCCTTCCCCACCCTGGAGAGCCCTGACTGCACAGCCCTGTTTTATCCCCCATGGGCTGATGGGGTGACAATGGGAAGAAAGTGTCAGGAATAGTGGCTGAGCTCCCAGGCATTGTGTGAACACAAAGAACATTTCTTTTACCCTGAGAAGATCTACAGCCCATTAACGCTTGTTGCCCTCAACCGTGTCTTCCTAAAGAGCTTAGTGTAGGCTGATATTGAAAGAAATGAAATTAAAAACCAAGTGAGAAATCAACTCAGAGTCATTTGGACTCATCTCAAACCAGCTTGGCAAAGCGAACATTCTTGGGTGTTTCTTCTACATTTGAAATGAGTCTAGGCTCTCCCCTGAAGGATTCGGACTAGAGGAAGATTACAGCTATGTCTTTAGTGGTGAGTGGTGGAGTCTTTTTAGCTTAGTTTTTTTTTTTTTTAAACAGGTCCCTATTCTCATCCTATTAGCTTGTGTCTACCCCTTCTCCTTTGACAGAGGCGTGTAATGGTCTATATCCCTAAACGAGGAACATTTAGTAAAGCTCCTAGTGCATTCCAGATACTATTGGGGGACACCCTTCAGCCTCTTCTAACTGAAGGGTTATGTTGCATGTATACTGTTTCAGGGGTCCTTAGCTTGTACGCTAAACAACTATTATTGACTGAGCCAATCATCAGCTATTGCAATCAAACCACAGAAAATCCCCTAACTGGATTATTTTGTCTGCTTTCCCAAGCTTTGTCTTAAAGGCCGGCAGAGAACTCCACTTCCATGCGGCAGCTGTGAGGAGCCAAAGTATTAGGCTGAGCGTGTGAGAACTTTGTTCATTTAAAACTTTGATTGACTGTTTTTAGAATGTGGATCGCCTTTGTTGCTTCCAAATGACAGTATGAAATAACACTTGCTCTTCAAACATTCCAGCCCTAGACAAAACTACCCAGGGCAGTTGATGACTTGGGGCCGTCATTAATTCCTGGACAGTGTCCTGGGTCAAAGGCAGAGTTAATATTAGCTTATTCCTTCCTGTGTATTCTTGACCAGATTGGAAGCTCCGCCCCTCCATCTCCAATTCTTGATTATTGTTATCTACAAAATAGATTACACAATGGCATAAACCCTGGGGACTTGCTGGATTGGCTCTGATGGCCAGTTTGTGTTGGGGTCAAGGTCAGCCTGATTTTCTGGAAAGAAGTTGGCATCTGTTCTGTTTTCAGACCGTGTCCAGGCTTCATAAAGCTAAGAGGGGGCCGATTCTGTTGTCGGAGTGGTTCCCTCTCATCTCCACAGCCAAGCTCTGCATCCCGAAAGTTATTTCCTGATCATGTGGAACGAGAAGTTGTTTTTCGAGTGAGGAACACTCTCTCCTATTCCACAAGCTTGCCGGGACTTAGTGATTCAAACTAACACCTTCCTCGTTCCCAAGTGAGTCACTCCAGGGCTGTACTCCAGCCACAAAGGGGCAAACAGTGAATCGTTTAAGATCGCCCCCGCTTCTGTAACACTTTGAACTACTCAACTTCTGTGGATTTTATCTCCCTTTGAATTTAGGACGTAGGGTGTGACAGCTTGAAGCTATTAGGGTAGGACTTAGGATCCAGAAGAAAAGATCAAGAAAGACACTAAGGACTTGAATAAATTATTCTAAGCGTCAGGGCCAAAGACAGTAATTATTTATTGATTTATGGGTCATGGTGGATTAAAATCTCCAAGTGAGTACAAAGATCTGAAGATCTACTCTGAGGCTGAGACAATGAGATTATTAGAACAGTGATAGTAACTTCCATTGGCCTGTATAGTCAGCGTTCAGGTTTCTGGTTTGGACCGTGTGGTTTTCAAAGGCTTATATAATTAATGGTATCTCCATTCCAAAATGCCTTTTCATGTTCTAATGATGAGCATGTGTCATGAGTGTCCGTGTATGAGCGAGGTTGGAAGGAAGGAGAGTTTGTCGTTTCCAAAATTATGACTCACATGACAAAGAGTAAGGATGTTTTATTTTATGAGCTGAACAGTAGCACTTCCAGACTGGCTGCTTCCCAGGAGCAACTGGGGAATTTCATTTCATTAAATAAAAGGCTAAGGTAGGAGTGAATAAGCTGTGGGTTTCTCACGGTGGAAGGAAAAATGAAGCCACGAACAACAAAACAAAAACAAAAACAAAACAAAAAGGAAGAGGACCCAAGTCCTCACCAGGTTAAAACGTTGAAATTGAAGGCACATAATCCACTGGATTCCCTCCTGTTCTTGTCCTTGTGACCAGCCAGTGTGTTCCCACCAGCATGTGTGAGGGGTGATCTGGCACAGGTTACAGTAGATTTTGCCTGGGCTTGAACCCTGGCCCTACTCATCATCAGTGGACCTGGGTACACAGATGGGTCTCTCTGTGCTTCAGTCTCCTTCCCTACTATGGGGAAATCAACAGTATCTCTTTCCTAGGGTTGCTGTGGAATTAGAAAGTGCTTAGAAAAATGCCTGTCACATAAATGTGGTTATTATTTGGGTCAGTCCATCGGGCCCCAAACTTAAGCATTCTTTCTCTCAGTCCTGGAGACACAGGATGAGCTGAGGCATGACAGTGAAGTGTTAAGTGTTTTTCAACAAACTTGGGACCTGGATTCAGCCTTTTACTGTGTGGCTACAGAGAAGCCACATAACCACTCTGAGCTTCTCTAGTTCCTTGTTTGTAACATAAGGTTAATAACCTGTCTCCCAGAGCATCTGGTTAGCAAGCAGCAAATGTTGGTCCTACTCTTTGTCCCCCTGCCAACTCTGTCAGGAGGCAGAACCCAGGGGCTGGAATGGAGCTGGAGGATGGCTGGGGAACGGTCTGGAAAATCGAAACTGAGGGGGGTTTCTTCCTCATCTTCTTCCCAGCCCCCAGTCCTCACCCCTTTTTGTATTCTTAACTGTTATCTTTAACCTCTAGCATCCCTTTTGCCTACCTCTAAACCCTATCACCAGCCCTTTCATTCTTTGAAGTATCAACTCTGGTCCTTATCACAAATCTCCAGGAAGCATCTTATAACCCTGAGAACTTAAAGACTTTAAGGCCCCAGACCCATTAGAACAAAGAAAAACCCCCACCCTTTCTTAAAAAACTCCTTTTCCCATCTTTGTAAACTCACTCCCGGAAGGGCCAAATTCTGTTAATTTGTAATTGATAATAAGAGAATGAGAAAAGAAAAAAAGAAAGAAAAGAAAAACAAAACACTCACAACTTAAGATTTGGCTCAATTATATATTTGCCAAGTATTTTATTTTTTCTAAAAACAATAGAAAAAAAATCAACTTTAAAAAGGAAAATGTACTTAAATAAAAAAAATTATGTTTTATATAATACATGGCATGAAATTTTGTATAATTGCTATAAACGTTTTATTAAAGTTATTTACATTTAATGGTCATATTTACATAGGAAAATTGGGTGAACTTTAGGATTTTGTAAAAACAATTCTTAAATACAAATCTGTTAGAGGGGAAAAAAAAAAAAAGATGACAAGCATAAAAAAAGTTCTTTTATGCCCAAAGTTCCATCTGAGGCAGTTTACATTATGGCTAAACCTTGGGACTGGATTAGTCCCAAGACCCAGCCAAGGTTGTGAGGTTGCACTTGAACATGCATTTGAGAAAAGTTCATTCGTAAAGAGTTGCTGTAGTTTTGTCAGAAGAAACCTTTTTCCTTATTCCCCCTTAGTAACAAGTGAGAATTCACAAATGATTCCAGTTCCTTCCTCCAATAGGTCAATTTATGCACAAGAGTTCCGTAGCTGTTCAAGTTTGAGTTTCAACTGTTCTCGCCTCTTCCGCAACACGTCTTTTTCTGAAATGAGCTTTTGCTCCTCTGCTTGGATGGACAAGATGTAGGCTGTGGCTTTTTTAAGGATAACTACCTTGGGGGCTTTTTCATTGTTCTCCAACTCCGGGATCTGGTCACGAAGGGCAAAAAAGCTGCGTTTCAGCTCGTTCCTCCTCTGGCGCTCCAAGACGTTGTGTGTCCGCCTCTTGTCATTCTCCTCCGTGTCCGAAGACCTGGGGCTGGCACATTTTCTGTTGTTGCTGATCTGTTTCAGGACCCTGCCATTGTCCAACTTAGCCCTCTTGGCAGCAGGATAGTCCTTCCTGGTGGAGGGTGGCGCTGCATAATTGTGCTGATGGGTGGACACATGGCATCTCTTAAGGACCAATGGGCTGTGAGGAGGTTTGCTGTGGCCTCCGGCAGAAGGTGACCCCGATTCCGACCTTTTGGCAGGGGGCTGCCTCTTCTCTACAGAAACAACATCAATTTCTTCCTCATCCTCTTGTTCTTCCTCTTTGAGAAAGGAAAGAGAAATCACCCAGTTAGCAACGGTTTCCTTAAAACAATCAATGACCAGATTAAAGTAATGCGATGTGAATACAAGGCGTTATTAGGTAAGAAGGGACCCTGGCACAAAGTTATCCCATGAGGACCAGCCAAGCATCTCTGCTCTTCTCGTGAAGGCAGAGTCTCAGGGTGGAAAATGACAGCTGGGTTTACAGCACAGACAAGAAAATTACCATTTACCAGGATACAACATTGATGCCAATTCTTACCTAAGACTTAATGAGGCTCTGGACACACCCAAAGCAAAGCGCATTCCCAAGCACCTCCTATTTGCAAGGGACTTTACCAAGAACCCTTCAGATGTTGCAAATGATAGCTGCGAATCTTTGGTATGACTTTAGCAACTCCCTATTTTACTGGAAGTGCAAAAAAGAAAAAGAAAAAAAAGTCTTGCAGCTTTGCCAAAAGTCCTAGGGGGTGGGGGAAGGAAAAAAGAAATCCAATTTTGGGAAGGATTGGCTTTTGAGTGTTCAAAAGAGGGTGAAAAGATTTCAACTCCTCAGCCTATCCACTTATAAGGCACTTTCAGCAGCTCATAGCGCTCAGGTGGGAGGCTGCCCAGTGTCTGTCCCCTGCCCCTTTTCATTCTTGTTGATTTGGAGTCCATTAAATTCCAACAACTTCTCAGAAGTTAAGGGAGGAAGGAGGTAATTCATTCACTCTTGCAGAGATCAATCCTCTAGCCTCATCAAGATCCCCCACCCCCAACCAGGGCAATTAAAATGCTTAAGAGGGGTAAGAGGGAGCGAATTGAGTGGCTAGATAAACTAGAAGATTTAAAAACCCAAATGAAATTCCTAAGGGGAGGGAGGGGAAAGGAGGAGGCTGGCCACTAGGGCGGTCTTATGGGAAGGGATGGGAGGAACACCGAAGCCCAGGGTTTCAGGGATGATGCGCTCCCAGACCCTTCCAGACCTGCCATTTCTTTTCCAAATATAAGGAAAGAGAAAAGGCAGGGTCAACCGAAGTGGCCCCTTGCATTAGCGGCCGATAAGAACAGGAAAGACAAACAGCCAACCCCTCAGACAGGCCTGGAGGGTCCCAGCTTACCAGAGTCGCTGCTGGTGGTGGGTGGTGTCTCCTCGTGGAGCGCCAGGGGCTCGGGACTGGCCCGCGGGGACGACTCGGCGGAGGAGAGCAGAGAGTCCGAGGACGGGGAGAAGGCGGTGGAGTCCGGGGAGGCGCAGGGCTTGGGCGAACTGCTGTCGTTGAGCGGGTAGGGGAAGACCACGGAGGGGTCGATGCATTCGGAGGCGGCGGCGCTTAGGTCCTGCAGGTACAGGCTGGAGGTGGAGCACCCGCCGTGCCCACGGGCGGGGCTCGGGCTGCTGCTGTCTTTGCGCGCAGCCTGGTAGGAGGCCAGCTTCTCGGAGACGAGCTTGGCGGCGGCCGAGAAGCCGCTCCACATACAGTCCTGGATGATGATATTTTTGATGAAGGTCTCGTCGTCCGGGTCGCATATGAAGCTCTGGTTCACCATATCTCCTCCCAGCAGCTCGGTCACCATCTCCAACTGGTCAGCAGTGGAAAAGCCGCCGCCGCCGTCGTCGTCTCCCCTGGGGGAGAAGGACGCGACCGCAACGTAGGAGGGAGAGCAGAGCCCGGAGCGGCGGCTTGGGGACAGGGGCGGGGTGGGCAGCAGCTCGAATTTCTTCCAGATATCCTCGCTGGGCGCCGGCGGCTGCAGCTCGCTCTGCTGCTGCTGCTGGTAGAAGTTCTCCTCCTCGTCGCAGTAGAAATACGGCTGCACCGAGTCATAGTCGAGGTCATAGTTCCTGTTGGTGAAGCTGACATTGAGGGGCATCGCGGCAGCCTGCTGGAAGGGGCACACAGAGGCGGGCAAGTCTTGAGTTAAGGGGGTCTTGGTTGGTATCGAAACCCCGCGCAGCGCGCGGTGCGCGCCACAATCCCGAACCACTCCCCTTTCAGTGCTGTCCCCCCAAAGGGGCTGGTGGGAGGTGGGGGACCAAAAAAAAGGGGGCACCTTTTCACCCTCTCCGAGGGACCCCCTACTATCTGGGACACACACTTGGTGAACCAGCTCCGTAGCGCTAACGGACCTTCCGTTCCCGGGGAGCCCGGAGCGTGAAGCCCGGGAGTTGGCCCCGCAGCCGCCTAGCAATCGAAATCAGCTCTGGCCTCCTTAACAGGCCGGGGAAGGCGGCAGTGGGGAATACGAGCTGCCAAACGCCAAAGCGCAATTTTTTTGCGCCACCTGAAGGAGAAGGCGAGAGGCGCCGAGGCAGAGCTGCCGCGCGCGGCCCCCTCCCGCGCCGGGGCCCCTCCGCTCCGCGCCGCACCCGTTCCCACTCGCGCCCTCGCCGCGCTCCTTCCCCCGCCGGCGCCGCCGCCCCTCCCAACCTCTCCTCTCCGCCTCCTCCATCCCCACCCCCCAGCGCGCCCCCCTTCCTTCCTTTGCCGGCTTTTCTTCTTCTCTCTCGCGGGCTGGGGTGGCGAGTTCAGCCTCGGGTCTTAAACTCCCCCCATAAATAAAAGGGGGTGTCAAATAATAACAGGGACACCTCCCTTCAATACTCAAAACGCGGCTCAATTGCGCCAGAGACCCTCCTGCGATTCCGCGCCCGGAGTTGGGCGTCTTCCCGTCACCCGCCAAGGGTAGCAGCTGTTCTGGAAAAGCCCAGAGACCCGCTCCTTGCCGTCCCTCCGCATCTCAGGGGCGCAGGGGCACCCGTGTGGGTACACCAGAGGCGGCAGGGGAGCCAAGGCTGGGTGCGGAGATTTGTCCTCGTTTTCCCCCGAATCAATAATTCCGGAGAATTGGACACATCTTTGCCCCAGCCTCCCTTCACCCCTTTCCCGCGCCTCCCTAACACCAAGTCCTAACATCTCCGTAGACCAAGATCTTTAATTTTATTATTCTTTTAAAAAGTCAAATGCCAACTTCTAAAAGGAGCCGGGGGCGAACTGGAAACGCCGGGGATCAGCGGGCGAGACGCGCCGCAGTGTCTGTCTCTGGCTGACAGAACTGCGGTAAGCCGAAATTTAAATGCCCTTTCCCAGGCTGGAAAAAGTCAGCGGCTGCGGAGCTCTCATGCTCACACACGCAATATGTAATTCTTCCTCCAAGGAGCTCAGAATGGAAAGGGTTTTCTACCCACTGCAAAGCACACATCACCCCCTTCTTCCCCCCAAAGGCAAAAACCAATTAATGCAATAAACCAAGAATGCCTAACCGGCCGAGGTCAGCGACCATCGACACAAGAAAAAAATCTCTAAAGGCTACTTCCAAAAACGCACCACTGTTTTTCGTCTGCCTCCCCCCTCCCATCTTGACAAGTCACTGTACCCCGACCCAGTTCTGGTTCCTCTCCACCCCACCCCAACCTACCACAACTACTCTGAGAAAGTGTCAGTAGCGCAGGAATGAGAGAAAAGGCATTCTACTCATCTCGGCATTAAAGCCGTAGCCAAAATAAATTAAAAGACAAATAGGTTCGGGTGCTCACCGGGTTTTCCACTATCCGAAGGAAATCCAGCGTCCAAAAGGCGGAGTGGAGCGCCTTTCAGATGAGCGGGTCGTGGGCAGCGGCAGGGAAAAGCGTCTCCCCAAATAGGCAGAATCGCCTCTCCGCGTCGGGAGAGTCGCTCCGGTGTTGTAAGTTCCAGTGGAAAGTGCCCGCCTGCCGCAGTGGGCAAAGTTTCGTGGATGTGGCGAGGGTGGCGGACTGCTGGCGGGGGTCGACGGGAAGAGTGGGTTGGGGGCGGCCGGGCCGGAGGCGAAGCCCCCCTTTCACTCCGGATCTCCCCTTCCCCGGGTCCCCGGAGCGCGACTCTGCTCGCTCTGCTGGCTCGGCTCTTCCACCCTCCAAGCGCCCGCCCGCTCGCTCCCTCTGCCTCTCGCTGGAATTACTACAGCGAGTCAGTTGAAGCCCAGAAAACCGGCTTTTATACAAGCAGGCACGTCCCTCCCCTCTGTTCTCTTTTTCGCGCCAAGCCCGTGAATAGCCCTGCCCTTCCAGAGGCAGTTGGGGAGCCAGGCGGCGGCCAGGGCGCGGCGACCGCGGTGGCAGCAGCAGCCGCGAGATGCGCAGCCCGAGGGTCCTCAGCCGTGCAGACCCTCGCCTATAAAGGGCCGGTGGGCGGGGATTCGCCAGAGAGGATCTTTTTTCTTTCTCCCCCGCCCTCTGCTTTGGGAACCCGGGAGGGGCGCTTCTGGGGAGGGAGGGCCGGGGGGAGGAGACAGCCCTTTGAGCCTGGCACTCCAGTGCGCCGAGCTCTCGGATGTAAACAGAGTAAGAGTGCCGCATGAATTAACTGCGCGCCTACCATTTTCTTTTGCTCCCGCTCAAACCCTGTCCCTTTCTCTGCTGCCCGCTCCTCCGGCGCCGCGCTCGGTTTGGCACACAGCATACTGGTCCTGCGTGCTTAAAGCATCGCGGGCGAAACAGCTGAGTGCTCCGCACCGAGAATACATGGTGTACCCACGGCCACGCCACGCACGTCCGGGGCAGACGGGCGCCTCCCTAAGGCCGGGGAAAGGGCAACGTTTGGAAAATAAGTCCTACGAAGAGAGGAAGACGGGGTATTTAAGGGCGCGCGCTCTGTGTGTGGGGTGTTAGTGTAGATGGGGATAAGTGATAAGAGGTAGGAAGGAAAATGGTGCCTGGAATAATTAAAATAGCTCAGCGACGCATTGCCACGTATACTTGGAGGGCGCGTTATGAATAAACACCTATGACATTTGTTGGGGGTGTTATGCATTCCGTGTGTACAGCGATCTCGACTGGGCACCTTCCACCCAGAATGAATCGCCCACATTGCCGCCAGAGCTGCAGACTACCCCCCACCTCGGGCCCCGCCCGCTCAGAGCCACACGGATCTCCGCGGGAGCCCGCCGTTCCCCCGGGACGCGCTAATCCCTGAGATCTTTTGCGTGTTTCGGGGCTGGAGTAAGGAGGGAGCACGATTGCGGGAGCGCGCCGCGAAGGACTGACTCTACGCTGCGGGTTCCCGTCCCGTCTGCACCCCCATCACACCCCCGCGCCTCTCTCTCGGAGTTCCCAATTCCGTAGCCAGGTTTCGGAAAAGAGACCAATCCTCTCTGCTCCCCGTGGTGTCGGTTTTCAGCACTCCGGGGCTTCCAGCTTTGGGGGAAATCAAAGGCGCTAGACGGAAGAATACTGGGGAGGGGGGCGCGAGCCGCGGGACCAGACTCCCAAGAAGGAAGGAGACGAGCTGGCGGATCCTGCCTGGGGAGTCAGCCGAGTCCCGGGTGAAGAAAACCGTTAACTCTTTCCTCCTCGGAGCAACCGGACGTTTACTTCCTTTCTGGCTCTTCTTTCCTCTGTATTATTGGACTCGCGATCATGCACGCAAAAAAATGCATCGATTCTGATCTAAGGAGCCAAGTATAACTACCCGTGCCTTTTGGGGGAGGGGTATGGGTGTCCTTGAGCCATTTAAAAAGTGGCCCAGTTTCAGCCATTAATTTCCTCGTTCACTGACTCTAAATTTTTTTCTGAGTACCATAGTGAAAGTGCATGTGTATAATCCACGAGCATCTATACACATTTCATGTACACGTCGGCCCAGAATGTTACCCAAGACGACACATAATTTGTTCGCTCCCTCAATTAATCTATATTTAATATACAATGCATACTCCCTCGGGATTTGCTAATCTGCATTATCCTAGGGCCTTAAAAAACAAAGGCAATCTTCCCCAGCTCTGGTCTCTCACTCAAGGGCATTTTAAGTAAACTTTTCTACGCCCCTTCCCCCCATTCCAAAACAGAGAAAACTGCTCGCGTATAGTGCTTGTGTTAGAGATAAATTATTACCCGTTGAGTTTGCTGCTCGGCGTTCAATTGTTAAATGAGTAGTAACTTCCTCCAAATCAGGCACACGGCACAATTCAGTTTTAAGGGTTGCAAATTACTCCAGCCTCCAGGCCTTTGCCGCAAACGCGGGGAGCGACCAATCCCTTGTCATGGTTTTGCTGCAAAACGTCTTTCCCCTGCCCCCTCCCAGGGCTGCACCCGCGCCCCGGGTTTGCGAAAGTAAAGTAAGTGTGCCCTCTACTGGCAGTCTAGATCGCTGCGTCTAGATGCCAGCTGAGGGCCGGCGGGTCGGGTGGGGGGCAGGGGCGTCTGGAGCAAAGGATTTCCAGCCCGGTGAGGGATGGGGCGGTTCCTCAAAAGGAGTTTCCATCACACCGACTGCAGAGTGGCGGAAAGAAGAGGAATTACCGGAGAGAAAAGTGTTTCACAGGCGGCCCTTTAACCGCATATGCGGTGGTGAAAATTAACCCGTCACCTACTTACAGCAGACATCACCCTACAGAGAACGGGTGCTATTTATGGGAAATGTGAAATAATTAACAAGTTAAAAAAAAAAACGAAAACAAAATTTCCAGGAGAATTCTGAAGCAGCAAAACACACTTTAGCCCACATATCTTAGAAACCCATCATCTAACCACCAAATTTTAGAGAAAGACACTGGATTTTTTGGGAAGGTGAGGGGTATTTGGTTTGGCGTATTATTTTTTTAATTAGAAAATTGGTGAACAATAGCCGGATGTTTTCATAGTGATGGTGTGTATGTGTGTGCTGGGGGTGGCATTTGAGATTCCATTGGAAAAAAAAAAGACTATTTTAATAAAAACTTTTCATACCAAGATGACTGGGAAATAAAGGTCAAAGTAAGTGTGAGGGAAATTTACATAGCTTGCTTAATGGGTGTGAGTATTTCAAGCAGGTTTTTATGCTGAGAAGAACGTTTGACAGTGTCTGATCACCTAGATAAATTCTGAGGAAATTTGGCAACAGGGGATCCTTCCTGGAAGAGGTCTCTTAAGGTGGTTTCCCAGGAATCTGGCACTTTTGGCACTGATCTGCTGGAGGCTGAATGACTGCTCCCTACTTGGGGCAAAAAAACAAAACAAAACACAAAAAACACAAAACACAAAACCCCAAAACAAAACCCAACCAAAAAAAAAAAAAAAACCCACTAAAACACAAAACCAATCAATCAATCAACAACAAAAGTAGGTCTAGCTTGACCTCAGAGGGTAGTTTTTGAAAGTTTCTAAAGGTAACAGATACAGCCTGTCTTTAAGGTCTCACTAGCAAAAATTGCCAGTCAGGCATAGGAGATGTGGACCCCAGGCAGCTAGCTGCTTGCGGCTTCAGGACCCAACCTCCTTCTCTCCCAGGCTGCTGGTATCGCCTGGGGTGTTATTTTCAAGTAACAGCTTGGAGTTGGTTTGTGCCTCCAAATCAGGTAGAGACCATCCCATTTTACAGCCCAGGAAACGGAAAGTCACAACTCAGCAAGACTTCACTTAAGGGACATCACTGTCTTTCTTTTCGTAATCTTTATGAATCATTTGACCTGGAAGGAACATTTGCTGGGTTGAGAAATGACAGAGGAGATGAAAACTAATACTATCGTTCAAGGTGACCAAAGGGATGCATGTTATTGTAAAAGAAAGATGGTAAATAGAAAAATAAAAGCGCCAAAGCCATAGAGTTTCTGATCCTGATCACCCAGAGACAGCTGATGAAGCTTGTCTCTTAAGAAAACTTTTTAAGGGACAACTTCGGTCTTTCTACTTCCTTTGGAAGTTAGTGGAAGGTGTCTATTGAGCGAACATTCCTGGTTTGCTGGTCTAAGGACACTTTAAGATTATGTCTCTTCTTCCTTTCTCGGGTGCTTCTGGGTTTCTAGAAGAGGCAGATCCCCTGAAGGGCAGAGCTGTTGTTACCCCCAGGGTTGGGACTCCAGGTAAAAAGTAAGACTGCCTCATGGGAAAGAACACTGTGTCACTGCAGGAAACACTTTTTCCTCCAGGATTACAACTAAGAATTGTTCATTCTTGCACACAACTGCATATTCTCACAATGACAATCATGTGTCACTTTTATATTTAGGAAAAAAGAAAGACATACGGAAAGAATGAGCAATTTGACCACACTTTCTCCTTTCCTTGCAGACACACACAGAGAGATTCAGAACGTGTGACTTATATAACAGAACGCCAGTCTCCTCCCCACCCCCACTTCTGCTTGGAATATCTCTTCCCCTACCCCTCAGAAAGTTTCCTCTGGGTCTTTGACAGATAAGAGCAGTGGACAGAAACTGGACCCTGGTGATCAGAAACTAGTTTCAACTTGGGGATGAGACAGCCCCTTAAGGATGGCTGGGATGTGATTTCAAAACCCCTTCAAGTCATTGAGGCCTGTGGAGGAGGGGTAGGGAAGTGAGGAAGAGGATGATAAATACGGAGCACCACAAGAAAGATCAGGTTGAAAGAACGGTCATTAGATTACAACCCAAGCTAGCCAGAGAATGTTTAAGAAATAGAAAATCTCACGAGCATTTTAACGCCAACCATGGGTTCCAATGAGAGGAGTGCAGGAAAGCTCTCCAGCAGACAAGCAAATAAAATCCAGCATCATTAATACATAGGAATGATAGCAAAAAAGGCAGTGAAGAAAATCTTTGTGCCTTTTTTAAAACGCATGTTTTAAAATGTTATCTCCCTCCCGCCACCTCTTGTTTCTAGCATACTGCGTAAATTAAAGCAGCCAAGAAGGAAAAAAAAAATTCGTTAAGTGTTTTTCACATAAAGCAAGAGAGCCTACGTTTCCTGTGTCGCATTGAGTGCATTCAGTTGCTTTCTCACCCGCTGACCTTAGATCCTGGTGGAGTCCTAGCTGGACTCAGTAAACCCTCGTCCCCTCTCCAGCTCGGCAGTCTTTTTTTATTCCTTAGCCCTTCACTGTCATCCCGCCATACTTTGTAGCTGTTAGAGTAGACAAATGGTTCTTTTGTTCAGCCTCTTCAAAGGCTTGGTTTATTGTTCCGTAAGTGCCAAACCCAAGCCAATCTCAGAAGTTTCCACACTTTCGCTCACTTGACCGGTCTTTGCTATGGTCCTTTTGGGCAACATCTGTCTCCAGGATGGACTCTAGCTGGGCTGGAGGTGGAGATGACTGGAAAGGAGAATTGCTGGGGGAAACGTTTGCCTTTCAGTCATCCACCTTCATCTAGAAGCCAAGGAGAGCAGGAGCCTGTTCCTTTCCCGAACCTGTAGAACTCCCAAATCAAGGCTTCTGACTTCCTGAGAGCAGCTCACTCTTGGTTGCTCTTGTTTTTAAATTGCCTGTTCCCTCTGTACGTAACTCCTTTTAAACGGACTTTGTTACAGAAGGAACTTTCCTGAAGGCACCTAGGGACCTTGGATCACCAAAGCCAATGGCCTCTTTCCCATTTTCCTTCTTGACTTTGCTGCTGTCAGGGAAACTGATGGCTTCTGGAATGATGGCTTTTTTTCATAAATCCATGACTCTCAACTGGAGGAAATTTTGCCCACTGGGAACGTTTGGAACTTTCTGGAGACATTTGGGGTTGTTACACAGGGGTGCTACTACTGGTATCTAGTGGGAAGAGGCCAGGCATGCCCGGCTTCAGTGCCGAGGCGCCCCCCGCAACAGGAAGGTGTCAGCCTGATACGTCAGGTTGAGAATCCCAGTGTAACTCCACCTTCTCCTGTTGCTATTCCCATGCACCCAACTGCTTCTTCTGCATCCCCTGTTGGCCCTCCTTCCTCCTTACTCACTACGGGTAGCTGCTAGAATCAGCCTGCAGTAAGTTCAAACTGTTCCCCACCTCCCCCTCCATTTACCCTTGCATCCTGATTAATTTCCCTCTTCCTTTAAAAGTCTTCCGTGGCTTCCACTGGCTGAGGATGAGGCTGCACTTCCTGAGCTCGGCATTCCAGGCCCTCATGCATCTGATCTCCGTCTTATCTGACCTTATTTCCCACCAATCCTGCACATCAGAGAAACCGACCTGTTTACGGTCACTCTGAGGGACTTGAAAGTTCCCACCTCAGCCCTTTAGTCCAGGCTGTTCCCTTGATCTTTTGTCTTCTTCTTAATTTATCTAAGAACTAACTTTCTTTCAAGACCCAGCTGAAGCTGCATTTTCTCTGTGGAGTCTTCCCTTCCTGTCCCGGCCTATGACCATCTTACAGAATCATGAAAGTTTGGGGTTGGAAGCAATTTTGAGAGCATCTAATCCAGCTGTTCTGAAACATGAATGTTTATTCTCAGAGTGGGAGCATCAGAAAGGGACCCTCTCTTCTCCTTCCCTACAGAAGGAATCAGGTCTGGCCCATGGTGATTGCTCAGTTAATCCTTTCAGAATACATGAATGTATGTTCACTCTCCAGGGGGTAGAATTAAGTTAGCGGGTAGACTTTCTCAATAACTTATTGGCTCTCTAAGAATCTAGTCTACGTGCAAAGACTGCTGAATCAGCTCAACTGGGGGGCCTATTCTGTCATGACCACTTGTAAGTCTGGCAAGTCATGTGATTTCTCTAAGCCTCACTTTTCTCATCTGTAAAATGGGACTGCCGTCATTAAAGCATCTATCTTATTGAAGATGTTGTAAGGATTAAATGAGATAATGCATTTGATAGACAGCCTGGTGCCTGGCCTGCACTCAGTACATGTTAGCAATTGTTAGAATGGGTCCCTGATTTAGCAGAAAATTATGGACTGAACTATTCTAAGTTTAATGTATCAGTGTTTCATGGTGCTCTCCAGAGAGTTCCATGAGATCTCTGTCCCCTATCACTTCTTCAAGCATGAAAATAGTGGATAAATACAACTTGTCACTGGACAGTTGAGAAACTGGGGTCTGGCATCCTAAAGAGACGATGTAATGTTTAGTGACTAATTCCTAACTCACTCCTCTCCTTTTCTCCAGCTGCAGCAGGACTGACGGACTATTCCAAGCCCGTGCCATTTTCTAGACCCCTTCATCTGGAAAAAGCAAAATACCGGAAGATCTGCAAGGCTGAATTATGTACTGTTCTTATTTAATGCAAATCAAAGTGTTTTGTTAGTATTCCCTCCTTTGACTGAATTCATATGCTGGCCAGTGGCCAATCATCAGGGTGTGGTCCCAGAAGACCTGGACCTCACAGGAGTGCCTTGGGTCCTGGCTGGACAAGGATTCTGCTGGAATCTGCATCTATTTTCTAGTCCTGGTGAGCTGGCCTGGACTTTGGAAAAACTTTTCATTTAAAGTGTAGCTTAACACCCTGATTTTGAAACGCTCTCCAGCTTCTCACCCACATTTCCCCTCATCGTGTTTTAGATCAAGGGTTGCAAACTCAGATGGTTATGGAGCCCAGTAGGGAATGTGAATGAGGAAGGCAATGGGGAGCGGTGAGGACTGTGACAAATGGGGGACGTTCACCTGTGTGAAGCCCACACAGCGCCTGTGGGCCTGCCCTTCCATGTGCGCCCTTTGGGGGGCAGCACACCCAGTTTCTCAGGGAAGGTGGAATTTCAGGTTCTCGAGTGTTGGCAACTCACTTAAAACATTTTATGCTGAAGCCAAACCTGCCTGTGAGATAGATTCAGCCCTCAGGCTGCTGGTCTGAGATCTCTGCTTTTAGGTGTTAGTAAGCCGGAGGAAGGGGGCTCCTCCAGGAGCTCTTCCTGATGACTTTTCCCTGCCCTTAAGAACTGTCGACATTCCTTCATTTCTTTGGTGATAACAAATCTTTGGTGGGTTTTTGTGACTCTTGGCCCAGAAGCTTCTGGGGTCAGGATGGAGTGTGTCTTATTCACGTTTGCATCTACCAGGAAAGCCTCCACGTTACACGAGTCCGGGGCTGCCGTTCACGGAGTCCGTGGTCTCCGGGGCCTAGCACAGTGCCTGGCCCGTGGTAGGCCCTCCATAAATGAATGAGTGCTATTAGATGGAGCTTCCAAGAGGAAGACATACCCAGCCCAGCCCAGCTTTAATCAAAAGAGAGAGAGAAGCTTTGGGAATTCCACCTTGCTTTTGGTCCACTGATGGGCAGGTCTTGGTGATGGGTGAGACCCTGAGATACTTGGGGTGACGGGGATGAAGACAGAAGCCATCCAGATCAGGAGAACTGGGCTCACTGACCGAAAAACAAAAGCAATAAAACAAAAACCAAACCGAAGTTCACAAGAGCTTAAACAGCACCCCCTGCAGGTCTTTTTTATAATCCCACCCAGAGGAAAACCCTACCAGAAATAAAGAGGGGAAGGGAGGTGTGGAACATGACCATAGGAGCTGGGTCAAAGGGACGCCCTCATGTCAGAGTTTTCACAGGGAAAGTGATCTTTATTGGGTCATGAAGTCAATGTAATTGATAGTGAAGCATTTTCACAAAAATGGAGGAGCAGAGAAAACATCAAAACAATCAAGAATGCTACTAAGTATGGTTTTATAACCCCCTCCCCTCTGTACCAACTTGGTCATGATGTGAAATGCAATGCATCTCTCACTGTGCATTAAAATGTCAGAAAGCCACTGCATTTTCTCATTATGTCTCTATAGTAATCCTACAAGGTACCAGTTTATATTCCATTTGACAGATGGAGAAAACTGAGGTCTGGTAAGGGCTTGCTCACACTCACACAGTGAGTGGTAGAAGTGGAATCCCGCACCCAAATCCTTCGGATTCCGCAGACTTGGCTGAATCTGTTCTACTGCAAGCCTCAGTCAACCCTGATGCTCGGTGCTTGCTGTGTCTCTGCTACTGCTGCTGACCAGGGCAAATTTCCTCAGAAATGCTGGCGGAGTCACATAGAGCACTTAACTTCTCACTGCTACCCTTTTACCTGGTGTATAATGCCAAGGGGTCAAGGACAACGTGAGTGTCAAGACAACAGATACAGAGAAATACACAAGTCCTTGCCTTCCAAGGGGCTTTGTTCTGTCTCGGCTGGAAAATATCATGAGGTTGCCGAGTAACATTTGTGCTTGTGACTTTTGTGTTGGGGAGGGGATGTGGGCTGAGGAAGAGCTGGTGGTGGTGCACAGAGAACAGAACACAGTTTGGCAGTCCCAGGAATCCCTGTAAGCCCGGGTTCAAATCCTCGTGCTGACTTTGGGTGTGGAGACTTGGAGAGATGACTTCAGTGAACCGAGCCTCAGTTTCCTCGTCTGTAGAAGATGGTGGCAACCGTAACTGGCCCCCAGAGTTGTCCTGAGGGTTAGCTGAGAATGCAAGCTGCCCTCAACAATGCTAGCTGTTCTGCTGCTGTTAGCATTAGCAGAATTCTTTATCTCACAGCTTCCGGTTTCCTCATTTCTTCCAGATCGGAAGCTGATGCAGGGATTCGGGGAGAGCACGCGTAGTAGTAAGTTCCAAGCCGTGCTGCCTGAGCTGGCATCTTGGTGGGGTCTATATGCCGTAGGTCTTATTATTGATGGTGAAGCAGAGGCTGGGTGACCCTGCTCAACACTTCCTGGTTACATATCCTGGGGGTCACTGCACCTCCCCTCCACTCTGCAAAATAGAGGGGACGCCTCTCCGTGACCCTCAGTCCAAACCTATTTAAGAATCGATGCCTTTGGAAACCCTTGCCTGCTGCCTGCAGGCCATGTTGGAATTCTCACCCTCGTTGCATCTCTACAGGGAGGGATGTGGGGGAGAGCATCGGTGCTGGAAACTGGCCAGGGGACTTCTCAGGCCCAGCAAAGAATTTTTAAAAAGGGTTGACTTGGTAATAGGCAGAGGGGAATTCCACGGATAAATAATAATTTATGCAAGGAATGCCATCTGCTTCCCTGTTGAAGCATTAGTGCATAATTGCAGGCTCAATCCCCTCCCTATTCCCTGCCCTTTAACCTTTCAACTTCTCAAATAGTGAGATTGACACCTCCCAGAGCTGACTGGGCGCGAGGCGAGGCATGAGGTGGCCAGCTTGGATGCCTGCTTCAGACAGTGTGCCATGAAACTGAAATAATTAATTTTAATGCATTAAAAGAATTAATCACTAAGTAAGAACATATTGAAGTGCTGGCCAGTCTATCCGAACGCTGTGTTGGAAATGAATGAAAACTGGCTTCAGTAGAGATATACAATTGTGAATTAATTTGGTCTTTGAACAAAAACTCTGTTAGAGGGTTCTCTAATGAGATTAAGGGTCAAAACCCTGTGTGCCCCAAATCCCTCTCCATGCTGCCCTACCCTTACTTTGGCATCAACAGGAATGTTTAGAGACTCATTATTTATGTATGAATTCTACTGCTCTTTGTAGCTTGGATAAGTTTTGGCACAGGAGGTGAGGGGTAAACCAGAATTTAGGCAGGAGGGAGGAGGCTTGGGGACGATTTTGGGAATCATGCAAAAATACTTTGTGCAGAGACAACAAATTGGCTTGAGGACCAAAATTTGCCTGCTGCTGTGTTGGCTCAGATGTAGGTTTTGACCTTCTCAGTGTTTATAACGTTTTAAAATAGATGCCAATACTTAGAAGGTGATTAAGTTAATTAGGAGTTTGGGATTAACATATACACACGACTATATATAAAACAGGTAAACAACAAGGACCTACTGTACAGCACAGGGAATTATATTCAATATCTTGTAATAACCTATAATTGAAAAGAATCCAAAAAAAAGTGATAGATATATATGTAAATGTATAGCTGAATCACTTTGCTGTACACCTGAAACTAACACAACATTGTAAATCAATGATATTTCAATTAAAAAAAGAAGTCGATAGGTTTCACATAAAAATCTGAATTTCTCCCTTCCCTTGAAAAGCCAGCTTTTGGTAATCCTAGGCCTGAATTCCCACGCGGATGGAGGTGACAAGCCGTCAGCTGTTTCAGAAGGGCCTTGGACTTTTCATTTTGCTTCAGTCTCCATCACTCCCCTATGCTGGGCACACTTACCTTGCTTATGACTCCTTTCTGGCCTCTGCCCGGTCCCTGTAGGCCTTTGAGTTTATGACCTCTAATTTAGAAAATTTCCTGGTCTACTCATAAGGGAAAATCACCTCCTATAAAAGAAGGTATTTAAGAAATATTTATTGAATAAGGATGATACTGGGTAACATTAAGCACAAAATATGTGTCTGTTTGGCTCTTAAAAAAGTAACTTTCTTGAGATAAAATTTACATATACAATTCATTTATTTAAGATGCATGGTTCAATGGCTTTTAGTGTAGTCACAGGGCTATGTAGCTGTCACCACAATCAGTTTTAGAACATTTTTATCACCCTCAAAAGAAACCCTGAACCTGTTGGCAGTTACTCTCCATTTCCCATCAACACTCCAGCCCTGAGCACCGAGTACTGTACTTTCTGTCTCCATGGATTTGTTTATTTTGGCCATTTCACATTCATGGACTTATACAATATATGGTCCTTTGGGACAGCCTATTTCTTTTAGCATAATGTTTTCAAGGTTCATGTTGTAGCGTGGATCAGTATTTCATTCCTTTTTTATTGCTGCATAATATTCCATTGTCTGGCTATATCACATTTTGTTTACGTCTTCATCTGCTAATGGACACTTAGATTGTTTCCATTTTTCACTATTATAAATAGGGCTACAATGAACACTCCTATGCAAATTTTTGTGTAGACAGAGGTTTGCATTCCTCTTGGGTATGGGAATGCTAGAACATATGGAAAGTCTATGTTTAACCATTTGAGGAAATTCCAATCTGTTTTCCAAAGTGGCTGTACCATTTTTATTCCTACTGGCTGTGTATGAGGGTTCTGATTTCTCCATATCTTCACCCATCGTTGTTATTGTCTGTCTTTTTTTATCACAGTCATGGTAGTTGGTGTGAAGGGGTATCTCATTGTGGTTTTGATTTGCATTTCCCTGACTAGTCATATTGAGCATCATTTCATGTGCTGGTTGGCCATTTGCCAGCCTTGTTTTAAGTTCTTAGGTATAGGAGTCCCTTGTGTGAGATAAATAGTGTTATTACCACCCTTCCCAATGGCATGCCAAGCTCAGACTTTTAGTTATAAACTTTCTTCTCAGAGGATAACATTAGTCTTTATTATATAAAAGGAAATTTTAGTTCCTGGTTCTGGATAGAAATGCAAATCTGAAAAGAAGACTGTCTGGTGCGTAGTTAGCACTCTGTATCTAGTACCTCAGTAACTTGTATTTATTGTAATTTTCCTGACTCAGCACCTTTGCACACCCTGACTCAGCTGTTTCCTCTGCCTCAAGTAGTCCTTTTCCCTTGCTAACTTTCTTATATCTTCTAGATTCTCTGAGACGCTTTCCTGACCCTCCGGTCTAAACCTGAACACTTACTTACTCTCACAGCACTGTGAGCCATTACCATAATAACATTCATTCGTTAGTGTCTTTGTATTTTCTTGTCTTTCTTTTAAACAAAAGGTTTTGTTTTATATGTTTGTAATTAAGCTGTATATGTACATATATTCTGCCTTTTTTTCCATTTCCAGTATTACAAAAATTGTCAGTATAATTGAAAGGGTAATTTTCCTTATTTATTTTTTTAAATTAAAAAAAATGTTTTCCCTAAGAGTTTGAAGATATTTTCAAATTTTGTCTGCAGTTAGTATTTATTCTTTTTGTGTTGTACATTCATGTCCTTTGCTCATTTTCATTTTTTTAAAAAAAATTAGGTTTATTTATTTACTTTTAATTAGGTTTGTTTGTTTGTTTGTTTGTTTATTTAATGGAGGTACTGGGGATCAAACCCAGGACCTTATGCATGCGCTCTACCACTGAGCTATTACCGTCCCCCAAAAGCATAATTTTAAATGGTTACAAAATATTCTATTAAGTGGTTATAAAATAGTTCATGTAACCATTTCCTTTAAAAAAAAAAGTTCAAATTGTTTCTTTGCTTTGCTCTGGTAAATAACACAGATATGAACATCTTGGGCCATAAAGCTCTTCTCCTGTGTTTGGGATTATTTCCTTTGGGTAGAGTCTCAGAGGTGGAATTATTGAGTCAGAGGTGTTTGTAAGGCCCTTGATGTATACTGCTAAAATACTAGCAGAAAGAAGATGCCGGAGTGATTTAGATGGCCCTCCATATATGACAGTGCCAGCACTGGGCTTATTATCATTCTGAGAAAATCTTTGCTTTAATCTGCATTTCATTGATGAGCAGGGGGGACAAATCTAACAATTACACAAACAATGGAAGCACATCTTGATCGATCTGCCAGTTTAAAAAAGTAGATACTACATTCTTGGCACATTTTCCTGCAGAACCTAAGGAAGACTCTGGAATGAGAGCACTTGTGAGTGAGGATAAGAGGATGAAGTGGCCTGAACAGCCTCAATAAAACTGCTGATAATAGGATTTGCAGATAAGGAAGAAGGACGTATGGCTGGACTGTTACTGTGTAGCTCATTTTTTATGCCTTATCTGAATAAATGACGGCTACACTTGACAGGGCAATGAAAAGATCTGCTCACTGCAGGTGGACAGTGAGAGCAGCTGGAGGCTGCTCCCAGCAGGTACGGCAGGACATAAGATGGGGAAGGTGGTGATGGGAGGAGCCTTCGCCAACCCTGGGAGGTAAAGTGTTTCAAACATTTTGTTTTAGTTTAATCTACCAGAGGAATATTTTATTGCTCTGTGATATCTCAACATGGAACCCAGGGTGCAGAGTGGGAAGAGGAAGCCAGAAGCCCATTTGGTCCACTCTCTTGTTCACAAAGAGATGCTGGCCTTGTCTCCAGATGAGGTTACAGATGCAATTCCAGAGACACGTTGAAAGGATGGAGGGAAGACTTCCATCTTTAGACATTCCTCCTAGCACCTACGTGTATTCATCCCTTAGCTCTCAGAGCAACCCAGTCAGATGACTATCATTCTTATGTACACTTTGTAGAAGAGGTAACCACAGCATGAAGAGGTTAAATCATCTGCCTAGGACTAGACAGTAAACAATGAAGCAGGGATTCAAATTCAGGCAGTGTGAAGAGGGTATGACAGAGATTTTCAAAGTGGAGAGCACAGACTATGATTCAGTCACTGGGAAAATGTGGTCCCATGTGGAAGATCTCCTGATTTTTTTTTTTTTAAGCTAAATTTGCATTGAAAATGGAACTAACCAACCTTGGCTTCCTAAAAGACATCAAGTAAGTCAAACTGTAGAAATAGGATGTCAAGGAAGATAAATAGACTCACACGCTGAGAGACAAGAATATGCAGAAATGAAGGGGACATTCCTATCAATAGCCCATTGGCTTGTTTATTCTCAAGTTCATAATTCATGAAGTGGGCAGTGGGGCGGTTAGAGGACAGAGGCCCTCAGGTTCAAATCCTGCTGTCCCTGCTCTATAAATCTGGACTCCTGAAAATCTCTGCACCTCAGTCCTCTTATCTTTAAAATGGGGATGATAACAGTACTGAGTTTCTGGGTGGAATAAATGAGATAATGTATATAATGTTCATCCATTGTCTGGCACATCATAAATACTTGGTAAATGCTACCTGTTAATATTTAGTCATTCATTCTTCCAACAAATATTTGCTTAGCCTCACCTGTACTCCATCAGGTTAGTGGAAATGTCTTGGATGACCCAGGAAGGGGATAAGATAAAATTCTGATGTCAAAGTTTTTAACTACAAAGCCTCTTGCTGTGAAGTGTGTTGATGGGTGAGAATTTTTTGAGAGACAGGACTGCATAACTTATCTAAGCCTAGACATAAATCAAGAAAAAAAGAGTGGTCCACTAGGAACACAGACTCAGATGCATCCAGAAGTCAGGCCTTCTGACCTGGACTGCGAATTGTGTTCCTTTTGGCTGTCTAGGACCAACCAAACCAAACCAAACCAAACCGAACTTTGTGCTTCTCTGCTACTTAGGATTAAAATGGGGATCCCTGTCACAGAAAGCAGTGGTTTAGACTTTGTGTCTGTAAAACTGGCTAAAGCTGAGTTGAATGAGTTGTGAAGAGTTTGGGCCGTAAAACAAGGTGTCTGAATTAGCAGATTACCTTCCGTGAATAAATGACCTCCATATTCCACCAGAGCTCAAACAACATTTTTGTCTCTAAAGTGACACTTTAAATCACTTTTTCTGTGGAGAAAGAAGAAGGAAAAGAATTGAATGGAGGCCAGGGGGCCAATCAAAACCTTTTAAAAACTCCAGATAAGGCATTCTACTAAGTGCATTTTTTTGAAGATTTGGGATTTGGAACTGAAATCATCATAGAAGCAGCTGTCACTCAGGAGCACGTGCTGTGTGCTAAATCCTACATCAAGAGCTTGATGTGCCATTATTTCATTTTATCATTTTTTCAATTTGAAAAATTAAAAAGATTTTTTAAAGAGTAGTTTTAGGCTCACATCTAATTGAGAGGAAGGTGCAGAGTGTTTCCCATATACTCCCTGCCCCAAGTCGTGTCTAACCTTCCCCATTATCACCAACTCGCCCCAGAATGGTGCATTTCTACCAAGCGTTAATCTACCCCTGATACACTGTAGTCACCCAAAGCTCTATAGTCCACCTTGAGGTTCACTCCTGGCCTTGTACTTTCTATGGTTTTAACAAATGTCTACAAATGTATAGTGACATGTAGCCATCATTACGGTGCCATCCAGAGTATTGTCACTGCCTTAAAGATTCTCTGTGTTCTACCCATTCATCACCCCCCACCCCAACCCTCTGCCCTGGCAACCACTGATATTTTTACCATCTTTGTAGTTTTGCGTTTTCTGGAATGTCACATCTTTGGAACCATAAAGTTTGTAGCCTTTTCAGATTAGCTTCCTGAACTTACTAATATGCACTTAAGGTTCTGCCATATCTTTTCATGACTTCACAGCTCATTGCTTTTTAGTACTGGATAATACCCATTGTCTAGAGGTACCATGGATTATTTATCCATCCACCTACAGAAGGACATCTTGGTTGCTTCCAAGTTTTGACAATTATGAAAAAAAAGTGCTATAAACATTCACGTGCAGTTTTGTGTGTGCATGCAAGTTTTCTTCCTTCCTTCCTTCCTTCCTTCCTTTCTTTCTCTCTTTTTCTTTTTTTTTTTTTGCACATGACTTTTCAAATCCTTTGGGTAGGTACCAATGAGCACAATGACCATCCTTCCATTTTAATCCCTTCAGTGGCTCTATGGTATGATCATGCTCATCAGTGTTTGACAGAGGAGAAAACTGAGGTCCAAAGAAATCATGATCTACCTAAAGACACACAGTTAAGAGTCAGAGTCAAGACAAGGCAGGGTCTTTGATGTCTACACGATACACTAGGAGTCAGCAGGCTGTCCTACCCTCAGCTTTGCCCAGACACCCTGGATGCCCCTCATCTGCTAACTCAGCCTCTCTTCTGCAAAACAGCATTATGTGTTCTACTGCCTCATAACATCCTTGTCAAAGGCAGTCCGGGGCAGAAAAACACTTTGGATTTCTCACGTTTCCAGTTAACCTTATGGGCAAATTAGTCTGTCTCTCCGGGCTTGCCTTCTTGCCTTTGTGCAGTGGAGGCATTGGTCTAGCTGTGTTGAGCTCCTTTCCGGCTCTGCAAGTGCAGGGTTTTCATCTTTACACCTCTTCTGGTTCCTTGGTGGCGGATTAGAGACCCTGACTATCAGAGAGGGAGGATGGGAAGCCGCAAACGCTTTCATTTGAGCTTTGGGGGTGAATAACGTTGGTAATTTCAAAGTCTCATTATCTTACTCCCTAATGTTTTGCTTCTAAACAACTGTAGTTCTTGAGGGAGGGCATTTGGACTAACACTATTGGAAATAGTTCCACTGGGAAAGTGAAGGGTATTTGGAGCTTTTAATGTAGAACCTTAGTGACCAAATGCTGCTCAGAGTTTGTCCCTAGGGCACCCCAGTCCCCAGCAAGGACTATGCAGAGTTTGGAACTGAGCTTTTACTAAGTGGGGCCTGGGTGGTGGAGGGTAACAGAGCTGGGGGTGGGGCAATAGCTGTGAGTGCCAGCTTGGCCTTGGGGTCCAACAGCCCGGTTCTGATCCCTGTTCTCTCCCTCCACAGCTATGTGACGAGCTCTTCATACCTGGCCCTCCGTAAAGCAAGAATGATAACACCAGCTTAACTGGGTATCTTACTTGAAGTCTGGTGTCTAGCTAACTTTTGTCCAGTTCAGACTCTACAGAAGATGGTCTGGTCCTTGCAGAGTCTGGACAGACCCAGAAGCTGCTCTGTGTTGCCCTTTCTGGCAGAGCTGTGATGTCTCGCTGAGCTGGAAGATTCTTCGGTGAGGACTGCACCCTGATGTCTTTCTCTCCTACGGTGAAGTCTGTGCTGGGAAGAGGGATGGAGGCAGGGCCAGGAGTCACATTCCATCCTTATAACAACACTTAACATTGTTACTGTCATCCCCATGTTATAAAGGAGGACACTGAGGTGGAGAGAGGTAAAATTTGGCAAAGATAACAGAGCTAGTAGGTGGAAGAATTGGGACAGATTTATGTCTGCAAGGTCTGTGTCCTTCTTCAGACCCCAGGAGTCCTAATGAGACTCGCTGATGCTCGACCTCTCCATCCAAGACTCTACTTGCCAATGGCTGCAAACAAATGGCAAGAATCTGCCTCACTGAAAGTCTCCTGGCCATGCATAGCTGCTCTAAGGATCAAGGAGAATGAGATCAAATGGCACCACATGAAAGACAGATTGTGGAAATGGCAGGAATTCATGCCCCTTGCAATGTGCAAGCATAGCTCCTGATTAGGTGAGATCTAGGGGGGATGGGTATAGCTGAGTGGTAGTGTGTGTACTTAGCATGCACAAGGTCCTGGGTTCAATCCCCAGTACCTCTGTTTAAAAAAAAAAACTGCATTAAAAAAAATTTTTTTTTACATTTATTATTTTTTGGGGGGGTGAGGGGGAGGTAATTTATTTATTTATTTTATTTTTAGAGGAGGTACTGGGGCTCAAACCCAGGACCTTGTTCATGATAAACATTCACTCTACCACTTGAGCTATACCCTCACCCCCCAAATCAAAATATAAAAAAAATTTAAAAAAAAAAAAAAGAGGTGATGTGTATTTCTTTCCCCATGAATCTGGGCTGGTCTTGCAACCTGTTTTGGCCATTAAAACAAGATGGAGTTGGTGTGCCAGTTCCAAGCCTACGTTTCAAGAAGCTTTGCATACAACTGTTTACTCTTTCTTAGAAAACCTGCCCTGACGCAGTGAAGACAAATTTAGGCTCTGGTGCTGGAGGATGAGAGAGTTGGTGGAGCAGAGCCAAGGTGCCCCAGCCCCAAGCCAGCCAAGCCCCAGCAGCAGAAATGCCTTGTTGAGCCACAGTGGACTGTGGCTGCGTGAATGAGCCCAGCCACTACTAGAAGAACCACCCAGCTGAGCCCAACCTAAACCACCTCCCCACCCCACTGTGCACTGAATGAACAGTTATTGGAAAGTATTCCATTTAGAATAATAACCTTTTTATTTTGGAGCAACTTGCAATTTATGAAAGAGTTGGAAAGATGATACCTCTCACTCAGTTTCAATTTCCCCTAATGTTACCATCTTATACTACTGTATGTTTGTCAGAACTAAGACACCAACATGGGTACATGACTGTGAAGAAAACTGTGGGTATTATTCAGATCTTACAAGTTTTTCCACTAAGTTTTCAATTTCAGGTTTCAAACTAAGACACCAAAATTCACTTAGTTGATGTGCTTCCTTCATCTCCTTCAATCTGTGACAGTGTTTGAGTCTTCTTTGTTTTCATGACTTTGACACTTTGGGTATTTTGTAGGCTGTTACTTGCCTGATTTTTTTTTTTTTTTTTTGATGATTAGACTGGGGTTATGGGTTTTTGAAAATACCACGTATGTGAATTGTCCTTATCATCACATCACACCGGGGGGTACATGAGATCCCCTTGACAGCACTGGTAATGTTAACCTTGACACTTGGTCAGAGCAGTGTTTGCCAGGCTTCTCCACTGTAAAGTCACTCTTTTCTTCTAAGGCACTACATTTTTGGGGTGGTTTGTTTGCAGCAGTAGATAGCTGATATTTACTACTTCCTTGTCCCATTCACGCCTCTCTAAACCTGGCTCTTCCAACCTATTTCCTGGACTGTTTTCCAACTTTAGTCTTTTGATCAACAATCCATGGTAATACTGCTCCAGCACTGATGTGCTAAAGCAAAGTTTTCAATTTCACTTTGTAAATTCTAAGAATTTTTCTGGGTTGTGGTCAAATGCTGCTCCTTTCATAAAACTTCCCTGGCTCACTCTGTAAAACCTTCCTGTATTCATTCACTCATGTATTCATTTTATTAGAGCACCATCTCTGTGCCAGACACTCTTCTAGGTCCTGGGCCACAGCCATGAACCAGACATAATTCTTGCTCTCAGGAAACTTACCAGGAGGGAATTACACAATAGACCCAGTAGCCAAACTTAAGAGAGAAGTGGGTTAACTCTGGTCTTCTATGATACCTGCTTTCTTATGCTTCAGGTATTAGATCGTTATCTTCCCATGCACCTCAGTTAATCAGTCAGCCAAGAACCAATTCAGTCAATATTTATTGTGCATGTACCATGAACCAGGAATTGTGATAGACGTGCCAAAGAGAATCTCTCACATTGCTCTTGGAGCCACAGAAGGCATTGTCTCATCCAGTCCATGCTATTGTTAGACCATGAAAGAGGGGCCACAGAGGGGCGGCTTGCTGGGGCAGAGCTTGGCCTCCAGTGCAGGCCCATGAACCTCTAGCTTGAGCTTCTTTCCGCTATGTCCCACCGCTCTGTATTGAAAAGGAATGGCAGACAGAACTCAAAGGAAGAGGAAATGTACCACCTCAGGGTTGAGGACAGGAGGGTGGAATGACATTTACCCAGAAACTGATCTTCCTCCAGGGTCAGAATATGAGAGCATTCGTTCTCCCTGGAATTCAGACTTCCCTGGAATTGAAGCAGTGCTCATCAAACGTTCCCATCTGACCAAAGACCAGTCATTCTATCCATTTGTTTGTTGTCTGCTCCCCCTCCTAAAACATAAACTCCACACTGGCAGAGACTTGGCTGTCCTCTTCAGGCCTCTATTAAGTACCCAGAACAGGGCCTGACATTTAGTAGGTGTTTAACAAATGTATATGGGACAAATGGGTGAACGCTGATTCAGGAAGGAAACCAAGCTGTGGCTTTTTCTTTTCACAGGAAAACTTGACTGTGTTCTCTTGTTCATAATCCTATCCTTCCACAGATCCCCCTGGCCTATAAACCACGTCCAAATGCTTCAGCATGTTTACTGGCCAAGGTGCTTTTAGTTGTAAACAATGGAAACTAATACCTAATGAGTCTAAGCAAATAAAACAATCTACAATACATTTTTTTTTTATTGCTTACCCAACTGCAAGTTTCCTTCAGGCATAGTTGGATCAAGGGGTTTGGCCAACTCATCAAAATTCTACCCTCTCCTTCTTGTGGACCTGCTTTCCTCTATGTTGGCTTCATTCTCAGGCAGTCTCTCCCATGTACACTTTTTGGTAGTTTGAGTTAACACATTCTTTTCTTATTCTTAAGCCAGTTTGAATAGGGTTTCTGTCACTTGTGAATAATAAAGTGTTGAGTAATACTCCTTCACCGAAGCAGAGTGTGGCATGCTGTAGATATGTGATGAATAAAGACGAGGCCAGAGGATGGAGAATCTGCATCCCCTGCTACCTGGGACCCATCTCACTGACTACCTCTCCACTAAGGTCGAGTCCTGAGACTATTTAGAGAGATCCCTCCCTAAGTACGTCTCACTCAGTGCTGCAAGCTTACCTATACTTCTTCCAGTGGGAGTCAAAACGCCTGGCACCTTAAACACTCAGTTTGTTTTAAAGAAGCTGAATGTAGAACATGTCCTTTGTTCTGAGGATAAACAGTCATAACGGGTTTGAAAGCCCTAGGTGTTACCAGCTCTTCTTCAAAGCAGAGGTGGGAGGGTCGCCTTGCATCTCCTTAACTATGCAGTGCGGGTTGCAGTAGTAATCTCCAGAGTTCTCAGGAATATCTAGAGCCTCTAAAGAGCACCACTGCTCATCACTCAGCTTTCAGATGCTGCTGCTTTGCAAATCATTTTGCAGTTAACGTGCTGCTTCTCCCAGTAGTTCTATAAAAGAATTCAGTTGTGCTCATTTCTTTACAGGATACTCAAAATGCAAGAATGGTGCCGAGGAAGGTGGGGACATACTCCACAGACCATTAGTGAATGCACAGTGGTCTTCCAGTTTCCCTTGCAGGAAGGCTGGGGCCAGTGATTTGCCCAAGCCCAGGCAATTAAAAGCATCAGACTTTTCTCTTTAGGCTGACTGTGGAATTGCTATATTCAGATGGTGGAACCACAGGATGGAAAAGGCTTGGATCCAGGAGTCACCAGAGAAATCTTCAAAGAACTGCTTGACCTGTAGTGGATGCTGAGTAAGAATCAAACATTTGTTAGGTTAAACCACTGAGATTTCAGGGCTCATTTATGACCGCAGCATAGCTTAGCCTATCCTGACTAACAAAAGCCTGCATTTCTCCTCCTGCAGACTCCTGGGGCGCTTACTGGCTGAGATGTATTTAAATGAAGACAAGATTATCTCATTTTATATATTTATACATCTTTCATTTCCTGGTTTTTGGGCTTCGCCTTGCAATGACTGTATTTTGAAGCAACAGACCATGCTTGAATCCCAGCTCTGCTACTGATTCACACGATAACCTTGGGCAAATTGCTTTACACCTCTGAACCTCTGTGACTTCGCTGATAAAAAGCTGAAAATGACTGGCTTACTGCAAGTTTCCACCACTTACTGCCTATATAACTTTCAGCAAGCATCTCATCTTTCTAAACTTCGGTTTCCACGGCTGTAGAAGAGATGTTCCCGGTCTCTCAAATTTGCCCCAAGGATTAAATTAGAAAATACAGAGGATCTAGTCCTGCGCTTGGCTCAGTGTAGGGACTTGGTGTATTTTCTTCTCTTTCTAGCTTTCTCAGCCATTGAGATCACCTAGCTTTTCTATCACTCTCTGCTTTATTTGTTTCTTTTTCTCCACTCCTGACCCACATTCAGATATAGAATATGGCTTCCTTTTTGAGAAAACGTGGACTCTTTTGTGGTTGGTTTGGTGTCACTAGTAGATAATAAACTTTCCAAAATAATCTGGAGTGAATGTGTGTGCACGCACGCATGTGTGCGTGTGTGCGTGTGTGTGTGTGTGTGTGTGTGTGTGTGTGTGTTCAAACTATTTACATCCTACTTATGGAAAGGAAACGGCTGCCGGAAGTAGAGGGCAAAGTTGAGTCCACACCTGAAGAACACACTGAACTCCACTGATAAAGACCGAAGGACCTAATCATCTGTCTTGAAGAAACTGAAACAGTTGTGCTGATAAACAGACCAGTTGAGAACAATTAAAATCTCACCCACTTATCAGAAGCCAAACAAGAACAACTTGTGTGAGTTTGAAGGCGAGAAGTCACAGGCAGGAACTCAGAAAGCAGGATTCCTTGAGAGAGGGGATGTTTGTAGCCAGGGTTCACCTGCGTACTTCCTTGTAGACGGAGTAGGATGTGGACAAAGTACAGCGTTCTGGGTGGGGGTCCTCTGACCACGTGCCAGGTGCAGGTCGGGGAGGAGGGGTGGCGGAGGCAAGATTGACACCAAACAACTCCGGATAATGACAAATGGAGTTTACATACAGTGTAGATTCTTTCTTTTTCTTTCTTTCTTTTTTTTTTTTTTTCATTACTTCTGCTTGAACTTTGTGGTTTTCCTCGGAGATATTGGCGCCCCAGAAGGAAGGGTAGAAAGAACCAATTGACTATTCTCAAAACAAAACAAAACTCAACAAAGGCCCTTTCTTCCTCAAGGACTATTCCCATGGAAAGTAAAAAGTGAGCCCACTTGGAATTACCTGACTGCAAAACAATGCCACTTTTATTAGAGAGAGTTAGTTTTTCACTCACCCAATTTAAAACATGGCTCCACAGAAATTCTGTCTTCAAAAAGGATATGGTCCTCAGACTACAGACTAAGGCAGAGAAACTTAAGGCTGAAAGAAATATGTTTTTGAGTGAACCAAAAATAGGGGTTTAGCAGGGAGCCACCCTTCTCAAATTCTGTTCATAGTGAGATACGTTGTTCAGGTATTCACCAGCCAGCAGCGAGACTGTGTGCAACAATCTTTCCCCAGTGTTCTAAAAGGGGCAGTTGCCTTGGTTCTCAGAATATTTTAAACCAGATTATCATTTTTTTTTTTTAGTACACTTAGATTTGTTTGAGGGTTCTGCTCAACGAATGTTTAATAAAATGCACTGGTGTTGTGATGGGCATGTTTGCCAGCTTTCTCTCTGAAAACTGCACGTCACCTTTGGACTCATGGTAAGTCAGGCGGTAGCACTGTGACATCATGGAAGAGAATTCTGTCCCATCAGAGTGAGGGGAGCAAGGGAGTTTTTTGTGTGTCATTAAAGTCGAGTGTGTTGCAACGTGTTCTTAGTTCTTTCATTCCGTGTCTCAGGAATCCCCCAGCACGAGGTCACTCAAGCAGAGCCCTGAAGGCTTCTCCCAGGCTGCTGGAAAACACGAAGTTTGAGCAGAACCATAAAGCAAGGCTTAACAAAGCTACAGGGTAGGCTGGTCCCCCTCCTCTGAGAATCCATACCATCTCTGATTTTCACTCCAGATGTATCTTCTTGGCGGGAAAAGAGTGTGATGGGTCTTGGTGTGGGTTTTGAGTTAGGTGTGCGTTAAACAGTATTTTATTTTAAACAAAAGACAAAACTAGGATTTGAAGAAACCTGGCTCATCGTTAAAAAGGTTCAAATAGACAAATAGTCTTCGGGGACAAAGGCTATGTCTTTTTCCCCATTTCACCTTCTGTATCAAGCACGGTAGGATTCAGTTCATGACCGTCGAAGGAATGGAGATCAGATACCATGGCCTCGAGCATCCTGTGTATCCTGAACACAGGCTCAGACGGATCCACTCAACAGGAAGAGGGATGCAGACGTGGGACAGTTTTTCCTTCCCTGTTGCTTCAAGGTCAGCACAAAGGATATTTTTATCTTGAAAGAATTTTATCACTCAGCCCTCTGGGGAAATGGCCAGGAGAAATAAATAACCAACATGGGCGTCGACAAAGGTCTTGAGAAATTTTGCAGCCCTGATCTCTGCCCTTTACGCTCTCATTCCCTTACTCAGACGATTCCATCCCACCTGGCTTCTTGCGTCTTAGAGGCCAGCTGACCTGCTTGCTGAGTGATTTCTATTCCCCCAGCTCCCTGGACTAAATGACACCTGTTCATTTGTCTCCTGCCCGGTATGTTGCCTCACACAGTGTAACAACATTCATCTGTAATTCTCCCACTTAGGCAGAAAATCTGTATGAGCTCCTGGTATGCATACCAAGCAGAAGGTTTGCCAGTGGTGGCACAGGGAGGTACGAGGCATGGTGTTTAGCTCTCAAGATATGAACTTAAAAGGAGAAAGACACATGCAGAAACGACTACAAGAGGAAATGGTTAAGTGCTCTGGGGCATCACGGTAGCTTGGAGGTGTCAGCGAGCCGCCTGGCTCTTGGTGATTCTTTTCTAGTTGTGACACTTTTGTCCCAGGTGGAGGGACCTTATAAAAAAGTATCAATGAAGAGATATGTGGAGAATGTTCTCCAACCCGCGGACCTTGTGTGTTCTCTTTAGGAGAACTCTGGGAGCAGTTGTCCAGCTGGCCTCAGCATCGGCAATGAATCTCTTTTTCTTGAGAAATGGTTTGGCTTTGCCTAGACTGGGACAGAATCAGGTGCCCCTTTCCAGATCAGCTGCTGAGGAGATTTGAACCAACGTGTCAGGTCACCCATAGCCCCTGTCAGTAACTTCAGGCGTGCAGAGAGCCACGGACAGCCTCATTCTAGATTGCCATAACTTCCTCTCCTTTCTTATGTTTCTATCCTTCCTTCTCAGTGCCATTTAAAAAAGTAATATATATGTATATTTTATTGAAGTAGAGTCAGTTTACAATGTTGTGTCAGTTTCTGGTGTACAGCACGATGCTTCAGTCATACATCAACATACATATATGCATTTTCATATTTTTTCACCATAAGTTACTACAAGATATTGAATCTAGTTTGCTGTGCTCTACAGTAGGAACTTGTTGTTTATCTATTGTATATATATATATATCGGTGCCTTTTAACTTATGTCATTTTTACTCTCATTTCTAAATGTTCTTGGATATTTTTCTGCAGGCAGAAAAAATAGTGTATAATAATAAAAATAATGCACCACCCCCATCATCAAAAGGAGACCCTTGAGCTGATACGTGGTAGGGGGAGGTGAATTAGATGGTGGAGGAGGAGGTTTTAGGCAGAATAAACAGCCTATGGAAAAGCAAAAAGCTGTGAAAAGGATGCAGGTCTAGCTTCCATTTCAGTGGAATAAAGGGAAGCCCTGTACAACACACTCCCCCCTCCAACATTGTCTTCTCGCTCCACCTGAGTACAATCTGGGTATTTTGGATACATCCTGTTAGGTTGAGCGAGCATGACTTGTTGGGCGGTGATCATAAAGGAGCTTCATTTGGCCCACCATCCCTTCCCTTTGCATCCACTCTGGGGCCCTCTCCATCCTCATGGCCCTAGAAGAAAACTCAGACTGGCCCCAGGGTTATTCCAGTCCCTCTACACTTCATCATCAAACAGTGTTTCGACGGAGGAATTAAAATATCTCATCCAGTGTGGTTCCAAGTCGATTCAAGTGGAGACGTTGGCCTTCCTGGAGCTGAGGAGGGAAGCCTGCAGTGGAGAAGGGAGTGGGGAGTTGGCTTCCTCGCTGGTTCTTCCCTCCCCATCTCACCACCCCGGGCTTCTGAGCCCTCCAGTGTTGGAGGGAAGCAGGGTGGAGGGCCAGGAAGATTTTGGCTTTGCTGACGCTGGCATTGAGGTAGTACTGGCACGCGAGCCCCTCACACCCTCTCAGCCCAACCATTTGTGCCATCTCTTGTTTCAGTGACCAGTGGCAAGCAGGAAGAGCTTGAAAACACCTGCTTATTCTTTGTTTCCTGGGTTTCTTTGCTGTCACCCTGCACGATGCCGCTCAGCCTTTCTGATGTAGGCACGAGGGATGAGAATCCCATGGGGCAACACTTGACTGGAGGGAGTGGCAGTTGGAGGACAGTTGCTCCCCTTTCCCATGTCCCCGAAGGCTGATCCTGAGGAGCAGCCTACAAGCCACCCAGAGGGCTCCCAAGGGGACGAACCCCAGTTGCCCTAGAGAAACGAGCTCAGTGATGCAGCTGTGGACCAGCTTTCCCTCCTCCTCTCGCTGTGCTCTTCTTGGACTCCCAAGCCTGCATCTCATGGTCATTTCCCAAAACAAACTACCTGCCCGCAAGACCTTGTCTTAAGCCGTGCTTTGAAGGAGCTCAGGCTAAAACAGAAATCTAGCAATTAGACATCTTTTCAGGTTTCTCAGCGGTTTAGAGCTGACTCCTTAGGAGGTGCTTTCATGGGTTCTTCAGGGAGCCCCCCCATCACTGGGGATCTCTCATCCTCACGTCCTTGGACAGGGCAATTGCATCTTTATTTCCATGGATGCTCATCCTCTCCCTTAGCCTCTAGCCAGGACCAGCTACATAACTGGGGTAGCCAGAAAACATCAGGCTCCTTATTCATAACGTATTCAGAATTTCACGATGACAATAGCTGAGCACTAAACCCAAGCGTGGGGCCCTTCTGGGAGCTGCGCATGAAGCCGGCTCTGTCTCTAGCCCATGACACGCACCACGTGTTCCGTCTAAGATGACTCTGAAGCAGGCGCTTTCACAGAGAGGTCCACATCTGGTCTGTGGGAAACCCACATCCTCTGGCCCACACTTGCCAACCTCGACTGCTTCAGTCAGCCTATTCCCTTTTAGATTTCTCAGCATAAGTCCCATGCAGGGCGCTGAGTATTTGTGCTAGCTGCCTTCAGGATGGCTCTCAATGATCCTAGCCTCTTGTTTTTCACGCTTTCTTGTACAGAATTAGGACCAACTCGTGTGATCCACAGAATACTGCAGAAGAGGAGGGTGTGACTTCTGAGGGTAGGGCTTCAGCTCTAATCCCTTGATCGTTTCTCTCTAGGGGTTGGTGGGGAAGCCAGCACCTTGCCGTCAGGATACTCAAGAAGCCCTATGGAGATGACATCATAGAGAAGACTTGGCCAAAAGCCATGACCAACTTGCCAGCCTGTGAGTGAACCACCTTGCAGGGGATCCTCCGGCCCTAGTCAAGGCTTTGGATGACGCAACCCTGGTACTTGCTGAGAGCCCAAGCCAGAGCTGATCGGCCAGGCTGCTCCTGAATCCTCACACACAGAATCAGGAACAAGCACCAGTCATTCTTGTTGTCTCGAGCCCCAAGCTTTGGAGGGTATGACATGCAGCGGAGGGTAACTAACACAGTCAAGCAAACCTCCCTGCAAGTGGGGTGGTAGCTGTCTTGGAAGAAATCCTCAAGGATCCTCTGTCAGCTTCCATACATCCAGTGAGCCAAGGAGAGAGACTGTGGGATCACTTTAAGTCCTGATCAAGAAGGTGACCTGGAGGGACCAACTCAGCCTAGAAGAGAAAAGCTGTCATTTTCTGGGTGGCACTGATTCATTTACACACTCAGTTTTGTATGAGAGATCGAAACAGGTTATGTACAGATCTTTGCCACTTATCCTGACTGTCTTTTGTGTCTTGTTTACAGATCTCATTGTAGGCCATTTTCACCTCCATATATTTTCTGTATCCATCTTGAAAATCAGCGGGGCTAATGTCTTGATTAGGACACTCCCCACCGCCGCTTCTTATCCTCAATGATATCATCTACATGAATTTGTTTTGGGAAAAATTCTGCATCACAGAACTTCATTGACGTAGTGTAATAACATCCCTACCACAGCCAGACGGTGGCCTTGGAAAACCAAGAAGTCCAAACCACTAGGCGCATTCATTATATGACAGAAGCCTGGAAACCTGCCCATGTGCTGGGAAAAACCTTTTAGCCTAAGAACTCAAATCCCTGTTCAGATTTGCATTAGTAAAATTCCAAAAAGTCTCTTCTTAGAGAGAGAGAGAGAACCACTTCTGCAGTTCTGACCTAGTTCTGCTATTAAGGAATTTACTACTAGGGACCAGATAATTTATTTAGCATCTAATCACAGACGTATTTCCAATCAGCGAGAACCTGGGATTTGCTGGGGCACGCGGGGACCTAAAGCACCAGATACCACTCTTCCTCTAACAATCTGTGTGACCCCCTGTAACGTTCATGCCTTCTCTGTGCCTCAGTCTCTTCCTCTGTACGAGGATGAGACTATCTGCTGACCAGAGATAAGATATCACCGGGCTTTGAAGTGCTGTCAACGCTTTACCTGTTTGTGGTTTCATTATTATTTCACCTTTTATATTTAGAATCATTTTCTGGAAGTGGGGAGAAAAATGGCTTATATGACATTATACAAAAAAAACATTAAAAGTCAAATAAAAAACAAGCCATTGCATGATGACTGTTAAGCAAGTTTCTGTTAATTGAATCATATTTCCCCATTGATTTGCATAAAGAATGATGATTGGTTTCCATGGGGTAAGGGGCTTGCAACGATGGGAAATCACACTCATAAGTGTAGAAAATCTTTAAGCAGTTATTTCAAATACCCAAAATAGGACAGAAACATGAGTGTAACCTGCCAGTGAATGTACTGGATTCTTTGAAGAAGGGTCCATGTGTTGGGGGCTGCACACTTAGTCAGGGGTGCTCTTAGAGAACCAGGGGAGTCTCCCAATCCTGAAGGAAGTGAAACCCTTCTGTCTATTATGGGAAGAAGATTTTTCTCCTGGCACAGGAGGTAAAGAGATGTGAGTAAGTCAGGGTTTGGTTGGGAGAACGCAAGCTACACTGTAGATACCAGGCAATAAGGGTTATACTCAAAGGAATTAAAGGCATCAAGGATTGTTGGAACAGCTGGAGGAGGAAAGACTGGGGAGACTACCATGGCTGGTCTCAGCCTGAAGAAGCCAAACAGGTTCTCCTGAGCTCTCATTCTCTAGAATGTCTGTGAATCTGTCACCCAAAGTTCTCGTACTAAGGCAGGAAAGAGGGTGGTTCTCAGAAACCCTCTGGGAAGCTGCTGCAAATCTCACAAGCCTGGCTGCTAGATTCTCTGAAGCAAATGGCTCCTCCTCTCCTCTGCCTTCCAGATCCAGCCCAAGTTCTCTCACCAGGTCTCACTGGGGACCACGCAGGGAAAGGTATTCTGGGAAAGGAGCCCTGCTTCTTTTGGGCAACGAGGAGGGCAACTTAGCAGGGAGAAGGATGATGCTGACTCTTGAACAGACAATCTGATACAGCGGGAAGACCACTCACCTTAGGGGCCCCCGTGGGCTACCACTTCCTGTGTCATCTCTGTGAACCCACCTGCGATGTTAGGAAGGAGATCACATTCATATTTTAACCTTTTCTTAAAAATAATAAAAGCAAAGCTCAGCAAAGTTAAATCGCTGGCCTAGGGTCATACAACTGGTATTTAGCGATCACAATTCAAAGCTGGGTGTGCATCAGGGAAAACCCCAGGCTCTGTGGGTATTTCATACAGCTCGACTAGTGGTTCGAACATCTGCTGTATCAGAATCACCTGGAGGAGTCACCCCGCCCCCAGAGTTTCTGAGTCAGAAGGTCTGGGGTGGGACCTGAGACGTGCATTTCTAATAAGTTCCCAGGTGATGCTGATGTCGCTTGTCTGGGGACCACTCATTGAGAACTAGAGAGCAGCGAGCTGATCCTGTTTCATAGCTCAGTCTGCTGGCGCTCAGGGTCAGGCAGATCCCATAAGATACCAAATTTGCTTTAATTCTTGTTACTGCCCTTTCTTGTGGTTCCTATCAAGTCACAAACATGCTATGCCTGGCTGTGTGCATGTGTGTATTTTAGCGGTACAGCCTTAGCATTCCTCACACAGCTGAATGAAAATGCGTGGGCTCCCATTTCCGAGTGCCACCTTATTTGGAAACCAAGGAGGGTGCCTGGTGCTAGGTATACTTTCCTGATTTAGCTGGAATACCAAATTAAACTTTTGAGTGGATGATTTATTTATTATTTCATTGTAAGTTTTTAAAAATCAGCTTTGGGTAAGTAAATGGCCCAAATCTTACTTCGGCATTCATGGAAGTCACATTAGTCTTGATGAATTATTTGCTTATTCATTGAATATGTAATTTAATTCTATAGAAATTGCCTGGCAATTTAGCATGCGTCAAGGAGCGGATACTGTCTCATAGCTTAATGAACCTGTCATCTTTTTAAGGTAGGGAAAATATTTAAGAAATTAACAATCAACTGGGAAGAAGACTGTTCAGAAATTCAGAGGATTCAACTAACCTTTGTGAACCCTTTCAGGTATGGATATACAGAGTTTGAACACCCAGGTCAATACCAGCGGGTAGCTGCTAGCTCTCTTTGGAGAGAGAAAGACCCAAGTGTGGACCCAAGCAATGCCTCCAATGAGCCAGAGGATGCTGGGTTGTCACAAACCTCCAGGGGTCCTCACCTGTCACACAGGGGGTTCTAATTCTTATCTCACAGAATCATGGTGACGATTACATGAGAGAATGAATGAATGTGAAGGTTCTGAAATAGAGCTGATTCTTAACACATAATTATAATGCTACTGTTGACCTTAGCACCAATGTATCTCTTTTCTTTCTCATCTTCCTGTTCGTGTTCTTTTCTTCTTTTCTCCCTTCTTTTCCTCTATCTTTCCTCCATTCATTTATTAAATACACATTTCTTTTTCTTCTTCTTTTTTCTTGTGCATTTCCTGCTTTGTTATAAAGAATACAACGCAGCAACAGCTAAATGGAAGAGATGTATGGGGCAAAGTATGGGGGCGATGGCCCAGAGCTTTAATGACCTCTCCAAGCGTGTCACCCTCCCAGCACCTTGCTGTGTTCATCTACTTGGAAGCTCCTCAATGAACAGTTCTTTCAGGGAGCTGAGATAGGCCATTTTCCTGGCCCTGAAGATGTGGCCATTCTGAATCACTCTGCCCTTTCCATCCATGTTTCCCCTTCTCCCACCTCAACATCATCCTTTTTGTCAAACGACCTGCACATTGTCCTTTTGTGTCAATTTCCTCTTGGACCTTCAAGACATAGCTGAGCACCACCTCCTCTGTGAAGCCTGCCATAATTACTTCCAACTCCGGCAGAGTTCAGGGCTGTTGTTTGGAGCCCTTTCCATCCTGACACCTATTCCCTTGTGTTGAAATTGTCTTTATTCATTTCTTTATCCTCCTGTGGGGGCTCCTTGAGGAAATGACTGTGTTCTTCAATTTTTGACCTTTTTTGCTTGGCCCAGTGATAATTTGTTGGTAGACCTTTTTTTAGGGAGTATGCTGGCTACCACTCTTACGATTTTGTGCAGTAGGTCTGGGATTAGGGTGATGTAAGTGAGGTGCTTAGGACAAAAAATTTAGAAATGCTTACTCATTGCACAAGACAGTCTTGATTGGCATCTGGGCTTTTGAATTTCTATATTAATCATTTAATCCACATATTTGCCTCCCACATTCTCAGGGTTCCCTTCTGTAAGTTGGGGCCAACACACATACTTGACTGAGTGGGTTGTGTGAGCAAATGAAGGAACAACAAAGGATAGCTCTTGGTCTACAAGAAAGTTCTAGAAATAAGACCAACTGTGCTTTCTTCAGGGACCGTGGGACTCCCGAGTTCCAACAGGAGTGGAGACAGAGAAGCTGGGATTACCTGACAACTAACTTCCAAAGACAAGGTTGTAGGCATGAGGTGCTATTTTTAGGGAGATCCCCGGGGCACAGCCCGCATCCTGTGTTGTTGCAGTCCCCTCTCCCTGTCTGGTAGAACCGTGCCTAGTGGGGTTGCTTTGCCTGTCCATTCTACTCAGCAGGAATAGGTCAGTAGACAAGGACAACAGAAAGAAAAACAGGGTGGACATTGGCTCCATAGGGAAGACCTGCCCTGTCACCAGGAAGAGCCGGGTCCTGGAGCAGACTCACGTGGGCTTTCTCATCAGATCTGGAAGCAGTCCTGTTGGCCACCTTCTTTTACCAACATCCGAAAAGCCTTTGTGACTCTTTGCTCATAACAGAGACAAAACTCAAGTCAGTCCTGGATAGAGCTGGGTGTTGGCCCAGCTGACCAGCATCTTTGAGTCCAGGACCCACGTCCATTGGGGGCTCAAGGACCAATAAGAGTGAATAAGTGAGCAGCTCTTGGCTTGTGTGGCCAGAAGATTTCTGACAGCCGCTGCTGAAGTGATTCTGCGTGGTGCTGTCTCTCCAAACTGGGCCAGTGGGTCAACTGGTCCTTTTATACGCCAGCCAGGCTCCCTATATTTATACTGAGGGTCAGATGTGGGGCAAAAAAAGATTTAGATGAAAGAAATCCATTTAGACCCTTTCTGTTCTGATGTGGACTACACGGAGGGGCTGTTCATTATTTATGGGTCACACAATGGTGTTTTGCACAGTAACCTTCTTTGGGCATATAAATAAGCAAAGGATAAGAGAGGAAAACAAAAATGCATTTTTTTTTTTGTCCCCACCTCAAATGAGAGGTAGTTGAAGTGATTTTCTATTTGAGGACTCCTGGATGGGATATGACCCAGACAGCCGGAATTAGAATAGATTTAATCTCTAATCTATGCAAATGGGGACATTAAAAATCATGTTTGTTTATTAAATTTATCTTTTTGACACTTCTAATATAATTCGTCGCTGCCTCAAGCATTAAGTGCTGAATAATGATAATATGTAGCACGTATTAAATGCTACTTATAAGTGTGCCAGGCGCCGTGCTAGGTGACACACGTGAACTCATTTGGTCCTCACCATGAACGGGGGAGATGGCATCTGCTTCAACTCCCATTTTACAGATGGGAAACGCGAGGCTTGGAGAGGCTCAACGATTTGCTGAAGCTCCTTTAGCTAATGAGAACGGGAGTTGGGGATTGACCCCCCAAGTTGTCCTCTGTGAGTTCGTGCACTGGATCATCACACGGCTGGAAGGACTGGGATTCCCGCAGCTGGGTGGAGGGACATCCCTGTTCGGGAAGTGACAGGTAAGACAGGTCCCCGCTGTGTACTGAGCACAGAGCTAAGCCTCTGCTACCTGATCTCATTCTGGGTCCTGAACAAAACGCTCATGGGTTGACCCACCTCTGAGCATCTCTCGAACTTTCTCCATAAACTGAACAGAATCTTGAATTTTCTTAATCTATGATTTAAAATAATACGGCAAATTTTCTGACATCCGGTCAGTGGTACCAGTACCTTCGTTGGTTCCTTCGTTCGTGACGATGATTTGAGTGCCTACTGTGCTTAGGCGTTAGGGCTTTATCAGGAAATAAGGCAAAGACTTCTCCCATCAGGGAGCTTCCGGTTTCTGTTTGCCACCATTGGGAATACCAGGATCCTTTAACAAACCAGTTTTACTGGGAGGGACAACTAAGGCAGTAACTTTCATACATCGTGGAAAGTGCCGCCTGGAGCTCAGTGTGGTAGCCCGTCTCCATGGCGACCCCCAGTGATCCGCGTATTTTATGCTCTTGCGCAGTCAGTCCCCTCTCCCATGCAGAGCGCGGACCTTGGAGCAAAAGGCATACTGCAGAAATGGGGGCGCCCGACTTACAAGGGTAGGTCAGAAAACCCTCTGTGGCTTCTGCCCTGTCTTGGGGATCACGCTTTCTAGGAGAAGCCAGCCTCCATGTCACGAGGATACTCAAGCAGCCCTGCAGAAAGTTCCACGTGGTGAGGAATTGACACCTCCTATCAATGGCCAGTACCAGCGGACCTAGGCGAGCCACGTAAGCGAGGGAAGCAGACGGTTCACTTTGTGGCCGTGCTGTGCCTGAGGGGTGGGGCCGGTGACACGCGAACAGCCCCCGTCCCTCAGCTCCAGCTGATTGCCGCCCTGCCGGAATATAGGCCCCAATTTGCCAGATCTTTCCAATGTGTCAAGAGAAGCCAGAAATTGCATTTTAACATAAAATCTAATTTTCAAAAGGGGGCCCATCCAAACTTCTCTGACCAAATGCAGCCTCTTGTTCAGAGGCTCTTTATGAGGTTGGAGGAAACTCAGCTTCTCTTGGGTGCTTCCACAACCTTTGTCCTCTGCCTCCTGGTGAGCCTGAGTCCCACGTGACTGGTGCAATGATTAACTGTCTCCCTGGTTTTCTAAATGATGGCAACTAACACCCAAGCTCCACTGAGCTCCAGTGAGAGGAGAGGGAGACAGAGCAAATCCATGTGCAGAATTCCAGAGCACCTCGGCAAAGCCGTCTGTAGCCAAATTCTCTCTTTTTTTCTTTTCTCTTTAATTTTTTTTTAAATTGAAGTATAGTTGATTTACAATGTTGTATTAGTTTCTGGTGTACAGCACAGTGATTCAGTTATACAAATATATATTCTTTTTCATTAAACGTTATTACAAGCTATTGAATATAGTTCCCTGTGCTAAATAGTAGGACTTTATTGTTTATCTATTTTAAATATAGTAGTTAGTATCTGCTAATCCCAAACTCCTAATTTATCCCTCCCCCACTCCCTTTGGTGACCATAAATTTGTTTTCTATGTCTGTGATTCTGTTTCTGTTTTGTAAATAAGTTCATTTGTGTCCTTCTTTTACATTCCACATATGAGTGATAGCATAGATTTGTCTTTCTCTGACTGACTGCACTTAGTATGATCATCTCTAGGTCCATCCACGTAGCTGTGAATTGCATTACTTCATCCTTTTTTATGGCTAAGTAGTATTTGATTGCGTATATATATATATATACACACACACAACTTCTCTATCCAATCATCTGCTGACAGACATTTTGGTTGCTTCCACGTCTTGGCTACTGCAAATAGTGTGAAGCCGAATACTCTTGTAGAAAAAGTGTCAGAGCCAAATCATAGAACGTAAGGTAGTTAAATACTGTGGAAAGTGAGCCTGCTGTGCATTTCTAGTTAGATTCCAAGGCTGGTTACTTTGTATGACTTTTTGAGATACTGGTGTGTGGCCATGGGAGGGTCTAAATCTTAGAGAGAGAAGCCAGTGAGTTCATCCAACCATGACTATGTGTCAGGCGGTACATGCAGCAGCTAATTTAATCTTGGCAGTAGCTCTAGGAGACTGGTACCATCATTGTGCCCATTATACAGATGAGGAAGCCGAGTCCCAGGAAATTTTACTGATTTGCTGAAGGTCTTACAGTCAGTAAGAGGCAGGGCAACGGTCTCTTCTCAGATTCCTCGTTACTATTGGCTCTCTTGTATTTTCTTCCCTGGCATCAAAAAAGAGAGAGTGGACTTATGGTTACTGGGGGAAGGAAGGGGGAGGGATAAATTAAGCATTTGAGAGTTGCAGATACTGACTGCAATTTATAAAATAAACAATAAGTTCCTACTGTTTAGCACAGAGAACTATATTCAATATCTAGTAATAACCTATAATGATAAGGAATATAAAAAAGAATATACATGTGTAACTGAATCACTATGCTGTACACCAGAAACGAACACAGCACTGTAAATCAACTGCATTTCAATCAAAAAAAAAAAAGAGAGAGAGGAGTGAGGTCTCGTGTTTTCATCTGAGAGGAACTCAGCAGTGACAATCTGACGGGGGAGCAGGGCTGGCCAGGGGACTTGGGAAGTGGGGCCTGCAGAGCCAGCCAGATCTTTGCTTTTTTTTCTACCTTAGAATGAAGTGTTTTGCTTTCCTCTCACTCCAACCTCAAGTCACTCCCTTGGTGACCCTCTTGAAAGGGACCGAGTTATGAATGGAATTTCAAGGACAACCCACGTGTGAGATGCAGCCACCTAGTCTGTACTGAGTTTGTGAGTTACAATCAGGTGAGTCAGAATTCTTTCCCTGTTGGACCACATACCTTGAATTGTGGCAGGAGGTGGCACAAAGGGGACCAAACGCCATGGGTTTTGGAGTCTGGGAAATGTGAGTTTCAATCCCGATTCAGTCACTAATGTCCTGTGTGACTTTGGATGGAGTTGTATAACCTGCCTGACCCTCAGTGTCCCCTTCTGTTATATGGGGACAAGAATATTTAATACTTAACCTATAGCGTTCCTGGTGCTCCAGACAGAGTCTAGGACAGAGTTGGCACTCAGCGAAGCCTTGTTGAATGAATGAGTGAGTGAGTGAGTGACTAGTTAAGGAAGACTGCAGAGCAGACAGGACCTGAAGGGCTCCCAGAGGGTTGAAATATGTGAAGAGGAGGGAGAGACTGCAGGCAGGGAAATGGCCTGGACAGCGACCCTAGTGGCAAGGATGCCATGTTTAGTGGACAGTGAAAGGCCTGACCCAGCTTCTTAAGGAGGAACGCATGGCCCAGGAGGGGCCCGCCCTGCATTCCTCATCCTTCTTCAGAGACCAGCTGCTCCTGGGTGCTGACAATCACAGTTCGTGAAGCAGGCTCTTCCATCTGCAATCCAATCTTTGCAACAAACTCCCAGGGAGGTAAATATTATTTACCCACCTTTTGCAGGTGAGGAGGCTCCGGCATTAGGAGAAGTGACTCGCCCAGGGCAATGCCTGGATGTGTGTCCTTTGCTCCCCGGTTCCAGATTGTCCGAGCAGAGGCAGAATGCCATGTTAGGGGAAAGTAGGGAAACCAAATTAGATCCCTTTGCTTTCCCCCTCCTGCACCGTCTGATGTAAAAGAAATAAAAACTAGGACAAAAAAAGTCAACGTCATCAGAAAGTAATATTTCTTAGTGTTTTTAAGGCCCTTTAATGCATCCCCAAATAGATGCCTCTCTTCACAGTTTTCAAGGACTGATGTGGTTGGGAAAATTGTTCAGTCAAGTGTTTCTTTGATATAATTCAGATTTAAAAGCTGTGTGTCATATTTCTCATCTGCAGAATAAGAATCTTTCCTCTTTCCTCAGTGTGTTGTTGGGAGGATTAAATGAGTGTGTGTGTAAACACACACACACACACACACACACACACACACTAACCTCGGGACCAGCCCCACTGGAGGTACTCAATAAAATGCGGTCACAATGCTGGTTTTATTGGAGCTGGCAGAATGCCCACCCTGGTCTTCCAAGCATCTCTTGGGCATTTCCACTAGAGTGTCCTCCCATCGCCTTGATTCATTTATTTGACCACTATGTTGCCCTTTAGGCGCTGTGTTAGGTTTTGGGAACATGACAGTGCACAAAGCAGGCAAGGGCTCTGGTCTCTGGGTCCACTCTGGCTTACAGTCCAGTTCAGGAGCCGAACATTGAAAAAAGATCCCCATAATATAATGTTCCTGCTGAGGCGAACATTAGGAAAAAGAGTTCTGAAGGGCAATAGGAGATAAGCAGGTCAGGGAGAGGGGGAAGAGGCTACCTCCAGAGGAAACAGTACATGCCACGCTAAAGAGATGTAAAAACATTCCTTTAACAACCGTAACCAAGTGCCTTGTTTAGGAAGGATGGCCGGCACTGGGAGGAGAGAGAGGCACAGGTGAGAAACTAGCCCTGGAAGAGTGGGGTTCAGGTGATGTTAAACTGGACCTCACACTGGGGTCCAGTTTGAGAAAGAACGCAGGAAAGAAGCTGGAATTCATCAGAGGCCCTGGTGACTGGCTCTGTCTGGAGAAGTTGAGGCAGGATTCCCAAAGGTGGCATGGGAGCTGGGATTTCTTTTATCTATTTGTCAGCAAAAATTATTGAGCATCTCTAAGGTGCCAAGCAGCAGGCTTTGCCGGTGGTGAAGGAGGGAGCAGAAGAGAGAATAGAGGGGACGAAGGTCAGATATTGGCAGTGGGAAAAAAAGAGTTGATCTAGTTCCTATGCCTTTTGTAGGAACAGTGGAGGGGGCCACTTCAGCAGGCGTGAACTGTGTTTGCAAAGACTGATAGAATTGAATGGTTCAGACTTAATAATGATAACTAATACACCTTGCGTGGACTTTGCACGTCCCAGTTTAGAAAGTGTGTGCATTAACTCATGGGACAGTCACAACAGCTCTGCCAGGAGGTGGAACAGGGACTCCCTCTCACATTTTCAAGCCCATGAATTTGAAGCTCAAGAAAGGGAAATGAAATGAAGGATTTGCGTTTCGTGAGACATAGCGCCCATGGTTGGTGATACACTGGCGGGCCTGACTCTTGGATCCATCCATTTAGAATTTGTTTCTTATGAGTTGTTTCCTCCCAATCTCCATCCTCCTCGGAGCTTTTCAAAGTTCCCAGCTGAAGATCGGACCCCGGTACCCACCCCAGACCCTCAACGGGAGCCGCCCTTGGCCGACCTCTCTCTCCAGCTCACCGGCTACAGACGGCATTTACCTGTATCCGCAGTGACTATCTGAAAAGTAACAGAGCTGCGCTTCTTTATAAAATGTACTCCAAGTGGGGTGACCATCTAAGCGCTCGTGTAACTTGGGACACTTCTGAGAGTGAAAGAGGGTGTGATTCATAATCACATGAGGACAACAGGTGTGCGCCAGGACTGTCCCTGGAACCAGGGATGTAGTCACCCTACCCGTCAGCCATCCTTTTCCCTAACTGCGTTCAGACTCTTCCTTCTGTCCTCGCTTTCTTCTGACTCATCTACTCATTCAGTTATTGGACGATCCTCCACTGGACGCCTCTGTTCCCCGTGCGCTGGCCGCCAGGGGTGAAGCACCCTGGCTTCCTTCCAGGAGAAGCCCTGGGTGAACACTGACTAACTCCCGGGACAAGCGGGTACGAGCCCTCTGGTAGCTTTCATTTGCCACCTTCACTTGTGTTAATGCGTAATCAAAGGCAACATTCCTGCAGGGCAGAGGCCACCTCTCCTGTGCCTTCCACCACACGTGCGGCACGCGGGAGTGCTCAGGAAGCTGTGTCCACCAACACCAACCGGCAAGCCTTTCAAAGGGAGGGAAACCAGTGCCCGGGAACGCAGCAGCACTCAGCTAATGATTCCCAGCGGGCCCCCAACTTTCACATGCCTCTTCCCCTTCACTCTCTCCCTTTGTTCCTTGTGTCCTGGAACACTCATCACATAGTGATTCATTATTTGTGAACATTGGTTTCATGCTGGTCAGACCAGAAGGTGGGGGCTGGTCTCCCGGGTCTAGCAGAGGTCCCGGCTCCTGGGGATCTTCACTGCCTGAGGTCCAGGGCAAAGGACTACCTCTGCTCAGAACCTGGGCTTCCTGGTGAATAACCAGGAGCCGGCAGGGACCAGAGAAGGTCTCACAGATTTGGGCTGATGGGTAGGAGGTAGTTACTTGAGTGGGATATCCACCAGGACAGTCTGGCTAAGGGGAAGGAATGAGATGTCATTTCTCCCCGAGTCCTTCCCCAGTTCCCCAGCTCGGCGGCGTGGTGGCCCTGCGGTAGCCCCGCCCCTCCACCGGCTGCCCTATCCCGAGGTGGGTTTGGCCTCAGCTGAGCAGAGAGATCAAATAAGGAGTGGCATTTTCTCTCTGGACTGAATGGAGACCCCATTTCCAGGATTCCAGATGTCCTCAAGGAAAAGGGCCAGGGCTGCCAGTGGCCAGGCGTGCAGAGCCCAGTACTGTGAGGTTCCTGCCTTGATCACTCACTTGGCAACCCCACGCTTGGTGTTTCCTCACCTTTTCACTCTGGGACAGGTGTCACTTGCTAAATTTGCTGCAGGACTGGACCTGCTGGGCGCCTGGCCCTGGGTGGGGCTTGCCTGGGGGACGCCTTTGAAGAGGCAGTGGGAGGAGGAGCAGGTGGTGACAGGAAGGAAGGGAGGGTCCCCTGTGCTAGAAGAGGAGGGAGTGAGAGCTGCAGTGAGGGGCTGCCCCGGGGGGTGGGGGGTGGGGGAGTTGAGCAGCCCACTTCACAGGCTTGTCTCCTAGGACACTCACCCTGAACGGTACCCGCAGCCCAAAAGCCTGAGTTCAAATCCCATCTCTGTCTCCTGCTGGCCACGTAGCCAAGGGCAGATTACCCTGACTTTCTCAGGTTCCTTGTCTGCAAAATGAGGATGCTTATAGAAACCACCTCACCAGGTTCTCATGAGGGGTAGATGGTTTAATGCATGCAAAGCCCTTGGAAAAGTTTCTGAAACAGAGTGTCAGTTCAAAGCGAAACACAGAAACCTGCCTTCACACCTTTTCCCATGTGTTCTATGATCCTGTCTGCGTTCCCTCTGACCACAGTTCCCACCAGCCTTGACCCTGCCTCTCCTAGGCATAGCCTAATCACCTCCCTTATCCATCCATTTCTTCCACAAACGTTATTGTGTATCTGCTACTTGCCAGAAACTGGTCATAGCATATTGTAACACACAGACAAAGTCCCTGCCCTCAAGAAGCCCATAGTCCAGTGGGGTGGATAACACGAGAAGATAATTTAAATCAAACAGAAAGTAACAAATTCCCTGAGAGAGGCAGAGATAAATTGAAGCGGTTAGAACTCGTAACAGGAGAGAGCTTGGAAGGCTGCCTGGAAGAGGTACCATTTAACTTGGGTTGGAAAAGGTAGGTCAGATAATTATAACAATAATAGCTCCCACACTTGAGCATGTGCTTTGTGCCCTGTCCTATGTGCTACTTACGGATTATCTCTTTGCAACACACGCTGGGAGGTGGTACTGTCATTATCCCTCCCTTTACAGACGAAGAAACAGATAACTTGGTCACCCAAGGTTTCATTGCTGACAAGTGAGAAATCAGGATTTGATTCTAGGCTCTCTGGGGCTTGTGGACCCCTTTCTTAGTGGGTACTAAGAAAGCCCTGGCCTCTTTATGCTGGGACTCTCCCCCCTGTGGAGATCCTGGGACTCTTCATCCCCGGGCTACACCCCTGGAATGTGTCTGGCTCAGTGCTTTGGATGGACCATGTGTACATCAGTCATCCAGACCCCAGTTGATCCTCAATAAATATTTGGAGTTCCTTACAGATAGGAAGCCCTCTTCTCAGAGCTTTCCATGCATTAACTCATTTAGTCCTCACAACCACACTATAAGGGAATGCATATAGAGGGAGGAAAAAATAATTGTGCAGGAAGGTTAAACTACTTGCCTAAGATCATATAACTTGGGAGTGGGTGCCCTGGGTAGGGGAAATCCCAGGTCTTCCCAACTCTGTGATCCTGTAGCCTGTCTTCCTTCCTTCCTTCCTTCCTTTTCCTTCTTCCCTTCACCATACCCCTTTCTGCTAGGGTGACAGGGATTCAGCTGGAGTGGAGGTTCCAACAGATGGCCAAGGCAATCTCAAAACAGTACAGTTATTGCATCCCAGGGGTGGGCGTGGAGATCTGGATTTGGAAAACACTGGGCTAACCAGTCCTTGAGAAGATTCGGGAAGTATCTGTATCTTGCTGCTGCTGACTCAGGGAATTAGGCTGGCTGAGTTGCGGGACTTTCAGAGCTGGCTTGTGTCTGCGTGTATCTACTGGAACAGATCCACTGAAACCTTCTTGGAGGCCAGATGTGCAGAGACCTCACTGTAAACAGAAGACCTCAGGTTTACAGAAGACCCAAGCGTAAACTTTCCCTGCTCCTTTCATGTCCTGCCTGCATGTCTCCGTCTCCCCGTCACTAGACTTTAAGCTGCCCTGAAGGCAGAGACCAGATCTTACTCATCTTTGTGTATTTCCATCCCCTCCACGTGCCTGGCATGGTGCTCGGTACGTAGTAGGTGCTGCAAACACCTTAATAGCGTAAAACGTGCTGAACCTCATGTGCCCCGCGTGTGCCTTCCCTTGAGGCTGGTGGCCTGGGTGGCCTCCTTCCTAGCTGTGAGAATGTCACTATTTCATTCACCTCCCAGGGCCTGGATTCCCTACTGCTGTGCAGGTTAAATGAGGTCACAGAGAATTCAATTGTGTTTGGCACTTGGTAAGTATTGCACTCATGTTAACTATCCCTAATGTTATTAACATACCGTTAATATCCTCAAACCATGGGCGTCAGGGAGACCTGGGTCTGAGTCTGAGCTCCTCCACTATGTCTTGGTGAGTTACTGCCCCTCTGTAAGCCTTGATTTCTACATCTGCAAAGTGGGGATACAGTTTCTACCCCATGGGGTGCTGATACTATGCCCGGAGAGCCCTTAGCTTCGGACAGACACATAGAAGTGCTCAGGGAACTCCCCTGGCCTTGAAGATGCCCACGGTGATGACGATTAAGTGGTGAGTCTGTGGCACAATCTGTTTCATACGTGATAAACGGAGCAAGGAAGTCTGTGGGTAGTTTTAGGGCTATTGTCCTCTGGGAAAGCTAGACTTCCTTATTGTCTTGAGGGGCCTAAAATAAACAGTGAAAGACCTTGCATTGGGTTAGCCACCTTGTCCTCCCACCCTTTCCCACCCAGAATCTTCTTGGCCCCTTTGAAAAGGTGTTTCTTGCCCTTTGCCAGGCTTCTGGGACATTTGGACATTTGGGTTCTGCAAAAGCATTGCTCTCTGAATTGTCAAGCAATGCCCCATCCTCCAGTGGGACTTCCATGCTGCTCCAGGCCACCATTAGTCAGCCTGTCATTTCAGGACTGGCCTCTATTGTACTACGCGGGGTTCTTTGCAGCCTTTTCCCTCCGGGAGAGGAACAGCAGAGCCCAGAATGCTTCATTTTTTATTCTCGGGGAGGCAGTGCTTGGCGCAATGGAACCCCAGCTAAGGGGATGGAAAATGCACTCTCCTTTTTCCTCCAGGCCTTACCCAAGCCCTGGTAGTGGCAGAGCCCAGCCCTGGGCCATCTGGGGGGCCAGCCCTGGCACTGGGTGAGGGTGGCAGCCCCGTGCTGTTGAGCAGCAGGCCCTCCCCCAGTTTGAATAAAAAACCACAAGCCATAATACACATAAAATCCTAATGTGACTTCAAAATTCCCTCATCTTTTATTTAGAGGTTATTCCGCCCTTGTCTTCCTTTATCGCTCTTTATATGACTGAAGTGGGTGAGCAGCCCCGAATGAGGCCATCTCGGTGGCTGGGCGGAGGGAGTGTTTATGGGCGCACTTTGGAGAGGCCGTGGCCCCAGGAGTCCCTCCATCTCCCCCCTCCTCCCCTCCCTGAAGCCAGCTCCTTTCTGTTTGGAGGCTGCTGCTTCCCTGCCGGCTCCGTTTTTACATTGTCCTTCCAAATGTGAATTTCATTGTATTTCCAAGCAAAAAGAAGGTGCTTTTCCAGGAAGCTATGATTTCTGAGTAGGCTACAGACACAGCTTTGGCCAAGGCTGGGGCCCCGACACCCCCAGACCAGGCCTTTCCAGTGGAGCCCTTGTTCTCTGAGCTCGGGATCCTTGACATTTAAAGGCCAAGAAGAGCCATGATTTATTCCTCAGCTCAGCTTGGAGGAGGGGGTGGGGAGAATGGAGGGGTTGCTTTTTGCAGGCTAACGTGGTGGTTCTCAGATTCAGTGTAGGTTAAGAGTCACCCAAAGGGCTCATTGAAACATGGAGCCCCGGGCCCCACCCCAGAAATTCTTACTCTAAGTCTGGGAGAGGGCCTGAGATTCTGCACATCCAATGAATTCCCCAGTGATGCCGATGCTGTGGGTCCACAGATTGCACTTTCAGAATCACTGGGCTAGAGAGATCAGTGAATTAAGGGATGTGAGTGTGTGTGTGTGTGTGTGTGAGAGAGAGAGAGAGAGACAAAGACACACACACACACACACACACACACGTCGACTTCACCTTCCGAAGGAAAGTTTCCTACCAGGGTGAAGATGGGCTTAAATTACAGCAAATTGGATTCCAGATTTTAGAACTGGGAGGCCCTGGAACATATGGTTAATGATGCTCAGAATTTCCCTCTACAGAGATTTCAAAGGGTTAGCTATTCTCAGACTTTGGAAGTGCCTTTAACCTGGTCTTGCGGGGACACAGAGGGGATCCTCTGTACTTCACGTCTTTGATATTAAAGAGATCCCTGAGGATGACAGCCACTGTTCTTTAAGCAGCACAGCATGGTGTTGGGAGCCCAGAGTCCAGGGTCAAGTCTAGGGGAATTCATCTTTGTGGTCTGGGGCAAGTTAGGAAACCTCTCTGAGCCTCAGTTTCTTCAACTGTAGAATGGGATAAAATTAGTACTAATTTCAGGGGGTGTCATAAAGATAAAACGAAGTCATGCACGCGAAGTCTCCCAGAGCAGTGCCTGGGGCATCATCAGTTTCAGCAAATAATGCCTGCTGTGATTGTGAGCATGCTCTCTTTCCCGAGCATCTCTTAGATTTGGTGAGCATCTATTGAATACTTACTATGTGCCAAGCTTTAGTATGTTCATTACTGTGTGTAATCATCTGAATTTATTGAAGTAGATGTTCCATCCTATTTTACTGAGGGGAAAACAGCTACTTGGAAAGTTTAAGACATTTGCCCTGGTTATTTAGAAGTCACAAAGCTTACAAGTGGTATATCCGAGATTCCACTTAGCCTCTCTGGTTTGCTTCCTTCCAAAACCCAGATGGAGCTGGAATTTTCTCTTGGCTTTGCTGCAAGGGAGCTGTGTGATGTTAGGCAATATGTTCACCCTCTTTGGCCCTCATCAGATAAGAAGTGAAAAGACTGGGTTATTCATAATGAAGGGAGAGATTTCTTGCAGGGGCTTTGACATTCATAACTAGGGGGCTGGCAGGTGTTTCACAAGGATTTTCTTTGGACCTAGTCAGATTTCATTCCTGTCATCATGAATTCAATGCTTTAACAGTTACCTGTTGAGCATCTACAATGTCCAATACTCTTCTAATCACTGGAGATGGTCCAGCGGTCAAAACAGAGGAAGCCACTCCCCTCCTGGAGTTTATGTTCTCCTTGGAGGGATGGTGGTGGAGGTGGTGGCCATAAATATACAAACACAAAACACAGAACCCCGTAAGCCAATCTTCCAAGAAAAGGAAGTAGTAAGACGGAGGCCCCCAGTTGAAGGCAGGCTTAGAATGTTCCAGAAGCAGGAAGCCAAAGTGGCTGGAGTGGAGTGAGCAGGGGCAGAGTGGTGCAAGGGCAGTGCACGGAGGGCCTTGTGGGCCATGGCACAGACGTTGGTCCTTATTCTCGAGGGAAAGCCACTGGTCTTGTGTAGGTTCCCCCAGAGGCAGATCCTGAGCCGAGGATCTCAGTGTTTCATGTGGGAGGTGATTCCAGGAAACAGCAGAAGAGGAGTGGAGAAGAGAGACAGGAAAGAAAAAGAAACCAACAGAAGGGGCATCATTAAGCTGGACACCACTGAGAGCAGCTAGAGAGTGGTCCTGCTGGGAGCTCTGGAAGCCTGTATAGAGGATGCCTTCGTGTTATTATTATGATCCATCAGCTCCCCAACCATAGATGGTTGAGGGCCATGTCCAAGGGCATTAACCACCTAACATACTCTGTTTGCCCCATGCTTGGCTATGTGAGCATTTCTAGCCAGTAAAACGGCTCTGAGGCAGAGAGTTGCAGGTAAACAGCCTTTGGTTTGCACAGGTAAATGCAGAGGGGACATGGCCAGGGCATCCATGCTTCTATGACACCACTGAGGGTTTCTGAGCAAAGGAATGATGTGATCTGACATATTCAGAAGTGTCACCTTGGATAGTGTGTGGAGAATAAATTGGGGGGCGACAGAAGAAGATGGGAAGAGTTGGAAAATTATTGCAATGAATTATATACATATGATGGCTTGGATCAGGGTGGTGATGACAGAGGTGGGACATTTGGCTGACATTTTGAGTGGATTTTGTAAGTGCAATCAAAACCCACACTTTTTTAAGCATCAGTGACTGTCCACTGTAGTGCCGGGTAGGTTCTTACTTAATTTCTTTTCATCTTCTTACACGCTAAGAGTTGAAGTCTGAATTCAGCACTAAATATATTCAAACAGTATGCAAACTAGCTCATTTGTGCATTGACTCCAGAAAAGTCTGTTAGTCTTCCTTTTTAGAAACAAGTATCAAATGCTTCTGACAGCAAGACTCCAATGACATGGTTAAGATTATAGAGGCTTAAGAATATATTTTTAAAAAGTCTTGAACCTTAAAAACAGTCAGCGTTTGGTTCTCCAGGTAATGGGTTTAGGGATCTACTCTAATTCAGTAGTTATTTGAGAATGTGTTCAGCTTAAACCGTTATATAATAAATGCTTGCTGAACTAAATTGAATCGGCTTATTAAAAAGCCACCGCATTTCAATCTTTAGCTGTGGGAAAGTTACCAAAGCTGCCTATTTTTGGTTGCACAAGATTTGCTCGCCTGCTCTCGCTGTGAGGTAGCTAATGTTCACCGCATGCCTACTATATGCCAGAAATTTACATGAAGAGTTTAAGTTAATTTGAAAATGCCTCCCCCCAAGGATCCTGCCTCCTGGTATTCACACCCTTGGGTCTATGTGGCAGGACGGATGGTTGGTCACTTTGGAGATGAAAAGACACCGCAGCTTCCATCTTGCTACTTCTTTTTCTCTCTTGGGTCATTCACTCCATAGGAAGCTCACTTCCATGTCTTGAGTAGCCCCAGGGGAAAGCGCACGTGATGGGGACTGAGACATCCAGCCAGCAGCCACATTCATGAACTCAGCCAGTCCCTCAGATGACTGCAGCCCCCGATGGGAAACGACTGCAAGATTTGAGGGATAGAGAGTCAGAACCACCCTGCTAAGCCACGCCTAGCTTCCTGATCTTCAGAAAATGTGTGAGATTAAATATGCTTGTTTTAAAGCACTAAGTTTGGGGGTAATTTGTCACACAGCAGAAATAACTGATACGATTCCTGTCATCATTCTTTGGAGAGAGGCCTTGTTTTCTCTCTTTTATAGACAAGGAAATCAAGGTTTGAAGGGCTTAGTGTCCTGAGACGGTATAATTTATTGTTTCAACTGGCACACTTTGAACATGAAGGGATGTTCTTGTTAACTACACTGGGACAGCAGCTGTGAACTTGGACACTCACTCTCTGGCAAAGTATAAGGAATGGTCACTTTAATTTACCAAGCATCTGAGCTGGGAATGGTCCAAGGTGGGCCTGTGCCTAAAGTCTGTACCTCCCATTGTCCTGGGCTTTCTCACTGGCTACGTCCTAAGCACATGGGAATAGTAGGAAGCCAGATATGAGAAGCTGAAGGCCTGGGCCAAGGTGAAGCCTTTGTCTTTTACTCTGTGTGAAGCAGGAGACACAGAAGACTTATGAGCAAGGGAGTGACGTGATCTGATTTAACTTTTTTTCTGGCTGTTGTGAGCCATGGTGCAAAAGGATTCAGCCCTCAAGGAGCTCAGAGCCTAGTAGGGGAGAAAGCCCAGGAAATATTTACAAAAGTTAAATAAAAGGCTGGGATAGAATCTGTCCTGAGGAGAGCGTTTGTGTCTGGATGGGGGCAGCTCGGAGGCGGTGTCAGGAAATCCTTTGTAGAGGTGGTGTTGAGAGATGAATGGGCCGTAGTCACCAAGGACAGAGAAGAGGGTGGTCCAAGCAGAGAGACCAGCTTAAGGGAAGGTGTGGAGGCTTGATGGAATGTGGCATCTTGGGGGAGCCACAAACAGTTGTTAGGAGCTTCAGCAAATGGCGTGAAGTGGAGAGTGTCAGGACCGGGGAGAGTTCCTGACTGTGCAGAGCATAAGGTGCGGAGAGAGAGTCTGGAGCCATGTCTGGAAAGTCTTGTCAGCTCCGCAAAGCCCCAGAAAAGAAGCAAGGGGGGTCCTTCAGGGCTGTCAAGCAGAGGGAGATTGTGACCAGATTAGAACCATGGCTGAAGTGTAGACACAGGTTAATCTGTAGAGTCCTCGCCTTTCAAGTTGCCCCATATTCTGCCAGGAAATGGTTTGAGGAGTGTGATTTTGCCAAAGCACGATGGTATCTTGGTTACACTCCACCCTCCTGAGCCATCCCGTGCGGTGAGAGAGGGCTCACAAACAGGTCTTCCGTCAGCACCAAGCCATGGGTGGGGTCTCCAGCCTGGCTGTAGCCCCAGGTGCTCTGTGATCACGTCTTCATCTCAGGATGAGGGGAGAAGGTGACGGTGGTCTCACCCACCCACCCAGATTACCTAGTGTCTGCCCCCCCGCAGTAGAAATGGGGGCTTCTGGAGCATCTGACTAGAGAGAATCTTGCTGCACGTATGGCCTGGGACAAACCTAAGGTCTCTGAGGACACAGAGTGCAGGTGACAGCCAGCAGCAAGTCAGTGAGCACATCTCATGATGCCAGTGCTGTCCAACAACGAGAAGCACTAGCCAGACAGCAGTGATGCACAGGAAGGGGGTGCAGGGTGATGGGGGAGGCTGCTTCAGAGGGAGGCCCAGGGAAGCCTCCGGAGAAACTGGGAAGGGAGGTAGTGAGGCGTGAAGGGGCCCAAAGGAAACGCGTCCGGGCAGAGGGGATAGCAGGGGCAAAGGCCATGGGGTGGGAAGATGCGTGGTGGGCTTCAGAGGCAGGTCAATGTGGCTGCCCTGAGGTGGGGGTAAGATGAGGGAGGTTCCTGAATGAAGTGGGACTTGTTCATGAGTCTAAGGGTGGAGGATTTTGAACTGGGAACATGTGATTGGATTTATGCCCCCAAGCTGTCACAGTGGCCTCTGTATGGGGAACAGTGTAAGTAAGGAGCAAGGCCAGAAGGACGTGGTCCAGGAGGTGGTTGTGTAGAGGTCCAGGGGCCTTGGATGCTCGTAGGAGGGTGGAGGGGCTGAGCTGGTCAGACTGGGGCTCTGTTTGGAAGGTGATCCAAAAGGCTAGGAGATGATGCTCTGTCGTCCCACCACATTCACTGTGCTCATCTCCTGAGGATGCAGAAAGGAGATCATGTGATTCCTATCCCCAAGGAGCCTGCATTCTTATGGGGAGAGACACCCAGCCCAATGGTCCCAGATACCAGCTGAGAACCCAGAGGAAATATCACCAGGACGAGACCAAGAATGACCTCACAGAGCAAATGGCTTTGGGTCAAGTCTTGAAGACGGACCAGGATTTGCTACCTGGTCAGGAAGCAGAGGAGAGAGGGCCTTCCTGGCAGAGGGAACAGCCCGTGCAAAGGCACAGCTGCGTGTTCAGTCTCCTCTTCCTTCTGGGAAACCTGAGACCCCTGGGCCCGACTGTGGTTCCCAATGATACTGCCAGTATCCATGGCTCCAGAAACATTGCTATTTGGTGGATAAAAACCAGCATGGGATGTTTGGGGGACTGCAAGTTGGCTTGTAGTCTGGAGCCTAAAATGCGATGAGGCATCTTAGGCAAGATGGCTCCAAATTCTCTACATTGAAGGGTTTTGGGGGGGTCATTGAGAGGACCATGAAGTTGTGTCAGCACAGCCCTCTACATAAGACTGGGGAGTAGACCACCCATGCTCATCACAGGGCGCTGCTAATTAAGGTGATGGGGGGGTGCAAGTCCCCACGGGCTCCTTGGTGCCCCCTGTGAGCTTGTCTGGGGAACTTGAAGGCAGGGGAGAGAGTGTCTGTCTTGCTAATGAGTCTTGATGAGGTAAACAAGGAGCCTTTGAAAGGGTTCTTGAAGATGAGGGAGAGGTTTGATGAGCCTTCTAGAAAGTTCACTCTGCAGCTTTGAGGAGGGTGGAGTGGATGAGACAAGGCAGTAGCTGAGGGAAAGGGCAGTCAAGGCTGTTGCAAGTGTCCACTGCGCTCTTCCCTTTGTAGTCCTTTCTTTGGGAACCACCTCCTTGAGCCCCTGTTCTTGTCTCTACTGGTTCACCTGAGCCCTCAGGAGCGGAGCTGTGGCGGGAGGGGGCTAGAGTACACAGGAAAGTTCAGAAAATTCGGTGGAGGGAGAAGTGAGGAAGGATGAGAAGCCAGCCCCCATCCTCCAGTTGCTCCGCCGGTAAGCCCCGCCTCCCCAGCACAGTCGAGCCTGGCTGTCTTGGCAGCGGGCATAGGAATTGGCCCCCGGCGAGTTCCCCGGGTAAAAGGTGCAGCCTGGGCGTGGACCGGTTTCCTTGTGAAGGCTGCTGCTTCCCCTCGGGCTCGGCCTCGCCGCTGCTGAGTCATCTGCAGGCTGCAATCTGTCCGTGGAGGAACTCTTGCAACACGGAGTGTTGGCTCCCAGGTAAACAGGCGCCGTGGGCGCCCGGAGCCGCGCTTACGTCTGTCTTCTGGGGAAGCCTCCCACCTCGCTGGCCTTCGGGCTATGCCTCCACCCTGCCTGTCTGCATTGCTCTCTGAGTCTGCCCTGTCCTTCCCTGGGAACCAGGTCAGGGGCCCCGCTGGCAGGTGTCAGAGGGCATGAATCAGGCCCCTGCAGGAGGAGGCGGGAGCGCTGGGCTCAGGCCAAGCGGGAGGGTTAATTGGCTGATTTATCTGGTCAATAGCCAATCTATTAAACTCCCTCGAGAGAATTAAGAACCTGCCAATATGATGGGTCATCTCTTTGTGGGAGAAGTTTAGGTAACTGGGAACCACATTTTGATCAAGAATGACAGTTGCTTTTTCCATGCCATTAGTGGAGAATTGAGTATCACGCCGGTCGGTGACTTCAGAGGGGGGATAGCTGGCTGTCATTTTGGCTGGTGGCTCAGCAAGGCAGTGTATCCCTCTCATTGGCCTATGACTTTCAGGTTGATGAGTTTTCCAAGGCAAATTTATTTGTGCTGAGGCCCAGGTTAAGGTTTTCAAATGGTTCATACATAAGATCTGATAGCCTGTGAACTGCGTTTCTCTTCTACACTGATGTCAATTTGATTCAACAGACCACTACCAGGCCTCATTGACACATCCTGGACAGAGTGATCAATCCTGGGGACTTGGCAAGTGAAACACTCAGTCCAAGGCTCATGGTCCAAGGCTGGACTTATACACAAACAACAAAGAGAAATGATAGTGCAGCGTGATATGCTGAAGGCAAAGGAGGAATTCATTCTGGTGGATAAAGCAGGGAATCAAGGAAGGCTTCCTGGAAGAAGCAAAATCTTACATGGAGTGTGGAAGGATAAATAGGAATGAATGTTCTCCACCTGTGGTCTATTTGATGGTCCATTTGGCCTCCCATCAAACTTGTTCTGAGTATAAATGATGAATTCAATTCTAACATTAATAAAAAGAAGAAAGATTTCACTAGCATGGCGAGTAAATTCATCCCAGCCCTCTTAGTAACTTTGTTCTCCTATAGCTCTACGGAGTCTTTGCCCTGTGATCCACACTGAAAAAATTGTAAGACCCTGCATGAATGAACATCTGATAAGCTCACGAGCTGGAAATAATCTATGGGGCGTGGAATTGGGATGTTGAGCTGTGTAATTCCTCTTACTTTTCTTTCTCAAAAGTACTGTGATTACTCCAAGAAAAGGACAGTTTCTTACATATCTTTCTGTCTTCCAAAGCCAGCCCATGTCGGTCACCTTATTTTACAACCGTGGTATATTCTCACGGTTTACCTTGTGTCTCTGTTCCCAGGTGGAGTCCTGAGCCCACAGCCCATGTTCCACATGTGGGCTTTTGGGAATGTTCTTTTCTGGTTCAGAAGTCTGGATTCTTTTTGCTTGTTCCAATAAAATAAAGGTTAAAATTTTCAAAGTCTTTGCAGACCAACCTTTCTAATTACTTGGCTAAGCCCCCTGGAAGGACTCTCCAACTTGCTTCATTTTCCTTGTTGACTGAAGTCACCCAGGACCATATATACAGACTGGGCATGGGCTTTTACCAGGGTTCTGGGACCAGAGGAAGTCTGGGGGATGCCTGGCCAAACCAGTGCTCTGCTGGAGAACCTTGGCCTCAGCCAAAGAAAATTCTGTTTAAGGAAGAAAGGAGAACCCGACCACTACATCAGGCTCCATCAGACCCCTCTGGTGCTCTAGAAGCTGGCCCGATTCTCCCTGTTTCTACCACTCTGCAAGTTGGGCTTGGCTGAGGGTGGACTTCCCCAGAAGTGTGGCAGACAAGGAGGAGAGGTCCGCAGCTTGCCATTGGTGTCATCTTTATCAGTCACCCTGTGTGTAGAGTTGTGGAGCTGAGGGGAGAAGACGACAGAAAGCACGTGGACCACCAGAGTTCTGTCTATAATTGTGCATTCAATATAGAATCAACACGCCAGTCTTGAGATGCTGGGCCCTGGGCTGGGCACTGGGGATACATCCCAGAGCTGCGGCCCTGGCTTCCAGAGTCTTATCACCTTGTTGGGGAGAGAGATGTCAACAGATAGGGTAGCAGATGGTCAGTCCTGGGTTGTGACATCACGAGTGTAAGCCACTGTGAGCTGAGTTTGGAAGGATATGTAGAAATTGCTCAGAGTGGGCAGGGAGGCTCCAAGCTGAGTGATCAAAAGTGGAGGGGCTAAGAAGAGAAAATGGAGAGATAAGTGAGATTCGGCAAAGAGGAGGCCAGCAAGAAGGAGCAACGTGTGAGCAGGTGAAGGCTGGTTGTCCAGGACCGAACGTGAGAGGGAGGTGGGTTTCTGAGCACACCTGCTCCACCTGCAGAAGCAGAATTCCCTCTTGTCACCTTTTAGTGGGGGGTGGGCAAATATACAGCGTTTGGAGGCAGTGTTTTCACTATTGAGCACCTCTGGCCTTTAGAGTTCTGAATAGTGATAATCGTTACTATCTGTAAGGCAGTTAATAAATATCAAAGTGCATTCTCACATGTCATCCATTGTAGGCAGCCTGGGAGGACGTAGGGCGAGAGGTAATGGGGAAACCACCCACAAGCTAGGTGACCTTTGGAAAATCACTTAACCTTGCTGAGTCTCAGTCTTCCTACCTATCAAATGGGAATAAAGACACCTACCTCATCTGGTGGATGCGAGGTCTACGTGAAATAAGTGCATGGAGGCCCCCAGGAGTTCCCTGATACCCTATCACCATCCATCTGTTTGCATGGTTATCCCTGTGGGGTAGGAGTCCCGTCACCCCACTGCCAGCTGTGTCAGGCCGTTCATCCTCAGATCCACCTTCCCGAGCTTCCGAGATGAAGCACCTGCTGCCGTCCCCCAGCATGGGTGTGCCAGGGGTTGGTAAATGAATCCTCGTTCATGCCTGTCAGTTAGGGGGCACTGTCTTTAAGATGGGTCCAAAGCTGAAACTGGAGGGTAAGTGTCCGCCAGTCATGTCGTTTCTGCACGATTCACAGTCCCCTGGGGCATCTCTGTCGACTTCACCCCACTCAAGTGCCTTGGATGAGCTCCCCTCCCTCCTGACCACTCGTGTTCACCTGCTTTCCTTGCCCTCCCTGAATCTGCTTTTGCATTTGAAACTGGAATTCCCTTAACCTACCGTTCCTCTGATCCCCGAACTCCACCTCCCTCTGCTATTTTCAGAATTGCATACAGATTTTATTGATTGCATGATGACCTTAGTCATTCACACCCTGATTTCTAAGCCACATCCTTTGTTGGAACCTTTTCACATTTGCCCTTAGACGTGACCCGCCTCTTCCCTCTGGCAGCTTCCCTTACCCTTTTCCTCTTTCAACCTTTATTGACTGTCCGTCAAGCGAGGGGCTCTGTGCAGAGCATTCAAAGATGACTAAGACACAGGCCTGTGGGCACAGAGAGACCATCAGAATGCACCCTGGAGAGTGTTAGGGTGTGGAAGCAGAGCCTATGAGAGACCAGGGCCACCCTGCTAGGGCTGGGGACAGGTCTGGGAGGGGATGGCACACTCATGTCGGCAGAGGGAATGTCCCACCCAGAGGAAGAGAGTCCCTGGGCTGCCATAACAAAGCATCGCTAACTGGGTGGCTTAAAACATCAGAAATTCATTTTCTTATACTTCCGGAGGCTTGACATCCAAAACCAAGATGTTGCCAGTGCCGTGCTCTCTCTGAAGGCTCCAAGGGAGACTCTGGTCAATGCCTTTCTCCCAGCGTCTGGTGTTGCTGGCAGTCCTTGGCGTTCCTTGGCTTGGAGATGCATCACTTCCAGCCTCTGCCTGCGTCACCACATGGCCACATCTCCTCCTGTGTCTCTATGTCTCCTCTCTTCTTGTAAGGACACCCTACTCCAGTGTGACCTCATCTTAACATGCTTCCATCTACAAAGATGGGAGTTAACACACATCACAGTCAGTTTGAAGTGACCAAAACAGAGATGGCACTTTGGGGACAGACCCTCCCCACTCTCCAGCCAGCCTTTCTCTGTTCCTAGAGGTGCTCAGAGAACACTTGAGTGATTTCAGCCTCCTAGCCTGTCTCCTATCCTCTGCTTCTTGTAATTGGAAGTCAGACCAATTAGAGATGTTTGGTCTAATCTCTTGAGAGGACCTCTCATTACGGACCTACCGGGCTGGTGTGTTGATGTTACCTGGGAGAGACTGTCATTACTGGGATGAGGAGAGCAGAGGAGAGAAATGGAGTTTGTGCTGATTAAACACGTGTCATCCAAAGACATAACTAAGGCTTGACGGTACTGTTCAGGGTCTATTTCCCTTGAAATGCTTCTTGAAAGACAGCGGCTCAGAAGAATGAGCAAGATGGGATTCACAGAGATAGCATTTCAAAAGGGAGCGTAGGGACAGTGAAGCTAAGAGTGAAAGAAGGGGAAAGTGCAAAGAAAGAAAGGAAGGAAGGAAGGAAGGAAGGAAGGAAGGAAGGAAGGAAGGGAAGAAGGGAAGAAAGGAAGAAAGGAAGAAAGAAAAATCACCGAATGCCTCTGCTCTATGTATGGATCTTTTGGGAGGCAAACTCTGTCTGCAAAGTATGTGTTTGTGTTTTGAGTGACTCAGCTTCCAGAGACAAGTTTCAACCCATAAGCTCAGTTTAAAAGTAAATAAAATAACATTGGAGGAAATTCATGATGCCGTGCCCCCTCTTCTATAACAACTTTTCCTTTGAAATTCAAAATATACATTGCTTTAAAAAATGACACACTAACCCCCTACCTAGTGAGCTGAATGGCCTCCTTCACAGCTTCGTAGCAGGGGAACGGCTTCAGAGGGACTTGCTCACCTGCGTTCATGTGGCCAGAGAAGCAAATGGAGGTGGTATTGATTTGGGGTGAGGTAGGAGGTGCCCCCAGCACAGTTCCCGGAAGTCAGCATCAGGTGTGAGAATAATAAACATTCATTGAGTCAATACGTATTTACTGAGCCCCTACTATGTATCCGCATTACGTGACAGCGTGAATATTCTCACTTGTTCCATGTAAAGGGATTTGGGTAGGAAAGCACCAGGGCTCCAAAGACGAGTCAGACTGCACCTCTGGAGTGCTGAGGAGAAGGTCGCTAGTGGTAAACTAGAAAGCCCCAGCGATTCTTCGGTGGAACAAACCAGATCATTTGAACCACGATGGTTCCTCCCGTGATGCTGGATGGTGATACAGCAGTGCACTTTTAGGGGGGCTTGTATGTGTATGATGCACCTTAATTCAAATGTAACACGCAGTGGACTCATGGAGAGACTGACTGAATACTTCAAGGGAGAGGATGTCCTCCTGTCTACACAGTGTCTGGCCTCAGTCAGCCTTTGGATTGTGTTTGCTGAGTTCTTCCAGCAACAAATATTTGATCGATTGATCGATAGATAGATTACTTGTTTGAGGTAACTTTGGTTTATAATATGAGTTCTCTGTCTGGAACATACTATTTCTACTTCCGTATACACTACGGTGTGCTTACCACCAAAAATTTAGTTTCCACCTGTCACTGTAGTGTTGACCCCCATTTACCCATTTTGCTGCCCCCCTAGTCGCCTCTGGTAACCATTACTCCACTCCCTGTTATCTACGTGTTGACTTTTGTTAGATTTGTTTAGTTATTTATTTGTTTTTTAGATTCTGCATATGAGTGAGATCACGTGGCATTTGTCTTTCTCTGTCTGACTTATTTCACTTAGCATAATACCCTCAGGGTCCATCCATGTTGTCACAGACGGCAAGATCTCATCTTTTTCTGTTATAACTGAGTACTATTCCATTGCATGTATATATACTACGTCTTCTTTGTCCGTTCACCAGTTGATGGGCACTTGGGTTGTTTCCATATCTCGGCTGTTGTAAATAATGCTGCAGTGAACATACGGCGGCATGTAACTTTTGGAATTACTGTTTTTGTATTCTTTGGATGACTACCCCGAAGTGGAGACACTAGATCATAGTGTCATTTTATTCCTAATTTTTTGAGGACTCCCCATACTATTATCCATGGTGGCTGCACCAATTGATATTCCCACTGACAGTGAGTAAAGGTTCCTCCCCCAAACTCATTTCCTTTCCACTGTGGACATGTTACTGAAGGTGGGTTCGTGTGCCCACCATGCCAAGAGGCCAAACAAACAGAAACACGAGTTTGGAGCAGAGAAAGTTTATTGCGGGGCCGAGCAAGGAGGACAGGGTGGCTCCTGCCCAAGAAAACCCCAAACTCCCCAAAGGGCTTCAGCAAAGCATATTAAACACCAGGTAATGGAGGAGTGATCAGCTCGTGCACAATTCTGATTGGTTGATGTAGAGGTAACAGGGCGGTTGGTCAAAACTGTCAACCCCTAGGCAGCAGAAGCTCTGGGGACCGTGTGCTCTGGATCATCAAGTAGTTAATTTCTTCCCTTGGGTGGTGGTTTTTAGCATCTGAAAAACTCAGGAAATATACATGAGATAGTATTGTCTGGGTCCTTCAGAGAGGAGCTCCAGCAGAGGATGGAGGGAGGGGTCTGACCCTGGAAGGCCCTACAGGGTCCTGCTCAGTTACAGACACAGACCTGGGCTACATTTCCCAGTCTCCTTTGCAGTTAGGTGGGGCATGGGGGTGGAATAGTGAATGCCACTTCCAGGCCTGGCTCTCACATAGTCCCCTCTGCCTCTCTGGCTGGGGGCTGCGGGTCCTGTGAGGGAGAGTGAGACCCTAGGGAATGGCAGGGCCTCAGGGCGGAAGGTGACTGAGTCCTTGAATAACTGCACGGGGGACCACTAGACCACACGCAATGAACTGTGATGTGAGTGAACGAGAAACCATGTCTTATGCCAGTGGCTCTCACTTGGCAATGTCTGAAGGCATTTATGGGGTCACAAAGGGGTGGTGGGGTATATGACTGGCATCTAGCCTGCAGGGGCTGAGGATACTGCTAACCATCCTACAGGGCACAAGATAGTGCCCGCAACTGAAGTAGTGTAGGAACACAAATGTCAACGGTATCACTGAGATTTTAAGGACTATTATAGCAGCCAGCACTGGTGCACACCTGGACGAATACAACGGGGAACTGCTATGGTAGGATCATTTATTGACCCATTCAACGAAGTTTTGAACATCTACCACGTGCCAGGCAACTCTCTGGACTGTGATGAGCAGAGAACCAAACAGGCAAAATCTTTGCTGTCATGAAAGTCACATTCTACGGGGGAGGCAGGCAAGCAGTAATGACAATCATGTAAAATATATAGTCTATCAATAGGAACATCTGCTACAAAAACAGTAAGGCGGGATCTGGGGGAGGGATGACTGTATGAAAATATTACTATTCAAACATTTTATTGAAACTCAGCTCGTTATGAATCCTACATGATGGTGGTGACACTCACACCCATCTCCAGCCTGGCCCTCTTTCCCTAAACCTGAGACCCAGACAGTCACCTGTCTGTTGGACACCTTCACCTGGATGTCTTTGTGCGAAACTCCACGTGTCTCAAGCTGAATCCATCATCTTTTCTCCCCCAGTTTGATTCTATCTGTCAAGCACAGAGTCACCCCCCAATTTAAGTCCAGATCCCCCTCACTCCTTCATTATCACCACCAAAATCTTGCTGAATTTACTTTGAAGTATTTTTGGAACTTTTTCCCTCTTCTTCAACACAGCCTTCATTCTGACTCCCATCATCCCTGCCTTAAACAATCATAGGAGCCTATGAAATGGTTTGGCTAAAAATAAAAGAGGCTCAGAGAGTAGGTCCATTGCCCAGGGACACACAGCCAGTAAACGCAGTGCCATGATTTAATGTTGGGTCTCTCGTGTTCAAAAATCCCACCCGTCAGCGTCTCAGCCTTTGAAGATCTTGTCCAGGTCTCCTGGCGGCGGGGGTGGGGCTGGGGGCTGCATATGCCTCAGCCTGCTCTCTCTGCCCCTGATAATGCTGAGGGCTAGAATGTCAACCGATGTCACCGCCACCTTTGGAAAAGTCAGCCAAAGCCACACCAGGAGGCAGCATATGAGCCACAACCACCCCTCAGCTAACCCACCTATAGTTGGAAGAATTACGTTGAATTCACTTACGGGTGCACCTCAGTGTATACTCAGTAAGCAGAAGAGATCTTGTATTTCGGAGCACTTTGTTACTTGCAAAATTCTCTCTGGATGCAGATAATAACATTGGGGTACCCCATACCCCAGGCTTCATGTTTGCCTGAGGAGGGGATTCTGTGAAGTACAAACCTTTTCTAGCATCTCTTCCACACTCACTAGGGCAGACGGTCTGGGAGAAGGACTGAGCAGAATCATCTTAGCACTTTTCCCCCTGGTTGGGGGCAGCCTGCCTGGGACACACCCTTTCTCTGCCCTCCAGTCTCCAAGCTCACTGGGGCAGGCTCTGCCTGGGGAGACCTCAAATTTTTCAGCTCAGCCAGGATGGATGGTAAGTCTGCCTAATGCAAGGTGATAAAGTAACACACCCTCTTGTAACTCTACAACTGTAAATCTCAATTCTTTAATTAGATTTATCAGTAACCAATCTCTCTGGGAGATAGTTTGACCACCATCTGAGTCTTCTGTGTCTTAATTCTCCATTGGTTCTGAAATTAAGAAAGGAAGCACCTCCCTGGCCCTCCTCAACTAAATAATCATGGTAGTAAATATTAACACGGGTTCTAAGAAAATTGGTATTATTTTAACAAGTGTCTACTCCGTACTTATGCCCAGCTAGGAGCTATGCCTGGCCTGAGGGTATAAATGGAATAAAACACAGCTCCGGCCCCCAGGGAGCTCACAGTCCACCAGGGAACTGCTGAATAAAGAGCTAGTCTTTCCAGGGGGGTGAGAATAGCTCAGTGGTAGAGAGTATGCTTGGCATGCTCAAGGTCCTGGGTTCAATTCCCTGCACCCCAACCCCTACCAACAAAAAAAAAAAGAAAGAAAGAAAGAAAAGAGAGCTAGTCTTTCCAGAAGAATGTGATGAGACAAGTGATTAAGATAGAGATAAACAGAGAACAGTGTGTGGGCCCAGAAGGTGGGCACTTGGCCAGGCTGGAAGGGTCAAGGGTGCAAGGTTTTAGGGAATCATTGCTGGAGAGGATAGAACCCGATCCAAGGCTTGAGGAGTTAATAATGCCAAGAAAGAGAGGAAGGATGCTCCAGGCAGAGGACATGATGTGGGCAAAATGTGTTGAGCATGAAATTTGTAGCTGAAGCTGGAGAGGAAAATGATGCTCAGATTATGAAGGGCCTTGTATGTTACGGATGGGGTTTTTTTTTTTTTTTTTTTATAGCAGGTGGGAGGTGGGTGATGGAAAGGCATTGAATTATTTTAAACTCCCACGGTTTAATTTCCCTATGTGAATGGCTGCACTTAAAGAGGCCAGGAGAGGCAAATGTGGAGCCAGGGAATCCAGGTGAAGTGTACAGACTGAGCGAGTTAATTCATGTCAAATGTATGGCACCGTGCCTGGCACCATCACACTACTGGGGAAGTATTAGCTATTGTTGTAGTCGGTCAGAACGGTCTAAGTCAAGGGTCAGCCAACTTTTTCTAGATCGAACCAGATAGTAAATTTGTTAGACTTTTCATGTCATTAGGTTTGTCTTGCAATTACTCAGTTCTGTTATTGTATTGTGAAGGGAGCTATGGGCAATGTGTAAATAAATCAGCGTGGCTGCATTCCAGTAAGCTTCGTTTCTAAAACTACAGCCCACAGGCTAGTGGTTTGTAAAGGTTTATTCTTATTTCTATTATTATCCGTCAGAATGGGCTAGGTAATGCTGCATTAACAAACAACTCCAAAGCTTTAGTGGTTTATAGAAAGAAGCGTTTTGTTCTTGCTCACAACGCATATCCACTGCAAGTTGGCTGGGAGCTCCACTCCATAATTCCTCATTTTGAGACTCAGGCTGATAAAGCAGCCAAATATTTCTGGTCTCTGAGGGAGAAGGAGAGAGAACTTTTGAAGGTCTTACAGCAGTAATTAAGTGATCCTATATAGAAGTCCACGCAGCACATCCACTCACAATTCGTTGGCAGGCACGAGGCACATGGACCCACCTAATCACAAGAGGCCTGGAAAATGCAATCCTACCACATGCCCAGAAAGTGGGGAGCTGGAAATATCTGGCAAACATCACTAATGATTTCCACATTATTATTACTTAGCACTAAGCTTCCACGTCAACATGTTACGGCTCAGGCCACGGGGAGAAAGAGACATTCTCTGCGTGTAATTCTAAATCATTGAGGGACAGAATCTGATCAGCTCAGCTTGAGCCAGGGTCCCGCTGTTGGACCAATTCACTAAAGCAGGAATCGGGTGTCCTATTGTCAACTACGGTTGGTGGGAGCCCATTGTTTGGATGGGAGGTGGTGGAGAAAGTTAAAGGGGTTATTTTAAGTTGGGTAATTACTCCCACATTCATATACCTCAGAAAAGTGGCAGATAAGAACAGTTCAGCTTTCTGAGAAGGTGGTGAGTGGAAAGATGATGTCATATATAAATGAAAGCAAAAAAAAAAAAAAAAAAAAGAGCTGTCATGGGAAAATGAGGCAGAAGTCCTGGTTCTGTGGTTAACCAGATATGTGACCCGGGGCAAGACACCGCAAAAGCTCTTGAGGCCTCAGTTTCCTTATCTGTGAAACATACATTTTAGTAAAACGGTAGAGAAAACAGTATGGTGTTCTGAGAAAAATGAAGCATGTTAAGATGACCTGAAGATTAAATGAGACAATGGATGTGAAAATGCTCAGCAAATCATACATAAGAGTATTCATGTGTCTCCTTCGACTCCAGCTTTGATGAAGCTAATCTGATTGGTGGAGTCTGTTTATTTTCTCTTCTTTCTTGCTGCCATTGATACCCATAACTCACAAATATACACTCTTCTGGACCTGTGGCATGAACAGCGCTGATTCTCCAAGCAGATGGCCCTTTATGAGATGTCATGTTAAAGGGACAGTATCCCAAATGGTCTCCCCCACTGACATGTCTGGGGCTCTCATCCTCTGGGCTGTACGTTATATTCCCACGAAGCCATTGTTTCCAGAGGAGCTTGATGATGCAAACATTTCATCCATCACAAGGTAGAAGCAGACGACATATCTGATCACCTGGCTTGGGATGGAAACTTGAAGGAACGAGACACAGGACAGATGTGGCTGCATGTTGGAAATTGGAATCACCAGAGGAGTCCAGAAGAGTACTGATGCTTGGGACCTGCCTGCGGAAATTCTTATTTAATTTGTTTGTAGTGTTGCCTGATTCGGGTTATGTTTAAAAGCAGCCCAGGTGATTCTCATGTGCAGTCAAAGTTGGAAGCTTCTGGATTAGAGCGCAGGGAATGATTTGAGAGAGCAGATCTATCTGAGGATCTGTGATATGACCCAGGACAGACAAGAGAGGGCAGATAAGGTACCAGGGTTTCTGGAAGAAATTTTGAAAGAGGGAACATGAGATGAAAAAGGAAGAAGATGGGGAAAGCAACTTGACCCAGGCCTCATCTAAGCATAAAATGATCGTGAAATTTGGCAGAAAAAAGTGGTGACAAGAGAGGTGATTTCTATTCTCACTGCACTCCTGTGATGGTTAATTTATGTGTCAACATGGCCGGGCCACAATACCCAGATACTCAGTCCAGCATTAGTTGAGATGTTTCTGTGAAGATATTTTTAGATAAGATTAACACTTAAATCAGTAGACTTTGGAGGGAGGGTATAGCTCAGTGGTAGAGTGGGGTTCCATCCCCAGTACTTCCATTGAAACAAACAAATCTACTCATTTTATCTCAGTGAAGAATGTGGACTAAATCAGTAGACTTTGAGTAAAGCCAATTACTATCACATGGGAGGGCCTCATCCAATCAGTTGAAGACGGCAATAGAAAAAGACTGACTTCTCTGATGCAAGAAGGAATCCCACAAGCAGACTTGACTTTGGACTTGAACTGCAACTCTTCCCTGGGTCTCCAGCCTACCAGCTTACTCTGCAGCTTTTAGATCTGCCAGTTTCCACAACTGTGTGAGCCAATTCCTGAAAATTCCTTTCGATCTCTCTCTCTCCGTAGACACATCCTATAGGTTCTGTTTCTCTGAAGAACCCTGACTGGTACAATCCCAGTGAAGTGGTGTTAACAGTTGGTCATTTTACAGATGAAGAAACTAAGAGGCTTAATAACATGTCAAACTCCCTGGACGTGGGGGGAGACAGGTTACAAGGCCAGGAAGCCTGGCTCTAGCATTTACTGCTCAGATTCCTTTAAAGACAAGTTCAGAAAGAGATACAGACATAAGAAAAACAAACTTATGGTTGCCAAAGGGGAAAGGGGTGGAGGGATAAATTAGGCATTCAGGATTAGCAGATACAAACTACTATACAGGTAAACAACTAATTTATAGCACACAGAACTACATTCAATATCTTTTAATAACCTATAATGGAAAAAGAATATGAAAAATATCTACATCTGTATCTATACACCTGAGTCACTGGGCTGTGTACCAGAAACTAACACAACATTGTAAGTCAACTATAGTCTGATAGAGAAAGAGACAAGGTCAGCATGGTATATAGTCAAGAAAAGCTAGATTTTGGAGGGAAAATCACTTCTCCCCTCAGGGCTCCAGATTCTTTATTCCCAGAATGAAGGGGACACTCATGTGAACCCTTTCAGCCCTTCCTCGCTTGTGTCAACTAGCGGCAAACACCAAAAACTGTTGCATGGCCCTTGGTAATTTCATCGGTGCCTCTGGGCAGTGAAAAGGACATGATGCTCAAATCTTACCCCTCCACCCCCTCATGCCATCTGTCTAAACACGTCCACTGACAAAGGCTTGTGTCCTGCCCAGACATCCTGGGACACTAGCGTTATAGGAATTCTATACATTTTTGTTGAGCCCTGGTGAACGCGGCCCAGTGCCTCTGGTGTTTTCTCTGAGCCTCTGCTGGCCGTTCCTCGTCCAAACCACACCTGAGGGTGTGAGCTGTGGCTCCTGGGATGACCTGGAGCAAAGTCCAGCAGGGATCTCAGGGAGTGTTCTTTGCACACGAATCATCACGAGATGGCTGGGCGTGTGCTGATTGGCTGCATTTGAACTATAACAACATTTCAAACCTGGCAAGACAATTAAAGCTGAAAATGGTCAGCAGGGATTAAAAGGATTCAAAGGATAATTGCTTCATAATAAGCTACATTGCTCCAAGTAGCAGGAAGGATTGACGGAACTGGAATTAATTATATTGGAATACGTGTTTATTTTTATAGAGTCTTTTAAAATCATTTGGATTTGGCCAAGTTGTGCCTTTCTCCAATGCTCTCGGCTTTGGTTAACTGCCGTGGATTTATCTGCCAAGCGCAATTACTGCCGTTCTTGGAAACTACGCAGGCATGAAAACATGCTCACCATTTATCAGTGTGATCAATCCTTTTATTGCCTTTGTAATAATGACGCCTAAATTTGTATAGCGCTTGTAACGTTTACAAAATGCTTTACATATGTTATCTCAGTTTGTCTTCACAACAACCCAATGAGATGGTTACGGGCTGGAGTTCCCGTTTGGAGATGATAAAATGAAGGCAGGGTGAAGGGAGCTGTGCGGCAGATTTATGGGAGAGCTCCGGCTGCAGCCGACCGTGCCTGCCTCTTAGGTGGTGTGTACATTCTGTTGGTCTTGAAAAAAGAGCATCATGTTTGCTAGGTGGGCAAGGCTGAACTGCTGTCAAGAAGGGGAAGAGTCACTGCTGGGGTTCAAGCAGAAGTTGAAACTTAACGAATGAATTAGCTGTTCAAAATGAAAAAAGTAAAAAAGTTCATCGATCAGAAAGGAGAGATGCTTTTGGAAATGAAGCTGCCGTAAAAAAGCCTAAAGAAAGAACTTTGGTTGGGAGTTGGTGCCCTTGGGTTTACATTTCTGCCTCTTTTATGTTTCTGTATCTTGTCATGTGACCATTCCTCTGGGCATCTTAGTTTCTCCCTTCTGTACAATGGGTCTAACAGTGACCTTCACTGGTGTTATGGTTAAGGTCAAATGAAACATGGCATGTGCTAAAGCCAGACTGCTGTGGGACACGTTTGTTCCTGGCATTTTTCTGCCTGATATCCCAAGGTTAATTGACTGTGACATAATAACTGAAAAAAAAAAAAAAATCTGGCCACCTTTGCAGCTTGTTTCTCAAAAGACTTCATGTTCTACATTTTCAGGCGTGCTTTCAGGCATGTTTTCGAATTATAACAGAGTGAGTTACTAGGATTTCGAAATTTAGGAAGAACAGGCTTTTCTGGATAAACACAAGGTGCATCAGCCACCTTAAACTAAACAAGCAGCACGTAAACGATGTGTGTCTAGTTCCGATACGTACACAATTTCCAGCTTTTGGTGACAACCTTGCTCAGGTGGGCTTGCCTTGATATTTGTCCTGGGGCTGGAGTTTTCCAAAAGTCCTAAATGGAGAGCCACAGGATATAGAAAGGGTGTGGCCAGAGTCTGCAGCCCAGTGTAAGACTGTTTTGGGAGCGATGCATTGCGGATTAACCTGAACCAGAGAGGAAACACTGTTGTGGGCATTGCACAGTATGCAAAAGAAATAGGAGTTAGCTTGTCTCCCAGTACGAGCTTAGAATCTAGTTGGGGAAAGAAGATGGATACACATGAGATACGTGTTTCTGTCTTACGCAGTGCTTGCCTTGTCCCAGGAACCAGGCTGTGCCTGCTGTAAGTGCTGTCTCTTTTCGTCCTACAAGATGAGTTCTGTTGCTTTCATCCCCATTTTGCAGCTTAGGTGTTACCGAAGGCAGGTTCATGTCCCCGCTGCACCATGAGGCCAAACTGCAACATCAGACTTTGCAGGAGGGAAAGATTTACTGCAGGGCCGAGCAAGGAGGATGGGGTGGCTCCTGCCCAAGAAAATCCCGAATTCCCCTAAGGGTTGCAGCAAAGCATATTTAAAAGCCAGGTGAGGGAGCCTGGGTACAGGATGCGTGATCAGCTCGTGCACAATCCTCTGATTGGTTGATGTAGAGGTAGCAGGGCAGTTTGTCAACACTATCAACCCCTAGGCACCAGGAGGTCTGGGGGCCACATGCTCTGGATCATCAAGTAGTTAATTTCTTCCCTCTGGTGGTGGTTTTTAGCATCTGAAAAACTAGGAAATATACATGAGATACTATTATCTGGGTCCTTCAGAGAGGAGCTCCAGCAGAGGATATGGGGAGGGCTCTGACCCTGGAAGGCCCCACAGGGTTCTGCTTGGCTACATAGGAAACTGCGGTTCAGAGAGCTTTAGAGCCTTTCCAAAGACAACTCAATCTATCAATTCTCCAAAGACCCCGCTCCTCCCACCCTGCTAGTCGTGCTGCTAAATTCAACGTGTAGGTGCTCCCAGACAGCCCTGAATCTGAGTTCATGGTCCAAAACATCACCAGCTGAAGTGCAAATGAAGATTGCCTGCAAAAGAATTTACCCTGAAGAATAGCAGTGAAGTGGCGAGCAATGAATGACGGTGACTTCTGGGGTCCCACTGGCATGGGTGTGAATCCTGACCCCGTTACTTACAACCAGGAAACTGCTGTGCTTCTTTTCTTTGGAGCACAGTCTCTGCATCTCTGTAAAGGGGAGAGAATGATCTTATGTTAAACAAGATAATCTTTGGAAATCACCTAGCATGGAGATTGGCCAATGCATGGCTTCTTCATTCTGCCTCCCATGTAATAGCTATTAACAGCTTCCTCTGGCCTTTAAGCAGCCCCCACCCCCTGCCCGCACTCGCCCCAGGCTGCCTTACCCAAGCTTTGCTTGTAGATTTCACACAAAAGCGTCCCACTCGCCTGTTTTGAACCTCACTGGCTTCTTTCCTCCTGTCCTTAGGAGAGACCGTGCGTGCTCATCTCCCACGGTCACTGACTGACTGCACCTCCCAACCTCGACGGTGGCCCTCAGAATATGCAAGTCTGTTTACATTTCACAAATGTGTTTGAATTCCCTGGACCTGGAATCAGAGAAACCAGGAGGCCGGTGTCACCTCCTGCAGCCTGACTCCAGCCCCCAGACTGCCCCGGACTGTGGGATGTTACTGCTGTCAGAAAGGCCCTCCTTATTAAGCTGAGCTGAAACCTGGCAGGACAGTGTTGAGCTGAAGAGCTCAGACCTGGCATTAACTGCCCAGATTCAGAACCACCTGTGAACAGATGCAAAACTTATTATAAATAAAGCCCCCATCCCTGCTTGTGCACCCTGTGAGAGTGTCTCTGGGGATATACATCACGGAGAGGAATTGCCAAACTTCAGCCTGACTGAATGCTGCCAAAGCCTGTTTCTTCACGACTCATCTGCTCTTGGTATTGTCTGATTTTTAAATTTTTGCAAATCTGATGATGTGAAATGCTGTATCATTATTGTTTAAATTTGTATTTCTCAGCATAAATCGGTGCAGCCACTATGGAAAAAAGTACGGAGATCCCTCAAAAAACTAAAAATAGAGCTACTATATGATCCAGCAATCCCACTCCTGCCTGGGTATGTAAATACTAATTCGGAAAGACACATGCATGTACCCCAATGGTCACAGCCACATCATTTACAATAGCCAAGGCATGGAAACAACCTAAGTGTCCATCAATAGATGAAGGGATAAAGAAATCTCACCATTTGCAACAACATGGGTGGACCTAGACAGCATCATTCTTTCTGAAATAAGTCAGACAGAGAAAGATGAATAATATATGTTATCACTGATATGTGAAATCTAAAAAATAAAATAAATGAATGAATATAACAATAAAGAAACAGATTCACACATATAGACAACAAACTAGTGTGTAACAGTGGGGTGAGGGATGAGGGAGGGGCTAGGTAGGGTTGGGGATTAAGACATACAAACTACTATGTATAAAATAAACTACAAGGATATATTGTACAGCACAGGGAAATGAATCCATTATTGTGTAAGAAGTTTAAATGGAGTATAATCTATAAAAATATTGAATCATTATGTTGTATACCTGTAACTGACATATTATAAATCAACTATACTTCAATTAAAAAAAGAAAAAAATTTTCCAGACTATTAGTGTCTTTGTGTTTATTGACCAGTTATATTTCCATTCACTTTTCTTATTCTTTGCTCATTTTTTAATTGGGTTGTGTATTGTTTTCCTATTGATTGCTTAGTAGTTCTTTATATATTCTGTATATATATATGTGATAATACATTCTGCATTTTATATATTCTGTTGATTATATGCATTGCAATTTTTTTAATGTATGCATTCTCTTTCCATGTATTTTATGGTGGTTTTGTAAAAAATTGTTATATTTAATGGAGTTGACTTTCCCATCTTTTCCTTTATAGTTTAAATGTTTTGTGATTCTTACCGCTGGTCTATGTACCAACAACAACAGGGAATCAAAGGCATTCAGTAGGAGCAGGAATAAGTTGGTGCTGATGCAAAGTAAAATTTGACATTTATTTCTCACAGTTCTGAAAACTAGAAGTCCAAGATCAAGGTGCCAGCAAACTGGGTTCCTGGTGAGGACTTGCTTCCTGGCTTGTAGATGGCTGCCTTCTCACTGTGTACTTCGCGGTGGTGTAGGGATGGCAGTGGGCGTGGTGGGGATAGAGAGACCACTCAGGTGTCTCTCCCTCTTGTTATAAGGACATCAACCCATCATGGGGGCTCTCCCTTCATGACCTCGTCTAAGCATAATCACATCCCAAAGGCCCCGCCTCCAAATGCTATCACACTGGGGCTTACGGCTTCAACACATGAATTTTAGGGGACACAAACACCCAGTCTATAACAAATGAGCTTCTGTCTACCCAACATGCAGTTTCCCCGGTGGTAACATCTTGCACAGCTGAAGTACACTAGCAAATCCAGGAAGCTGACACTGGTTCCAACTGCAGAGTTTATTCAGATTTCACCACTTTTACTTGCCCTCTTGTGTGTGTGTGTGTGTGTGTGTGTGTGTGTGTGTTGTACGCGCGTGGTTCTATGCAATTGCCTCACATATAGATTCGATTAATCACCACCACAGTCAAGATACAGAGCTGCCCTGCCACCACAGGTCTCCCTTGTGTTTCCTGTATCTAGTCTGTGATTTTCATTTTGAAGCATCTTAAGGACGTGGACCACTAAACCCACTATCTGTTTCTCTGGAGGACTTTCAAAAGCGTGACTTCAGGTCCACAACGTTTTTAATATGTATACAATATACAGCACAGAACGAGCCCAAACCCTGGACCCCAGCACACCTGAGTGTGAGGTACAGCACGGCTCCTCACAGCCGGGCAACCTCGAGTCGCCTCTCTGAGCCCTGGGGATGCAGGTGGGGTGCAGCGTTGTGGTCCAGTGGCCACCGAGAGCCTAGTGAGTGGTAGTTACTGTAGTGGAGGCTTTCTCCTTTGGCACCAACCTCATTACCCAGATTTTCTTCCACATGAATAGAAATCACGGCTGCTCTGGTCCTCTCTCTCGCCATCCCTGCTGGTGGAGCCGCTTATCTGGGAGGCTTTCTTTCATTGTTGCCTTCCTCCTCCACTTTGCTCCCCGGTGGGAGTGATAACTGGCTGAGGCCGCCTAAGCTCACTAGCTGGGGTCTCACATCTCCCTCCCCTTTGTGTTTCAAATGTTCCCATTTCATCTGCAGTTTAGCCAGGGAAGCTGTTGGCCGTTGCTGTCTGGCTGGGTAAATCTTCCCCGTGCCAGCGCTGACATGCTGGGTGCCCTTTTAAGAGGAACACCACGGTGCTGCGGTTCCTGATCTAAGCAGGGAGGGCTGAGCTGGGGAGAGCCAAGAGCATCCTTCTGCCGGGCTGTTGGGGGCGGGGGAGCAGCTATTCTGGGAAACAAACACTCCAGGCATCTCATTAGCATAATCTCAGGAATTAATGGCTTGATTGATGTTCCACATTTCCCCACAGTTTTCTATAAATGATAATGTATTAAAACGAGATGGAGGAAAGAAAACATGACACAACATATATTATTTAGGTGTTTGCAGAGAGGCTGACACACAAAAACACTCGATTTATCAACAGTCAGTTTTTCGCACGGTGTTCTGAGCCCCAAGCTTCCAAGATGTGGAATTAATTTCATAGCAGGTGATTCTAGATCATTTCACATGGGCCATCTGTCGCTTCTTCATCTACCTTTCTGCTGTTACAATAATTAATCATTTCAGAGACTGGCTTGGCCTCGGAAAGCCCATTCTGGCTGAGAGCTCTCTAAGAGTGGCTAGCAGTGGAGTATGTGTTTTGAAGTGGCGTGTTTCTATGAAGCGGGTGTGTTCAAATACTTCTCTTATTCACTTTTATCTGCCACACCAGTGGCTCAACAGCTGGGGGCTGCTGCTTCAGAGAGTATTAGATTGTAGCTGCTAAAACTGTTCAGATTCTTCCTTTGGACGAGAAGAAACCAAGTTCAGAGAGGGTATTTGACTTGGCCAGGGTCACACAGCTAATCCAAGAGAGCTGGGACCAGAATCCAGGCCTCTCAACTTTTCATGCTTTGTTCCCTCTGGTCCTTGATCTGAAGTAGTTCTTCCACAGAAAGAAGTGAGCATCACCAGAAATAAGAAGATAGTCTTACGAAGCCTAGAGGTAGCTTAACATGGGATATTCGAGGCACATGCAGATTAAATCCTGCAAGTCAATGATTTAATCATCCAAGAACTCAAAATTTAGCCATCCTGCGAGGCAGAATTAGTGTTAAAGGACATGGAGTCTTGGAAGAAATGTGAGTCATTGGCCTACCATGCTTGATGTAACAGTGGGAGGGAGAAAATTCCAGCCTGTTTCCTTGACCAAGATGCATTCACCTACTGACATTTATTGATTGATTTATTAACAACACAACTATTTATTGATTGAGAATTCATGCCAGGCTCCGGGCTAGATGCTGGAGACACAGTGGTTAAATCTCTGCACTTGTGATATTTTAGTGCTGGGACATAAAATAAAGAATTAAACAAATACAAGTGCTCTGAAAGAAACAAATGAGGGGCAGAGACAGAGGAGGACTGGAGGCATATTTACCTGTGTGCATGGAGGGGCCTTCTGATGGGATGGGCCTAGAAGGCCCCTTAGAGGAAAGTCCACCTGGACCTGGACCCTGCTGGGTGGGAGCTGAGCATGTGACAAGTAGGAGGGAGAGGGTCCTGGGCAGTGGGGACTGCATCACAAGGGCCCTGGGCTGGGAAAGAAAGTCAGAAATGGAGTCAGGGATGGGAGGCAGCTTTCAAGGGGGTTAGAGGGGATAAATGGGAGGCAGAGTGTTCAAGGCTTTTCCTATGGAATGTTTCATTACTCCCATTTCACAGATGAAGAAACCGAGGTGCAGGGAAACAGTACAACTTGAAGAAGACCACACAGTGGAAAGTGGGGGTAGCTGGACTTCCAACCCAGCTCTCTCTGACTCCAGAGTCCAGGCTCGAAGCCAGAGGTTGGCAAACGTCGTCCTAGAGGCCAAGTCCAGCATATTGTCTCTTTTCTGCAATTAAAACTTCATGAGTGAGGGGAGGGCACAGCTCAGTGGTAGGGTGCTTGTGCTTAGCGTGCACGAAGCCCTGGATTTAATCCCCAGGACCTCCATTAAAAGATAAATAAATAAATAATCAAACTGAATTCCCCACCCACCTTCCCAAAAAACGAAAATTAGGAAAAAGACCTTCACTGGAACACAGCCATATTCACTCATTTATGTCTTGTCAGTGGCCACTTTCCCGGCACAACAGCACAGCTGAGTAGCTGGGGCAGACACCAGAGGGACCGCAGCGACTGAAACAGTCACCATCTAATTCTTTAGAGAGAAAGTTTGCTGACCCCTGCGCTAGCCTGTAGCCCCAGCGGGAAGGGATCCTGTCTATCTTGCTCCTGATATTTCCGCAAATTCACCCAGTGATGGGTAGTAGCCAGGATCCAGTAAGCATCTGCTGAATGAATGAAGAATGAGACATGGGTGCATGGAACCCACAAATCAAAGGGCGGGAGATTGTGCGGGCGGGATTATGATGATATGAGAAACACGGGTGGGTGAACACAGGCTCTGCTTGGATGCAGCAGGTGGGCCAGCATGGCCGGAAGGGCGGAACAGGATGTTGGAAACATCAGGTCAGAGAGACCCCCAGGGGGTCGATTGAGAAGAGCCTTGATTGCTACCATCTTTAAGAGCCGAGACCTTTAAGTGGCTGAGTTGGCAGTCACAGAGGCTCTGGAAGAGATCTGCTTTGCCAAGATGGAGATTGTAATTGGTTATTGATGTCCTATTTGTATGCTAATGTTGCTCAATAAAGGAGCTAAACCATAATTAACGCTCCAGCTTCCTCTAAAAAAAGAGAAAGAGTCCACTGAAAGGTCAATGGGTTTCATAAAATAAATTATTAAATGAGGGGAAACACAGGAACTTAAGTTTCTGAGCTATAATCTTTCCCGGTTTTATTAACTATCATTTATTAAAAGCACTGGCAATGTTTACATTTTGTTTTACCATTTTCCTGCCAGCTTCAGAAATTTTTTGGAGTTGGAGTCCGAGTCAGGGTTGAGTGGAAAAATAGATTGTTTGCCAGACTTCATCTGTTTGGAAATCAAGACCGTGCTCCCTCTGTGGTCTGGCTTCTCACCTCTTTGTGTCAACGGTAAGTCAAACAGCATGGCGGGACCTGGGCAGACGTTGTTCTGTATGGTACCCGTGATGCAATGACACTACACTGCCAGTTTTTGGCTGGCACAGAAGCGTATCACAAAAACATGCCAGGATCCTTTGTGGATGAAATTCTTACCCCTGTCCTGAAAATTCTGCCGGAGGGGAGACTTGCTTGTAAAGAATAGTTATGGCAAAGGGATGCCTCTGAACTTGGGCTCTGGGGTCTGAGATTCTGAATTGAATTCCTGCTTCACCTCTTCGGGGCTGTGGACTTTGGACTTGGCTATTTTGTGCCTCATGTTACTCAGCTAGAAGATAGGGGCATGAGTGATGCTTACTGCACAGAACTGTGATGACCAAGAAATTGTGCATCAAATGTCCCCGACAGCGTCCTGAAACAGAGAATTGTCAAGAACCATTATAACTCTGTGAGGTGGAAAATGCTCAAGGGCAATGATCCACAATGAGGCCGAATGAATTGGGAAACTGGTCATCTTTAAAATTTCTCTTCATGGGGTGGGAAGGGATAAAATGGGAGTTTGAGATTTGCAGATACTAACTGTTATCTATAAAATGGATAAACAACAAGTTTATACTGTAGAGCACAGGGAACTATATAGAATATCTTGTAGTAATCTATAATAAAAAGAATATGAAAAGGAATATATGTATATGTATGACTGAAACATTATGCTGTACACCAGAAATTGACACCACATTGTCCACTGACTATACTTCAATAAAATAAAGCAAAATAAAATAAAAAATCAAATATTTCTTCACACATAGTCAATTCATTGATAGTTTATGTAGACTTTTATTTTGTGTTTGGGAAGATGCTAAAAGAATATAAGCTGAGATCATCCTGGATGTCAAAGAACTGACAGTTCTTGGTGAGGAATGAACTCAAAGACAAGCCAGGGTACTACTGAATAGAAATCATTTGTTTATTGGGCATCTATTAGGTATCAGGGACCGGGTTGAGTACTGGTGCCAACAATGAGTCAGCAGAACATCGCTTACGATCTAGTGGGGTCTGTGGACAAGAATTTCAGTAAGGGGTGGTACAGTCAATGTTAACAATATTTCCACAAGAAAAGAATTAAGATCTAAGCTTTGAATTTTAATCCTGGTTCTACTCATGCTAGGACTTCTGGGCTTAATTTCCTCATTTTATATTTGAGTTGGAGACACAAAAGATGTTTGCCATACCCAAGGGCTCACTTCCTAGGAATGCACAGTATTTACATAGGCTCATTGTTCAACAATCAAATGATTGATGATCAACTTCCAAGAAAATGCACTTCAGTGATGAAAGTTGTACAGACGTGTTGTAATCACACATCTCCCAGCATTTTGACATAACAACTCTCTTTTTGAATCTTTCTTCCTGGCTTCTTTTTGTTCCTGTTAAGTTTTCAAGTGAAGTTTTAACTGTAATTACAAGGGAATTTCACACAAAATGATTTTTTTTAAAGGACCACAGGTGTACAGAATCAGGTGTTAATCACCGTATCAAATCAGTTCAGAACACACTCTCATCCTTGTTTCATGCCCACAGGATTTTGGGTCCTTGTGTCTCGCTTTATGCTTTCACTACTAAACAAGCATTTTGACGTTGCTGCTCAGTTTTTTTTGTAGGGGAGAGGGGTAGGTAATTTGGTTTATTTATTTATTTTTTAAATGGAGGTACTGGGGATTGAACCCAGGACCTCCTGCATGCTAAGTACTCACTCTATCACTGAGCTGTACCCTCCCCCCTTGACATTGCTGCTTCATTTTAATACATATTATTGGCATCATCTTTCCGATGTTGTTGAATGGATACGTTATCTGGCTTTACATCTTTCAAATGCTTTACATTCTGACTTGTTTCCAGCGCTGGGAGTTTTCCCAGCAGTAAAGGAACTGGGGGAGCAGGCAGCATCCAAGGAGTCTCAGATGTCACTGAACGCTTCCCTTGGCCCTGAGGCTCATGATGGCTGACTCCAGTGACCTCGTAACCACTTCTGATGCCACTGATACGTATTTGGTTGCAGAGATGATATTGCAGCTGTTCTGTTAGAATGATCACTTTTTAAAATTTACAGACCATTTTTAAGAGCACTTTTAGGTCTACAGAACTGAGCAGAAAGTAGGGAGTTCCTTATACCTCCTCACTCCCCCCCACAGTTTATTATTAACTTCTTGCACTCATGTGGTGTGTTTGTTACAATTGATGAACTAATGCCGATACATTATGATTAACTGAGGTCCGTAGTTTACATGAGGATTCGCTCTTCGTGTTGTACATTCTGTGGTTGTGCCAAACTTATAAGGAATGTCGTGTATCTACCATTGCAGTATCAAACGGAATAATTTCACTGCCCCCTAAATCCCACGTGCTCCACCTAATCATTCCTTCCTCCCTCTCCTCGAGACCCTGGCAACACTGATCTTTCACTTCTCCATAGTTTTGCCTTTTCCAGTATGTCATATAGTTGGAATAATACGTAGCCTTGTTAGATTGGCTTACCATGCATGTAAGGTTCTGTGTCTTTTCATGGCTTGATAGCTCAGTTGTTTTTTTATCACTGAAGAATATTCCATTGTCTGGATGGACCACAGTGTATTTATCCACTCATCTATTGAAGGACACCCTGGTTGCTTCCATGTTTTGCTAATTATGAATAAAGTTCTATAAATATTTGCATGCAGGCTTTTGTGTGCATTGTTTTCAACTCATTTGGGATAAATGACAAGGAGCATACTCATTGGATTGTGTGTTAGTTTTTGCTTTTGTATTTGTTAACTAAGCAAGTCTAGATACACCTTATTTTCAAGCGTTCACTACAAGCTTATGTAAGAATAACTGTACCTGAAACACTTCAATGCGGGCAGGATGGAGGTGCCCAGGGGTGAATGTATCAATTCCTACTTTCTGGAAACAGTAAATAGGGTGAACAGCTTGGCAGGTGCCCTCCATCAGGACTTTCCAGATCTAAATGTTTCAGTACACTCTGTCTCAACGAGGTCACATCAGTCAGCTCTGCCCATTCTGCCATGCTGCAAGCTATCAAACTTTCTCTGCAGGTAAGGAGCACCATTTATGATCCTCTATTAAAATGGATACAAATCCAGACAGAATAAATATTCAAATAGTTTTCGCAGAAGCTAAATGAGTGTGACGCACATCTCCTTTTCCCCTAATTCTTTTTACAGAGAAATCAGTATGACGAGCACGAATGTTTCCGTCACGTGGCTTTGACAGTTACTGATGTTTTGCCAGTATTGCTTTATCTGTCCCTTCATTTTTTTTTTTGTTCATTATTTTAAAGCAAATCCTACAATTGTATTTCCATTATTTGTAATGGCTGCCTAATACTGCACATTGCATAAGAGTGGATTATGCTTGTAAACTTTTTCCATTGCTGAGTAATAAGTAACTCCACAATGGATATCTTTGAGTCTAAATGCTTGTTGATGTTTGCTGAAGGCTAACATGTGAAATCTTTCTCTTTCTCTCACAAGATTCCATACAATGACAGATGCCAGGGTCCGATGGGTAGAGAATTAGATAGCGGCCACATGAATTTCCTAATATACTTTCTCCTGAATTGAACTTTACGTCTCTTCTTGTTCAGTGTAGAAGAAAACAAAGCTCCTGGAAGGCAGCTTGGAGAAAGGGAGAAGGCCCTCGTTGGACTCCTTCTCTCAAAAGCACCTGCTCACTGAGTCCTCCTCTCCCACTTGGGACAGCATGAAAGAGGGAGGGATTCTGACTCCTGTAGAGTGTGTAATTTCCCTCCATGAAAAAAACCCAGAGGACTGGGAGACAAATGGTACCCCCTACAAAGATTTTTGGATTAATCCCATGGGGAATTCTTGAGTCAAAGAGTGAATTCAATTTTACAACACAGTGGCCAAATTGCCTTCCAAAAGAACTATACCCCTGTATACTCCTACCAACCATGAATGAAGTTGCCCAAATTTTAAATTTACCAAATTACATAAATACCTGGGAAAAGGTACTTAGCATAATTGTATTTCAATAATAAGACCACTGAGCAGAAATTGTTGACTGTTTCCTGGTAGAGCTTGCCGAAACCTAACCAATCAAATTGGGTGTTAGCATCGTTATATAGAGGGTTGGGGGCTGCCTGAATCAAATCAAGTACCAGTGTGAAAGTATGAAATTACTGACTTTGTTTAAATCTAACTGCAATTTATCTGTCAGAACAGTACTGAAAGGTGACATTTGTCTTAGTGAGTTTCCCATTCATTTCCAGAGCTGGAGTTCATCAGTCATGCCGCTCAAGCCCACGATACACGCAGATGAATATTTATTGTAGATGATGGAATATCCTTCTGGCAACAGAATACACTTCATTCACTTGAAAAGGGAATTCAGACAGAACCACGATAGACTGCTTGTGCGGCTGGAGGGGGCTTTCGCTTCCCTTCAGGAGAAATGGGTGGAGAATCCACTGTTTTGGTGAAGGGAGACTCCACTTGGCTAATGTCTGCATGAAAACTGGTTTTAAAAACACTTTGACTGGTTAAGTTTAGTTAAATAAATTTTATTTGGAAAGTAGTTGCTGTCTCAAAAATAATTCATTGATGGTGGCTGAAAAATCCAGCCATATGCCTGAAAAATCCAGTCATATGCCTGAATTCAGCCAATAGTTTTGGAGCATATTGGTTGTTTGAATGCCACCCACTGTTGGAATCTGTTTAAGTTCAAATGTGAAGGTACAAATTTGGCCTGATTCACAGAGTTTCTAGGCACTAGAAAAGGATCTTAAAATAAAGCATTCATTTCCAACATTGATCTGACACTGGAGGTTAAGTTCTTCTTCTTAGGAAACACAAGATCAAAGACAATGAAATGACAGAAAAAAAATAGACTCACAGCACCATTTTTTTTTTCTCTTTAATTTAGAAGCCACTCCTCTTCCCAGGAGAGCTGAGCAGAAAAATTACTAGAAAAAGAGCTTCCTTCTGCCCATTAAGCTGTCTTTTGTTTTCTTTTGATGACCGATGGGAATCTTGTTCATCAAAATTGTATAGATGCCTTCTCCTTTCCTCCCACTGTTTATTTACACATAAAAAATAGATGATTTCAAAGATTCAAACATCACAGCTTGCTAAGGCTGCTGAAAACCTCCATGCAGACAGTCATCTCTGTTTGCAGACCCATCGGGAGTTTCCTAAAATATACAACGGTGTATTCAGGAGGGTGTATTTGTGGAAGTGTGGACAAGGCTGGGTATCTGAGGAGAACCAGCATTATAACAAACCTTCCTTGTCTTGTTTTAACAAAAAAGAATCCCCTTACCTTCCCAGACTCTGGACACATGCCTTTCCCATTATGTGCTGAATGGAAGTTACAGGAGGCACAGTGAGTATGGGGAAACTGAAACCAAAAGTACAGCCATTGAGTAAGATTAAACTTAACTTGACCTCCAAAGCTGATGGGCGAATGATGATTAGAAAGAGGATATGCATATCTAAATTGCATTCTATCTCCACTGCAGTCTAACGACATCACTAAAACTGCGGTTTGATAATCCGTCAAAGTAAAAATGTGTCCACTTATCTCTCTGGCTATAAAAACAATCATTGATTCAGTCTCTCAACATGGATACTGCCAAATTATCATGGGCAGATGGTCAGACCATAGAACTGGGGTTGGATCCAAATCACCTCTGACTTTCCTCTCTCTCTTGATTTTCCCTCTTCTCTTCCTTTCTCCCCAAGAAGTATTTATTGTGTTCCTGCTGTATGTTTAACAAGCTCTGGTTTTGGGCTGTACCCCTTGCCTACTGGTGATCTTGGCCAAGTCGCCTGGCATCTTGGAGCCTTGATTTCTCCCCTGTAAGGGGGATACAATCTGCCTTTCTGGACTCACAGAGTTGTTGAGAAGCACAAGAATTAAAGCATTTTGTAGGCAGTAAGTGCTGTAGAAACACGAAGAGTCAGGACCCTGTTGGGCTATCACACTCGTTTGTGTATTCACAGAGCACTCACTACGCACAAAGCAACGGGTTGGGTTCCAGGGATGCGAAGATGAATAAAACATACTCCTTGCGATTCATACTTTTTCATTCCAGTGGGGGAGATGGAGGTATCGTGTAGAAAAGGGGAGGAAAGAAGATCCCACACAGACAAAAGTTCATATGTCAAGGGACAGAGATTGGGGTGGTGAATGGCAACTGAAGGGTTCTCTTTTGCCTTGTGAGCATTGCTGTGTTTGCTTGTCTAAATTCCATCCCTCTTGCCCCTTCTAGAACCTGAGCGTCTGTTCTTCTTAAGTCCTGGGCCAGCCCAGGTGGGACCTGCCTAAATGATCCTGACGGATGCTGTGGCTGTTAGGGAATCATCACGTGGCTGCTGGCGAGGGATAGGGGGAAGCCAGAAGAAGATAATAAATAGTGTGGGCATGAGAATGACCTGGAAAGATGCTGATTCTCTTCCATTTGTCCCGTTTGCTGGTGACTTGGTGCACTTCTGTGAACCGGGTGAACTGATGGGCTTTGTTTAGATCATGGACTTACCTGGTAGCCAGGAAAGGGAGGCATCTTCTGCAGCTTCTCAGATTTCTCGGCCCCAGGACACAGATCCTTATAGAACAACAAGCAGGAGAGCAGTCAGGTGGACTGACTTTGAATCATAGCTTTGACTGCTCACTGTCTGCCCTTTCTAGAGCAGGTTACTTAAACTCTTTAAGCCACGATTTCCTTATTTGGAGAACGGGAATGATAAGAACAGTAAGCTCATGGGGTTGCTGGTAGACCACAGACTTGAAGGGCTTAGCACAGGGCTGGGATCTGCACATAATAAACACTTAGTAAAGTGCTTCTGTTGCAGGGATTACTTGTCTTCCGGATTTTGACAGAATTAAAAGGGAAGAGAAAGAAAAGTGGCCACATTTTCTCCATAGGTACCATTTTCTTCTTTCAAAGGGAGACATGCCTTTTTTTTTTTTTTTTAAAGAAAGACAGCATTCATAGAGCTATTCCAGCTGTTTGCCAGCTGCTGTTTTCCTGTAGGTGCTTCTGCGCAGTCTTCCCACTGGGTGTCTCCGTGCTGGACTTCGCAGCTTGTGTGGTCCACAAGGCCCTCTTTCCAGCCAGGTAAATTGTGCCGTGCTGCAGTAACAAATAACCCCCGTACCTTAGTGGTTTACAACAGCACAGGTTCATTTATTACGCGTGCTGCTTGTCCACTGAGGACTGGTGGGGGATGCTCAGACTGTCACTCAGGGATCCAGTTGATAGAAAGTCCATGAATTCAGTTCCGGGAACTTCAAGGCAGGAAAAGAGAATGTGGTAAATCTTGTACTGACTCTTATAGCTTGTCCTGGAAGGGACACAGATTACTCTTGCTCACATTTCCCCGGACAGAGATGAGAAGGGCATTCCCACCATGTATCTTGAATGGGTAAAGAACTAGAAGTATTTGGTGAACAGTACATGATTCCCCAAGCCCCCGGTAAGCCATTTCTCCTTCCTCCTTCCTAACAGAACCCTGATTTTATTAGGGTGGCAGTGTGCTAAGCCATAGGGGAAAAAAAATCACCATTGTTCTAATGTAATCATGGTAATTCCATTTCTCTTTGCCAGTGGTTGGTCTTGACTAGAGGTGAGCATGAGACCCAGCTCCAACCAATACCCTACTTGTGGGCTTCTGGGGAAAAAATCTTGATAAAAGGAAGAAAATGACACAATGGAACTTCTTTTTGCCTTCTCTCTCCCTGTCTTTTCCCCCTGCTTGGGATAATTGTTATGTGAGGTTGTGATATTTGGAGTTGTGGCAGCTGTTCTGTAACCATGAGGATAAATTCAAGAAAATTGCAACAGTGCTCACCAAGTGTTGTGATATTACTCTGCTGCTAAACCAAACCCAGAATGACTTACCTTCAGGAGTCCTGTTGTGTGATATAATTAAATCTTTATATTATTTAAGCCCCTCCATGTCAAGATTCTGGACCAATAGCCAGCCCAGCTGAATTTCATTTTAACTAGTAGGCTATGTCAAGGTTTCCTAAACTTGCCTAATCGTAAGAGACATGTATTAAAAAGATTTCCAGGCTCCTCCCTAGGAGATTGCTAGTAAGTAGGTTGAGAATGGGGCCCAGGAACCTGTATTTTTACCAAGTGTTCTGAAATAATTCTGTGATTAAACAGGTCTGAAAAGCACTGAGGCAGATAATGTCTAAAGTCCCCCTTCCCCCTTTTTTTAAAACAGAAAGATGACAATTTGTTATTTATGAATGTATATATGTGTGTATGGTTTGTTTATTTTTAGAGTCCAGAAGCAGCAGTATGGAAAGTGGTTTACAGCAGCCAGGGAGCTGGAACAGCGAGAACACCTGCTGATGTCCAGGTGAGAGGAGATGAAGCCAGGAGAGCCAGGAAACAAAGAGAAATCTCACATGTCAGTTGGACTTGGTGACTAATTAGGTTTAGGGAAGTAAGGGAAGAATCTGAAATAATCCCCAGGTTGGGTGACTGGGCAGAGCAGTGCCCTTACCAAGACAGCAAATGCAAGTGAAGGGGCAGGCTTGGGGAAGAAGATTAAGAGGCTGGTTTGGGATGGATTTAGTTTGAGGTACCAGTGGGCTGAGTCAAGCAATTCAGTCTGAGATGTAGCTACCCCTTCTCTGGGTAGGACCTGAGTGATGGTGGTGGTATTGCTTAGAAGTGAGTAATTTGTACAGTTAGTGTGTCATCCATCCAAACCTCCTGGTTCTGGCCAGGCCATTGGATCTAATGTCCCTTTTTAGTCTAGACATTTTCCACTCTTCTGTGTGATCATCTTGTCTCCCCAACATAAAGTCAGATGAAATGTTGGTCAACAAACTTCCAGCTAGAAGATGAAAATCTATATATCTATATATATCTATATAATGGAATATTACTCAGCCATAAAAAGAATGGAATTTTGCCAGTTGTAACAACATGGATGGAGTTGAAGGGTATTATAGTTAGTGAAATCAGTCAGACAGAGAGAGACAAATATCGTGTGCTATCACTTATAGGTTGAATTTTAAAAACAAACAAATATAACAGAAGAGAAACAGATTCACAGATACAGAGAACAAACTAATGGTTACCAGTGGGGAGAGGGGGTGGGGAGGGGCAAGATGGGGTAAGGGATTAAGAGGTACAAACTACCATGTATAAAATAAGATACAAGGATATATTGTACAGCACAGGGACTATGAGCCAATATTTCATAATAACTTTAAGTGGAGTATAATCTATAAAAATATTGAATCATTGTATTGCACACCTGAGACTAATACATATTGTAAATCAACTACACTTAAAATTAAAAAAAAAGTTGTCCTTAGGAACAAATATTAACTGAGGAAAAAAAAATACTTGAAAGATCTTAAGAGAGTAGATCTCAAATGTTATCACTATAAAAAAGAAAATGGTAATAATGTGAGGAGATGGAGGCTTTAACTAAAATTATTGTTGTGATCATTTTGCAATATGTACCTGGATCTAATTGTAACATTGTATACCTTAAACTTACATATGTTATATGTCAATAATAACTCAAAGAAGCTGGAAAAAAAGTAATTCTCTGATATCCTGCAGTTTGCTTCATTTAAGAAATGATGCCAGGCCACAGATTAATCCAGGGAATATTCTATTAGTCACCTGTTTGACGGTGGTAATGAGAGTTGTGAGGGTGATTGAAAGATGAAGATGAAAAAAAAAAAAAACCAACTAATACTAACATATCCATCTTTACAGCTAGGAAAACCAAAACTCGATCTGTTATGTAACTTGCCCAAGGTCACACAGCTAGGATTTGAGCCGGGCTGGCTGACGCGAGACTACGTTCATAGCTCCCAGGCTCTGTAGGGGCTGCTGGGCTGGGTTAAGACTCCTGACACTCAGTGCCTCATGCAGACACTCTCATGAGAAGCAGAGAAGCTGCTCTGAGACTCATGCTCTCTCTGTCCCAGAACAGGAGTCCCAGAGCTCCCTGAGATGCTTCTTACACTGCTTTTTGCCCCCAAAGATTCAATGGGTCATTACTGAAGCCGGTGAGGCAACCTCTCTGTTGCTATCGACCTTGATGTGGTTTGCAAGGGCATGAGCTCATGTTGCTGACACCGGTCTCACTTAACAAAGAGGAAGGAGGTGCACATGGCCAGGACCCCTAATAGAACTTGTGGAAACAGAGCTGCTTTTCCTCCCTGAGTGAAGAGGGTGAGAACGGCCGGTCCTCCCAGACTGGTAGTTCAGAATCTGGATATTCCACGCTGACCCTCCTCCTGCAAGCCTTCACTTACTCATTTTTTGACTCCTGAGAGAGTTTCCTTCTCCTTCCAGAGCCAGATTTGAATACCAGGAGGCCAAGGTATATTTACTTGTCCCGAGCATGTCATTTGCATATGTCATAGGGTTGACTTGTCTGTGATTAAGCAGCTTCTAAAGGAACAGCTTGTCACATCTGTCACTTGTTATCTTCTGCTTTGTTTTTCTCCCTTCACTTCACTGTGGACCCAGTGGCCTCTTCTAGGCTGGGAGACGCAGACTTGCTGAGAGAAGGTCAGAATGGTGTGAGGAGGGCTGAGGATCATCAGCGGTCATGAGATCTAGTTTGGGGACCACTGATTTTGATATAAAGAAGACTCCAGCAGGTATGAAATGAGAAAGTGCTCTGTGAGCACATACAGTTTTGATCTGCTGAGCTAAAGTAGCTTATTTACTGAAGGACTTCTCAGAGCCTTCCGTGCATTAAAGTGAACCGTGAATCTTCAAGGGATGGTAGGGCTAGAAGGCTGCATTTCACCAAATTATTTGACTGTGGAACAATTTTCTCTCCAGGAACATCTCATAGGATGAGATGCTTTATTTTCCACCTTATCTCATGGAGCGATCTCAGTTAGAGTCACTGTCTATAAACTGACTAGAATCAAGGATTGGAGCTACAACTGGCTGGTCGCATTTCTGATCATTTCTGTTGGAGAAGAGCTTCTGTGTTGGCAGGAGTATTACATTGCTAATTTGTACTTCAATTTCCTAATCTGTACAAGGGGAATGTCTTCTCTGCCTGTCTTATATTTTGGAGGAAAAATCAAATGAGGCTGAGCAGTAGAGTGAGCTACCTGAGCACCAGGGATGGGGCTTATTTCCTGTCCCCAGCACCTTGTTCATGAGTTGTCACAGGATGGGACGCAACACATTTCTGCTGCGTGAATGAATAAATCCACAGCGCTGATCCAGAGCAGTGGGAGGATCTGCATGGAGCTGGGTCTGTAGAGTGAAAACCAGCTGGAGGGGACCTGGTTACTTCCTCCAGTAAACCAGCCAGTTTTCCCTAGGTCTACAATAAGCAAGAGTTTCATTGTAGCCAGTGAACCTGTGTTACTTAGGAGAATAGTGACTCTGTGAAAGGTCACAAGGGGTGTAGCAGTTGCTTACTGGTGCGCCAGCTTAACCCGTTCCCAACCCTTCTTCCCTGTTAACAGAGTCCTGGTTTTGCTCCCCCTCCTCTGAAACTATGTCTTTCAGAGGGAGAGAAAGAATTCATCTCAGCCATAAGGGTGGTCTCATTCTTCTTGCCAGAAATTGGTTTGGGTATGGACATGTGATGTATTTCTGGCCCATAAATCCAAGAGGGGTTTTTCCCCATTCTCCGTGTTTTTCCCTTTGCTAGCGTGGCTGTGTCCACGTGTGATGCCTGAAACCGTGGCTGCCATCTTGTAATAATAAGCAGAAGTATTGCTAACAAGGAGGGCAGAGTGGGACTATGCAAAGGACTAGTTCTTTGAAGGGTTCACTGGGGTTTTGAATTAAGCTGTCCTGGGGTCTCTGTATTCCAAGGATTCTTATTTTGTAAAATAATGAATGTCTTTGTTGTTCCAGCCATTTAGTTGGGTTGACTATTACTTGTCATTGGAAGCTTCCTAAAAAGTACAAGATGATGCAAAAGTGAGGGACGTATGGAGCCCTTCCAACCTCCAAGAATTAGCAGCCTCATTGCAAAAGCAGGAAGGCAATAATTAATGCCAGCACAGTGTGATGCATGCCTTACTGCAGGTATAATCCAGGTGGCTCAGGCTGGTACAGGGGAGTGAGCTTGGTCTGCAATGGGGTCTGGGAAGGCTTCAGAGAGAGGAGGTTGCTTTGGGTGGAGTTTTGAGTCAGATGGGCTTTGCCTTCCAGGCAGAGGGAATGGCACATTCAAAGGCAGGGAGATCTGAGAGCACTTTGTTTGATCAAGGTTTGTTTGGTTTGGCACTACTGGGTTGTAAAGGGTGCCGATGAATTGGTGAGAACGAAACAGGAGGAAATAGCCAGATTGTGAAAGACCTCGTAAAGGACACACCAAGAGGCACAGTGGCCGGGGCAGGGGCACGTGAGGACTCTGGAGCAGGAAACCTGACTTTCAGGCATTCATGGTGTCAGTGGTATTTATTAAATGCCTGTTGTGTGCCAGACCCTGAGCTGGGAGCCGGGGTGGCAGCATTAAGTGCAGGACTGCAATGTTTTGAGGACCTAACATCATCATGGTCACCACTGTTCCTCCAGCAGCTAGACTGAAACTTGGCACCCAGGGGACTCACATAGTTGTTGACCAAATGAACAAAATAAACACCATCTTTTCCCATGTGGACTTTGTTGACCAGGGGGGAAATAGGCATTTAAGAAAAAAATGAAGTGGACGTTGAACACAACTTTGATGAGTATGTGAACATAGCTGGGTACTCTAGACCCAAATTCCATGGGGACGCCCTTTCTTGGCTCATCCCAGGAAATAGGCCAGCAAGCATTTCTGGGGTCTCAGACTCTGGGACCTCCATTTCCTTATTTCTAAGCCAGGAGTAATAATTCTTATTTCCAAGGGCTATAAGTACAGCAGCACTTCAACATCGGCGTGGTCCCGATCAACAGAGGACAACGTGGAGGCTCGGAGAGTGGGACCCGACACTCACGGCGATGAGCCTGGGAAGCAACAAAGCCAAGACTTTTAACTTGCTATTTCCTTTTGCCCTAGAAATCTGAGTGAAGAGTAGAATTGTGGGCACCTTTCCCACAATTTAATTTGTAAACATGTCTAGGATATGTCTGAAATGTGTTACATTATTTCTGTGAACTCTCTAGACTGTCTGCTCCACGTGGGTAGATGGTGCGGGCCATGCTGCCTCCAGCTCTGTTCCCAGTGCCCAGCGTGGAGCCTCGCACAGAGGAAGCTCTCCAGCAAGTGTGTTGACTGATGAACAAACGTGCTTCTTAGCTTTTGACTTCAAGGGGTCCCTTATTCCAGAAAAGCAATCCAGAAGGGAGGCTTGGAGAAACAGACATGGAGAGTTACAGGGGCCCGGGAGGGCGTCTGGAGCAAATCCTGATCCATTGCATGAATCTTCCAATGACTCATTTCAGGTCTTCATTTCTCAGAGAACACAGGACAGGAAGTGACAGATGTTCCAGACATCTGGGCCATAAGTAATCATGCAGATTTTATGGAAAGTATTTGGCTGAGTTGTAATAAGCTTCTTCAGCAAATCGATCGGCTGATCTTTTAGTGAAGGTACTGAGTCACAGAGGAAGGGAGAGATACAGAAGACCTCTCCCAGGTCTGAATAGGAGGGGCCAGCCAGACCGTGGGCTGGCCTGACCTGTCTGGCGGGTGAATGGCAGCCAGGGGCTGGCTCAGTGAGGCCTCTCATTAGGTCCCCTTGGCCAAAGAGCTCCAGAATTAGAGGGGCCCACATCTCCCAAGCAAAAACCTGTCACTGATCATTCAGCTGCTTGACCGTCAAGAAGGACAACGTAGCAGCTGACAAGGGCCCCGTTTTTTACACTCCTGGGCTTACTTAATGTTATTATTAGTAACAGCAACAGCTGTCATTTGCCGAGTGCCTACGATGTGAGGACAGGAACAGCATCCATCTCACTGAGGTAATGAAGACGGAAAGCACGTAAATTGCTTAGCACAGCCCAATCTATTGTAACATGACATACGCGTTCCTAACAATCACTGCGCTGTGCAAAGTCACACGGTAAAAACCACAGGGCTTGCGGGGAAAATGGGATTCGGGGAAGTACACTCAAAAACGTCACCAGTGAGATAGATATATATATATATCTCTAATAAAATGCTAATGCAGTTTTACACATTAAATAGTTTAAAGAACTGCATAAGTACTGTAATAAGCCTGGTACCTTATCCTGAGAGAGACCTAATGTTTACTTGGGTAAGCAGGTGTCAGAAGGGCTGCAGCTTGTGAGTTATTGTTAAATGGTGATAGGAGGGTTATTTGAAGTCACACAGAAAGTTGTCACACCAGATGTGCACAGGTGTGGCTCATCACAGACACCCTGTGTTTCCAACGGCGGTAGCTGGTAGATGTTTGAAGAGTGTTTGGTGCACCTCTGTGTAGCTTGGTTCAGCCGGGTGCATCCGGTGTTTCTCGCAGGTGAGATCTCACAGAAGTAAACATAAACTTTGCATTTATGCTCAGATGTTTCTCTCATCTATCGGTCGTGCTGGAACAAATTAATGTTTCCGAATAAGCAGAACAGACTCTATAGAATTTATGGTAAATGCTCAGTGAACGATAGTTGTAATTGTCACGTAGAGTATCTCTCGTTCATTCATGAAACCCAGTAATGTTAGTATAAAGAATCCCATTCTACAGATGAGAAAAACTGAGACTCGTAGAGGTTAACTCACTGGCTTAAGAACACAGAGCTAGGAGGAGGCAGGAGCTCCATGTACACCTCTGTGAGTCTAACCCTGGCAGAAGCCACCTCTTAACTCCCCAGTATCAGGTAGCACACTAGTGGCCCCGGAAGCTGCAAGATGAATGCAAGCTTCTAGAGCATCATTTTTGCCAACTCAAGATGTCATTGAATAGAATGCAAATCTGCACAATTTTTAAAGACCAGACCCATTTCTGAGACATTTCTAGTCTGTGCCGCTCTCAGGGAATACATTATTCTCCTCCTCTATCCTCAGGGATGATGGAGTGGGAAATGCTGGGAAGCACTGTGATGTCCCAGGCTACTTCCTGATGGGGAGAAAATCCCTTTACGTGGCCAAAGGCTGCCTCCCTGGAAAGTTTACCACCATGTCCTTATGTGTCCTTAACGAGTCTTCTCTGCCCCACCTGAACTTGGCAGTAAGTAGCTTATAATTTGACTGTGTCCCCTGTAAGTTCTGGGTCCAGAATTGAGCACACTACCCCAGACCTGCCTTAGCAAACCTAGACACAGAAGATCCTGGTGGGATCTTGGCCAAAGGTGGGATTGACGTTCACGGCATATTCCTCACTTTGCTGGTCCATTGATCTTGGCGCCAACTAAATTCCCAGGCCATTTTCATAGGAATTTTTGACACCTGGTTTCCCTCCCCTATTCTGAGCTGAGATGTAGGATTTATTTATGTTTGTTAAAAATATCTTCTTGTTGGTTTTATCTCATCAAAGTTTATTTTCCATCAACTTTTTATTATGGAAGACTTCCAACTTATTCAAAAGTAGAGAGACTAATAATAGCATAATGAACTTGCATGAACTCATCACTGCCATGAACTTTACCAGTTGAAACTCATGGACAGCTTTATGAAGACTCCCATTCACTCACGACCTCGCATCTCCCCCTCCCCAACTGTTTTTAAGCAAAAACATACTAGGTCACTTGTATTTCACTAGGTACTTCTTAAAGATAAGACTTTTGAAAAAACAAATCTGCAAGATCATGATCATGCCAAAATAAATCAGGAAATATTTCAGGATCAATATCATGCCAAAATAATTCAAGATAGTGAGGAAATACTTCCATACTATCATCAAATATCCAGTCAAGAGTTCAGATTACCTCAATTGGTTTTTTTTTTTTTTTTGCAATAAAGCATAAAAAATTTTATAAATCAAATAGAATGATACCATAGAGCAGGAAACTCACAAAAAAGGTCAAAACTATTAGTTATAGTTTTAAAATATGAGTCATTAGTATCAGGAAGCACAAATTAAAAAAAAAGACAATCTTCTTTTCCAGCTATCAGACTAAAAATTATTTTTAAAAGTTACTTTGCCTACCTCAATTACTTTGTTCAAATTAGAATTCAATATGGATCTGGCTTTTAACTTATAGGTTTCCCCTCCATCTCTCTTCTTTTCCATTAAATTTTTGCTGTTGTTGAAGAAACCAGGTTGCTTGTTGTTTGCTGAGTTTCCTAAATTGTGAGTTTTTAAAAAATTGCATCCCAGTGGTGCCATTGAACATGTTACTCTGTCTCCTATTTTTCATTGGGAGTAGAATCCCGTGGTATGATCAGATTTGGTTTTGATTTTTTTTAAATATAAATTTTTATCATGGTAAAATATACACAATATAAAATTTACCATTTACGTAATTTTAAATGTACGGTTCATTGGCTTTAAGTCTGTCTGCTACATTGTGCCACCATCACCACTCTGCATCTCTACAACTTGTTCACCATCCCAAGTAGAAACTCTGTACGCACCAAATAATAACTCCCAACTTCCCCTTCCCTCAGTCCCTGGTGACTAGTATTTTATTTTCTGTATTTATGAATTTGCCTATTGTAGGCATCTAAGTGGACCTCATATAAATGGAATCATACAATGTTTGCCCTTTTGTGTCTGATGCATTTCTCTTTGCATAATGTTTTCAAGGTACATCAATGTCATAGCAGGAATTGGAACTTCATTGTATGGGTAAACTACATTTTGTTTATCCATTTATCTGTTGATAGACATTTGAGTCGTGCTTTTGATTTTTTTTTGACAAGAATACATCATCAGTAATATCTGTACTTTTATAAATAAAAAACATTATATCTGCACATCTCTTGTTAATAGTTTTTGAATCTTGACTTAATCATAAAATCTCTAAATATATGTTCTCTGCATTTCTCCATCTTTTGGGCATTGCATATTTCCTCCTCTGCCTCGTTTTCCCTGTCCCTCTTTGTCACAAATCTTTTGTCTGTGCTCACTGTTCTGTATCTCAGCCTGCTCAGTAACACCCCTCCTGTCTTCAAGAAAACCTGGCTTTCTCACAAGGACCTGCTTTCTCTGCATCTCCCCTGTGTGTCGCAGCTCTTATCACGTTCATGGATTGAAAGCAGACCAGCTCCTTCATAGCTCCCCACTGCTACTTTCAGACTTTTGTGCTCCTTCCTCCTATCATGCTGCCTTCTTCCTGGAGGCTCATTTCATCCTTTAACTGCTGTCCTTGTCCTTTCCCCACCATTTGCTGGTGGCTTCATCCTGGCTCAGTGCGTTTCCTTCATCCTCACTTTTTCCATCATCACGACTGACCTCAGTGCACATGAGAACAATGCATTCAACATCTTTGCTTCTTCGTTCCTTGACCTTGACACTAGTCACCTCCAGTGATCTTCACCCCTGCTCCATCCCAGCCACCAACCCCATAGTCATACCCGGTCTAATGTCAGCACCAAATGGCTCCAGATCTGAAAACTTCACCTCCAGCATCTCCTACTCCGACCCTGGCTTCCTAGTATCTGGCCCCTTCATGCTTTCCCCTCCGTTCTCCTCTTGGTCCGTCAGGGGCTCTTACCTTCACTGCTTCCCTGCTCAACCCAGGCCACTGGCTTGATTATCAGAAGGGTTGTCTGCCACAACCATTCAGCAAAACCCCGAATGTGGTCAGTCTTACACCTCTCTCCTCCTGTACCCTGGCTTATCAGTACTATCTGGAGCAAAGCACACAGCTGGGCTGACTGGTCCACCACCACTTTATAGCATCTCAGCTGATGCCCAGAGCCTCCTAATATTCCTCATGTGGGCCCTTGGCCAGCTCTCTCTCTTATTCCACTTTGTAGCTCATCTTCAGCTTCCTCATTCTCCTCACCTCGTATTGTTACTTGGGGAGAAAATAGAATCTGAGCCCATGTGTGACTTCTTTCTGGTTCTTCCATCCTCTGTATAGTTAAAATTTTACCTTCATTGATACCCACCCTTTCCTCCTTCTTTTATATTTTAGGGACCAAATGACCTTTGTCATGTCAGAAAATGTGGTACTCCTAGCATCTGGGACTAAACAGAATGGCCAGATGACATGGGAACATAGGACTAAGAGAAGGGAGAGGAAGGAAGGAAGGAGAGGGGAAGGGAATGAGAAAAAGAGAAAGCCCATGGGAAGGTTGGAGAAGTAGTGATGAAGGGGAGAGAAGTAAAAGAGGTACTTAGCCCCTCCCTAAATGTTCTTAGCCCCTCCCTAAAATGTTCTAAGTTTTCTGTTGTTGTTGTTTACTTCTGAGTGTCCTCTCAGTGGCCTTACCTTTCCCCGCTTCCCCCCAAGCATGGGGGGTGGATTGCCTCACCCACTTGTCTCATAGAGAAGTTATGAAGACATCATTCACAGAAGGCTATGCGTTCTGTTCTGCACATGCCTGCAGAGAGGCCCTGGCCCACGAGCCTGGTGGGAGGGTGGACCTGTGCTCCCGGGAATGGTGGGATCTGGTGCTCACATCCTGAATTCATGGGACACTGGAGATGTAGCATCTTCCATCTCTAAGCTCTTGATTCTTTTAAGTCATGGATACAGATGCAGAGGTTCCCCAACAAAGGGAGGAACCAGATGGAAGCTGGCTAATATGTTTTATCTCTTTCCTGGCATTGTTAGGGAGCATCAGCAAGGAGTTTCTGCCATGCATGCTTTTTGCCTGTGTGTCAAGGGTTCTATATACATTGTCTAAGAGTCTACTGTCAATTCTGTAAGGGGGGCATTGCCATTATGCCCATCTTACAGATGGAGATGAAGAGCGTGTAGGGCTGGTCCAAATCCTGCTATCCAGTGATGGGCAGGGTGGGGATTAAAGTGTAGGTCTGTCCGATTACACCTCCTCCCTACTTTCTATGAGGCCATGCTGCCTCCCCAGATGCTTCATCACCTCTTCTCATCACAAAGCTTTTCTGGAACTAAAGACAGCAAATGGTCACCATAGATGCTGTTCAGTAAGAACAACAAAAACCCGAACGTTACCTCACTGCGCTGATTCTCATAACCTCGTGTTTATCAGCTCACATTCATTTCCCACAAGAATATTATTTGTGACCCAAACAACTTCCTGGTCTTGAGATTGTCAGTTGAGAGATGGAGGAGGCTGTCTAGGAACGGGCCCTCCTCGCTGGCTCTGTGAGCTTTTGCTGGTCACACTACCTTGGTGACTCACTGTCCTCATCTAGAAATTGGGGCTCTGAATCGTTGCCTCAGACCTGTTGCTCAAGGAAGTTGTGAGGATGAAGTTTGCAGAGTGTTTGTTTTGTCTTGGGTCCTTCAGTCACATAAACAGAGCCCTCTGGCTTCCACCCTGAGGGAGAGTGATGTTGACTGACTGTGGTTAAATGTGAGCTGGAACAAATTATCTCTGAGGTTCCTCCCAAGCCTGGGCTTCTCTGATTCACACATCTAATCATTGATTGTCTTTAAAACTTTCCTGTGGATGTCTGGAAAGCAAAATAAAGAGGTTACCTTGTGTTTTTAGACTACTCAAAAGAATAATAACAGTATTGTGTTATATATTATAGTGGCAAACATTTAGTTGCTTACCATGTGTCGGGCACCATGTTTCATACTTAACAAAAATCACCACATTTAAAGTTTATAATAATTTGGATGGAATATATAAGGGAATGGAGACCCAGAAAGATTGGATCACACAACTGATAAATCGTGGTCCTGGGATTTAAACACAGGTAGTCTGTTGTCCTGGCCTGGGGCCCTCGGTTCTGTGTTATGTAGGGTATGTACTGGGGAGAGGGTGGAACGGAGAGTGGGGTGAAGAGCTCAGCTGTAGCTGAGGTGAGACAAGGGAATCGGGGAGGGCTTCACAGAGGAGGTGATGGTTACACTGAGCCCTGCAGGATGGAGGATTCATCCTACACACGCATGCGGGTGGGCTAGGGAAGGAGAAGGCATCGGAGGCAGAGGGACGAGCATGCAGAAAGGTACAGGTGGCTGAAACTGTGCCAAGCTTCTTAGAAACTGCAAATGTTTAGGGGAAGAAGCTGAGGGAGGTGAGGCCGGAGAGGTGGGTTGAGGGAGGTCATGTAGGCCTCTGTGCGCCGTCCTAAGACAAATGACTTTAAGGAAAGACTGACAAAGTCAGCATTTTCTTTTTTTTCCCTTAAGAAAAACACACACCAAAGTCTTCTAATAGTCTTAGAAGGCCTGTAGGTTTGAGTCATCTCTATATTCTTCCTCCTTTTTAGAGAACGTGATGTGGATTTCACCAATTAAATATGAGATTAGAATTTTGCAATGAGTGACTCATGGTGGAGAAGGGTGCATTAGAACTGGGGGGACCACTCAGGGGGCTCATGTGGTACTGAATGTGGGCTCCTGGGACTATGTACTTAGTAGGGCACGGTCATCATCCCCATCCCCATCCCCATCCCCATCATGTTAACAATGTCCAGAATTTACTAAGCACCTGCATCAGCTGGTTTGCATGCATGGTCTCATGTAAGCCCTCTCTTAGCACAACCCTTTGATGGGCCCTCCTTATTATCCCCATTTTGCAGAGGAGGAAACCTACCCTTAGAGAACGTAAGCTTTTAATGGACAGTGAAGACAGGGCTGGAGATCAGCCCCAGGCTGTCTGACTCAAGGTCACTATAACTCCTCCCCCTGTTAGTGGTTTTCAGATTTTAGTGAGCATAGCAGACACTCGAGCTTGTTCAAAATACTGATTCTCTAAAATAATGTCATTTGCAGCAACATGGGTGGACCTAGAGATTGTCATACTAAGTAAAGTAAGCCAGAAAGAAAAAGAAAAATACCATATGATATCACATATATGGAATCTTAAAAAAAAAAAGGACACAAATGAATTTATTTTTAAAACAGAGACAGGCTCACAGACATAGAAAACAAATTTATGGTTGCCAGAGTGGGTAAGGGAATGGGGAGGGATAAACTGGGAGTTTGGGATTTGTAGAAACTAATTACTATATATAAAATAGATGGATAACAAGTTCTTACTGTAGAGCACAGGAAACTACATTCAATGCCTTGTAATGGCCTATAATGAAAAAGAATACATATACACACACACACACATATATATGTGTGTATATGTGTGTGTGTGTGTATATATATATATATATGAATCACTATGCTGTACACCAGAAATAAACACAACATTATAAATTGACTGTACTTCAATTAAAAAAAAGGACTGATTCTCAATCCCCTCTCTTATCCTTCCCACCTCTGGCAGTTGACTCACTAAGTCTAGGACAAGGCCTCTGATTCAGCATTCCTAGGTCTTATTCCAAGTGGTTCTGATGAGGGTGGTTTGGGGACCACCCTTCCAGGACCACAGCTGTGTTAAATGGCTCACCAACCTTCAGGAGCATCTCACCAGGAAAAAAATGAGAATATTGAACAACAAGATTTGAGTAATTCATCCCAGAATAGATGTGATTTCACAAGGAACTGTTGATTAATGGCCAGATGGGTGATTTCAGGGAAGAGCCTCTTCAAGCTGGAGTGGCCAGACAGATGACCAATGGATTACAAAGCTCCCACAAGATGCAATGCTCAAAGGAATTCATAGTGACGCCATGGCCTCCCTGCTATGAACAATATTTGTTTCCTAAGGATGACATAACGAATTACCACAAACTGAATGGCTTAAAGCAACAGCAGTGTATTCTCTCATAGCTCTGGAGGCCAGAAGTTTGCAATCAAGGTGTCGGCAGGGCACAATCCCTCTAGAATCTCCAGGGAAAACTTTCCTATCTTGTCTCTTCCAGCTTCTGGTAGGTGCCTGTCATTCCTTGGCTTGTGGCAACATGTCTTCCATCTCTGCCTTCATCTTCACATGGACTTGTACTCTGCGTGTGTTTCCCTTTGTGTCTATTATAAGGACACTTGTCGTTAGATTTAGGGCCTGCCTGATCTCCTCTGCAAAGACCCTTTATCCAAGCAAGGTCGCATTCACAGGTTCTGGGGGTTAGGACACGGACGTAGCTTTTTGGGAGCCACCAGGTGGCCCATTAAAAGTACATACTGCATCATCCTTTATAAATTGCCTCTTTATACACATGCTTGTTTGAAACTAGCCTCACAGCAGCCCATGAAGCTGCTAAGGTAGATACAGGGGCCCCCATTGGGCAGTTAAGGGAAGTGGGATGAAGCCCAAGGTAGGCAGCAATCTCCTGACCTAATCCAGCCTTGGGAGATCAGGACCCTGGTTAGGGATCTCACCTTCAGGCTGTGAAAGTGTGAGGGACACGAAGACAAACATATGTGAGCTCGCAGACCTCTGGGAAACGACAGACAGTACTTAATTACAGTTTAAGAGTTTGCAAATCGGTGACTCATGGGCCAGTTGGGAAGTGCAGATGGGATTTGTTTGCCCTCCACTGGATTTTAGAAGTTTTGAAATAGTTACTAAAATTTCAAAATCAGAAGAAAAATTTGGATGTTTTCAGTTCTTCGGAAAAAGATAAAATATGTAACTAACCCATTTCATTGGTGGGAAACAGTGGGCATTGAGTAATAGCAGCAAGTTTTTGCTGCCTATAAACTGAGTTACAAATTGTCTCTGAGTTACAAATTACTCAGTGGCGTAAAGCAACCATTTCATTAGGCTCAGAGATTCTGTAGGTCAGGAATTTGAATAGGGACACAGAGAGGATGACTTGTCTTCATTCCTTGATGTCTGGAGTCTGAGTTGGAGGTAGTTCTAACATCTCGGGGCTGGCAGAGCTATGGTTGGAGATCCACTCCAACGTGACTTCTTTACTCACGTGTTTAGTCCTTGGGCTGGGATGACTTGAGGGTGGGGCTCAGCTGGGAGACTGTTCACCCAGCGTCTTCATGCTGTATCTCCATGTGGCTTGGGCTTCCGTCTTCACAGCATGACAGCTGGCTTCTGCGAGGCAGTGTCCTCGGAGAGGAAATCCTTTTCATGACCAAGCTTCTGAAGTCATGTAGCATCATTTCTACTGCACTGTTGGAAGGAGTGTCAAAGAATCTCAGGTCTTTCCCCTCCCAATCCCCAAAGAGCATGTACTACTTTTTCTTTTAACCTGATGCTCAGATGCAGTTGGGTGAGTTAAAGTCTTTAGTTAATTGCATACGTCATCCTAACACCATTGGTTCCTGCAAGGCCCCTCTCATTTATCTTTGCATCTATTTATGTATTTATTTATTTTCCCTTTCAATACCCATTTTCCTCTCCCCATAGGCAACATTCTAATGTATTTGACATTTATCTTTCTGTTTGTAGGTGTTCTGGTATGATATATAGTGCTTTGCATGCACAGAACTTAATTTACATAAATGGTGTTATTTTAGCAACCTCATTCTGTGTCTTACTTGTTGGACTCAGCCTGGGGTGTTAAGATCGATCACGTTGTCATATGTGTGTGTATGTATATGGGTCATAGCTTCTTACTGCTGCTGGTACTCTGGGATGAGCAGTCACTGTGTAGTCCCTTTCCCTCCTCCAAGGATGGCCACACTCGTGCTTCCATTCTCTGCCACCTGCTGTGATCATCAGAGTAATCCACGTCCCCGCAGTGGACCTGTGGGAGGAATTCTTTTGGGGAACACATCCGGGAGTGGGAGGGCTGGGCCACATGTTTCATATGTATCTGATTTCGCTCTGCAGAACAGCTGCCGAATTTCACTCCTACCAGGAGGATGTGGGCGTTTCCAAACCCCGAGTCCCACCAGCTCTTGGTGTTTCCCAGCTTCATTGATGTCTCATTTTATTTCATGTTTCTTGATTACTAATGAGTGTGAGCACCTCTTCATATGCCTGGTGGCCTTTTGCACATCCTTTTAAGTAAGTTTTCTTTTGTACTCTTTCCCCATCTTTCTACTGTGATTCCTATCTTCTTCCGGGTGCTTTGCAGAGATAGGTGCCCTTTGGTTTGTACCGGTCTCCACCCATCATGGATGTTCCTTGCTGCCCCCGGGAGCAGGTGAGTTTGCATCCCCTTGTAGAAGGGGTTCTGCTGGAAGGAAGCACAGGTTGCAGCCAGGACTCCTTAGCCAACACTTGGAAGAGAAACTGATTAGGACAGGCTTTCTAGAGAAGGTGTGTTGGCTTCCTGTCACAAATTAGCATAAACTGGTGGCTGAAAACAACAGAAATTTCTTCTCTCACAGTTTGGGAGACCAAGAAGTTGGAAATCAATGGCACTAAGCTGAAATTAAGATGTCCTGAAGGCCATGTTCCTTCCAGAAGCTCTAGGGGTGAACCCTACCTTGCCTCTTCCAGCTTCTGATGTCTGCCAGTATGTATGTATGTGTGTGTGTGTGTGTGTGTGTGTGTGTGGTGTGTGTGTGTGTATATATAGTTTTACTTTTTGCACATCACTCCAATCTCTGCCTCTGTAGTCCCACGGTCCCAGGGCATCCTCATCTTCTCTGTGTGTCTCTTTCCCCTCTACCACTCTCTTATAAGGATACTTGTCATGGCATTTAAGGGTCCATCCAAATATCCAGGATAATCTCTTTATCTCCAAATCTTTAATCACAGCTGCCAAAATTTTCCCATACAAGGTAATATTCACAGATTCCAAGGATTAGGAACTGATATCTTTGAGGGGCACCATTCGGTCCACTTTGGAAGGCTGTGTTTAATTTGAGCTAGGAAAACCCAAAATAGAAGAGGAAACACATTTAGGTAGAGGTAACAGAGGCTCAAGGAAACGCAATACTACGGGGGGAACTGTTAGGATTGTTGGATGGCTGGGGCCCAGGGCCCAAGTTGGAGAAAGGAAGGGTTGATGGTGGATGCAGGGCAGGTATGAGAGATTGGAGAGTCTCAGCAACTGACCCGAGCAGGTAAAGACGGAACAGTAGGCTCTCCCAAAGCCTAGCTAAAGTGGGTTTAGGAAAGGTCTTTCTTTTGGTGGTTTTTATTTTCCTATATTACTAGTAAAATGTACATCTCCCAAATATGCAGCCTTTCTAACAATGTTGTGAGACCAAAAATCACCTAATGTCTCCCTGAGACAAATCTAAGAGTCTGTAGAGAGAGAGTTGAGAGTTTTTGAAGGATTTATAATTCATTTTTAAGCCTCGTGGTGGAGTAGAGCTTAATTTTGAAAGAATGACCTCTTGGGAATTTTAGAATTTCTTTAAATATTTGGTATTGATCATATAAACTGAATTTTTTTTCAGTTGCAAGTTTGTGTGTGTGTGTGTCTATTAGCGGATAGAACCATAAGAATGAATGAGGCAAAGTGCCAGTGTTCATGGGTCATGTCAGGGGTGATCAGTGCTATGGAGAAAAGAGAATAATGCAGCCAGGAAAAGAAGTGTTGGGGAGGGGAGTGGGATTGCTGTGTTATCCTGGGTGGTCAGGAAGGAGTAGTGCGTAGTGGTTAAGACAGACTTAACCTTCACCACCCAGCTGTGTGACCTTGGGCAAGTTACTTAACCACCTTGTGTTAAATTTCCTCCCTCTGCAAGATAGATTGTGTTGGTTTCAAAATATGGCTGCAAGTTCCTTGAGAGGTTAGTGCCCACTCCCCTTGAATATGGGTAGAATTCAATTGAATTGGGTGAATTGAATTTGGATGAATTAGAACGGGACCACTTTGACCACCAGAGTGCAACAGAAGTGATGCTGTGACTTCCGAGATGGGGTCATAAAAGGCCATTCAGCTTCTGCCTCATTTGCTGGAACTTCCGTTCAGAGAGCTCTGAGACGCATAGGAGAAAATCAGCTACCATGAGAATGATGAGAATGTAGTTTTGGAGAGCCCTCGGGTCAAAAGCCTTCAAGTCATCTCAGCCCAGGAGCCAGACATGTGAGTGAAGAAGCCTGCAGACACTGCAGCTCCCAGCTCTTTGAGATGCCCCAAGCCATTCAGGTCCTCCCCACAGACATCATGGAGCAGAGACAAGCCATCCCACACAGTGCCCTGCATGCCCTGATACACAGATTCTGTTTGTATAATAAAATAGTTGTGGTCTTGCCCCTATATTTGGGGTTGTTTGTTACACAGCAGTAGATAAGGGGCAACAGTTATCTACATCACCAGGCTGTTGTGTGGCTTAAATGAGTTAATGGATGTAAATTTAAATGATGTTTTCAGATTCAGTAATTCCTTTGCAGAGTTTTCGAGAGGAGATTGCTGAGGAGAATGTATCTTTTTAAACAATGATTTGATAAGATTTTCAGAATTTTTAATCTTGATATTTTCACTGTCCTATATGATTGTGCCATTAAAAATTTTGGCTTCTTCTTTCCTCCTTTGGAATACTGTAGGTAATTGGTGTTGTGCCCACCTCAGCATGGGACACTTTCAACATGGCCTCTTTGGTCTTTGTAACCACAGGCAGTCCAGTATGTCACATCCAGGGCAGTGACTCATTAGTACAGACCCCTGGATAATTAAATAGTCAGCATGGATCAATCAGTAGAGCATTTCTAGCCCTCAGAAATTAATGTTTCTTTTCTACAACTACTGTCTCTGGAAAATAGTATTAAAAGACGTTGAAGTTTGTCCTTGACTTTGGACACCCACCAGCAATCACCACATTGCTCTATAAACCTTTATGGAAAAATTCTCAGAAGAGTTGTCTAGACTTGCTGTCACCATTTCCTTTCTTTCCAGTCCCTCTCAACTCATTCCAAGCAGAACACAGTCACATGATTCCACTACACCCGGCTTCTGTCATGATAGCCAGTGGCCTCCACCTTGCTAAATCTAGTCTTTGATTCAGCATCCTCAGCCTCCATCCTTAAGTGGCCTCACTTGGCCATCCGTGCATCATCTGACAGCAGATTTTCCTCTCTTTCTGGAATCATTGCTTCACTTGGTGGCAAGAACCTTCCTCTCCTTTGGTCTTCCTCCACCTCCCTGGCTGCTCTCAATCTTGCTTGGTAAGTCCTCCTTGCCTTCTAAATCTTTAAATGTTGGAGGGCCCCAGAAGAACTCTGTCCTTGTCTTTGTTCTCTTCCTTGTCTCCAAACAGTTGCACATTTTAAAATGTCATCTGTATGCTGATGACCCCTAAACTGTTATCTCCAACCCAGATCTCTCCTCTGGATTGCAGACTTTTTTTTTTTTTAACATTTTTTATTGATTTATAATCATTTTACAATGTTGGGTCAAATTCCAGTGTAGAGCACAATATTTCAGTTATACATGAACATACATATATTCATTGTCACATTTTTTTCTCTGTGAGCTACCATAAGATCTTGTGTATATTTCCCTGTGCTATACAGTATAATCTTGTTTATCTGTTCTACATTTTGAAATACCAGTCTATCCCTTCCCACCCTCCACCCCCTTGGGAAAATTTTATATATCCAACTACCTGCCTGATAGGCATCCCAAACATATACAATCCACACTGAACATCTTGTCTCTCCCAAGACCATGGCTGCCCCCGTCTTCCTTTCTTGCCAGATGATTATCCCCTTCTTCCAACTGATTGATTTGAGATCTAGAGTTATCCTTGATTTCTCTCCTCTCCACACTGAATCCAGTAGCAAATTCTAGTGCGTCTACTGTTAAAATACGTGAAGAATCTGACCACTTCTCACACCTCTGTGTTACCGCCTTGTTGTAAGAAACCCTCATCTCTCACCTCATCTATCACAGTGGCCTCTGAACTCTTCCTTCTGCTTCCATTTGTGTACCCCTGTGGCAAGTTCTCCAGGTGACATGTTAGAAAGAGATTTGATTACTCTATTCCCTAGTTCAAAATCCTCCAGTAGCTTCTCATCCTACTCAGAAAAATCCAAAGTTCTTACAGTGGTTTGCAAGGTTGACTAACACCCCTGACTGCCAGCTGCAGCTCTGACCTCACCTCTCATGGTTTCCCGTTCACCATCCCCTTTTATTCCTCAGGGCGTTGAATTTACTGTTCTTTTGCTTAGAATACTTTTCCCTTGGATTTCTGTGTGCGTGGCTTATTTTGAGCTTCATTCATATCTCTGTTCAAATGTCACTCTGTCAAGGAGGCCTCCCATGAACACCCACCTGAAAGAACTTTCTATTTTCTCTGTCATGCTCAGTCTGTCTTCTTGATAGATCTATCTATCTATCTATTATCTTTCTCCATCCATCCATCTATCATCTATTATCAATATATCCATCTATTATCTATCCATCCATTATCTATCTATATATCTATCTATCATCTATCTGTCTGTCTGTCTGTCTATCTATCTATCTATCTATCTATCTATCTATCATCTATCTTAGAGCTGTTTTATATTCATGGTAAAATTAAGGGAAAGGTACAGAGATTTCGCATCCTCACACAGCCTCCCCCATCACAACATCCCCCACCAGAGTGGTACATTTAATACAACTGATGAACCTACACTGATGCATCATCATCACCCAAAGTCCAAGTTTACATGAGGGTTCACTCTTCATGTTATACATTCTGTGAGTTGGGACCAATATATAATGACATGTATCCACCATCATAGTACCATACAGAGTAGTTTCATTGCCTTAAGAATCCTCAGTGCCCCTCCTATTTACCCCCCAACCCCTGCGACAGCTAATCTCTTTACTGTCTCCGTAGTTTTGCTTTTTCTGGAATGGCATATTGTTGGAATCATACAATGCGTAGCCTTTTCAGACTGGCTTCTTTCACTCAGTACTATGCATTTAAGTTTCCTGTGTGTCTTTTCATGGCCTTATTTTTTTCCCACAGAGGTTAATAGGACCGGACATATGTATTTATTACCTGTCTCCAGCTACTATATTATAACCCCCCTGAGGCAGGGATTGCTTTTTTTTTTTTTAAATAGCTGTATCCTCTGCAGCTAGAATGATGACTGGAACATAGCAGGCATGCAAAAGGAATTTTTTGAATGAGTAAATAAGTCAATCAATGAAAAGATTCCTTCCTCCAATCGTCCAAGTTTGCAGAGTATTCTTTCAGATAGTATCTGAATGAGACCTGTAAATTGCACAGAGCTTTGAAATTCTGGTTGTTATTATTGCTGCCTACTGACAAAAGCCGATGGCATCAAGTCAAAGGATGATGGGGTCTTAGATTTGAAAGAAAGCTGAGCGGCTACCTAGTGTAACTCTTTACAATGGCTCTGCAGATCCAAAAAATCTCTAAATATGTCGCCACCACCAGGAAGTCCATCGTCCACCCTTTTTATCAGCTCAGTCCCTTTTATTCTTATATTTTAATTGAAATCTACTGCCCTGTTACTTCTTTTTTTTTTTTTTTTTTTTGATCCTAACTCTGCATTGGGAGCCACAGAGCACTAACTGAATCCCCTGTTCTCATGACAACCCTTTGAATATTGAAGACAGCTGTTCTGGTCCCTTTCAGACTCAGTTCTCCAAGGAAAACACCTCTCATTCCATCAGCTACTCCAGATGTGACATGATTTTGAGATCCCATCCCCTCTCCTGAATGTAGCTGCGTTTGTTACTATCTTCTTCCATGTAATTACTCCCCAGAAGTGAACACCTCACTCTAATCTTGGTCTGATTGCTCCAGAGCTCAGGGCGCCCTCCTTCCTTGTTAAGGGCTTGTATGTCTCGTAAATATCGTTGACATTTGTTCAGTTTCAGGGCTTCTGCAGCACATAGTTGACTTGCACTGGGCGTGCATTTGAACTTCCCCTGAGTCTCCTGCTCTTCCTCCTCCTTCTTCTTATTCCCTTTTCTCAGTGAAAATTGCTGTTAAGTCCAGATCTCTCGCAGCCTCAGTTTTCCAAAATCTGTGGGCAGGACTTCACAGTGATCCCTGAACCTTCTATCTTTTAAGTTTAGTCCCCCTTCCTGATTTGAACAGTTATGTCATTTTGAATATTTATCTATTAATTTTCCCATATATTTGCTTTCTCTACTAGTTTTGAGTCACCTGCCTATTGGGTAAGCATGCGTTCTTTATCTTCTTCTGAATTAGTAGGAAAACTGATGGCTAGTTTAAAACCCTGGCCAGGGCAGTAGAAGATGACCACACGGATCCATTGATGGATGTCGACAGGTCCCTCCTTCCATCTGCTGTGAATCCACCACCTGAAACTCTTGTCTAGATCGCAGTTCTTCCTGTTGCTACCAGAATACATAGGAGACCTCAAAAGCTTTGTTTGCTCTGATTAGAACATTCCCAGTTTGAAACCTTGTGAAGAAAAGGAAATCCATGTATTTCTCAAGCCTTACTGTAGGTAAACCAATACTATCTTCTTCCAAATCACAGCGGCTCCTTGAAGTTCATAGTGAGAACATCAGGTCTTGGCACTCAGGAAGGGGGCCTCAGACACCCAGCTCAGCCCACCCACCTTCATAGCAATAGTAGCTGAAGTAGCCCTTCCCAAGGGCCAGACACTGTTCTGAGGGCTTTGCATTCCATGAACTCATAAATTCCTTACAACCACCCGAGGAAGTACTTTGTATTACGATGCCCATCTTATGGATGGCAAACTGAGGGACAGGAACATGAAGATACAGGTCACGTAGATGACAAGGGGTAGAGCTGGGGCGCTCTTCTTCCAGAGCCTGATGTCTCTTCTCCTTTTGGGTTTCTCCCCACCCCCTCGCTCTTCCTATCCTCACCCCAGCTCCAGTGCAAATCTGAGCCCACTAGTCCGTGGAGTGGAGCATGATGATTATGAGCACGGGCCAGGAACTGGCTAGACCTGAATTCAGATTCAGGTTCTACCACTACTAGCTGTGTGATCGTGGGCAAGGCATTTAACACCTCCATGTCCTGTTTTCCGTCTTTATTTGCTGGTGATGAAAATACGCACGCTGTGTGGCTGTGATAAGGCTTATGTTGACTCATCTATGGAAAGCGCTGTGCACGGGACCCGACCCGCTCTGAGTGCGCACAGTGGGTATTACTGCTATTGGCTTACTATCATTTTTGTTGTTATTAGCTAAGTATGCTATGGATCTATTTGAAGCACTGAGGCTCCAGTGGAGGCTGGAGATTGAGGACATTCTCCTGCCCCACTGGCTCCACCAGACCTCTGGGAGCTCTTCTCTGAACCTGTTCCCAAGGCGTCCAGCCCTTGGGTTTGCCCATCCATCCTACCCTCATGAATCAGACCTGGGCAGCCTGAGGCTCACCATCTACATTCCTCAGTGTCAACAATCTGCTCTTTAATAGTGTATTCTGGAATTCTGTTAGAGTTTAATATCCAGGGCACTCTTGCTTTTGGTCCTAGAGTCAGATGAAGTAAGCCTTGAGTTATCCCAGGCTTTCTCTTGTTTGCTTTTCTGGGTCAGCAGTGGTTATTTCTTTGGGGTTTGGGCTTTGTAAAATTAGTGAAGTGCTCTCTCACAATATCCTCATCTCTCTTGGCCTTTCATTCTCTCCTTAGCATTCTTGTCCTATTTTCAGTGGGAGGAATAGCTGGATTGGAGAGGTGGACTCAAGCCTGCAGTCTTTTGGAAAACTTCTTCCTCCCTTTCAGAGCGTTGCATAGGTTTCCGAGCATTCTCACACATTTGCTCACCTGATCCTCTCCAGGGGCCACTGTCTACAGGGTGTGGTCTAATCACACTAATATTTTTCCATTATTCTTAGAGAGTTTCAACAAATATTTTGGTCCCCACATCACTGGGTTTTTTTTTTTTTTGAATCAAGAAGAGATAATTCATAATTGCTTTTAGCGTGGGGCTGAAGTGTGTTTGCTCCTTGAGCTCTGGCACCATTTCTCATTTGTTTCCTAGACTCTGTAAAGGGAAGACATGAAATGATCCTTCATTAAAGATGCATGAGGATGTCAGGCTAACAGACAGCAGACTCTGCAGAAAGAGAGATGTGCCTCTGAGTCCCAGGTCTGCCTCTCACCAGCTTTGTGACTTTGAGCAAGGCACTTAACTTCAATTCCTTGTGCTAAAATCAGGCTAACTTGCTCCCTGTCTTGTGGGCTTTGTATAAGGATTAAATGAAATAATGCCTATAAAGCATTTGACACAATCTCTGACCCACAGCATGTACTTAGTGGTGGTTTTTAGACTGTTATTATGACCATATGTCAATCATTTACTGTGATAAGCCCTGTAGCAGGTGCTTTGTATCCACTGTTTCTATGAAACTTCATATCAATCTTACCAGATAGGAATGATAGTGCTTATTTTACAATGAGAATTCTGAGAGCCACAGAGGTTAAATATCTTGCCTCTGGTCTACAGTTAACCTATGTGGCACAGCTGAGTGTCCACCTGCATCCAAGTGTCCACCTGATGCCCATGCTTTTTCAACTCTTCCTCAGTCTCTTATCTGTTGTTTTCTGTGCTCCAAATATTTTTGAGTCTTTCTGCCCAACTTAGCTCCTGATCCTTCCTTAAACAAACTCTCTACTCCAGCCAGGTTGATGTCTTAATGTTTAAGGAACATGTTCTGTAGAATTCTCCAACATCCATCAGTTCATTTGTTCATCCATTCAACCAGAGACTCTTGAACACCGTGTCTGGGGCTGGGCTGCAAAGATGAGAAGACTGGGACTTTGCTTGGGGATTTACAGAGGAGTAAAGATTTATATAAAAAGACATTAACATGGAAGTTTTGGCCGAGACCCTAAGAAAACAGATTATGATACATCATAATGAGCTATGAGATGGACCAGTCAGAAGAATTTGTAAAAAGTATGTGGTCATGAGTCAGTTAGTCGGGGGAGAGTACAGCTCAGTGGTAGAGTGAGTGCTTAGCATGCAGGAGGTCCTGAGTTCAATCCCCAGTACCTCCATTAAAAACAAACAAACAAACAAACCTAATTACATCTGCCCCCCAAATAAACCATTAAAAATAGAGTCAGTTAGCTATCGCTTAAGTCCCTGACCCACATCAGGACATGAAAGTGTTGGGAAAAGAGATGACTTAGTGGGAAGAGGGCTTCCTGGCAGAAGCATCTTGTGTGCTGGGCTCTACGACACTCTGAAGCGACAGGGGTGAGGTGCTTTCCCTAACCTTACGTCCACGGAGACGAGGCTCAGCAGTACCACCAGCAGAGTGGTTAGAAGTTGCTTTGGACCTGAGTCTGACTCCCATCTGGGACATCTGATGGGTAAGAGATGGGCTTGCCAGCTGTTAATGGATATGCAGGGGAAAAAGGTGGCTGCACTGGGCAGCCTGTCCTCTGGGAGTTTGTCAGGGATAAGGAGGCATGACTATTTCTATGGACCAGATGGGGATACATGTGTGATATATTATAAATATAATAATATAATATATTATTAATATATATTATAAATATAATAAAGTATATTATTAAAATATGTATTATAAACATAACAATATAATATATTATTAAAATGTATATTATAAATATAAATTATATTTTCACCTTGGTCAGTAGCTATGTAATTATTTGGTGAGCATTTTCAGACTTCTGCCAGCGTCATGTGTGTGGTCAGAGAGAGGAAAAAAAATAAAAAGTGAAATTGACAGAATAGGTGAAATTCTCCCGGGAGGACGAATGGGAAGACCATCTAAGGGAGATCACTCCTCTGCGGAGCCTCTGGGAAGGGTACTGAATGGACAGAACACGGACCGGAGAGGGATGCCCAGAGCAAGGAAAGCTGGAGACTCTGGTTGGCGGAAACTTACAGAAATGCGAAAGCCATATGAAGCTTTGCAGGGTGGGGTTTAGGATGTTCTGAGGAGGGAAGAGGCGAATGTGGCCCAGGAGAAGGAGCACAGGGCTCAGCCAGGGCTCAGGAGGCAGACTCGCGTTCTGGTCCCAGTCCTGCCTGCTCCTCTCACTACATCCTAAAAATCAGCTCGTCACCCTGGGCCTCTGTTCCCCTTTCTGTCAAACAGCTGCAAGAGCTAACTTACAGGGTTGCAGCCGGTGGGCGGCCTGAGCGCTCGGACCCGTCCAACAGCAGGGGTAGGCCCCCCTGAGTGGCTCCCCCACCCTGATTTGGGTGCTCTAACCTCGTGCCCTTACTTTTGCTATCATGGTATGCTCCCTAGATGTAGGTCAGGTTCTGAAAGATTTTGAAAGGCAGGCTGAGGAATTTAGACCTGACCTTGGAGTTAAAGGAGCAACTTCCAAGACAATGGCGGTCATTAAAGCTTTGCAGATTGAGTCTTTAGTCATGGTGCCTGGAGTGTTTTCTGAATTTGTGTCTTTCCTTTTGTAGTGTCTAACCACACTGAGTGGTGTGACTGGAATTAGCCCCACTGGTGGCTTGTTCTGACTGGCTGTGACCTGCCCCTAGTCCAGGAGGGACTTTTAAGTAAGGGCATCTGAAGGCAGAGGAAGAGGGAGGAGCCAGCTCATAGGCAGGAGCCCAGAGCTATCCTTTGGAGCCTGTCAGTCAAGAGCCGTGGGTGTCTAGATGTCCCTTTCTCACTTAAAGTCTGGTTTGAATGAACTGCAACCCGATTTTTTGTTTATTAACAGTCTATTGTGTGCCCAGAATTTGGGGAGGGGGCACTACAGAGTCTGTTTAGGAAACTCAGCCACCTGTTGCTCTGAGTATTGCCCAGAAATTACAACATAGTGTGCTTCACACGTACACAACCATTTCTCAAAAGGTACATGGATGGAACCATGTCCACACAAAAACCTGCACAAGGATGTCTATGACAGCATTATTCACGACTGCCCAAACTGAAAGCAACCATGATGTCCTTTAGTAAGTAGGTGAATGGATAAGCTGTGGTAATCCAGACGATGAAATATTATTCAGTGCTAAAAAAGAAGTGCACTATCAAGATATGAAGAGACATGGAGGAAACTTCAGTGCCTACTGCTAAGTGAAAGGAGCCGATCTGAAAACACTACATGTCGTATGATTCAAAATACATGACATTTCTTGTCACAAGCAAAACTCTGGAGACAGTAAAAAGATCAGGGATTGCCAGGGGTTGGGAGGAGAGAAGGCTGCGTAGACAGAACACAGAGAATTTTTAGGGCAGTGAAACTAGTTTGTAAGATGCTTTAATGGTGAATACATGTCACTATATATTTGTCCAAACCCATAGAATGTGCAACACCAGGAGTGAACCTGATGTAAAGTGTGGACTTTGGATCATAACCATGTATCACTGTAGGTTCCATTGTAACAAATGCACCACAAACAAACAGTGAGGGGTGTTGATAATGGGGGAGCGGGTGCACGTGTAGGGTGGGGCACATATCAGGAATCTCTGTGCCTTCCTCTTATTTTTGCTGTGAACCTTAAAATTCCATAAAAACTCAAGTCTACTGAAAGAAAGAAAAAAATCGGACACTGTGATGACAAAACCAAAAATTCATTTATAATTTACAGGGTTCTAAACAAATTGCCACCATGTGCCAATAAACTGACAATATAGATAAGAGTAAAAATTGTGAGGAAATGATGTTCAAAGGGAGTCCTCACACCGGGAAATCTGGTGAATCGCTGAAGTAGATGGTTCTGGAGATCTCTCCCAGTTCTCCCGGCTCTCCCAGCCCGAGACGTTACTCCGGAACCAGTAAGGCAGCTGTCTGCAAACACGGCAGCTGTCCAGTGAGCTGACTGGGGTCCCGGTCTATCCAGCTTCAGCCACTCATCTCATTTTCCCTCAGTGGGGAGAGCTGGCACGTGCGAGCAACTGGAATGGACCACACACGTCTTTCACCTCTCTGCCAAGTCTCCGCTTGTGCAGTTCTTTCTACCTGAAACCCTCTTTCCTTCCTTGCTTTGTCGGATCCCATCCACCCTCCCCTGTCCTGGGTCCAGCCTGTGTGCCTCTTCCCTTCGATGCCTTGTATACTCTCCCAGCCCCCCTGCCTGGCCCCCTTGGAGGTCCTCCAGCCCTCAAGGTCAGCGGCACTCCCTCTGCCCCGGGACTGGAGAACCCAGCATCCTCTAGGGAGCCCTGAGCCCCCTCTCCTTCCTTTTGCAGAAAAACCAACAGAGGTGACCTGCCCAAAGGTGCCTGGTTACTGAGGGCAGGGCGAAGGCGGAATGAGGTCTCTAGGCACCACGAACGTGTGTCCTCTTCCACACGATTGTGTCAGCTCTTGTGGAACAGGAAATACGTGGGTCTCACTTTTTCTGTACCCTTTTTAGAATCAGAGTGGGATTTTAGACCTCTTAGGGATGCAGATACTTGAAGATTAAAAACCGGCAGAACAAAAATGCCAGGGTAACTTGCCGATTATATCCGTAGAAGGATCTCTCTTTCCCTCCCTTTTCCCCTCCATTCTCTAAAGCAGGCTTTCTGAACCTCAGCACTATTGGCATATTGAGCCAGAGAAGTCTTTGCTATGGGGCACCACCCTGTACGTTGTAGGATGTTTAGAAGAATCCCCTGGCTACTACACACCTTATGCCAGTGGCGCCCATCCCCAAGCTGGATCAATCAGAAAGGTTTCCAGACTTTGCCAAATGTCTCCTGGGGAGCGAGATCACCCCTGGTTGAGAACCACTGCCCTCAACTCGAGTTGAGTACCTGTGTATTCCCTGGACCCGCCTGGGCCCCACTCTGTGCAGAACAGCGCTGTTTGAATATCACTGGTCCTCCCTACCCAGTCCTCAACCCCACTTCCGTTCTCTCCCATTGTAAGAAATCACGGCTTTGGGGAAGGCTACTTACGGGAAGCCATAAAGTCATTCTATGCTCCCTCACCTTGGCTGCGAAGATAACACAATCAGGTTACAGAGGCAGGGTTTGGGGAACTTCAAAGCTGAGCCAGAGGGAGTGGAGGGACAGGAGCTAGGGAGCTGAGGTCTTATCTGTGGCTTGAATGTTCTCACCCTTATCAATCCAGAAGGAGAGGTCCCTAGGGGAGAGCAAGTGGGAGTCAAAAGACCAGGTTGCTTTCTTTTTCCCACCGTCTTTACATGGAAACATGGAAAGGGACCAGGGAATAAGGATGGACTGAAGGGAGGAAAGCAAAGTAGGAAGAATGCTGACAGGAGAGTGGCAGTTTTTGGGGGGTAGGGTGGTGAGTGTGGAAGGGGCCTTTTCTGACCCTACGCTAACCCACGCTGACCTGGATTGGACACCAGGATTCTAGAATCAGAGAACCTGAGAGTTGGAAGGTCTTGGCAAAAGCTTCGTGAGCACTGCCCAGGTGACACCCTGGGGACCCTCACTGTAGGTGTGGAGTGAGGTGCAGCTGCTTCGAGAGCTTCTGCCATAGAACATGAGGGCCTGAGCACAGACAGCGGCAACCGGAATAGGGAAGCGAGAGTTTACACAGGAGGGATTTACAGGAGCTGAGGGCCAATCATATGTAGAGTTTGACAGAGTAGGAGGAATCTAAGACGATCATAATTGCAAACCCTTATATATCACTCACACTGTGCCAGACACTGTTTGATGCACTCTCCATAGATGTAAACCCATGTCATCCTCCCAATGACTCTATCAGATCAGTATGACAGAGTCACCCATTTTACAGCTGAGAAAATTGGGGCACAGAGGTGTTTACTGACTTGCCAGTCACAGAGCGAATCAGGAGGAGTACTGGGAACTAAACCCAGAAATCTCAGTTCTAACACTTGTGTTCTAACCACGCTGCTCTCCACCACTTGGTTAAGAGAACTCGGACAGCTATGTGGACAGTAAAATCGTGACGTGGGTATGGCCTGAAGGAGGAGCAGGTCTGAAGGGAAAGCAGTGGGTTCAGCCTTGGAGATGTTATGCCTGGCTTGTGTGTGGGGGGCACCTGAGCATTGTTGCCTGGAAGGTCGGGTAGCAGTTCCATTCTAAAGTCAGTGCAGAGGTCCGGGTAGCTGCCCATGGACTTGGAGCAGTGGGTAAGGAACTGTGCAGTGGAAGAGGATCAAAGAACCCCAAGGAACACTGACAGTTAAAGGCAGGTGGGAGAAGAAGCAGGAAAAGAGAATGGGAAAAAAAGCGCATCAGTGTCGAGAGTGGTTCCCTGGAAGTTAAGGGTGAAGTGAGTTTCAGGAAGGAGGGCAAGGTCCCTAGGAATGAAAGCTATAAAGAAGTCTAAGATAAGAAATGAAAAGGAGTGTTGTTCTTCCATGGTTTCATGGGTTTCTAGTTTACCTCCCCAACCAGATGGGAAACTTCCTGAGGTCAAGAACTGCATCCAACACTTTGTTGTGTTTTTCTTTGGGTCTCCATGATTTCTGGTGCAAGGCTAGGCATGCAGAAGGCAGCCACCAAATACCTGATAGGTGTTCAGATTCTTACTGCTTTTTCCCCTTAAGTCAATGCCATTTAGAAATTGCCTATACGTGCTGAGGAGGAGGTAGGATGTTCCGAGCCTTACACAACGTTGGGTAGCCCATGACCACTGGACTTGGTGTCAGTGCAGATGATCAGCAGACACAGCATCTTGGTCTTCTATTGCTCAACAATATGGATAAACGTAAAAGCTATTGTGTGTTGAGGACCTCCTGCGTGCCTGACTCTGGACCGGACATTTGATCTTTGTAGCTCAAATCCTCACAACCTGGCAAGCTGAGTATTATTATCTTCTTTTTCCCCATAAAGTGACTGAGTCGAAAGCTTGTTGCCTTGCCCAGGGCCATACCAGTAGGCATAGCGCTGCCAAGACAAGGATGAGGGTCCACTGGACTCCAGAGATGCTCTGATCTAGGCTCCTCCCCATTCCCTCAGCTGCCCGTGTCTTATTCCAGGTGTCACCACCATTCAGGTGGGTTTACAGCAGCTTCTTCTTGATTCTCCACTCTTCCACCAGACCTCCTTCCTCAGAATCCATCTTCCAATTTATCTATCTGCAGTAATTTATCTAAATGCAACCTTGTTCACTTTTCAGTTCCTCCACTGGCTCCCTCTTTAGGATTCAGGGGATTGATGCTTTATGACATAAGCCCAAACCCCTCAGAACACCCTTCGAGGCTTTTCTCATCTGACCCCGTTCGCTTTTCCCGACTCTTCTTGGCTGTCGCCTCACACTCACCCTTCTCTTTAGTCAAACCAATCTCCTTCACTTCCTGAAGATGCCCTGCTCTCAGTTTGCACATTCTATTCTCTGAGGTTGCAGTGTCCTTCTACCCTTTTGTCCTGGGCTAACTCACACTTGTGCTTTAAGACTCAGTTCACCCCCTGCTGTCACAAGCATCCCTAGACCTTCCAAGACCAGCTGATCACATGACCCTCCTCAGTTTTCCCTCTCTGAGTGCCTTGGGACTCTGGGGGTCACTCCATCACTCTGCCTTCTGGCTTGCCGTTTTTTTCTGCTTCTCTTACTTGACTCTGAGGTCTTGGAGGACAGTGATCACGTACACTCCCAGCTCAAAGCAGGAGCTGAACCCTGCTTGTTAAATAAATGACTGGATTTTGAGCGTCGGACCACACCAGGTTCAGAAGCCGGCATCAGGAAGGGCAGGCAGTCGGGCTGGCTGGAGTGTAGGCGTCCCCGTGGGGAGTTGGTCTAATGTTTCTCCCACATTTACTCCTTCCCGCCACTGCTGAAGGCACAGGGGATACCCCGCCTCTGCTTCCAGACAGTGATAATGCTGCCCAGCCTGTCTGGTCCAAAGCCTTCCTTGCCTTGAGTCTCATCTCTGGAATCCAGTTTTCTTTTGGCAGGACGGCGACAGGAAACACTTGGATGGTGAGGTTCCTCTCGCATGGAATGTGTGTTGTGAGGGGACTGAGAACCAGATGGAAAATCCTCCCTAGTCCCGAGCCGGGCTGGAAAGAACGATCAGCGATTGTGAAGGCCACCTCGGTGTTTAAAAATAGCTGGCAGTGCAAGTAACCCATGCTCCTGCGTCTGAAGTGCTGCAAAAATCAGCAAGACTCAGGGGCTGAAAGGCAAGAAGCGGAGATGAAGAGAAAGAACGCTGTCATCTCCTACATTATCTCCACCCTCCCATCTTCAAACCGAGGGGAGCATTTCTGTTTTAGTGGGAACACGATGCCTTTACTGAAAGGAATGTCTCATGGTGGAATTTTCAGACAGTAGAACAATAAGGGAGAATCTTTTCGGGCAATCAGGCTCTTCAAATCACACTCGAGGGGCAGCCACTGCCTTTACTCTGCCTGGAGGACCAGCCCTGGGTTAAGTGCATGGCGCAGTCACCAGGAACATTCGATGAAGTTGGTGACCTACTTCCACAGACATCATCTGAGCCGTTCCTGACAACCACCCGGTGAGGACAGAATAATTGTCCCCTCTCTCCATCCTACAGAAGAGGACACTGAGGCGCAGAGAAGTTAGGTGATGTTTCTAAGGTCTCACAACCATCCATCCATCCATCCATCCATCCATCCATTCATTCATTCATCCTCTCATTGCTTGCTAAGCACTGGCATTGTGCCAGGCTCCCTTTCAACTCCACAAGACTGGTGAGGTCCCTGCCCTCATGGAGCTTTTATTCTCGTTAAGGGAACAAACAATAAACAAGAGACTAAATGGAGAAACAGAAAAGAAAATAAAGCTTCGGACCTGGCTGGAAAGCACTGATGGATGCTGGGTGGGGTGGGGTGTGTGTGCTGTTTTGGGGAGGATGGTGGGGGAAGGCTGGAGGAGAAGATAAAGACAGTATTTGGAAGCAGACAAATTCTACCTTCCTCTCATTATACCCACACTGCAACGGGCTCCTAGAAAGACTTTCTTCCCTGAATCTCTCTGTTTTTCTGTTAGAAGCCCCGCCCTCCTCCCCAAACCTCTCATAGAAATTGATACAGCAGAATGCATATTTCTCAGGAACCTCTAAAGAGGACACTTGGACCCTCGCCGGTGACAGCTCGGAGATGGGGTAATGCCAGTGCAGGCCCCTCTCTGGCAGTGTGTTGGCAGATGCTCTGGAACATAAAGACACAGGCCGTTTACCAATTCAGGAAACTGTAGGCACAGTCATCAAAGACAAACACGGCTGCACTTCCTGACGACATCTCCTGGAAGCCACTCACCTGGATGATAGACGGCTGCGAGGAAACCTAACAGTCTTCAAATATTTGGAGGACAGTCATGTGGCAGGAGGACCAGCTGCAGGGAGTCAAAGTCGGACCAGTGGCAGGAGGGGAGAGGCAGGTGGGTGTCAACTTGGTTTGGGGAAGAGTTACCCAACATTCTCAACCGGCCGACAACGGAAGACGATCAGATTGGGTGGGAGAGAGATGCTCCCCTCCCTCACTGGACGTGTGCAAGGAGGGGCCCAGCGTCCCCTCCCACCAGTTCAAGGAATGATTTGTTGATTGATCTACCAATATAACTAGTACTTACTGGGCATCTTCTACTGGCTAGGTACGGGGATGCAGCGGCGAAGAAGACATACAAGGTCCTTGCTTTCCTGCAGTTTCCATTGTCGTGGTGGAGACAGCCAAGAAAGAAGTGAAAAAAATAGTAACCTATAATGAAAAAGAATATGAAAAGGAATACATGTATGCATATGGATGACTGAAACATTATGCTGTGCACCAGAAATTGACACAGCACTGCAAACTGACTCTACTTCAACTAAAAGTGCAAAGAAAGAAGTAAACAGATAGATGCACAGATAGTTGTAGCTAGTGATAGGTTAGAACCAATAAAAGAAGTGCATGTGCAAGAACAGTCCCGACCAGCAAGAGATACAATGAGAAAAGCCTGGATTTTGATGACAGTCTTGAGATCAAATCTTGCCACTTACTAAGCGATGTAGCCTTGGTTATGTCCCTTAAGGTCTCTGAAGCTCTGGATCCTGGTGTTTAAAATGGAGATAGTAATACTTATCTTAGAGCTAGTGTGCGTAAGTAACAGATATCAACAACTGGCAGAGTTGCTGGACCGTAACAGGAGAGATCAGAAGTCCTTCTCCTTCCCTTCCTCCTGGAGTTTGCAAAAAGTTTAAATCCAGTTGCAGACACCAAAACTCTACCTTCTGTAGATGGCTCGTTGGCCCTGGAAAGGGGTTAATTGTTTAGCTTAGATTCTTTGACACGTGATCACTAGATTAGGGGCAATTCCGGAAATCCACTCCTGGGTGATTAGAATAGGGTGGGGGAGACAGCGGGGCTGACTTGGCCATGGCTGCCAGCCACTTGGTAATCTGACTAGGTTGACACAGGCTGCAGCACGCAGAGGGCTGGCCCCGTGACAGGCTGCGCTAGCGGCAGAGGCTCCGAGTGTCGAGCTCTTCAGTGAACTCCTCATTTTCCTGCCAAAGCAGAGAAGCAGGAGGCTCTGGTTCTAAGCTACTTGATTTTCTCAAGGAGCCCCAGAGTCCCTGCCCCTGACCATCCAGTGCTTTCTCTGTTGTCCCTACGAATTGGGAGGCAAACTCCTCTGGGAAACTAGAAGCCAGAACCCGCCAGGCTGGGAAACGAAGGGATCAGATTCTCTGATCGGTCCCAGGGCTGACTCTGCATTTTGCCTTCCCCACGAGCCCCCTGTGGCATTCTGCTGCCCAAAGACTCCAACCAGGAGCCCTTCCTTTTACACTTTCCACCTGTTCACCCTCCTCATAGCAGTGTGCAAAGAACCCTATGACAGCCCTCCTATGAGACAGTGAAGGCAGAGGCATACTTACTGTCTTTTCCCCCATCTCTTCTTTCCCCATCTCTTTTCCCCAGTGCCCAGTGGAGCGTCAGATGCATTCATCCACTCGGTTATTCAGTAAGCCTCTGTGGGGTACCTGCTCCGTGCCAGGCACAGCCCTTTACCCGCTGTGCACGCTGAGAAACCAGCACGCAGAATCCCATCCACAAATAGTTGCTGAAGTGAATTAAACTTATTTAGGACGCAGCCACACTAATGAAGTGGTTGACAGGTAATACGTTAGCAAAATTCCTATGGGCCATGACCTTCTCAAATGTGTAATCTCATAGGGATGCTCACACAGATACTTTACGTCTTCACCATGGAAGGAATCGTAACGCTTCAGTCCATTGGATCCTGGCTCTGGATCCCCTGGTGATTCGGATGTACCATCAGGGTTGAAAACTACTCATCTAGTCCAACCTCTCATCCAAAAAACATGTCCCTGATGTGGCTTCCCACACCATGGTCCTTTTAATAAAATACCCAACAGCCTCACCATGGTCTACAAGCACCCCCCCCCCGCCTGCCTGCATCTCCTATTGCTCCGTTCCTCTGCTCACTCCACCAGCCACACTGTCATCTCTTCCCTCCTGAGCCCGTCAGTCTGCGCCTTTGCACTTGCTGGTCCTTCTAATCATTCAGGACTTGCCTGAAAATGTATCTTCTCAGAGACACCTTCTATGACCAAGCTGTACAAAGTATAATCCAGCCCACACATGCACACACAAACACACACAAACAGGAGCCCCAGTGGCAGGAATAGGGCAGAGGAAGCTGTGGGACTGCAGAGACTCAGCTCTGAAAGGGCATCGGGGCAGGCTAGGACATGGGGTCCAAGGGACCCAACAGAATCAGGATGCCAGAATAGTGGGTGGGACCCGGAAATGGGAGGCTTCACATGGTTGGTGGTGATGACAGAGAAGAGCTGCAAAGGTCCAGTGAGAGTCCAGTTAGGAGTGGGGGTGGAGGGGACGGGGCACACCTGGAAAGCTCCAGCCTCCTCACTAAGGAGGTGGAACGTTTGTGGCCTGAAAGGAGCCTCAGGGAGTTGAAGAGTTGTGTTGTTCTGCTGTCCTAGAGAGCGACTGAGACACGGCTTAGCTGATGACACTAATGACAACCATGACAATAATGATGATGATCATGATCGTGAAATATCTGACACTTACTGAGTGCCCAAAACACCATACTGGTTTGAATGGTGGCCCCCGAAAAGATACGCTCATGTAGTGATTCCCAGAATCTGTGAATGTGACCTTACTTGGAAAAAGAGTCTTTGCAGATATAATTAAGGTAGGATCAGCCTGGATTGTTCAGCTGGGCCCTCAATCCACTGACAAATGTACTTATACGAGAAAGGCAAGAAATGTTTGAGACAGGGAGGGAATAGGAGAAGACCATGTGAAGACAGAGGCAGAGACTGGAGTGATGCAGGCACAAGAGAAGGAACGTCCAGAACAAACAGAAACTGGAGAGGCACAGAAGGACTCTCCCCTGCTGCTTCCAGAGGGAGCACTGACTTGCCAATACTTTGATTTCAGATTTCTGGTCTCCAGACTGCGAGGGAGTAATGTTCTGTTGTCCCAAACCCCCTCATCCCCCAAGATGGGACCAGCTCTGTGGTGTAATTCATGCTTCAGAGCCCCGTAAGCAGTCAGGCCAAGGCTAGTCCACTGCTGAAGCCACATCCTTGCTCACGTCCTCTCCCTGTCCTAGCCTGCCGTTCCCCACTCCCTCCCCGCTGAGATCCCTTCTTCAGGGAATCACGTTCTAATAACCTCTGTCTCAGACTCTGCTTCAAGGGAGCTTTGACCCTAAACAGGAGCTCTCTGCTGCATGCGGTTAATCGGGAATTCCTGCTGTTCAACACAGAGCTCCCGAAGCCGTCCTGCCAGCAGACTGGGAAGGAGAGACAGTGGAGGTTGGCAAAGGATTGTGTATGAGTCAGGCCTGGAAGTGGTACCCTCTGCTTCTTCCCACATTCTGTGGGCCAGTCATGGCCACACCTGATTGCAAGGGAGGCTGTGTCATGTTGTCTGCTCTGTGCCAGGAGGAGAGGAAAATGGGATTTGACCAGTTAAGCCAGTCTCTGTAATGATACCTCATTTTTAAATGTGAGAAAACTGAGATTTTGAGGTTTTAAGTAATTCACCCAAGGTCACAAAATCAAGACCGAAAACATGGTCTGATTCCAGAACCTGCACCCTTGACCGCACGTCTCCATCGTCACATGCAGTCAGAGCTCAGGGTATGTTGTCAGTGACTGAACATGCTGAGGTTCCTGCTCATGGCAGAGCCCTTGTCCCCGGGGCATTACATTACCAGTGTGTGGAATCCACTCTGGCCTGCCTGAGGCATCCCTCATTTGAAGTATAAAATAAATGAATTATAATAAAATGCCCCTTCTCTGCTTCTTTCCAGGGACTACTTGAGCAGGGTGCTTCCAGATTTCAAAGATGAAGGCACAAGACACTGGTAAAGATGGGAGTGGGAGCAAGGAGGCAAAACAAACAGCGCTCTAACACGACACCACTTATTCCTCCTCAAGGGTGTGACATTCCTACTGAGCCCTTCACAAGGCTTGAGCCTCCGGCCCCGCCTCTCACTCTCCCCTCACGTGAGACTCCAGCTGGCTGCTCCGCCCCAGCCAAAGTAACTTCCTTCTGAGCGAGAAAACAGAAGGGTTTCCAGAATGGAGTGGGCATGAGATTGCCTGGCTCTGTCACTTTGTGGCTGTGTGACTTCGAACAAGTGGCTTCATCTGTGTCCTAGTTTTTGATCTTTAAAATGAGGATAGTGATACCTGCCTCACAGGGTTTGTGGTGAGGATGAAATGAGCGTCCGTTTCACCGAACGCAGTGCCTCTGCCTGTTAGGTTTTCTTGTGTGTATTCGCCATTATTGTCACTATGCTTTGGTAAGTTTCTGCCCAGATCAGGGCTTAACTGCAGGCAGGGCCTCCTCCAGACCTCACGGTCTCACTCCCCCTAAAGGTTTCAGGCTCAATGTCACATCCTCAGGGGAGCCGTCCTTAACCCCTACTCTAGGACTGGCTCCTATAATCTCTAGCAAAACTGGGATTAGGGTAAAATAAGTGAGGCCTTTGCTTTGGGTGCAAAATATGTGAGAACTGCCCCATCCCAGATCCCTCAGCAATGCAGATAAATAACATTCTAATGCAACACTTTAAAGTATCAAAATTAATGCTCAAAATTCCACGGTGAACAAAGTAGCTAAGTGTAAATGAAGACCTACTCCAAGCTGAGCCCAGCTGATGCCTGAGGCCGGAGGGAAAACGCGTGCTCCTGGTTTTACTGGAAGCAAAACTCTCCATAATATTTTCAGGGTCTATTTCCACGCCAATCTTGTTTTCATCCGAAAGGCTTGCCACGTTTGACAGCTTCTCGTGACCAAGTGGCAATCTTCATGATTTTTTAAGTTATAAGCTGAAGTAAAATGTTAATAAATTCTGTTTTGGAATAAATACAATATTTAAACATAATGTAATGTTGTGGGTTTTAATATACCTGCTTTTAACATTTTTAATGTTTTTCAACTACTTCAACATTCTGGGGGGGAAATAACCATTATATGCAAAAACATGTATCCAGGGGCACACAAAGGGTGTACTTTTGTCTTATATTCTAACATTGCTTGGCAGGATGCTGGTCTGTGTGCACATTTTGGATGTTTTGTTCAGCGTGGGTGTTTTTGTATCAATTCTGACGCAAAAATGTTGCATTAAAGTAGCTACTTTTTTTTTTTTTGGCACCTCCTTGAATTTTGCACCCCAGGCAAGTGCATTGCTTGTTTCACCCCTATCCTGGCCCTGTTCTTTGGTGGCATTAATCACAGCTCCAATCAGCTAGGCAGTTATGTCATTGCTTATTGGATTTGCCTGCACCTAAGTTCCCTGAGGGCAGGGACCAAGCCTGCTTTGCTCAGCACTGTGTTCCCGGTGCTGATCTCTGCCTGGCTCTCCGCTTCAGGTGCAAAACCTTCGCTGAGCAGATGAATGAAGAGATTTCTAAAAGGGGCTACTCTGGATGGAGACTGTAGTTTCAGTTCATGTCTTCACATTGTTTGGTTGAGGAAGCATTCGTTGAGCAGCTCCTGTGACCAAGGGCCTGTGTGCTGCTGTAGGGATGGTTAGAAACAAGGTCTCTGCTCTTGGAGAGCTCTCCTGGTGGTGAAGACTGATCTACAAGCAGTTTAGTCCCAGAGGAGAAGTCCTGAGAGACAGAGGTCATGGTGGGGGGCTGTGAGAGCACAGAAGAGGGGTCACAACTCACCCCAGAGGTTCAGGAGAAGGTCGCTTAGAGATGATGTGTCAGCCAAGTGATAAAGCGGCAGTAGGGGCTAGGCAAGTGGACAAGCAGGGAAATAGGCTTTGGACAGGGAGCACGCATGTTCAAAGGCCCAGGGGCGGGAAACAGCATACTGTGTGTGCCTGGGAACTCCTAGCAGCTGGGCATTCCTGGATGTAGGACAAAGCACCAGAGACCAGCGGCAGGGCCCTGATGACAGGGGCGAGGCAGATACCCACAATCTTCAATGCTGGGGCTGTCAGCATTTCCCTGCGGTGGATGACCGGTGTTAACTCTTTCCCCAGAGGGGACAAAACAGGATTCCACAGGCTGTCCTGGCGAATGCCCACCCAGCTGTTTTCTGAGACGGTTAGACACACAGCCCAGTGTTGGGAGTAGCAGGGAGTCATTTGTTACATAGAACAGGAAAGATGGGAAATGGAGCTCAGTGGGAGCTGGTTATAGAGCTGAAAGGGGACACGCCAGTCCCCCAACCCAGAACTCAGCCGCAGCCAATTCAGCGTGTGTCCCCTCGTCCCTGATACATCTCCGGGATTGTCACCTGCCACTAGGCTGTCACTCACACCGAACAGGGATTCAACGGTGTCGATTTCCCTCCGAAAGCAATCCCAGCCAGGCCTTGGTGCCAGGTAGAGCGTAGTTACCAGCCCAAGGCGCGCATGTCTGGTGCAATTCTCTGGTTCAGAGTCCCAGGTGCAGCAGTGAACACCACCCCTTTGCCAAACAGTCGTCAGCCCCGGGCCATGGGCTCGGAGAGCTTATCACGAGGGCCTGGCGGGGCTTCCTGTCATAACTTTGCACAAGGCGTGGGCTTATCTTTCGGGAACCTTTGGAGTTATGGGTCAAACTGCAAACCCTTCCCTGCGGCCCATTTCATCCTGAGATGAGCGTCCTGGCTCACAGGGAGATGAAAAGTGCCCTGCCCAGGTTGTTAAGGTTTCCATTATCAGCTCCTTGAGCTTGTAGCAAAAAGACATTTGTGGGGACATTTGACCTCAAGTAGAAATCTGGGCCGTCTGATGGCAACTATGGTGCTTTTATCCACATCTGTTGAGCATAAGCTCTCCAGGGCAGCAGCCTCCCCTCAATACTCTGGTTTCAGCCATCAGGGCTAGACAGAAGACGTCCTGGGAAAATCCAGGCAGGGAGACAAGATTCGGCTGCAGCGTCCAGGTTAAGAGGAATCCGGCTTGTCTGGGAGAAAGAGGTCCTTTTCATATTTACTCAACATAACCCTCCTCCAGGTGGGGAGGCCTCTGGCCCCTCTTGTTTTCAGCTGCAGGATTCTGGGTGGTTCTACAGTCACTCTCAGCCTCAGTTTTTTCTTGAGTAAAATGGGAATCATTCTGCCTATCAGGACCCTAATCAAGATCCATGATGACAGCACAGGCTGAGAGCCCAGCACTCACTGATGCTCGATCCGGGGCTGGTGACCTCTGCATGTGGCTCTCTTCTCTGGGTTCTCGTCTCCGGTTCTCCGGCCAATGATATGACTCATATGTAGAATCAAAAAAAAAAAAAATACAGAAGACACTAATGAACTCATCTACAAAACAGAAGCAGACTTGCAGACATAGTAAATAGTTTTATGGTTATTGGGGAAAAGGGGCTGGAAAGGGATAAATTTGGGAGTTTGAGATTTGCAAAGTTAACCACTATATATAAAAATAGACAGAAACCAAATTTCTTCTGCAAAGCACAGGGAACTATATTCAATATCTTGTAATAAGCTTTAATGAAAAAGAATGTGAAAATGAATATATGTATATATACACGCAAAACTAGTGCATTATGCCGTACACCAGAAACTGATGCATTGTAACTGACTGTACTTCAATTAAAAAAAAATTGGAGAAGGTGGTACACTCGCACAGAGGAAGTTAGTACGTGGTGCTCAGATTCTAACTGCAAATATTGGGCTCTGAAGTTAGGTCCTTCTCATGACATTTTCTTTCCTTTTCAAACAGATCACAGTTTGACATATGTAGTTTATTTCACATACGTTATTCCCCTGGTTAATTACGAATTTATTTTATCTTTGGGTGGTTCAGCAAAATGAGTCAGTTATGTATGCTTGGTCTTTTTCAGGTTCTTTTTCATTAAAGGTTATTACAAAGATATTGAAGATAGTTGCTCGTGCCATATAGTAGGTCCTTGTTGTTTATTAAAATGCTACTTTTTAAGAAGTTTGTACCATTGACAACATCTCCTACTGTCTGGGATACATGAAGGCAGGAACTGTGTGTGCCTTTCTAGGATCAGGGTGCGGGAAAGAAAGGGCTCAGGCCCAGATCTTTGTCATCATCCTTTCCTCTAGGAATTTTTCTTGGCTCTTGAAGTTAAAGGATGGACGGGGACAATGAGCTTAGGGCCCAGCTGGCAAAATCTAATTAAGCTCATTAACAGGTAGCCCAGCCTTGGGTCCGCTCTGCGGCAGGACTTTGGAAGAAGAGGAATTGCCTTCCTGTGCCCAGGGCATCTGATTCCCCCTTGGCATCTGTGGAAGTTACATGTAGGGCATGTCCAGGTGGGGCAGGGCGGTGCCCTTGCCTGGAGTCTGTGCTATGTGATCTAGGACTTGCGTGAACAGCTGCCCTGGTTTGCTCAGGATGGGGCTGACAGAGGTATTCCCTGAAAAAAACAGGGAAGTTTCAGGAGAACTGGAGAAAGTTGGCCACCTTATATCATGTGTGGAGGTGGGTGGGTGGCGTGGAAGTGAGGTCTGTAGCGCCCTGGAGGGGATGTCAGTGATCCTTTATCCTGGTCCTTTATCCTTGAGAACAAGCATCAGCAAACTTTCAATAAAGGACAGGATAATGAACGCTTCAGATGCTGTGAGCCACACAGTCTGTTACTCCATTTGGACGTGGTCACGTGAACATAGCAGCAGACTTTATGTAAAGGGATGCACTTGACCACATCTCAATCAAATATTATCTATAAACACAGCCTGAGATTGGCCCATGGGCTGGACCATAACCCTTGCTGTAGGGGATGTTTATTTTTTCTATACTTCCCTCGATGTCACATGCACCCTCAGCAGCTTTGTTTAGGAAGTGAGATACCCAAGTGGTTATGGGGGGCTTGGACTTTGGAGTTCGACAGACTTGGCTCAAATCTTGGCTTTGCCACCTGATGGCTGAGTGACCTTGAGCACGTTGCCTCACCTCTCTGAGCCCCAGTTTCCTCTCCATAAACTAGGATCAAGAAGAATGACATCTGCTGGCCTGGACTGAAGGGAAGGGGACATAGACCCCACCTCTCAATGGGAGACATCTCAGATCCCAGGCCATCTTTCATCCACAACAAGAGAGGACCTGGAGGGGTGAGCAGGGTGTCCAATGCACAGCTCCCCTACTCCCAGCTCCCAGCTGGTTGCTGGAGCCAAAACCCTCCATGACACACAGCTCTTTTCCTGGTGGGATTTACAGTCTGGTGGAATATATAGGTAAGTAAATAGGCAATTAAGATAAATAGGGTTAAATCCCAGATAGTGAGGGGCAAAGAGTGGAGGGGGCTAGTCAACCTCTTTTTTATGAGAAGAAAGTTTCAAGCAGGGGACTACATCTGTTAAGCTGCCTTGAGTTGCTGAGAGGAGCAACCGCTTGGGAGCTGCTGGGATCCGATGCTGAAGCAGGTGGCTTCTGCTGGGGCATGCGCCTGGGTGGGGCTGTTTGCTGCAGGGGCGTGGGCTCAGGATGTGTGCATGAAGGTGTGTTTGTATGTCTCCCGGTGGGTAATTTGTGGGTGTGTGGCTGTCTGATGACAGATAAAGGGCGGCTCTGATGTCACAAGAGACATGTTTGTATCCGTGACTTGAAGAAACACAAAAGTTTTGGGCTGGAGGGGTCTTGGCAGTGACTTAGCCCCATTCTTCATCCTCTTCTCCTCGTGTGATGGGTGGCCAAGTGGAGGCTGGCCCCAAGATGCTCAGCTAGTTGGTCTCCTGACTCCTCACCCAAACACACTGCCGGACCAAGTTCAAGTGGATTCTGGGTGAACTCAGCTATTGAGTTCAGACAATGCTGTGTGGCCCCGCCTGGTTTTGGGTTGACTGAGGGAGGCAGGGTGAGTACTAGGAAGACAGAAATTTGTGTTGATGGCAAAGAACTAGGCATTCAGTAAGGATTAGTTGAATTTGAACGTAGATTTTGTTTATGTTTCACTGAAAGCAAGTTCAAGACCTGCCATTTAAACATTTCAACTTGCATTGAAATGCTTCCATTTCCATTTCCATTTCCATTAATAAAAGCTCTAATTTAAAACTGCATAAGCTAGGGGGGTAATCTCAGGGGAAATACTGTCATGTTCCATAAGGCCCTTTATGTGTTTAAAGTATGAGTTGGTTGATAAAAATCTTGGAGGATTTTCAGAAGATGGAAAGGACCTTCGACCAGAATCAAGTTTGTTACAGCGAAAGAGGCAGGTAGGATTTTGAACTGGGGCTTTTGGCCACAGTTCTGTAGCTCCAATGCCAAGGCATGGTGCTCAGTGACGTCCCAGCCTCTTCATGCCCCCACCTGTGTTGTGGTACGCCCAGGGCCTTCTCAGCCAATGTCAGTTCCTTTGCCCGGTGTGATGTCTGATCCAACCCCACAGTGTGGCAATCGAATCTTTCAGACAAGGTGGTGCCAAGCATGCAACCTTTGGTATGTGCTTGGCAGAGATTTGGTTTGTGTTTCAACCCAGGAGATGCCACCCCTGGGTTTGTCCTGAAAAACGTCAGGTCCAAGGACTGATGAAGTGCATCAAGAATGCTTTATTTAAAAAAAAATACTTTCCACATGTCAGCAACGCATCATCATTGTAGGCAGATGAAACAAACCACACAGGTCATCTAATAGAAGACAAAGGTCACACTCACTATTCAAAGAAACTGCTTCTAAGCCTTTAGAATGTATTCTTCTAGGCTTTTCCTGAATGTGGTATAAACGCATTTTTACATCAAATTGAGCTTGTGCTGTGGTTGAGACGGTTACTTCACGCCTTTGAGCCTCAGTGTTTCCTCTGTAAAATGAGGATAAGCTAGGGGGGTAATCTTGCCTCCCTAAGGAGGCAAGGAGTTAAGTCCTTGCCTCGTAAAAATGTGAGGATGTAGTAGCTGATCAAAAATCTGATGATCATTATGCGTAGTCATTAAAAAACGTTACCTTTCCCAATCATAATATGTGCTCATTTGGAAATTTCTGGGAAGTATTTCGTCATTCAAGGCTGTGTAGCTAAGGTGCCAATGTATTTCCACCTGTCTTGTATTTTTGTACTGTGTGTGTGCGTGCGCACGCACGTGTGTGTGTGTGTGTGTGTGTGTGTGTGTTGAGGTTCCCTCAACCACTCTGCCCTTTTCCCAGCCTCTCAGGGTCAAAGGCTTGTTGTCACCCCTTTCCTTGTCTCTTGTCACCTCATCTGTCACTAAGTTCTGCTATTTGCAGCCCCAGATTTCTCTCAGGTGCAACGTCCCTTCTGCACGGTCACTGTGCACATAATTCACCTGAGTTTTCAGTCTTCAGGCTCTTTCCCCGCTTTTTATTCTAAATTCCACGTGGCCGGCTTCCTCCAGTCACAAAGGCTGGAGGCTGAAAACACTTCTACAGCTGTCAAGTCTGGCTCCTTCCTCCCTCCTCTCTCCCTGGTACCCACTCTCAGCCACGTGCCCCGGAAGCGTCAGGCCTGGTCCTGCCTATGCCTTAGTTCCCGCTGCTTCAAATACTTGCCCTGCTTGGCTAGCCTGGAAAGCTCCTACTCACCCCTCACGTCCTAGCCCCCACGCCAGCCCTTTTAGGGAGCCTCCCCGTTTCCTCATGTCCCGTCACCAGCCTTTGCTGCTGCTTCCTCTGAGCCTCAGTGCTTCACTGCCGCCCTGGTTGTCGCCCTGACCATGTGGTTCGGGAACGGTCAGGTTCTTTGCTCTCTGGGAGTCCCTTTAAAGAACTGCATCTCTGGTACCTGGGGCAGTGCTTGGTGCATAGCAGTTGTGCAGTACATATTTGTTGAATAAATGGATTGAGGGCAAGTGCAATGGGGTACCTCAGAGAGAGCAAAAGATTCTACGGCAGAACACTCGAGTTCCCACTGTGGTTCCTCCGTTGTTGCACTGCGTGGCTTTGGGTGGATGGCATGTCTGAGCCCGGTAGGGTTTTGTTGTGCTTGTCTTTTTCATAACAGGGTTGTTGAGAATGCTTCCATGACACAATGGGAAGGACAGTGCTTGGAAAAATAAAACTGGAACACGACGCAAGCATTCTTTACATGGTTATCATTAACTGAAAAATAAGGACCAGCCGAGCTTCAGTGGTGACCTGATGGCCACAGTCTGGGCACGGGGTCTTGGCTGAGGCTAGCAAGCCCCACGTCTGTTCCCCGGAGCTGGGTGCCTCCAGGGAGGCCCTCCTCTCAGTCCCCTCTGGGCCAGGTGAGGATATTTCTGGCCACTCCCACCTCCCTGTGTTTGTCATGAGGCTCAGATGAGATAATCCATTGCAGTTAAAGTGTCTGGAGAAGGTACCGGAGACACACATATGCACGGTGCTTCTTCTGGAAGCCTGGCACCCCCCCGGGAGGCCTGTGTTCTTGGCCCTTGCTCGAGATTTCCAGGCTCAATCCTGCTTTGAACCTCGTTTGATTGATGCCACATCTTCTGGCTGCAAATAAAGCTGCAGGCAAGTTCCTACTTTTGATTTCAGCCCAGTGCTGGGGTGGCTTGAGACCAAGACTTACCTCGCTGAGGAGCTTGTTGCTAAGTTAATGTGGACCCCGTATCCAGGAGGGGAGAAGCCCCCCTTCCCTCCTCACTGTTGCTCCCAAAGCTGCTATTTCAGACGCTTTCCCTCACCTCCCAGATGAGGCGGGCCCTCTACAGCTCCGTGACCTCGGGCTTTTGCTCATTAACTTTGCAATTCTATCGCAGTTATCTGATGCCAAAGTGTTTGTTATCAGTCTCCCTCCCGGACCATATCTGATCCATTGCCTTTTCCCTTCTGCCTCGCACAATGCCTGGCACCTGGACGATGTCAATAAATATTTGTTAAGCAAAGAACTGCAGGAATGTTCTGAACTTTCTCAGTCCTCTCTACGTGCGTAGCACGTTCCTGCCTTGGAAACTTTGCTCCTGCTGTTTACCCAGCAGGAAAGTCCTTTCTCTCTCTCTCCCTCCCTCTGCCTCCCTCCGTCTCTCTCTCACTCGCATGCACACACATACACACACACAGCCCTGCTAAATGAGATAATGCATGCAAAGCACTTAGCGTAGCAGCAAGCACAGTCAAAGCAGTGAGTCGGGGTTAGCAGCCCTGCTGCATGGCTTCCTGCTGTGCTTCTAATTATTTGCATCTCCTTAATCGCCTTTGCACCACTCACAGCTTGGTGCACACAACATATGCGTGCTCAGCACTCGTTGCATAAATGCACGGTCCCCGTCCTCTTTCATGGAGATGGAATGGAGTATATGGCATCCTGTGGTGTGTGGTTTTACCTCCATTTTCCCGATAAAGAACTGGTGGTTCAGTGCGGAGAAAAAACTTGCCCAATGTGCCTGGTCCTGTGCTTGCCTGGTGGGTGGCTGGGGAGTCGCTTGTCAGATAAAATGACAAGCAAGACGAGACAGAGCCTTTGTCCTTAAGGACCTCGAAGCCTGACGCTACGAGTACCAATGCACTGCGGTGAGTGCCGCATCGACGCTGGGATCAGACAGATGTGGCTTGAACCTTGAACCTTGATGCTGTCACTCATCATTCTTGGGACCTCAGGGACTTACCCAACTATCTAAACCTCAACTTCCACCCACCTGACAACGGGATAAAAGCAGCCCACCATCTCTGGGTGGGCATGGCTCGGGATGCTGTGCAGTAGGAGCTGCAACAATGCCAGTGGCCCGCCGTGAGTGGCCCTTCTCACTTTCCTAAAGAGAGGGCCGTTGCTTTCCTCTCTCCCACCCCAGTGGAGGTGGTGGGAAGATTTGGCCAGCAGTATCCCCTGACTCCCTCCTCTCTCCATCACTCAGTGGGTGCTCAAGCTCTTCGCTGACACTTGGCGCATGTCAGTGAGCGCAGTAGGGAGTAATCACCGTGCGTGAGCCTAATTGAGATGCATTTGTTGGCAGCGGCCTCTGCACACAGGTGCCTCCAGAGAACTGCCAAATGGCTTCTGGGCTTTAATGACCCTCCCTGGGGTAATCAGGGATTCCATCAGTTGGTATCTTTGGGAGCCGTCCCTTACTGCCTAACCAGCCACCTGTTGCTCAGAACCCAAAGTAAAGTGTGCGCCACGGTCCCAGCATGGGGACGGGAAGGTGCCGTTGTGGGCGTTTCATAAGTGGAGTTATTACTTTAGAAGGATGGGAGTCGGGGGACTGAAGGCACGGCAGAGAAGAGAGCCCCTCCACGATGAAATATTCATCGAACAGTCACGCCATTAGTGTCAGAAAATGACAGTGATGCCACATAAAATAAAACGACAGAGGCACAGGCTCCAGGAGGTACCAAGGGACCCTTGTTTCCTCCAGTGCTTGGTCCCCACAACTTTCATCAGATGAATATACTTCTCCCTGAGCTAAAATATTCTTGCTGTCTGAAGCAACTTTTCCAAAGGCTAACTCCTGACTTTTCAAATTATATCCAAGTGACGGCTGCATGCTCCCTGTCTCCCGAAAAGCAGAGTTCACAGTCTGGAGAGACTGGCCCAAGTAAGACTCAGCGTTGAGGTTTCCTCTGAGAGGAGGGCTTGGGCCGGGTCAGACTGTGCGGTGTGGCTTTCCCTCTGCCACCACCCGCTGTCCCAGCCTCCCTCTTGCTAAGGTCACTGGTGGACTCCCACACGACATGGCACCCCTCAAACCCCCTTCCAGGTTCTGAGAATTTGATTCTGGGGCTCAAGAGCTTGGAAATTCTCTCTTCAAAGGCTCCTGGGATAGTACTCCCACCTGGTTCTTCTCCGAGCTCTCTGCGACTTTTTATTTCTTCCTCCGCAGAGTCTCCATTCAGACGCTCCCTTTAAGCTGTTCTCATGTCACTTCTCTTTTAGATCCAAACGTTCCCTCTAGGTGATCTCGTTTCTCTCCTGGATGGTAATCAATAATTGCAGTAGGCAGAGAAGTGGCCCCACCAAGATGCCCACATCTTACTCCCACCAAGATGCCCACATCTTACTCCCTGTGACCTGTGGATACGCCACCTCACACGGAAAAACAGAGTTTGCGGATGCCGTTACTTTAAGGATGTGGAGCTGGGGAGCGTGTCCTGTTTCAGTGGACCCAAAGCCCGAGCGTCTCCCAGTGTCAGGCCTGGGGATTTCGAGTTGTTCTCACTGCTGGCCTGGTGAATCCACCTGCAGGCTCGACAGCGCTGGCCCCCTTTGCTTGCAGCATTTTCATCATTAGGTGATAAAACCAGCCTCCCAGGCCTAATGCAGAAGTTGTCTTCGGTGTGAGCCCCTGGATACGAGCAAATGTGCCTTTGCCCGCCTCCTTCAAGCAGGAAAGTGGGCGTGGCTGATCAAAGGTCAGGTTCATAGCAGAGAGGGAAAGAGAAACGCTAAGTGGAAGCGCAGGCCTGGTGCTTTCAGCTTCATTTACACGTGGTGAGACCGAACATTTTCCGGCCACACTGTGATGATGGCGGCCGTGGTGTTTCCTTGAAATTCCCACTTGTCTGCTGAACACTAACCACACAGAAGAGGCATACACATACTAGGAGCTGATGATCGTGAGAGTGTGATTTCTTTTTGGTTCCTTCCTCTGTTTTGCTTCCTCCCAAGTGCTAAAAAGCCGTGACATGTAATATAACATGACTTTATAAGCAAACAGCTGTTCAATGCAGATATTGCCTGTAAATGGCTATAGCTCAAAGGTCCAAAGACCATCCATCTGAAAATTGTTGTTCAGCTGTGCAGCTACCCTGAGCTTGTGTCTGAGCTCTTTCTGACAAATCGGGGAAAACAGAAATGCCTCCGGGGACAGTGGATCCTGACACCCTGTTTCAGTCTGATATTTAATGATGGCTTTCATCGGCTTCAGATTCTTAACGAAGCCACCGCACGTTTTGCACAGACCACTCCACCCACTATCCTGCAGAAAAGAATTCTGTCAACTCAAGATCACTTGACACTTCCAGTCTCTTCAGGAGCTCTGTTGGGCTGTAAGTCCCCTCTCTAAATAACACGTGATATTACTCAACAAGGATTTATTGGATATCTCATTTCAAACCATGGGTGTATGGGGAGAAGGTAACCAAAATAGTTATAGAGATGGGGAAAGATTGCGATCCCACTAAACTAGATGTGAGAGCCCATCTGATGTAAAGTTTACCCACTTTTTTTCTTTTTTAAATAGAATTATAATTGGTTTACAATATTGTGTCAGTTTGAGGTGCAAAGTGATTCAGACATATATATATAATATATATATTCAGATTATTTTACATTGTAGATTAGTACAAGACACTGACTGCAGTTCCCTGCACTGTACAGTAAATCCTTGCCGCTTACCTATTTTATGTATGGTAATTTCTATCTGTTCACTCCATACTCCTAATTTATCCCTCCCCCTGCTCCCTTTCCCCTTTGGTAAACGTTAGTTTGTTTTCTATGTCTGTGAGTCTGTTTCTGTTTTGTATGTAGATTTATGTGTATTATTTTTTAGATTCCACATGTAAGTGATATCATGTAATACTTGTCTTTCTCTGTCTGACTTACTTCATGCAGTATAATAGACATATATATATATATGTGTATATATATATATACACCACATCTTCTTCATTCATTTATCTGTTGATGGACACTTAGGTTGCTTCCATATCTTGGTGCTGAGTTGCATGTATCTTTTAAATTTTATATTCTTAATAACTCCTTTCTTTTGTTTTAATCTCTTTATGCCTTTGTGGGTCTTCCTCATAGTCTACCAACATTTTCTTCTTCTCTCCCTGCTAAATGCAGACGTAAGAAGAAAGTCTCACCATTTCCATGCACCAGTGGGAAGGGACTGTGTTTTTGAGTAGTGTTACCCTAACTTCCCCTTTCTTTGTTGAAGATACTGGAACACAGCTACCTGCTGACATAGCCCACTAAAAAGGATGGTGAGAGTAATGGCTATCACTCACATTGCTGAAAGTACGTTATATATATGAACTTGAATTAAAACTTATAATAACTCTCTGAGACAGAGATTATTATTACCCTCATTGTATAGATGAGAAGATGAGATAGATATACAGAGCTTGATTTATTCAAAGTCATGTGGACAGTAAGTGGCACAGCTGGGATTTGAACCCTGCCAGCCGATACCCCACATCACCTTTTGTTAGGTGGGATTATTGTACCAGCAAGGCCACCAATGACCCAGCCCATATTCGGCGACCCAGTCTGAGCCTCTGTCGCTGTTCTTTTGGTCACCTGGTACGCACTGTCAAGCACACTGGCAAATGTTTCCAAATTAGAGTCCTTCCCTGTTCTCTGTCTGACAGCCTAGTGTCAACACTCCCCAGCTCCAGGAATAGCTCTTGGAAAGTTCTTGTAGCAGTTGTGAAAATATTCTCTTCCTCCCTCCTCTGCTGGCTGGTTTCCAAGGCTTGGGCTATGGGTTTGGGAGTCTACACAGTGAGAACCTGCAGGATAAGACACAACTTGAGGTCACAAAGGCGGGCTACTCTTTGGCAGATGGTCCTGGATGGGGGCGGAGCCATCCTGCCTGTAACCCTCCGGACTTGCCTCCTGCAGAGAGGATGCAGGTACTTAGACAACATCTTTCCCCAAATACTCAGACAAATCACTGGTACCAAAGTCAGCAATATTATCCGGAGTGGAAGCTGAAATCCTTGTGCAGGGTGCCCTACCAAGGAAAACTTCTGAGCTTTGAAGTCAGGCAGATATGATCTCCTCCTAGCACTGCCCTCTTATTAACTGTGTTCACTTAGGGCAGTGATGTAACCTCTAGGGCCTCAGTTTTCTCACCTGTAAAATAGGAGATTAGCTTTCTTACAGGGTTTTTTTTTTTTAAAGCTCATGTCATCTATCCTACATTAAGCACCCAGCTGAGAGCCTATTGTCTAGTGAGTAATAAACGCCCCTTGCCTTCTCTTTGATAATCTCCATCTCTCCACTCTTCCTACACTCAGACCAATAGCCCTTCCTACCATTTGGATGCTTGTCCACATAGAAACTACCTCCTGCGAAATGAGGTCTAGATACACACATGACGGGTTCATCCACGTCTACAGGCATTGCTTCTGTGCCTAGAAAGGCAGCAGCTTCTGGGAGGTGTTTGTGGATGACTGTAAAATGGGAGATGATGTCATCTCGTGCACAGAGAGTTTCTTCTTCTCTGATCCAGTCACATGTAAGGTTTAAAAAAAAAACTTGGTAGGAAATGGATGTTGTGGAAATGATGTGAATTCTGTAAATAAGTGATTTCTGTGCTTTCCCCACTTGGAATGCTGCCCCCCACCCCCCGTGGTAGGGAATCGTGTGAGTTAAACATACGTCGTAATTTGACTGGTCTTGTGTGTCGACTCTGTGTCCACCTTGCTGATTTGACCAGTGCTGCCCAACAGGAATGCAACGTGGGCCACACACACAGTTTTAGATTTTCTAGTAGCCTCATATTAAAATAAGTAAAAAGAAATAGGTAAAATTAATTTTACTAATATGTTTAATTGAACCCAATGTATTAAAAGTCAGTTCAACTGGTAACCAGTGTAAAAAAAATGATTGCTGTGATATTTCACATGCTTTTTTCATCTGAAGTCTTCAAACTATGTTGCGCATTTTACAGCACATCTCAGCTTCGACCAGCCACATTCTAGGTGCTCACAACCACCTGTGGCAGGTGGCTTCCATGTTGGAGAGTGGGGAGCTGAGTGGTGAGTTTCTTAAGGGAAGGGACAGGTCTTTTATTCCTCTTTACATCTCGGTTCTGCTCATGTTTGTGCCTAGGACATGCCTTACGCCTACTCAGTAGTCAATGCTTCTGTTGCATGGATTTGAGCTCCATTTTCACACTTGTACTCGAGCCAGCTTACCTTTGTCTGCTTTTCTTGCCACTGCTTCATCGAGTGACACTCTTCATCTCTTCAAGGTTTCCCACATGCTCTCTCTTTTCACCTTGAACCATTAGTTGGCACCTTCTCAGTGTTGGAATCAGCGAGACACTTGCTCATGAGGTACCAGGTAACAGTGCAAGTCAATGCTGGTGCGGCTTCCAGGTCTCCTGCCAGACTGCCTTTGGTCCCAGACACCCTGGCAGATGCTGAGCGGTTGGAACTGGTTAAAAGGAGGGCAGTCGAGAGTGACGAAAGGTTTGGGGAGGTGGGTTTAAGTGAGGAGGTTGAGAACGATGGCCCTGGTAAATACACAGAGAAGGCTGAGCCAGGTGAGGGGTTCAGACTGCAGCAGACACGGGGAAGGATGCCCCGAAGGGGACAAGGACCAATTATTCTCATTAGCCGGGAAGCAGGGGCTTGACCTCCAACAGGACCAGGGAGATTGTGAAGGAGACAAAATTCAGCTGTTCCATGGTAGAGAAGGCATCAAACAAGCTTCTGTTCAAACTCTACTCTATCCACCACAAACTCTGTGACCCAAGTAAGTTACTTATATATCTGGCCTTCGTTTCCTCCATCTCTAAAATGGGAATGAAGCTTCAACCTTAAAAGTTACCTTGAGTATGAAATGATATAGAATAGACATAATCCCTAAGGCTGAACTAGGTCCACATTAAAGATGTAAAAAAAAAAAAAAGATTTTCTCTTTCAGTCCCTTAGAATTCCACAAGGGTAGGTGCCGTGTGGTGGGCAGCAGCAGTTAGGGACTCTCAGACCCTAACCACAGAACCCAGTCCCATAGTCAGACAGCTTGTGGAACTTAAGGAGAGAAGGAGGTTTTTGGATGTCTTTGCCAGTCTCAGAAAACAGCTAAAGCATTTTCAAAATTAGAACACGTTTCATTTGTTAAGTGCTCTAAGAACCGGTAAGGCAAGATAGTACGAGGAAGTTCAAAAACAAGAGAAAGCAATTCTGGCTGGGAAGACACAGGAAGAAGGAAGGAAACTTCCCGTATTGGAGGCTAATTCTATGCCACGCACTTTCTCATGTGCCATTTAGTTCTGAATAATAGCTAGAGTTAATTCCTCCCGCCTGTTATTTTTAATAGATAAAAAAACAGACTCAGAAAGGATATCTAACCTGCCCACAGTTCAAAAAATGGTCCAAATTCAGGTCTGATGCTAGTGTTCAACGCTAATCTGTGCCGTTTCCGGTGGGGTTAACAAACACGATCACGTGTCTGTCACACAGGAGACCCCAACAAGGAAATGAAGGGGATTTAATCCACTTTAAGAAGGGAATCTTTCTTTCTTATTTCTACCCCCTCTTCCCAACTCTTTGGCTGGCTTTGAAATTCTCATGAAATCAGACTGTCTGGTTTCAGTGTTTCCCAAATGTCTGGGGAGAATTCTACTAATGGTCTGAGATTGTGAGAAAGTTACTCTTTTTAAAAATTCTGTTTCTACCCTTCTGGAGAGATTCTCAGATTGGTGTTCTCCTTAAAACCTTTCCAACACTTGCTCCATTCTTTCCAGAGGAAGAAAGCAGAGGCCCAGGAACGGAGCTTCAGGCGAGCCATGTCATCTACCTGTAATCTAATAACATTGTTGTATTTCCTATTTAGAGCAACTGATACTGACTTTCCATTTGTGGAAATGGTATCGTCTCTTTATACAGTAAATTAAGACAAAAGAGACTCAATGAAATACGTGAAGTCAATGCTAGTATGTGCAGATCACAGACCCATCAAAATTGGAAAGGTGTTTCAGACACGTCTGAAGGTTGGGAAACATGGATGCAGGTCCCCATCGTCCTCTTATGGCCGAGATCGGAGTGTCAGTGAGATGTTCTTGTTCGCCTCCGAACATCACGCTGGAGTGAGATCCGCCCTGGGCTTTGGAGACTTGGGTGATAACTTCTGCCCCATCGCGGCCGCGTGTCTTTGAGCAAGTCACTCACCTTCTCAGAGCCTTAATTTCTGCCGAGTTACATTGATCTCTGGAGCCCTTCAGTAGTTCTAAACTTTGATACCCCACCGTTCCCTTGTACTTTGATCTCAAGAATTCCAGTGAAGGGCTCCACGCTCCGGGTTTGCTGGTGGTGGAGGGAAAGAGGAAGTTTACCACTTATTCACCCTCATCGGCACTTTTCCTTGCCTGAGTGACTGGTTTAAGTGCCCCAACAGAATGGGTTAGAGGGGCAGCTCTTTTGAATTAATAGACCACTAACTCCTTCGGGTCATGGTGTGGGACTTAACCCCTCAGACAGTAACTTTGCTCAGGGTGGTTCTACACTTGATGTCTGGTTTTAGTTTATTGATGGCTTCAGCTCTCTCAGTGACTTCCAGAATACACAGTGTCGGTCCCTTTCGGCCTGAAAATGGATGTTGAATTGTGAATACTATTTGGTAAAAATAGTACTATTTAGTGCTAAAAATACTATTTCAAATTCTTTTCAGTATTTAAGCAAGGCTCATTAGGAAAATTAATTCTATCTTTTTAGTCTTGGACCTGCATTTGGAGTAACACCCTGTATCACCGCAGCCTCATAGAGCAGGGGCTGCACGCTTTCCTCTACAGGGAAAGCTGGCAAGTATTTAGGCTTTGCAGACGTACGGTCTCTGTGGCATGACTCAGTTCCAGCATGGCAGTGCGGCAGCCACAGACAGCATGTTTGAATGAGTGACCACGACAGTGTTCCAGTACAACTTTACGAATTCAGCTGGCCTGCTGGGTTTGGCCCAGGGGCCATCGTGTGCTGACCCCTGCTCTAGAATGTATTCATTTTTCTACCCTTTACCCTATGCCACATGTATACACACACAAACATGTACACCCTCAAATGACTTTGTTTAAGAAGCAAGGTAGCCTCGTTGTTAAGGAGGACTTGGACTGGGACAAGACCCTTCTGTGTCCTTGACCCCATCTCCTGTGAATCATAAAATGGATAAAAAAAAAATACATGCATACTTTTCAGGATTCTTAGGAAAGTTAAATAAGATACAAATGTATCGTGCCTGATAAGAGGTAAGTCTCAGCAAATATTATGTTTCTAACTCCAATCCCCATTGTGCTTTTCCAACATAATATTAAACCAGAGTGATAGCCTCTCCTTCCCTTGGTCACATTCACCGAGTCCTTCCAGGCCTGCTCCCTCCACCCCAACACAAGCCCGGGTCGCACAGACCCAGTTTCCTTAGGTGTGATGTGCGGCTGGTTTTGGCTTTCTGGCCAGCTGGGCTCCTCTGAGTCTTGGGTGTGGAGAAAAATCAAGCAGCCTCTTCCAGGAATTCAGTGGAAAAGAATTTCTAGGCAGACTGCCTAAAAGCTACACTGTGTTCTTAGAAAGCAGCTGTTGTATCTGTTAAGAGTTGACTCTGTGAGGCTGTTGGCAGGAGCTGTTCTTTAAGGACTGACCCCGAGACTTAGCGCTCTGAAGGCTGTGAACGATCACACTGCCACCAGCTTCATGACCAAAGACCAACGCCACCACCGACACAATCCTGGGAGGGTGCCGTGCTCCAGAGATCTGGCAGCTGTCCTGACATCTTTTTTTTTTTAACATTTCTTTAATTGAGTTATAGTCATTTTACAATGTTGTGTCAAATTCCAGTGCAGAGCACAATTTTTCAGTTATACATGAACATACATATATTCATTGTCACATTTTTTTTTCTCTGTGAGCTACCACAAGATCTTGTATATATTTCCCTGTGCTATATGGTATAATCTTGTTTATCTATTCTACATTGTCCTGGCATCTTCTACCTGCTCCCTGAAGACTGAGGACCTAACTGCCCTGCCCAACCCAAGACTGAAAACACTGGAAAAGGGACAGAGGGAGACAGGACTTCAGCAGGTGAGTTTGGCTTCCTCCCTGGGTTCTGTGACACAAAGACCCCATGTAAGCCAAGGTGAGCTCCGTCCCCACCTTGCTGTTGGTACAAGACCTCCACTAAGCTCGCTATCTTGGCGTCATTGGAAGTTAGAGCTGAAAGGCCTTTGAAAATACCTTAGTTTAATTCCTTTGTTTTCTGCCATAGGAAGCTGAGACCCAGGGAGCGTATGACACTTGCCTAAAACCATGTAGCTTCCTTGCTAAAGTCAGGTCTCCTAAACTTCTCAGCTTGGGGCCACTGTCATAGTGAGATATTTGATTTCTTCCTTGAGAGCTCATAAAGGTTAAGTATTGAATAACTTAGAAGGAATGTTTCTCCTCTCTTACTTCATAATCCAAATTATCTGCCAGGCCTTGATCTGTATATATTTATATACAGAGATGTGTATATATAATTTATTTTATTCATTAGCTTATTAGTTATCCATTTTATAATGTTGAGTGCCTTCTATGTTTCAAATGCTGTAATTGGGATCCTTGTGTTGTGTGCGTCTGTATGTGTGCGTGTGTGCCTTGTGCACGTGTATTGGGGAGAGTGTGGTACAATAGCAAGCAATTTATCATTTGGTTTCTGCAGGTTAGAAATTTGGGGAAGACTCAGCTGGACAGAGCTCATGTGTGATCTCCCACTGGATTGCAATCAAATGTTGGCTGGAGCTTCGTTCTTCTGAAGTCTTAACTGGAGCTGGAGGAACCTTGTCCGAGTTGGCACTCTCCCAGGGCTGGCAGGTTGGTGCTGGTTGTTGGCCAGGGGCTGTAGTGCATCTCCACAAGGATGCTTGAGTGTCCTCGCAGCATGGTGGCCAGCTTTCCCAGAGTGAGCCATTCATGAGCCTAAGGCAGAAGCCTCAATGCCTTTGATGAGCTAACCCTGGGAGTCATACCTTCGCTGCTGCCATCCTTTGTTGGGCTGGCCATGAATCAGTGTGGGAGGTGCTACAGAAGAGCATGGGTACCAGTGGGTGAGGGTCATCAGGGGCCATATTGTAGGACGGTCTCCATGTATTCTAAGTGGGAAATGTATGGATAAGTATAATTCTCTGTGTTAAATACCATGAAAGAGGAAGTATAGAGCTTAAGAGAGCAACTGATAAGTATAAACAATCTTCTCTTGAGGTTTGGAGGGCCCTGACAGTAGTGGTTCTCTTAAAGATATTTTGGAAAAAATAATATTTAAGCTGAGGCGTGATGGCTGAATAGTAATTGGACAGGCTTGGGAGTGAGCATGTGGGAAGAGTGTCCAGGCAGAGGGAAGAACATTCTTTTGGTTGCAGCTTGAATGACATTGCCTCCAAAACTCTAGTCCCAGGAGATGTAGGACCAAAAAAGAGTCCTGTACTTAAATAAGTTGGAAGAATGCACCATACACCAGTCCTTGTGAGAGATTCACAGTTCTCACGGATACACATAAAGTTTGAGAAATTTTGCACTAAAGATACGTTTTAAGAGTTTTGCCCTAAACTTATTTGAACATGGGAAAATGTAAAGTTCTGTGGCGCACATTTTGGGAAAAGTATTTTAAGACAAACAAATTAGTGCTTTCAGTTGTCACCATCTCCTTCTCAATAATTTAGAGTGCCAGGGGAGAAGTCATGCGTGTTTCCTTTAAGTTTTCTTACTTGAAGAGTAGGGAGCAGATAAGTCATTTATTTGTATCCTGTATTAATGAACACTCTTTTGACTATCAGAGATGAAATCTGACTCAAAAAGGCTTAAGTCAAAAATGGGGAATTATTAGATCACATAATGAAAAGGTCAAGGGTAGATGTTCAAGCTCACCTGGATCAAGGTATTCCAACCAGAGCATCAGGAATCTGCATGTACCTTACCCTCAGCCAGAATCTCCCCATTTTTTAAAAATTTTTTATTGATTTATAATCATTTTACAATGTTGTGTCAAATTCCAGTGTAGAGCACAATTTTTCAATTATACATGAACATATATATATTCATTGTCACACTCCTTTCTCTGTGAGCTACCATAAGATCTTGTATATATTTCCCTGTGCTATACAGTATAATCTTGTTTATCTCTTCTACAATTTTGAAGTCCCAGTCTATCTCTTCCCACCTCCCACCCCCTTGGCAACCACAAGTCTGTATTCTATGTCTACAGAATCTCCCCATTTGACGGCTAAGTCTAGCAGCAACCAGCAACTCCAAGTCACCATATGCCAGCTGAGTAACCAGGGGCAAAAATGACGTCTGAGTGTTCTAGCAAAAGATTACGATGGATGTTAATGACCTGGCATAGGTCATAGGCAAAGAGTATACAGTGTCACACTGTATGATCTGGGGGAGGTGACATTGTTTGGAGCCAAGAGGTTGAAGGTAGCTCTGTCAAAAACCACATGTATATAGAGAGAGGGAGAGAGGAGGCGTTCTTCAAACGGTAGAGAGGAATTCTTGGAGGAAGGGATCCAGGGAAGTAAAAAATAAAACATGTTTATTCTCATCCCCACTTACTAATTGATCCCCTATGAAGTGTCAGTTTCTTAGCTATGCACAGAGGATGGGAAGATTGATGTTAATCCCTTCTTCAAAGGGCATGGAGTCATGAATACCAAAGAGTATTTGATTTATTTGGCCTGAGATGAGGTCGCTGGGCATGGGTCTTTTAAAAATTCTCTCAGGCTGTTGCAGTGTGCAGCCCGGATGGAGAACCACTGCTCTAAATAGACTATCAGCCGCCTGAGAGCTGCTTGAAGGCGTGTTTTCTCACCCATGCCTCCATAGCGCCTAGAACAATGTCTGGCACAGAGTAAGTGCTCAAGAATTTTTTCTTTTAATGAATGAATGGATGAGAGGCTTATCCAAGCAAGAATCGGGGGCAAACCTTGGCTTCTCCCTTCCTCCTACGCTCTGTGCATCCTGATAATCAAGGGGTGAGTTTTCTTTGAAGGGAATAGTATACCTTCAAAGTGCGGTGTGTTGGAATCTTGTGACTTCTCACAGCGCCGTGGTGAGGAAGGTTTCCCCTTTCTCCCACTTAACTAACAGGGCACTCAATCAGACAGCACACAAATGATTTGCCTCAGGGCCTCAGAGAGGAATAATGATAGGTTTGTGGGGTCTCTGATGTAATTAGGAGCAAGCTGATGGAAAGAGATTAAGGCTGCAATTTGGAAGCATAAAAGGTTAATATGGGCTAGATGTCTTGGACCTGAATTTGATTTCTGGGACAGCTGACCAGCACTCAGCGGATATTAACTCCAATTCAGAATTGCTATTTGCATTGATGCTGCCTGAGGCTCCTGTCAGAACCGGTCAGCCACCCCCACCCCAGCTGTTTGTCAGGAGCATCCAGTGAAATGCAGGTTACTCCAGTGCTTTCGAGATTCACAGAAGCCACTGGATCAGCAGCCCTCGTTTCGTGAACTGTTGGGTTCAGAACTAGGTTTTTATTACATTATTCGTGAGAGGATGGCTGTGGGTCCCAGGACCCATAGGCACAGCAGAAAGTGCTGGTCCCCAAGCCGAAAGGAGCAATGCTCCTGTTCGCCCTTCTCTCCTGGACCGCTTAGATCCTTGGTGATTAACCATCTCTCTCTTCCCAAGGCACTTGTTCTAACACGCTATGGAGCTAAGCTGCCTGGTTTGTGCCCCAGGTCCATTTCTAGCTATCTGATCTTTGGCAGTTCACTGTACCTCGGAGTCTCAGTTTTCTCATCTGTCAAATGGGAACAAAATAGTAACTACCTTATAGGGTTGCTATGAAGGTTAAATGAATGATTCTACACACACACACACACACGTAAATGAGTATCTATTCTAAGGTACATCTTGATCTGATTCCCATCATTAGCTCATTTGTGTCCCGCCTCTGACCCTTGTTCATACCTGCTAATACCTTCTTGTCTAAGACTCTAAGATTGGGTTCCATTCCTGGCCATACAGCTCCTGGCTACATGCTTACATCCATTCCTCCATGACAGCTTGACACCTGCTTTAAAGAAGAGGAAACTGAAACTGCCAGAGGATGGCTGTTTAACTCAAAGGGATGCATCTGGTACTTGGAAGTCCTTAAGATCCTTTCCAACTTTGAGGTTCTATATTAGAAGAGTGAAAAATAGATAACACTTGTCATTTCAAAAAATTCAGTTTAAAATGGGATATAATTGTGTACAGTTGTAGAATACTTACACATTTTTTTTTTCTCATTTGGTCCTCGAGTGTAGCAGGCATTTATAGTCCCATATCATAGATGAAGAAGACCGAATCCTGGAAACATTCACTGATTTACTTCAGGTCAACAGAAGTAGAAAGTGATGAGACCTCAGCCTGTAAGTACAGATCCTGTTTCCAAAGTCCATCCTCTACCGTTTTTTCACATGGAAACATTTGAAGAGAAGGAGGGCAAGAGATAACTTGGGAGGGGGTGGGGTGGTCCACTTCATGACTTCGCTAAAATGTAAAAGAATCTTTCAAATAGTGAGTCATTTCCCCAGAATTGACACCACGGAAGCATTACATTTAAAAGTGGAGAAAAGTCTGCATAGCTTGAGGCTGAAAGGGCTTGCTTACAGAAAAAATTCCTCCTTTAATTACGCCATTACAGGAAAAAAAAAAAAAAGGCTGAGCATATATTATTACACTTCTACCTGTACTGGCAATTAAGATGGTAATCTGGATGACTGCTAGAGCTTGTAATGAGATTATACCCCCTATTAAAGGCATGAGCCAGTGGTGTAATAAAGAACATTGCTACTTAGTATGCTCTTGGTCTTAGGGGGAGGTGCTAAAAGGCACTGAAAGGCAACTTAAGTTGAAAGATTCACACCAGAACTAACGTTAGGGTGCTTGCAAGGTTCAAAGTACTTAGAATTAAAACCTTGCTTTTTGGTATTTTGTATATGATTTTTTTCCCAATTCAGTTGCGCCACATTTGGAAACTTTTACTGTCTGTTTTTTCTTTTTCTCTTTTTGTTAGTGTATTCCTGAAAGGAGGTACTATAATTTTTAAAAATAATCACTGGAACCAGTAGAGAAATGTGCCCCCCTTTGATGCATCGGAAGGTGCTTGGTCAAGCCTCTAAGCGCCACTGCCATGAAAGATCTCTTTGTTCCTATTATTGTCCAGGTTTATTTTCATCTTTTTAGCATGTCAAATATTATTTTTGATTTTTTTAACCTAAAGATGGCCAACTGTTATAAAAATACACTGGTCTCAAAGCTTCGTTGAGATTGCTCTCTTGTCTGGAAACCTCTTCTTATTTTATATTTGAATTTCCTATACAATGTCCACAGTGAGGATTCTTTGGGGAACAAAGGACAATAAACCTGTCTCAAACGGGCTGGCTAAAGATTTTTAAAGAGGTTTTTTTCTCTTTAGATCTCATATAATGGTGAACTCTTGGGGTGCAACCAGTCTGAGGGATCGCTCTGTACAAGGGTTCTCTTGAAAAGGTCTTCGGGTTTCTCTCTCGCTCTTCCTCTCTCTCCCCTTTTCCCTCTTTCTTGCTCTCCTTCTCTCTCAACCTGTCTCTCTCTGAATTTCTAATCTCTCTTTCTTTCTCTTTGTCTCCATCTCGCCCTCTCTCCCTCTCCCTACCCGCTCCACTTGGCTTTCCTCTGTGTCGCCTTCATTCCCTATGCTGTGGCTGGATGCCCTCCGGGTGCTCCACACTTACTTTCTGCTGCCACCACAGCTGTTGCGCAGAAAGAGTGCAAATCTTCCTTATGATTCCTGCACAAATTCTGATGAGAACCCTTCTATGCCTGGTTTGGAGTCTGTGCCCACTTCATGGCCATGCTCTGAGACTCTTCCCTGTGCAGATCTGGGCCACAGGACCACCCTTGGAGCAGGAGAGTGGAGCTAGTCTCACTTGAATCACATGGACAGAGAGGAAGAAGTGGTTCTCCAAAGGCAGGCACGATGCTACTAGACAAGGTGAGAAGATGGGGAGGCAGTCAGTTACTAAAGATGTCCTCTGGAGTAGCTGCCCAGCATCTCCCTGGCTGCTGCCTTGACAGGCTCACCACCTCCTGCAGAATATCCATGTTAATTTTTGGATAGCACTGAATCTCCGAAAATTCTTCCTGCTGTCCAAGCAAAATTTTCCTGAACTTCCAACCCTGGTGCTAGAATTAATTTTTGGTACCAGAACAAACCCAATACTTTTTTTTTTCATGGAATAAAGTGCTTTATACGTGGAAATAACAGGCTTGCCTCCCTCAAGTCTTCTTTCCCAAGCCAAATTTCCCGTGTTTTTTCAACCCCTTTTCAGGTTTTAAGCTGGAGTTATCTGGATGTCTTCCTTTCCCCATAATTTAGCCTATTTGTCCAATCACCGAGTTCTCAAGATTCTCCCTTCTGACTGGTTCTCAACGCCCCCCTCCTCTCCATTTCTGTCACTACTGCTTCATACAGGATCCTACCACTGCTGCCATCAGGGTCATCTGTCTAGAAACATAACTCTGTGGAGACCCAGCACAGCACTCCTAACTCAGAGGTCACCTCCTTATATTTTATTTGATGCTTCCATAAATCTTTGTTACACAACACAGTCCTGCTATTCAATACAGCCCTTCATGTTTGGTGAAACTGTATGTTACACATTTGCTCCCTTCACTAGAAACTCAGTTTCTAAAGGGAAGAGTCAGTGTCCCATCCAGCTCTGTGTCCACAGGCATGGAACACTGCAGGTGTCCAGTCACGTTTCTTGGATTATTGGAGAATGGAATGGACCTAGTTTGCTGGTCCCTCCCCATTCTGGCTACTCTCTGTTGCCCCTGTTACTCTTGAAATGAGATTCCCAGAACGGAATCCAACATTCCTGGTGTGCTGTGACGAGTATAGCACACAGTACAATGGCCCCCTCCCTCTTTCTGGATTCTTTGCTTTTAATAAAACAGCTTGAGACCAGATTAGTGTTTCTGTTAGACTCATGATATAGTTGTCTTCAACTGAGATGATTGTAAACTCAAACCTAAGGTGTCTTCCTTCCTCCCTGTGTGCTCCAACTTTCCTACTTTTTTTGCATGGCTGATCCCTGGTTGTTTCAGACTAGTGGGTTTCTAGAACCCAGGATATTTTTTTTCTAGGGGAAAAAAATGGAACTGAGAGATAAAAGAAATTTTAACTTTGAAAGTAGACTGTTTTCCATAACTTGTAACTTTATCTGTCTTTGTAGAGTGGTCTTCAGTGATTTTATGTTATTCTTTTATTTAAACCTAGCTCCTTCTTATTCTAAAACAGTGGTTCCCAACTGTGTCAGTGTGTGGCAGGGGTGGGGGTGCAATTTTGTCCCCCAGGGGCATTTGGAAATGTTTGGGGAGAGTTTTGATTGTCACAATATGTGTTTGGGGGGGTGTGCTATTGGCATCTAGTGACTATCAAATATTTCTGTGACAACAGTATGTACCAATTCTTATAATAATTCAGCAAAAGGTACCCAACCCAGCCAGGGGTGTTAGGAAGGATTCTTGTAGGAAGTGACATTTGAATTGAATCTTGGCAAGGCGAAGAAGGAGCAAGAGAAGACTTTGGAGAAAGAAAACTATGCAATCAGAGACAAGGAGGAATGGGATGCAGAAGACAGTTAGCACTTCCTGGTCCCTTAAAGACATGAACAAAAGCTTGGTTCAAAGACAGGCCATCCCTTGGCTCATCAGTGCCCTTAGGGAATTTGGATCCCTTTGTATATGCACTTCTGAGGGAGGACATTCCCATTACTTTTAGAGGGTTCAGGATTCTCAAGAACTTTCTCTTTTTGTCCATCAGACCCAGCCAACAGTTACTGAACAGTTTCTACGAGCCAGATACTTTGCTAGCTGTCATATCCGTTACCTCATTGGGCTTTCATAACAACATTTTGAGCTATGTCTTGACTTAGAGACAGCTAGGTATCCTCCAAGTTCCAATCCCCACTTTTTATACAATGGCACCCCTCCATCCTGTCCAGAATAGTACTACATTTTCCAGCCCACTCTGCAGGTGCTTGTGGCCACATGACTAAGTGCTGGCCAATGGGATGTGAGTGGAGTGTTGTCTAGAAGCTTCCAGAAACTTTCTTTACTAGAGATCTGGTGTAGATGCTTTGCTCCCTTTTCTTTATCCATTTATTTACGTTGGCTTGAATGTGGGTATGAAGGCTGGTGTTGGAGCAGCCTTCTTGGACTGTGAGGCAATCTTGGAACTAGAGGCTCATCTCATGGAAGCAAAACAAAGTAGAATGATCTTAGGCTTTGAAATCTCCGTGGAGAAGAGCTGCCCTTAGTCCTTGACTATCTACCCCTGGATCTTTCACAAGGTAGAGAAATAAACTTTTGTCTTGTTTAGACCAATCTTATTTTTGTGTCTTTGTCACTTTCTGCTGAACTGATCATCTCCATATTACAGAGGAGAAAAGTGAGGCTCAGAGAAATCAAAGTATCTATCAACAGTGTCCATAGTAATAAATGTTTGAGACATAGGTATTCTGACTTGAAGACCAAAGCTCTTGTCACTATTCCAGACTGTTTCACTCGCTGTAATTTTTTTCCTATTTTGCTTTAATTAAATTATGATTGCCTGGGGCTGGCCTTCAACACAGTTTGACCCAGAAGTCCTTTAGTGCTGATCTGATTTAACTCTAATTTTCAGAAAATGGCTCTTGGGTTTCTTTACTTCAGAAATCAAGGAGCTGAAAGATTAATAGGGCAATAGGATAATGAACGTTCATTAGGGACCATGACAGTAAATTTCACTATCTTCATTTTGTAGTACAATCTATTGTTTATCCAATCATCTTTTAATTAATTAGCAATTAAGGTTACTAAGCATGTGAAGATGCCCATTAATAAAGCTTGGCAAATTACTCTCGTGGTCTGAGGAAAGATGAATTTCAGTCATCTCTTTTTTATTTTTTTCAGTCAAAATCAGTTACCTTTCCTATTTTAATTTGTTATTCATTTTTGCCAATGGTGCTCAATATAGCAAATAACCTGGATAAAGACTGAGGCCCGTGTCCTTGTCCTATATTATGTTACAAACTTCTTTTGTGACCTTGGGTAATATGCTGAACTGAATTGCTAGCTAAGACGACACCCAAAATAACTGGGTAGTCAAATGAAATAAATTATTTTGTCCTATCTTAGGACAAAATCATATTTACATACAATCATGAGGACCTAAGAGTTTGTTCTCACCAGTGGTCTCATTTTGGAGAAAAATAAAACAAACAAAAAAACACAAAGAAGGAAAACCAGAGTGTCAAGTATTTTAACCGGTTGGCCATCCAAATTGTCCTCTGTTTTAGTTAAACTGCACAGACATAACTCTGTTTTCCACCTCGTTTAAATAAGCTTTAAAATGCATTCACTGCAGGCTAATGAAAGCAATACACCATAACAAATGAGATTAAAGTGTGTTCCACGAGATCTCAGCAGGTGTCTGTATGCAAAGTATACTGACCAAAGCACAGATCCTTCCTCTCAACCACCTTTGATCAGCAATAAGGACCCTAATCCAGTTAGATTGTGTTAGTCATGATCCAATTCTGGTCTAGACAAGTTAGTCTCTGCCACTCTCTCTCTCTCTCATCTTCCTATTTCAAGAGCAAGCCTTTCTCAGTGTCTTGGCTTCTGTGACTTTCTCCAAATGGAAAAACCTTTCTCACTTGCTCAATCCCAGTATGACTCCTACTCTGAGGATCTCTGGCCTCATCTCCGCAAGAGTGTTTCATCTTTTTGTCAGCGCCTTTTGAGAATTCAGTAGGTACTGGATAAACAGTTACAGATGAAATAAATAGAAAGCAGGTGGCTGTGTAATTCTAAGCTTTTGCTCAATTTTTTGGCTCTGGTCATGGTCAGAGTGTGTCTACTGACACTGGACAGGGATTCTATGGCTAGAATGGAATTACAACACCATCAAGACAGATTGGCTAGAAGGTGAGATAAATACCAGTTGGTTATATAGTGAATGGTATGTTGAAAACTTACGTCCCTACAAAACCTGCCCACAATGTTTATAGCAGCTTTATTCATTATTGCTAAGACTTGGAGGCAACTAAGATGTCCTTCAATAGATGAATGGATAAACAGTAGTACCTCCAGACAATGGTATATTATTCAGTACTATTAAACAATGAGCTATCAAGTCACAAAAAGATGCTAAGTGAAGGCAGCCAATCTGAAAAGGCTTCATACTAAATATTCTAGCTATGTGACTTTCTGGAAAAAGCAAAACCATGAAGGCAGTACAAACATCAGTGGTTGCCAGGGGCTTGGAGGAGGGAAGGATGAATAGGTGGAACACAGAGGAATTTTAGGGCAGTGAAACTGTCTAGTAAGATACTATAACGATGGATACATGTCATTACACATTTTCCAAAACTATTGAATGAACAATACTAAGAGTGAACCTTAATGTCAACTATGGAGTTTGGGTGAGAATGTTGTATCAGCGCAGGTTCACAGACTGTAACAAATGTACCACTCTGGTGTAGAAAGTTGATAGTGGGGGAGGCTGTGGGTGTGTGGGGCAGGGGTGTGTATGGGAACTCTCTTTACCTTCCACTCAGTTTTGCTGTGAACTTAAAGCTACTAAAAATTGTCTTTTTTTAAAAAGATAAGCAATGAACATTTTTGTACCTACAGTATTTCAGGTTTTGTGGTGAGCGCATTGCACACACTTTCTCACTGATTCTTTCAACAGCCTTGAGTAGTAGACTAAAGAACTCCGGCTCAGAACATTTAAGTAATTTGTTCAAGATCATAGAAGAATAAGCAGCAGAAGAGAGATGGGAATAACATGACTGTCAGGCTCTGAAGATCGTGTCTGTCTCTGTTCAATCACCAACCCCTCTCAAACCTATGAAGCTATGAAACAAACGCCCCTCAGCCTCCAGCCTGCTCCCCACCAGTGTGAGTCAGCTTCACTAGATGGCAAGGTGTCCCCGCTGTCCAGCATGACTCATGAACAGCAGCCGGAAACCAGTGCCTGAGAAGTCTTATAAAAATCAGTCTGGCTTTTTGCCGTCCTCATTACTGCACCCAGGATAATTACAACAGCCCTTTGTCTGTGGAAACTGACATCAAAGGTCCTGACAGAGGGGATCTCTGGTGGGAACTATGATTATCCTCGCTTTATGTCTGGAGAAACTGAGGAATGGATTTGTTAAGGGGCTTGTCCAAGGTCAGCTGGTGAGTCAGGGGACTGAGTCTGCATCTGTGGGACTCCCAGGCTGCACACAAGCCCTTGCACCATAATCCTGCTCTTGGCCCCAGACACCTGCCATGTTCATGAGACTAATATTACCATTCCCTGGATAAAAATTAAGGGATTAAATGGAGCCAAATGACAGCATCTGAATCATTGTGGGATCCGCAGGAAAGAAGTTCTGTCTCTCTGGGAAAAAGGTCACTAGACCTACTATTTTGCATAAGCTTCTGGAGTAGGGATCGTGGGAATGAAATCACACCAGCTCAAAAAACCCTTAACCACATCATCAGTGGCCATTTTTAGCCTCCAGAGAGAGTCAGCTTTCTGGTCATTTAGGAGCCCAAGACCACCCTGTCTTTGACTCACCTTTTGCATCTGAAACACACTGAGTTGCACACGACTGTGTAGACAAGAAGAGTCAGACGGGAAGAAACTTCAATGTGTTGGAAGATTGAGCTGGTTTTAGAGTCTGTTCATTACCCGGAGTTGTGTTTGAGATGGGGTAATATGACTTGCCTCGTGTGGAATTTGCATATCCGAGCATTAATGGGGCATGTATATGTTGAGTGGTTTAATGTGTTAATTAATGCAGGATCCTAGAGTTTTGGTCCCAAGACAGGTTATACAACAGAAGCTTGTCTTTAAGACTCAAAGCTATAGAAAATACATTCGCTAAGATTCTCTTCCCAGCTGGGGAGGGAGACTGCCAGGAAAACAAATCTCATCGTGATGAGAAACTAGCCTCCTGTTGTCCTGGGCCAGGGGTGAGAACAGGGCTGTCGTAGTCAACCCATGAGGTCTGAAGGCTTGAATGTCCCCATGAAAGGGAGCTGGAAAAGGCTAGACTGAATCTACCTGGTTACGAGATCCCAGGTGGCAGTCAGCGCTCACTGCTACCCACTAGTTAGATGCCCTTTCATTCCCTCTGCCTGTGAAAGTCCACTCATCCCTCAGATGTCACCTCCTCTTTGAAGTCTTTGCTTTAAGGCAGAATTAGACACTCCCCCTCCCACGCCCTTCTCAGCACTTTGTTCTTATCATTGTTGTGGTACCTGTCATGTTCCTGCATTGCCTGTTTAGGACATCTCTGTCTCTACCGTAAGACTATGAGCCGCTTAAGTAACACACCCTCTTTGGACCAGAGCATACGGAATCAGTAAATCTGTGTGTTATCGACTTGGCTGAACAGGAACCACATGGGAGATCCCTGGTACTGTCTTTGGTCCTCGCCCAGCTTTGGCTCTACTCTGACCTCTGCCAGTCTTCTTTTTGGATTTTCCCATCACTGGTATCAGCCAGGGTCTGTGCAAGGGCCCAATAGCACACACTAATTCTGTAACTGAGGAGAGTTCCAGAAAGGGACTATTTATGTAAATGTGTGAAAGAATATAGCGGCAGTCACCCCGTGCAGCAAGGGCTAGTGTTACCCCATGGCCTGAACAAATGAGGTGTGGAGTGGTTTCAGGCCATGGAGGGAGAGCATCTCCAGACAGGAGCTGTGACCTTGATGTGAGGGATGCAGCCAGCACTTAACCCAATACCCTGACTTCCCTGTCTCCCTCCTTCTGATCTTGCCACCTGGTAGCCAGAGGGATGGTGAGAGTGCACTGATGCAGCCCACACAGGTCATCCTCCGGGGCTGAGAACAGGTAGAGGAGGAAGCAGAGTGGATGTGAAAGGGCACAGACGATCCCCAGCACATCACCGGGCACGTGCAGTCTCTCCTGTGACCCTTCTCCAGAGTCTGCGCTCTGGGGAGCAATGGCAAGAATTCATGGCAGAGTTAGTTGGATAGACCTAGTCTAGGCATGCATCCTCAGACGAATTACTTGAGAGTTACTGCACTGCAGTCTGAGAGCCTCAGTTTCCTGCTCTGCAAAATGGGGATGGATATAAGTGTCTCGTAGGGTAAGTGTGAAGACTTAATGAGAAAATACATGTAAAGTGCCCAGGACAGTGGTTGGCAGACAAAGGGTGCTCACAGTTCATCGGTTATTTCACGTATGACTTACTCTCTCCTTTTCTTTTTTTGCATTGTAAGTCATCCTGCAACGACTATCTCTGTGCAGACTTCCCCCCTGTATTTTGGACTTTACTGTATTGTATGGTGAAATTTATTCTGGGGAGAATGCTGTGGAATTGAACTTCTTAGGAATACAGACGAGCGTCACCAACACCAACATCCCCCCTCCAGTTTCCCTCCTGTGTCAGAAGGATACAACCTCATTGGAGCTGGACATGTTGGCTAGTCTAAGTGCAAACCTCACCTTCCTTTGGAAGGGACTAGGCCACAAAAATCTTAGCCTTCACTCCGTGGATAGCGCGCTGGACTATTTCCCCAAAGGCGAAGAGAACCCAACCTAAAATTTTGTTTTGCGATCACAGAATTTAGGTGATTGCCCATTTTAATTGGTCTAAACTTATTTGCGATCTGTTGACTTTTTCACGTCCAAACCATTTGACACACACATGGTCAGAGGAGCAGGCGCTGTGCAGGACTGTACACAGGGGCGGTTAATTTCACTGGTTTGCTCCAAGTAACACAGTTGCTAAATTCTAGTGTTTAGCCTAGCATTCACTTTTATTTCGCCTACACTGTACTATGGCCGGCATGTAAAACTGTCAGAGATTATTAACCTATGCTTAATAAATATAGAATTAAATGAGTTTACCCAGCACTGAAAAATTTGGCATATACCTAACTTCAGGGAGCCCATAAATCATCCTGTAAACTGGTGATTCTTCCCTCTGAGGGCCCGTTGTATACGGAAAGTACATTTCATTAGGCTCTCTAAAGCCCCATTTATTTCACAGCTCTCTACCAACCTAAGATCTCCCGTCTAATGGCCCTGGTGCTGTGGTGATAGACATCATGGAAGTGTAGAGCGATGGAAAGAGGGAGATAAGTACACCGGTTTATACGGGGTAAATTATGCATTAGAATTGTCCTTTCTCTATTTGCTTGGAAGTTCATTTCTTCACTTGATTCATCTCTTAAGTGCTGGTGCCATTTTAAGGCTATCTTTCGCACGGCAGAACATTCGGATTCTCTGGCGCAGAATGCGTTCCGGTAACAGGCTTATTCCTCTAAAACAGCACTTTCCCTGTAGAACAGTGGGCTTTGAGGAGTCATTATCAACATGTAAATTGAAATTCTCAGAACCTAGGGCAAAGGTGATTAGAGCTTATGCAGGACTCAGTAAAGAAGACATTGGGGAATTTCCTCTAAAATAATGAACTTCGATGTGCTTGTCTGTTTTCCTCTCCCTCTCCATTGCTTCCCTGCCAGCCATTTGTTCCCTCCACCCCTCTATCCTCTGCTCCATTTTTATTTGACCAAATTGCGGACAAATGTAACAGCCTCTATTTTTCTTTGTTTATGTAATTATATAGTCAATCAACACACATTTTTTTAAATAATAAAGAACAGTTGTGTATCAGCCTTCCAGCTTAAGGCACACACCACGATTTCTTTAGAGGGCAGCTGCTCCTCCCCTACTGCGTGTCTCTTCTGCCCCTGGTGTTAATCATTCCACTGTGTTTCTTCATAACAGCCCCCTACGTATAGTTCCCTATGACTTAATGTTTAGCTTTTTCTCTTTGTTGCTTTTAGAGAACAGAATCATACTTTACACATTCTTTGGCAACTCATTTCTCTCTCTTATCATTGTATTTTTGAGATCCATCCATATGAATGCATACAGTTGTAGATTATTCCTTGTTACTGCTGTGTAGATTACAGGGTACGGCATACCACCATATATGATCCTGGTGATGGGCAGCTGGGTGAGTTTCCATTTTTTGCTGTGATGAGTAATCCCATGAAGAACACGCTTGAATGTGGGTCCTGGTGCATATATGCAATTCCTGTCCGGTGGAGACTCCTAATCTTTTTCACATCCTGGAAGTGATGACACTACTATTGAACACATGGAGTAAACTAAAGGAACCTGATGACACACCCATGACTTTTTATGTGTGTTACATACATAGGATAGGGAGAGTAAAGTAAAGGAAGGATTTTCAAATTTTAATGAGAAATGTGAATCTATTTCCATAAATATAATTTATATTTATCAGGCTTTATGCCTGAAGTGGCTACATATAACTTCTCATGACATTTTTTAATGGTAGTCTCTTCACATTCTTGATGGTCACTATGTACTAGAAACTTTGCACAGCGAGGTGATATGAAATTAATGTTATATTTTTCAACTCTAAAATTCTACAACAATGACAGGATCCAGGAACTATTGTATTGATTCCATTGCATGTCACAATGCAAATAAATTTCAAGTCCTGAAAACAGCTTCTTTTCGAGCACTTCAAAATAATCATGAACTCGTTTTTTTTTTTTCATTTGTATATTGAGTTATAGCCATTTTACAACGTTGTGTCAAATTCCAGTGTAGAGCACAATTTTGCAGTCATACATGAACACACATATATTCATTGTCACATTTTTTTTTTTTTGCTGTGAGCCACCATAAGATCTTGTATGTATTTCCCTGTGCTATACAGTATAATCTTGTTTGTCTATTCTGTATATGCTTGTAAGTATCTACAAATTTTGAAATCCCAGTCTGTCCCTTCCCACCGCTCCACCCCCTTGGCAACCACAAGTTTGTATTCTATGTCTATGAGTCTGTTTCTGTTTTGTATTTATGTGATGAACTCTAGTTTTAATGTATATGGAGATTCAGGATGAACACACAGGTTAAGATGTACGTGCAGCTCCTCTGAGCGGGCTTGGGCACCACTGAGAAGGCACTGCCAATGCAAACAGACCCAAGTATGTGGTGTCTGTGAGGAATGGTGGGAGAGGTGGAACCTCCACTGGAAGCTGCACCAGGTGTAAGCCTCATGCTCAGCCTTCTTTACTCCAGTCTCTGAGAGCCAGTGGCCGCATGTTGGCCACATGCTTCTGGCACTGTCCCTGAGGCACAGACTCTGTGTCCAGGATGCTTTTTTGTCCTTGCTAAGCATGTCCTAGTGGAGCAGTGATCATCAGATGTTGCTCATCTGCTCTTGTGCTGCATCCGTGGGGACCTCTCTGAAGGACTTGGAGAATGCTACTGGTGGGGATGGGTTGGGGTGGGAAGGCTTATGGCTACCCCAGGCTTCAGCTGGTCACCCCAAGGTCTCAGGGTATCAGAATCTTGAGTACATGCCCTGAGAAGTTCTTTCCAATCACATACAACTGATCATGGAGTTATGAAGGAGAAGAATGTGGACGTGCCCAACTTTACTGTTTAATCCTCCCCAAATTTCCCAAATGGCTGTACCAACGCACTCTCCCACCAGCAATGGGGTAGAGGTTCCATAGCTCCACAATTTCACCAGCCCTTGGTGTTGGACACCTTTTAAATGTTTGCCGCTTTGTTTTGCTTGAAACGGTAACTTATTGTGGGTTTAATCTGCACTTCCTTGATGAAAATTTCCCTCAACCAAAGAGATTGAGCATCTTGTATTTTTGGACCACCTTTTGGTTCTCTTCTGTGAAATGCTGGTTTTAAGCGTTTCCCCATTTTTCTGTTTGATTTTCATCTTTAAATTTTTTTTGATTAATAGGAAATATTTATATTTACTAGATACAAAGACTTTACTGGTTTGTTTCAAAAATCTTCACCCAGATTGCAGCTTTTTACTTCTTTATTGAGTCTTTCAGGGAACAAAATTCTTAACTTTAAGATAGTGAAATTTATCAATGCTTTCTTTAAAGGTTTGTGATTTTTCGGTTTTGCTAAAAAATACTTGTTTACCCCCAAACCATAAGTATATTCTCTCATATTGTTTCTAAAAGCTTCATGGTATGACTCTTTACATTTACATCTTCATTCCACTAGAACTGATTTTTGGTTAGGCATCAAATATCATTTTAGTATTTATGACTAACCATCATCACAATATAATTTATTAAATTGTTTATTATTTTCCTGCTCATCTGCAATGACTATTCTGTGAAAATGAAGTTAGTGTGTATGTCTATTCACAGGCTCTTTGTTGTCTTTCTTTTTGTTAGTTTTCTTGTTTTTTGTTAGTTTCTGCACTGGTAACATGCTGGCTTAATTACTGCACCTTTATAATAATTCTTGATATCCAACAGACAAAGTCCCATAACTGTGTACTACACCCTCAAAAGCATCTTGGCTATTCTTGGGTTTTTGCTTTTTCATACGACATTTAGAATCAGTTAACTAAGTTTATGAGAAAATGCTCTCAGGATTTTTTATGAAATAACATTAAAGAAACAGATCAATTTGGGGAGAATTAATGCCTTTAAAATATTGAGTCTTATTTAGAGTATTTTATTTTAGCTCACATTTATTTAGACTTTCTGTAATATCTTCCCATTAAGTTTTATAATATCCATAAGTGGCATACCCATTTATGTTAATTATTGTGTACATTGTATTTTATAATGCTGTTGTAAATATCTGATTAGAATTATATTTTCTATCTCATTTTTACCGGAAAAGAAATTGATTCACTCTTTTTCTTGGTCTTTCAGACTTTTTTCTTTTTTAATACTTCTGACCAAATCTTTAACCTTGCCACAGTAAGGAATGATTTAATTTTAGCATAGCACATGTAAATAACAAATTTACATCCTATTTTTTTGGAGGATAGATAACACGATGCCTTTTCTTTGATAAGCAACTGAATTATGTCCGTCTCAAATTAATATGTTGAAGCCCTAATACCTCCCCCCATGGGACTGTAACGGACATAGGGCCTTTAAGGAGCTAATTAAGATTAAATGAGGTCAGAAGGGTGAGATCCAATTCCAATAGGTTTGGTGGCCTTATGAAGAGCGGGATCAATCTCTCTCTTTCTGTCTATGTGCGTGTACCAGGGAAAGGTCATGTGAGCGCACAGCAAGAAGCGGCCGTCTACTAGCCAGGAAGAGGGTTCTCGGCAGAACCCGACCGTGCTGGCACCCAGATCTCAGACTTCCAGCCTCCAGAAGTGCAAGAAATACATTTCTGCTGTTAAAGCCCCTCTGTCTATGGCATTTTATTACAGCACCCAGAGCTACCCAAGATGCTGATATATTTGGATTTGATTGTGTGTTTGCTTAATTGTCCTGTCTCTTATGTTTCTTTTCATTTTGTTTCTATCTTGAGTTCACTGTGACTGATTCAGTTACTTTTTTCTTTTTCTTTTTCCCATTTTTTCCCTCTACTCATTTGGCAGTTATATGTTCTGTGACTACAATTTTATTAGTCACTTAGCTTTTTTAAAAAACACAAATGTTATGTTAACAAGATTATACTGTGTAGCACAGGGAAATATATACAAGATCTTATGGTAGCTCATGGAGAAAAAAATGTGACAATGAATATATGTATGTTCATGTATGACTGAAAAATTGTGCTCTACACTGGAATTTGATACAACATTGTAAAATGATTATAAATCAATAAAAAATGTTTTAAAAAAACCAAATTGTAAATTTAGTATCTTTACTGTACCCTAGAACAACATAAAAATATATAATACCTTAATTCTGATCATTTCCCATCCAAATCCCTTGCCATGGCTGCCCTGTGCATTTTTTTGCTTTTTTAAAAATTGAAGTATAGTTGATTTACAATGTTTCAGGTGTATAGCAAAGTGATTCAGATATATATATATTTTTTTTCAGATTCTTTGTCATTATAGGTTATTACAAGATATTGAATATAATTCTCTGTGCTATACAGTAGGACCTTGTTGTTTATCTATTTTATATAAAGTAGTGTGTACCTGTTAATCCCAAGCTCCTAATTTATCCCTCTCCCCTTTACCCTTTGGTAACCTAAATTTGTTTTGTTTGTGATTCTACTTCTGTTTTGTCAATTTGTATCACTTTTTAGGTTCCACATAAAAGTGATATCATATGATATTTGTCTTCCTCTGTCTGACTTACTTTACTTAGTACGATAATCTCTAGGTTCACCGCATTGCTGCAAATGGCATTAGTTCATTCTTTTTTACAGCTGAGTAATATTCCATTATATATATGTGTGTGCTCATACAGATTAATATCAAAAAACCCAAATAACTTGATCAAAAATGATCAGAAAACCTAAACAGACATTTCTCCAAAGAAGAAGTACAGATGACCAACAGGCACGTGAAAAGATGCTCAATATTGCTAATTATCAGAGAAATGCAAATCAAAACTACCAGGAGGTATCACCTCACATCAGTCAGAATGGCCACCATTGAAAAGTCTACAAATAGTAAGTGCGAAACAGGATTTGGTGAAAAGGGAACCCTCCGCCACTGTTGGTGGGAATATAAATTGGTGCAGCCACTATGGAGGGCAGTATGGACTCTCCTCAAAAAACTAAAAATAGACTTACCCTCTGATCCTGCAATCCCATTCCTGGTCTTTTATCTGAAGAAAACTCTAACAAAAAGATACATGCACCCCAATGTTCACAGCAGCACTATTCGCAATAGCCAAGACATGGAAGCAACCTAAGGGTCCATCGATAGATGACTGGGTAAAGAAGATGTGCTTTCTGTCTTAACTGTCTGGTCCACCTCCACTCTGCTGTCCTCCTCTACCTCCTCCTTGTCTTTCTCCTTCATTTTCATTCTCTTCCTCTCCCTACTCTTCTTCCTTCTCCCCTTCTTCTTTTGCTGGTATATCAATAATGGTGTGATGAACATTCCTACAGAGACGTCTTCATCTATGCTCTAACGTTTCTGTGCTGTAGATTTCTAGGAGTACAGTTATCGAGTCAGAAAGTATAGCTCCTTTCATGGCTTTTAATTGCACTGGTAAGTGGCTTTCCAGAAAGCTTAGCACGTGTACGTTCTAACCAACTGTGAATGACCTGCCTCGTTTCACCAGACCCAGGCCATCACAGAATGCTATTAGTTTAAAAATCATTTCCAATTTGACAGTGAATAGTGCTTTTAGTCTGTATTTACGTCTGTAAAACTGTAGGTTCATTAAACATTGTTTTCTTCATGTACTTTTCGGAATTTCGAATTCCTCTTCTCTTAGTTTTTCTTTCAGTCCTTTGGCAATTTTACTTCTCCAGTCTCAGCAGTGTGTATAAACTTCCTATATATTAAAACTTGTTTCATGCAGGTATATTCTTAATATTAACTACATCAGTGTATTAATTAATTGACTAAATAACTTATTTACCTAACTATTCAAGCAAGCTTTCTGAGCACCGACTATATGCCAATCAAGGAATCTGTGGAAAATCTTGACTAGTAACAGGCTAGCTAGCTTCTCAAACATTTCTTCCAATGCGTTAAGATTTTCATGTTGCAGCATTTTTATTTTTATTTTATAAAAATAAATAAGATGTCTGACCAAAGTATGAACGTTGGAACTGATCTTGTACACTGAACTCTCACGTGAAGGTCTAATTTTAATAACTGATATAATATATTGGCCCATGCTACCTTGCATATCTTGCTGTGCACTTAAAATATATTATTTAATTTAAATTTATAGCATTACAGAAACTTAAGAATAATTAGCCTCATTTTACAGATGAAGAAAGTGAGGCCCAGATGAGTTTAGCAAGTGGGCTAAGGTCACACAGGAAGTGGGACTTGGGATCTAGTTTTGGACCCGTGTCTCTCTGCCCATAAGACCCACGGTTTCCTATTAGAAGAGACTGCCTCTGAGTGGCAGTGAGTCCTTCTTGGACTTCTGTGCACGTCAAACTTCTGTGCAGCCTGGTTCCGTTCCCTCTTTCACGACACTTTGAGGTTTCAGGAACAAAAATAGGAAACTGCCCTCCTTGGTCAAGTGGTCCCATTGGCCGAGAGGCCAATCAGGAAGAGAGAGGTTTGGCACAGTCTCGTACAGGCACCCTTCCCACAGCCATTCTTTCTCTATTAATCACTTCCTAGTCCCTTTTTTCTTAAGGTGCAGACAATACGATGGAGATTTTGAGAAATGAGAAAACAACAAAAACCCCAACCCTCAGTGTAAGCCCAGGTCAGAAAGTTATCTTTCTCTTTCCATCCTCTCCTGAATAACTTGATTATCTCTCCTCCCGCTTGACATGTATTGGCCGCACACACTGTGCTTGGAGAGGAGCCAGGCGTGGGGAATGTGGGACATGGCACACGTGTAGGCGTGGGTTCTCGCGTAGGCAGGTGTCCCACGGCCAGAGGTCAAGTCGGGGGAATTATTCCAGGGTCTTTCATGTGCGATTATTCTTGTCTCTGGTCTAGTTGCTTTTTTCCAAAGGCTGCAAAGACAGTGACTGTGAGTGATGACCTTGGCTTGCCCGGGATGGAAAGGCCACTGGAAGCTCTTCCATGGGCCCCTGTCATACCTGCAGTACCTCATTCATACATGAAAGAAGTGTCTGGAAACTCACCGAATAGTCCTGATCAGTTGAGGCATTTAAGCCCCAACTCTGACCAGGTTCTTCCTGGAAGCCAAATTCTTCAATGGCTCTCCACTTCCTGCAGATCAAGTCCAAGTTCCTTATCACTTATAAAAAACCTTTTCTATCGTCCCTTATTTTTCTGCCTCATTTCTGTTTGCATCCACAGTCAGCTCCAAAGTGCCGCTCATGTCAAACCACCCTGGGCCTTTGCATGTGATTTTTCTCTACTCCTTCCTCACTGATGGTGAACTTTCCTCCTGGTTAGAAACTCCTCCTTTTGCCCCTTTCCTTCAGACCCACTGCCTCCCAGGGTCGGTTTCTCCCTACTTTGTATTATGTGTGAGCTGGGGGCAGTGCTCTGGCATTCTTGTTTGAGTGTCACCTTTTCTTCCAGACCATGGGTCTTAACTTCACTCGTTTCTGAATCCCATTTCACTCAATAGGCCCTCAATATATTTATCTTGTTGAACAAATGAACGAGTCCTCTCCGATATTTGCGAGGAATTTTATGCATTTAACAAAATGGATTTTTCTCTGTTCCCTAACCTTGAACTTCGCAACAAACCTCCCGTTGAGATTATTTCCTGCATTTTGGATGTGAGGACAATAAGGCTAGAGAGGCGATGGGAGGCTCTAAAATGGCAGACTGGTGGCCAGCGTACGGTTCCTGAGTCTTCATGAACTGAGGTCAAGACAACGTGCTGAGGAAACACGTGAGGACTCTTTACTGTAACGCCACACTGGTTGAAGTGGCTGGGCTCTTTGGTTTTGAATTACGCTTACGTACGTACAGCAGAGTTTTATACTTTAGGCTCTTTGGATAAGTACCTGTTGCCTGTAAAAAAAAAAAAAAGTGTGAACTTCTTGGCGAGGTTTCAAGATTCCGGCATCAATCAAGAATTTCCCTTTTATCTTTAGCTACTCGTACGACCAGAGTGCAGTCCTCCTTTACAAACCAGAGGTTGCAAAATTTTCCTGTAAAAGTCTAGACTAGTTAATATTTTAGGCTTTGTAGGTCAGATGGTCTTTGCTGCCACAATTCTGCTACTGTAGGGTAAAGCATCCATCGACATTACTTGAGTGAGTGAGTGTGGCTGTGTTCTAATAAAACTTATTTACAAAAACAGGCAGTGGGCCGGATTTAGCATGTGGGCTATAGTTTGCTAATCCCTGTTATAAACCATTTTCAAAAATGCCATATATCATTTCTTTTCCACCTTCTCCTCAGAGTCCTTCCCTGACTTGTGTTCCTCACTTCTGTTTTCTTTTCTTCTCTCAGGAAGATTTCTACAATCATTTCAGACAACTCTGACTTCTGCCTGTGACTAAGAAGCAACCAAACAAAGGCTTAGAGAGTTTATCTCTTGCCTGTGCTCTGTTCGTGGGCTATTTTATTGCTCTAGATTCAGATAAACTTGACTTTAAGGTCTTGCTCTGTCATTGTCTAGCTGTGCTGTCTCAGACAAGTGATTTAATTTCTCTGAGCCTGTATTTCCTCAGAGTAAAATTAGACTAATAATAATTTTCCTACTACCTACCATAAAGCCACGTTTCTGTTCTTCTCCGTCACATCAACTCCTCAGAAAGCTCATTATCTGATGTGATTACTGTTTATTTGTCCGCTGTCTTTCTTCCCCCATCAGCAGGTAATAGTTGATATGAGATCAGGGATTTTTCCTTGTATTGCCACTGCTACACTGCCAGTGCCTGTAAGATCTCAGTGAATATTTGGTGAAGAAAAGATAGTAAATTGCTTACAGGTGGGTTTTGAAGGTTAACTAAAGCGTGCGTTAAATGACTGGCCAGTTCTTTGCCACCCATGAGCTGTTAATAAGTGTGAATTTTCATAGCACAACCTTTGCTACCTATTTCTGCCACTGCCATTGCTACTGCTAGTAAATAAGGCAGATGCAGCGCTCTCTAAAGCAATAATGCTGGTTGGGAAGAGAAAATCCATCCACAGTGGAACTAACCTTGGAGCTGAGAGAGTGTGCCACGTGGATCTTTGCGTGAATACAAATATCAATAAACTAAAGCAAGCACCGATAAATGGTGTGATTAAACAGTATCCAGAAGCATAAGGAGAGCCAGAGAGACCATGATTTCGTTCAGTTGGTTCCCTGCCTTCTGTTCTTCATCATTCTGGGACCAAATGACCATTTGGATATAAATCTGAATGTATCGCTCAGTTCGATGACTGAAAGATCCCCCTCTTATCTTATCAGTTGATAGCATCTTCTTGTTCTCTTATCACTTTGCAGCAATGGATTAGTGCGGCCAAAAGTGCATGTTGAAAGTTACTTTCATGTTCTTACTGATTCACTGTTGACACACTAACTAACCAACCAATCCCCCCAATTTTTCATCATTTAAACCTGCCTTTAGACGAGGTTGACAACCTGCTCCCACTTTCTAGACAGATCCTGAACCCTTCGGGTTTCAGTTCTAGATTTCTTCCACTTCCTTACAGTTTCCTTCCAGCCAGATTTTGGTCTGAGATTTAGCGTCTTCCGCAAACACTTGTTGAGTGTTTACCGCACGGCGGGCAGCATGGTTAAGTGTGAGGAGCTAACAGAGAAGAACTAGGCACCGTGCCTTCTCGCTCAACTTTCCAGACCAGTGAGGGGGACAGGCAAGAACACACATTATTTCAGCAGAATACGATGTGTGCTGTAACAATGACACATAGAAACTGCTGTGGTTGCAAAATGAAAGGAGTGGCTTCCTGGTGGCTGGATGGGCAACTTGAAGAAGTTGTCATAGACGAACTGTGGTTAAACGTTGAGTATGGAAGATGGAGAGGAGTTTGTCAGGTAGAGTAGGTGGGAGAGGCATACCAAAGAGCTGGAGTCGTGAGCAAATCCAGGTGCATGGTGAGTGATGTGTTGAGAGGATCCTCCTGATGGAACAGGGGGAAAGAGGGATTGAATACAGAAAGATTGCTCAGGTGGATATGGACCAGGACACAGATAGCCTATAAGTCATGCCAGGGGTGTGGACTTTATCCCTTAGGACCAAGACAAATTGGACTTCCTTCTGTTTCCCATTTCCATTGGGAGCCTCACCCAAAGAGAAATCTTGCCCAACTGGTCCTCTTGACGGCTACCATCCAGCCTTTGGAAATGCTTGGCTTAATTGGGTCATAACAGGTCTTTATTCCATGGTGCCTCTCTGCTCCACTGCCCTCCTGGGAGCACCTGCTGCCGACACAGGCTGTGTGTGTGTATTTCACACACTCAGATATCTTCTGTTGTTCAGGAGCTCACTGTCTCAGCTGCCTGTGAGTCAAGGTGACAAATAGAAGGGGCCCTGGGAGTCAGGGAACATGAACCCAGGTAGGAGCCAGAATTCCTCAGAGCCATCACAAAGGGCCGCTCTATTCTTGGTCAACTATTCAGTGTCTAATTCATTTACTGAACCGGATGCACCTGACAGGTCTCACAGGTTTACTTCCTTTACCTGTCGGGACGCTTGTGTTTTAACTTCAAAGCTGCCTTCAGCGTGAGAAATGAATGGAGAAATCTTCGGGGAGAGCTTTCAGCCCGTGGCCTCACTTCCCTTGCCCCTGGCTGGGCCATCCTCGAGCCAATAGAAATTTCTCTATCTTTGTGTGGAAAGGTTTCTCCCAGCTGCTGTTTGCTTCGGAGCACATGATGAGTTCTCCGTGGTTACCTCGGTGTAAGTCTGTCAGAGGACACTCTTTCATTTTTAATGATAATGTGGTAGAGTTTAAAGAGACCTGGATTAGAAATCAGAAAAATTTTTTAAAAAAGAAAAAAAGGGGAAAAGATAAATCCAGCCCTTGTTTCAGGCCTACCATTCCCCCGAGACAAGCTGTGTGTCCCAGAGCAAGTCACAACCCCTCACTGGATCTTGGTGAGAGTGAGCTAGTCCTGATGACACCAAAGCCACAGGATTTTGATGAATATTAAAAGATATTACACAGTGAGAATAACTTCTATGTTGTAAAGCATTTTTCAAATTTTATCAATTTCCACTCTTATTTTAATTTTTCTGCAAATCACACAAATCACAATGGCTTTTATTTTTCTTCTCCAGAAAGTGGATCTCAACCAACGCAGTCCTACGGTATATTCTTTCTCTAGGCTGATGAAAAGATAAGCCTCTGCCCTTTCTGAACTTGGAAATAATGCTTCTTTTGTTATTTCTATATTTATGCATTTCATGCCTAAGATGAGGTCCCGACAGGTATCCGGTGTTTTTATTTTCCTTTGCACTCGGTACAGCACTGAGCATAAAGTAGATACTTCGTATTATTGAGTTACACGGAATTTCCACTTTTGCTCTTATTTGAACTGTTACAGAGTATACAGCTCTGAGGAAATTTGTTAATTGGGGTCATGTTTATTCTACTATTATCAACTAATGTAATACATTTGTTTAAACTTAGGGCTCAGTAGTTTATGTTGGTCATTAATGTGTCTCAGTGAGATATGGTTGTTTACGGCACTTCACAAGAATACGTGGGTTTCCCATTCTAAGGAAACCACAGGATGATAATCAAGCAAAAGGAAGTTTGTCCAGAGCCGTGGATCCATGGCATGGACTGGTAGTTCTCAGCTTTAACCGTGGACTCCTCCACATCTTCCAGCCTCCCTGGCAGTGAGGGCAGCCACGTGACCGAGTTCTGTCAACAGAAGGTGTATGGCCCCTGAAATGGTCTACATCACATCCAGGCCTGGCTAGAAAATCTCTTGCGTGATCCTTCTTACTTTCTCTTATTAGTCATTGGTTGACTGAAGGGAATTCAGTAGAAGACTGCAGGGAGAACTTTTTTTCTGTAAAAAGCCAGACAGTAAATATTTTAGGCTTTGTTGGCCATATGGTCTCGGTCGCAATTACTCAACACTACCATTGTAGTGTGAAATCAGCCATGGAAGATATGTAAGCAAATAAGCATGACTGTGTTCCAATAAAACTTTATTTATAAAACAGGCAGCGGCCAGATTGGGTCCTCAGGCTGTAGTTCGCTGACCTAGAAGATGACCACATCACAGAGTGCAGGGGCTTGGGATTCCCCAAGTTACTACATCTAAGTCTTCTGGCCAAACACCTAATTGGACTATGATGTGAATGAGAAATAACCTTGACTTTGTTACGTCAGCTGAGATATTTGGAGTGTTTGTTGAAGCTGCTGATGTTAATTATTGTGACTAATGCCTGATCTTCCTGGGATTCTCTGTTTTTTTGTTTTGTTTTTTGTTTTTTGCTTTTGTCTTTTTAAAAATTTTTTTGTTTGTTTTTAACATTTTTTTATTGAGTTATAGTCATTTTACAATATTGTGTCAAATTCCAGTGTTTTTTGTTTTTGTTTTTAATGTCTTAGTTCAATCAATCAATATTTTCCATATCTTCTATATCCCTACTCCAACCGGTCAAGGGCAGACCCTTGTCACTTATCATCAACGTGACTGCAGTAGCCTCTGGACTGTTGTGTCCTTTCTCCAGCTCATCTCCGACCGCGCGTATAGAGATAGGGTGCAAGAGATGTTCCAAATACAGAAGTTAAGGCCAGTCCTCTCTCTGAGTCTCAGCTCCATCGTCCCGTCCTTTGAAACATCTCCTGCTTCAGGCATGATGTCAGACTGGTTAAGATACAGCTTTGGGTCAGAAGAGCTTGATTTAAACAGTAACTCTGCCACAGCCAGCTGTAACTTGGCTTTGTTGCTCTTTCTTTACCTGTTCGTTTGAAGGTAATGGCTCTTTCCTGACCCACCTGCTGTGGGAGATGGAGCGTAATGGCAAAGCTGTTTGGTTGGTGGGACTGTCCTTTTGTGTTGTTCTTTGCTATTAGGACATCTTGCCCTTCTTTCTCAGGTGCTGGGAGCAGGGGCCTGTTTGTCCATTTGGCAATGTTTGGGGACATTTTTGATTGTCATAACTATGGGGGTGCTTCTGGCATTTGGGGCATAGACTCCAGGGACGCAGCTAAACATCCTCTTGCAACAACCTCTTGCAACACAGAATTATCCGGCCCCAAAGGTCAGCAGGACCCAAGATGAAAACCTCTGTTCTAAGGCGATCTGAGTGGGGTTATGAAATTTCACTACCCAAAGGATGGGTTTATTTGCCAGTCATGAATTTTAAAATATTTCTGAAATTGAGCACCTTTTAAAGGGCCCCAGACTCTAGTTTTTCATTGGCTCTTCCAATATCTATATGTTGTTGCCCCTGCCAGCTCCCGAAGGCATTCAAATTTGTTACCCATGGTGGACTTTCATTCCCTCCATAGGCAGTAACTTACTCAAAGGCAGAAACTTTTTTTTTTTTTTTTTGGCCAAGTTAGTGTTGGTTTAACTGAAGGGACTGTGACTCCTTGAGAGGTCATTTCTTACCCACATATGCCAAGGTGTTGTTGGCTCAGAGTCCACCTCTTTCCAATGTTCTCAGTGGAACTCATCCTTCTCTGACTTTCTTTGGGCTTAACTTCTGAATATTTCCACTCTGTCCAGTTACACACAGGAGAACTCAGAGTTACAAATGCTTAACATCAGAGCATCCTCTTATAGGAATGGTGTTGAGCTGCAGTGGGAATTCTGGAGAGGGAAAGGCAGCTTTTAAGGTATCTGGTTTCAGTCTTGTTGCATCTCAGGCCTTTGCTGGTCCTAACGGTCCAGGGTTATCATTCTTTTGGGATCCTAGGATATCAGTGTTTCTTGATCCACAGCGTGATGCTTGGTGGGCCTTTGAGAGGATGACTACGGGGACAAAATATTCCCCAAGTCACCTCTTTTTCTCTATAATATTAGACCATTTTTTTTCTTTTAACAGAAAGAATGTTGTGGACTTGTTACTTAATATAACCCAAATACTCTAGGAAAGAGGAAGAGTTTCTGGGTCCAGGGAGGCATGCAGGGTCTGCCTGGATGGCTGTTTTGGGAGAAAGGTAGTTCAGATGTTGGAAGCCACCTCACATCAGAAGCTGGTGAAGTGGTGGCAGGAGTTAACTAGAGGATGAGGGATTAGAAAGCCACGGGGCAGAGCAAGGGAATGGAAAAAGGAAAGAGATAGTGTTATATTGGGTGTATCTCTTCCTCACCACAGTCCACTCTGCTGCTTGTCTTTGAATGTGTTCTGAGAAGAAGCTCTTGAAGGAAAGAGGTAGATTACGTCTTTGTCTGTTCAGGCTGTGGTAACAAGATGCCACAGACCAGGTGGCTTATGAACAACAGAAATTTATTTCTCACAGTTCTGGAGGTTGGAAGTCCATCATCAAGTCTCCAGCATGGCTGGGGTTCGGTGAAGGCTCACTTTTGAGTTGCAGATCGTCAACTTCTCAGTATGTTCTCACACAGTGAAAGGGGCAAAGGACTGCTCTCTGGTGCCTCTTTTACAAGGACACTAATTCAGTCCTCAGGACTCCACCCTCATGTTCTAATCACCTCTCAAAGGCCCTATCTCCAAATACCATCATATTGGAGATTAGGATTCCAACAGATGAATTTGTCGGGGGCACAACTCTTCAGACCATGACACTCTTTAATGTTATCTTCAGCCATCCCCTGAGACATTCCCTGCTGCCTGTTGGTCATCTCCCATTCTGTCCATCAACCCCACCAGGCTCTGAGTACTGGGCACCGCAACATGGAATCCAGTCCTTAGGATGACTTTCACATCTGGTCTTTCCAACAATGAAGTCTACATTTTCCCCAAAGATCTGAAATTAGCGTGCATGTCTAAGTCTTCACCTTCTGAGCTGCCCCCAGTAGCAATCCTCACCCCATCATGGGCCTCTTTGAACCAAATCATGGGCTCAGTCAGCCAGCACCTTGACTGAGAATTTCAAGAGGTGTTGGGAATACAGGCAAAAATCCTATGAGGTTGGTGTTATCATCGTATTTTTTCAAATTAGGGAACTGAAGCTTAAGGAAGTAGGTCATTGCCCAAGGTCCTAAATCCAGCAAGTGAAGTTGCTACAACTGGAACTTCCATCTGTCTGACTCCAATCCCAGCTTTCAGTCCACTGCCTTCAGTGTCCTAAACGGGACAATCTGAAAGCTCAAGTCCATGGAACCAAGTCAGGGAGGAGCCCGGGATGCCTCAGATGTTAGATACAGGCTGGCTACCAATTTTGAGTGAACAGTTTATAAAGAGGTGGGATGATTTTTTTTAATAGCCCTGGGTCATATCTTTCTAGAAGAATTAAAGGACTAGGCAAGGTCCCAATCAAGGCAGAATGAGAAGACAAAGAATAGGAAATGCATCAGAAGAAAGAGGAAAAAATATCAAAGGAAAAGCCTCTGTCAGCTAAGAGCAGTAGACAAGTCCATGGATTAACTTTGGGTGTGTGGGCTAATGTAGACTTTTAAACAAGTGTAAAATTCCTGCACATGGAATTTTACCTCCCAGTCTGCTGGTAAACTGGAGGCTTGCTGCATGCATCTAGTTGTGCATGCTGTATTCAGAATTATTATGGGCAATCTTATTTCTAATCAATGCTTAGCTCTTTCATAACCTGACCATTCCCAGCGTAACTGGAGAAGATCCAGGGAAACAAAACAGATGGTCACCACTTCCCATGGACTTGGGAAGTTACTCCCCACCCTTGCTCTTCTCTCTTTAGCTTCTCAGCTTTCATTTATAAATCGGACGATTATATTTTTATTGTGGAAGCCTAGACACTTTTGACAGTAAAATAGGGACCTATTAATGATTCCTCCAGGACATTTTGTCTCCCTTTGACAAACAGTTCTGGCAAACATGCTTATCCAGTGACTAAGCACTATCAGATCAGAAGCAGCGCAGTTAGAATTAAGGAAGCAGGTTTTCATGCAAGTACATGGAGCCTTGGGAGAGGTGACAGTTGACAGACCAGCAATGTGAAAAATGACAGAAACACTAAAATAGCAGATGTAAGCACACAGCCCATGGGGGCCTTTCAGAGAGGATAACCTTGCACCATACTTAAATACAGCGAGAAATTCATGTTTTTAATGATGCATCATTAAAATATAGAAAAATCGTGACCATAGCTTCTCCCTCAGATTGCAAGGAAGTCTTTTGTACTATTGAGAAGGATTTTTAAATGTTTAGTAATACAAAACTAACTTTAAACCTTAAAGATTTGGTAAAAAACAAATTCAATCCAGTGAAGTTACCTACTCAAAGTGTATAACCAGCTTTTAGCATAATGCAAGGAGCTTAATCAACAGCTGTTGACCAATAAATCAGTTCATGTAATTCATGTAACCAGGACTATAATTTATGATTTAGTCTTTCCAGTTGCCAAAATTAGCCAGGTTTGTTTTGTCATCCACCCTGGCAAGTTTAGTATTTAGTGTTGTAAACTAGCTTTGGCTGACAGACAGACACTTGAGGAGACTAAGCCAGATCGAAGACAGATAGAGCTCAGAGCAAGAGTAGACATGTGGTGTTTAGCTAAGATAAATGTCCTTTTAGAACCTGATTCTTCTCGCTATAATTTTGGTACCCACACCAGCATCCTACAAGGGGTTCGATGAAAAGGCGGGGGTGTCACTTTTCCTGCTATGCCTTTCCCAACCTTACGTGACTGAAGGGACCATATCCCATTCTGCGACTCACAGCTCTTGCTCATAACTCCAGGATAACCCTCACCAATTCTCTTTTGTGTGTGTGTGTTTCTATTGCTTATTTTCCCTGTTTGAACCCAAGTTCCTCAAGGAAGGGTCCAGGTTGTGCGCATTTTTGTATCCTGAGCATCTGCCAGGTTGATGTGTGGTTGGGTGTGAATGGGCAACTGCTCATCCTTGCTGTTGACCATGTTCGAATGCTCAACCTCTTGTCTTTGACTCCTCTGGTATCTGAAATAGCCAAGTCCTATGAATTCTACTTCCATATTGGCCTGTTAATGCATCAGCTCCTCTCTGTTCACACTGCCCCTCCCCTGGGGTCCCTCATTACCGCTCAGCTGTGGGAGTTATTAGTCCCTGTAGTGCACTCTGCCCTCTCTTTCCAGGGGCAGAACTAAGACTTCCTCTATTCTACAGCACAGCTAGCATGGTTAGAATATAATTATGGTGATGATGACACTGACCACGTATATAGGACTTCTTATGTACCAGGTACTGGTCAAAGCACCCAACATGTATTTACTAATCTCATTGGCATCAAAACTCTATAAGGTAGGCATTTTTATTTCCTCCACTTCCTCTCTTAGGAGAGACAATCAAGGTACAGAGAATTTAAGAGACTTGTCAAGAATCATAGAGCCAGTGATGACACTGGGATTCAGAATCACTTCTTTAAGAAGTTCTTCTTCATTCTTCGGTGACTCAGAGGTGAGGGGGGACATTGTGCTTAGTATTAGATTAAAGAATGTTAGTTATGGGATTTTAGTTTTCATTTAAGCTTGGATTTTGTCCCATCATTCATTCACTCAGGAATGTGTTAAAGAAATACTGATTGACATTGCCAAGCAATGTAGTAGGTTCTGGGGATACAGCTTTAAATGAAGATGTCAAGGTTTTTGATCTCTTACACTTTTTCTGCTATATGACAGACAATATAAACCAATACATTCAAAAGCTAGTAATAAATATGCTACAGGGAATTGAACTGGGTGATGTGATGGAGAGTGTGGGCTTGTATTTGTGGCAGAAAACTGAAAGCTTAGTAGGAGTCAAATAAGAGAGGATTGAGGGGTGGGAAGTGGGGAGAGGAGACTTTATGGCAGAGGGAGTCACCAGTGCAAAGTCCCTGGGGTAGGAACAAGCTGAGTATGTTTGCAAACAGCGTGGCTGGAGCACAGCAAAGGAGGTGAGTGGCTCAAGAGGATGTCAGGGGAGCAGGTCAATCATGTAGTCCTTTGCAGAGAGTTTTGATTTTTTTCTCAGTGTGATGGGAAACCATTGAGATATTTTAACATAGAAAAGTGACATGATTATCTCGTACCTGGTTCTGCAAGCTCACTTTGGCTGCTGGTGGGTGGTGGACGATGAGGGGCAAGGATGGAGGCAACAGTGCAGGAGAAAGTTGAGGAATGCTGTCACCTGAGACCTGAATGCTAAGGATGGATATGGAGAAAAGCAGGATGGTATCTTTGAGGCAAGAGGGCCAGCACTTACTGAAAGGAAGCCAAAGAAGACTTGCAGCTTTCCATCAAGGCAAAGTGGCCAAAGGGATGGTACCAAGAAATCATGTTCCTTTTCTGTACATTGTCGTTTCTGTGGATGCTAATCCAGCCCTAAGAATGGCTGTTTTCCAGAGTTTCAGACTGTAAAGTGTGGGCACTAACCTATGTTAATAGGTGACCAGAGATACAGCCATAAACCGGAGCAAGGCACGTGAAGACATGGGGGCAGCAGGGTCCAATCTGTCACCTCCAAGGAGAGCATCGTTCAGTGCACTGATGGGCCCTACAACATTTCATAACTTAAAAAATCTCTGCAAGTCACCATGAAATACCCACCCTCAGTAAATCTACATGTCTCTATCTTCTCATTCATCCACACCCAGCCCCATCTTCTTATCCTCTTTGGTCCCATGGAAGATGTGTTGGGGAGTCCAAAAATGTGCTTATTTGTATAATATTGCAACAAATTGAAGATGCTGGTGATAGAGACACACAGTGACTGCACCAGGAGCTTCTAGGTCTGTTTTTTTCCTTAGGTTCTGGTTACATATGATGTGTAATCATGGTCGTGGGTTTCCATGGGTGTGCATCTGCAGGTCTCGTCTGTCTTGTGACATTGCTGACACTGGCCTCCCTCCTGGCATGGGCCTCTGCGATGATCTGTGCTGAACAGGCATATGGGGCTTTCAGCAAGTGTGTTGTGCAGCCTGTGGGGGTTGGAGAAACCAAACACGTGTTCTTAGCATGGCTGGAAAGTAGGTCCCAGGGCTAAGTGTCTACTCTTGGCAGGAAGTGGGATAGCTCACAGCAAAGATCCCCCCACCCAATCCACTCAGAATCTGAGTTACTGCCTGGTTAGTCCAGGACTCGAGTTACTAAGCTGGGCTCTGGGTGCAGTTTCATTTTTCGTTTATTTTCTGATAATTGGTTAGCAATTGATCATTGCAGAAAATTTGGAGAATTCAGAAAAAAACTGAATGGGACAAAATAATGGGTTCTTATTATCCTCTTAATCAGAGACAAAACATTCTGTATATTGCATATTTCCTTCTGAGCTGAATTTTTTTTTCCTACGTCCTTTTTTTTTTAATGGAGCTGAGTTTATGCTATACTTGCATTTTTTAACCCCACATTTTTGCAGCTAACTTTGTCTCATAAATCTTTTTCCTTCACGATATACACTCTTGGTGACACATTCTTTTATTCTCCAAATGTATACACTTGGCAAGCATGACTCAGCATTGAGGATAGAGTGCTGACCAGTGCAAATGTGGTCTCAATCCTCAGGGAAACTTGAGTCTGGCAGCAATATGAACATTTTCATTTATTCTTCTTTCATTGTTTTTATTTTTGTGAGGGTTTTCTCTCCCCAGCCATCAGAACACTGTTAAGAGCTGTATAAAGTGCATTGTGGGAATACACCTGGTCTGTTTATCAAACCTCCTGTTTCGGTCTCTCAAGGCTAAGCAGAAATGGTTATGCTCCTTTTATACACAAAGAAAGGGCCACAGAGAAGGGGTCAAGATTACTTGGTGAAGTATGGAGCTGGATTCAAATCTTGTTCTAAGTCAAGGCTCCATTCTTTCTTTAAATAAATGTTCCTTGTGCAACTGCAACATGCAAAGCGTACTGCTAGAATTTACCATCTTAGCTGTTCCAACTGCAAAGGACTTGAGTTACTCATCATTATACTGCTGTAAAATACTCATCCCAGTGTCCATTACAATTCATGTGAATTCTACTGTGATTCACGTAAGGTAGCTTCTTTCAATCTTTAAAATTTCTTTCTTTCCTAGAATTCTCTTTTTCCCCATATAGCAGAATCATTGCATATATTTGAACTTGGTTTTCGGTCATCCAGTGGCATTATATACCGAGTTAGCTTGGAAAGTTTATATAATTCAATGAAAAGATTTGCACATTGGTCACATTCTTATTGAAGTTTTGATCCTAAGTACAAATGGCAAAATGGAGCCAACATTTGCCTTCTTGCTCCCATTGAGTTTTATGAAAATAGCATGAACTTTTATTTTATAGTTTTTAGGAGACAACACCAAGATATTTATCTTTTCTAGTAGACGCAAGAACAGACAGAGTTACTGTTGGTAGAATGACCAAAGCAAGACATTTAATCTAGTTTCTTAAATTGGACACTGTCAGTAAGGGGGGTCAGCATTTGTATCAAAGAAAGAAACCTAGTTAGTTTACTTTTGTCATGACTTTAAAATTAATTTCTCATTTCCATTTTCTCATTTCCATTTTTCCCAAGATCCTTAATCAGTCTTGATCTAGTCAAACCCTAGTTTCTCTCTTCAGGTGAGAAATGCACGTTGCTATGCAGAATCTCTTTCAGCCATGAGCCCTCCCTCTTTTTCATCATGGGCATCAGCACCGTCTTTCTACCGACAAATGTGTTTTGAATTAATGGACAAAACTTTAACTCAAAATCCCACATAGATTTATCCAAGTAAAATTGTACAGGTAAGTTTTAACAGTAAAAAAAGTTTTTCTCACACTAGGTTGTCCTTATTATTCTTATCACTGGCAAGTTGGACAATCCCCGCTTTCTGATTGACACCATTGAGACATCATGTGTTCAAAAGGAGATGCTCCTTCTTTAAGATTTTGGGAGAAGTTGGATATTATTATTTCTTTTTAATATATGAGTGAAATGAGTATAGAAGGAATAAGCAACTGGCTTCAGTTGAAACCAGGGCCATTTTAGTCATAACACCATTTTGGGGAGATTTCGTAGATTGGCAAGTAGAAACATTAACACTCTTTTCCATAATGCATGCAATTCTGGGTGATGTTGTGGAAGAGAGAAGGATCCTGTGGTTTACCAGATGTTCTTCCCAGGGATCACTGGCTCCAGCAGAGTAAAGGGTCATTGCTGGGAAAGTTGCTGCAGTCATATGTGTTCTCAGTGAAGCCGGGCTTCAGTGAGACGGATGGACCAACGATGCCCTGCTTTGGATGAGCTGACCACACGGCCACACTGAGACTCCTGCAGTGCACTTAGGAATGTATTTTCAATGAGTAAGTCAGAGATGTGTCAGTAGGCTAATAGTTACTGGGATTATACACCTATGAGGGCAATGAGGGACATCGATGTGGGTAACATTATATGGAGGAAGTAAGGCTAATCCATAACAAAACCTGCCTTTTTTTTTTCCCAGATGGAAATCACCATCATGGCATAGCAGCCTAAGTACAGGAGAGACCCCTGAGGATGTCTGGCTGGTGACGATTAGTGCTGTCCCAAGCGGTGAGTGGCACTGCCTTGAATTGGCCTCTGCCATCCCTGCTGGGAAGCCAGAAGGAAAAATTTCCCACAAGCTGCCTCCCTGGGATAAACAGAACAGCACTTGTGTGCTATTGTGGCTCTTACCCTGTGCGTCCTGTCACTGCGCCTGTGTCCGCTGACTTCCAGAGAGCACACAGGATTCTTCTGCCTGCACTGTCAGGATTTAACTTTTAGTTGTAATGGTAATAAACAATAACAATAGAATTCATTCTCTTTCCCACTCACACAGCTGTGACTGGACTCTTGGCCTCTGATAATCAGTCCAGCATACTTCCCACCTCTACTCTGTTAATGTTTCTTAAGTTCAAGAAGGTCTTCAGTACCAGAGAAGATTTCGTGGGGTAAAATGAGTTCTTGGTAGCTGATCGAGGGCCAGTCTGCGATGTTACCTAGGAGTCAAGGCGTTTCCATTCAGTTTAACTATTACTGACTGCCTGAGCATCTCTTTGTGCTTTTCTCTTTACCAGAAGCCAGGGAACGGAGATGAAACACTTGTGGCCTTTCCCATGGGGGACTCAGAGGCTGGTAGTAGAGATGGAAACAAATGGAGAAAGAGGATGTGCTTTGCTGGGCCTGACAGAGAGGCCCTTAACCCGGGCTTTGGAATCAGAGAAGACTTCCTGGAGGAGGAGGTACCTTTATCCTGTCACCTGTCATATAATATATTCATTCAATGAATATTTATTGAGCCCTTATTATATCCTTGACTTTGGTCTAGATGTTAGGGACATTGCAGCCAGCAGATCAGACAAGGTTCTCTGACTTCATGAAGCATCCTCTAGAATCTTGAGAAAACTCAGAGGAATCTCAAGGACAGAAGAGGCAATAAGAAGAGAAGAGGAAATAGCATTTAAGTAGAGAGAGTTAAAAATGGCAAAATAAAATGCTCTGCTTTGTGTGTACAGAGAACTACAGTGACTTTCAATCAGTGCTTTGGACTGACAAACCAGGAGCAGGGAACCACAGGAGGGATTTCTGTGACGTGCAGACAGGTAAAGGCAGGCTTTTCATCCCCACTAGATGAGCTTAAAGACTCTACTTTCTTATTCCCTGTAGTTATCCCTGTGTTTGGAGTGGTGCTCAGCACCTAATAAGTGGTCAGTAAATTCTTGTTCAACCATTAAATGAATTAATATTGGATAGAGCTGAACACTGGCCTTTGAGTAGATGATGCTGGTTCCAGTTTTCATAAAGAGCAAAGCAAAAACATTCTTTAATAGTTGATGAATCTTAGGGATGAACACTGAATTAGACCTGATCTCAGCCACGTGGCTGACACTCTCCATTCACATCTAAAACACAAATTGCCAGGTTTCTGGTTCAAGATGGCAGTGTAGGAAGACCCTGAACACATATGGAATAATTTTCCTCTGAAAAGGACCTGAGAACTAGATGAACAGTGCCTCCATAATGAAAAATAAAAGAGACACATTGAGATGGGAAAGAGAGGCATGGTGTCCCACAATTGGGTAGGGACCCCCCCAAATATGGAACTTTCCCTCCATCTCTCTGGTACTTCTGTGCCTTATGTCTGTTTTGAACTTTGATTCTTCAGTAGTTTGGTGAAAACTGTGCAACATTCAACTGAAGACTGACGACCTGGCAGGGAAGACGGGTGCAGAAAGTGCAGTAATGCATCAGGTTCTTCCACGGTCTTAAGGAAGTTCCAGGAATGATGGGACCAGGAGCAGAGAATGACTGGGTTTGCCTGGGTAATGAGTGCTGTGAAGCCATCACAGAAGTGGCAGCACTTGAGTTGGGAGATAGGATTTTGCTGGGGAGGAAAGAGTCTGTGAAGCAAAGGAGGAGTTTTGGAAGGAGTCCTGGGGTGCTTTTTGTACTCTTGCCACGTTCATTTCTCCTATTAGCCTGTGGGTCTAGGACATAGGCTTGCAGGATTGTGCTGGAAGCTGCAGACCTGATGTTGTCCTTGTTTCTTACTATTCATTATTTTGGACCGCCCACCTTACTGGTAGGGACCCTCGGGTTGGGAAAGGGGAAATACACAGTGGGGGCAGAGCTGGCTGCAGACTGCTGATTTTGTGCTCCTGCCCTCAAAGGTAGCTACCTCTCATTGCCTGTGTTCTCTTGCCAGATGTAGTCTTGGAGTTTCCTGCAGGCACGGAGAGGATTTCCTTTTGGATGATGTTCATATCGGTCAGACATGCTGTTCCCTTATCTACTGCTGTTGTTGAGGAAAAGCCAGCTGGGTCCTCTGGTTTCCAAGACACAACTGAACAGCAAGAGAAGAACGTGAAGACCTAGTCTCCCCTAATAATGAGATACCTCTCTCTCTCTCCCCCAAGGCCCCTTTCTCTCTCTGATTTATATTAAGATTAAACAATCCTAGACTGAGATCAAGACCTTAGTATATGCTCAAAGAGATTAGAAATGAGGAGATTCAGGATGGCTCTAACGGGATCTTATGTCTTTTAATAAGTTGTTGTTCAGGGTTATGTTTGCCCTCTCCCCAAATACACACCTTATGTTGCACACACACACACACACACACACACACACACACACACACACACACTAGGCTGCATCTGGGTTTGGTCCAGGGCTGTTCTTCAGAAATGAATGAATATACAAATGAAAATGCAAATTGAACTATGCAAACAGATATGGAAATAAGATAGTAAAAAATAATTTAGCCTAGCACGCCCCACCTCCCTCCCTTTGCAGAGGTGTAATATTACACAAAGTAATGTGGCCAAAGGCCTTGGATTCTTATCAAACTCCAAACAAGAATCTTTTTTTTTTTTTTTTTTTGAGTCTTTCCTTATAACATCACTGCCCAGCCCTCTCCTCCAAAGTCAGGGCAACGAGAGAAAGCCTTCACTCGCTGAGCACTTACTAACTTCCAGGTCCTCTGCCAGGCATTTGACGGTTGTTAGCTAATTGAACACTCTCAACACTACGAGAAGTATATAATTATCTCTGTTATACAGACGAGGAAATGAAAGCTCAGAGAAATAAATGCCCATTTCCAAGGTCACTCGGCCATTAAGAGGCAGATATGGAATTTGTATTTGACTTGATTTTGGGCTAAACTGATGTGATCTGTACCCCAGTGCTCTTTGCAGGTTCTGGTTTTGCTTCCATGGTGTGCGGGCTTCTCTCTCCTCCACTTAGTATTTCTGTGACCTCTGCTAGCTTTAGAGGCTACAGCTGTCCCTGTTCACAGTCCAGGAGGTAAAAGAAAAGTTTGCCAGGGAAGATGAAGAGAATTTCTGCCTCCCAGAAGCGCTGACAACTAGCTCACTGACTCTGATCGGCTCACGCACGTACTGGCTAAAGCCTATAATGGAAAATTGGAAGGGGTGGTCGTCCTGCTTGGAAATCAGGATGCTGTTAGGATGAGGAAGGGAGGAAAGCCTGCTACATAGGCAACCACAGGCGCCTGGTACAGAGCACGGGGAAGGTATCAGTAGTGACAATACATTTTGGGAAGTAAATTAAGTAGCAGAGGCTGACATTTAGCGTTCTAGAGTGACGCCATATTGAAACTTATGTGAATCAATTAACCTCTTTTCACTAATGTACTAGCTTTTTCAGGTCACAAAATGTTTTTATAACACTTACTTTGAATCTCATAGTATCACTTTGATGTAGATTTTATTATCTCCCTTTCACGTGATAAGGAAAAAGGGCTTTAAGGGGTAAGGTCAGAAAGCAAGGTGGTAGAAACTCAAATTAAGGTTTTCAGACTCATTCTTATCTGATCTTTTCACTAACATGTTTGACTCCCATGTTTAAATATTGGAGCAGTTCCCAGTTAGTCCAGAACCATTATGACTGGCTGATCATAAAACAATCTAGTTGAAAAGCGGTCTGCCCCTTCTATTCCTGAGAATGTTCAGGACATGTTGGGAGTCAGTGTCATGTGCTGGTAAGAGCACAGGCTCCAGATTCAGAACACCCTGAGTCCTGGCTCAGCTGTGTGACTCGGGACAAGTGATTCTGATCACTCAGAACTGAGTTCCTCATCTTGTGAAGTGGAAGTAACCATACCTACCCCAGATTGGTTTTGGAATGAATAAATAGAAGAACTCAGCAAAGTGTCTGGTACAATGGAGACAATTCAGTGAAATGTGGAAATTTAGGGTGACTAAGAGTCTCAGTTCGCTTGGGGCTGAAAAGTTTCCTGGGAACTTTCAGTGTTAAAAGATGGAAAATCTCAGATAAACTGAAACTAGTCCATCACCTGAGTGATATCAGTAACTGTAATTCTGAGAATGAGATGGCTGGGGAAAAGAAATGCTTCTATTCTTTGGTTCCTTGGTTTATTCCATTTTTGGTTTCTCTGGTTTAAGTGATTTGGTTTAAAATAAGAAATGCAAGCTCCAAGGTTACCCACTTAAACATTGACTGCTGGGCTACTGAAGAGAGTGGCTCCCCAGGCTTGAATCTGATGTCTTAGATGAAGATATTTCCACTGTGAAAGTTTCTTGACTCAGAGCAGACCTCTAGATGGTAGTCAGGTGGTTGACTTTGACTCTCCCTGGGTCCCTGTTCCCTTTTTGGGAAAAAAGGGGAAAAACTGGGTAGCAATAACAAAAATCCATTTCTCAAGTTCTTGGCAATTCACACCTACCTTTTTGCATATTACTATCAAATACCATCTTCAACACACTTCGGCGAGGAAGGTAGCATCATTACTCTTAACATTTGCCATTCCCAATTTACAGATGTGGGCGTTGAGGCTCAAAGGAGACAGAGCATCTTGCCCAAAGCCACACAGCCAGGAAGTGATTGTGACTGAATTCAAGCCTAGAACTTCTGGCTCCAGAGCCCATCTCTTGTTCCATGACACCTCTCTGCCTAGGTGAGCACAAAGGTCCCTTCCTGCTTCACAATCTCATGACACTGAAACTCAAATGCTATACTTTTGTTGAAAGAAATGAATAACCACACAGTCAGTGTCTTGAGCTTGAAGTTCCTTGTCTAAACGTTTTTTATTGGAGCATTGTCTGTCTTCTGTCTGTCCTTTACAGGCACAGGAGAAAATTATCAAGTATTCCGTTCCCTGTCAGAGGGAGAAGAAAAAAAAAAACCTTCTCTAGCCCCTGTGGAATAAGAAAGCAAGATGGTTTCATGGTCAGTGGCTGCTTTGAGCAGAAGTTAGCAGAATGGAAACAGATTGTCTAAGTGCAGATTGTAACTTCAGCAAACTTTTAATTTAGCAGAAATCCAATTACTCATGTATGCATTACACTTTCTCCTTCTTCCCCAGCACGTGCATTTGTGTGTGTGTGTGTGTGTGTTACACACACACATACACACACACACACACACACAGAGGAAGCTAATTATGATCCAAAGACTCCTCTGGAAAGGATAGTTAATTGGTTCTAAAAATACCTCCATCAACAAAAGCGGTGACACACTTGTCCAAGGTTTTGAGAAGTCAGCGGGAAGCCTTGCTCATGAATTCTCAGTTGCAAAGTAAACCTTTATTTCAGGACAACATGTTTTATAGCGCCATAAAAGAGGAATTCAATAGCTCTATCTAGTATCAACAGAACAGAGATAATACTGATTCTGTATTGTTTGAAGGGCAAGAGGATATGAGTACTTACCCTTGGTGAAGTACTTGAAAATCTTACAAGTATGACTTCTGCTTTTGCCCCAGAAAGTTGAGGTGGCTCCATAGAAGTGTATAATGCCTGACTGCTTCCTCCAGTAATGCCTGATTATGACCCTAGGAACCAAGACAAAATTTTTTGTTGAAGAAGTTTGAAGTGACTTGTTTCTCCAATTCCTTTCAGCTACCAAATCTTTGAGATTCATTAAGTGAACAAGTATTTATTGGTGCAAGAATGTATTGCAGACTCCAGTGATTTGGTCTGAACAGGGAAAGGAGACCAGGCTCAGACAGGATTTCTGTCAACAGTACTCCAAGCTTGACATGTGGGTACCACCTCGATACATTTCCAATACATCCTCTTCTTCCTGTTTCCGCTATCATGGCCCCAACTCAAGATACCATCATTGCTTCCTGAGTCAACTTCCTGCCTTCAGATCAGTCTTCCATTGTCCTTACATAGACCGAGAGGTCTTTCTAAAATGAACATGCATTCAAGACTCTCCTTCTGGCTTGAGACCTTTCCTGGTTCCTCAATGCCCTTAGAATGATGCACAAACTTCCATCCAAGCCTGTGGTACTTGGCCAGCCCTCAACTTACCTTTCCAGTATCATGTCTGTCCTCTCGTTTCTCTCTCCCCTGCTGCCATTTTGATAGCCTTTTAATTCCTCAACCCTATTGTTTTCACCAGGTCCTTACTTCCAGGTCTTTGCAGGTTCATCTTCGAAAAAATGTTCCAACTGTGTCTGTGCAGGTTTTGCATGGATAGACAGTCAGCCAGAAAGACTTTGTGACTGCAGGCATGGACATGTGGTGAGGAGCCATGCAAGCGACACTCTTTGCTTATCAAACTCTTTTAAACCAACCTTCTTCTCTTCTTTGGAAAAGTATTTATCGGTTCATGTAACTAGGGAGGCAGCTGACTTCATGTGTCGTTAACTCGAGGGCCTTCATTAGGTTGACTGTACCATTTACTGCTTTTGAGGGTGAAAGAAAATTCCATCAGTCATCACAACGGAACAACAGGTGAAAACGGAGATAGTCTCAATGAATGGGAAATAGGTCATCAAAATGCTCTCTTGCTCAGTCTCTCTCTCTCCCTCCCATTGTATCTCTCTTTGAGTACATTCTCAGGCTGCTCCCACAAGGTGGCAACAGTCCAGACTTGGGTCACCCCACCTGGGTGACAAGAACTGTGAGTGGGGGCAGGGTGGTTCCTCATACTGGAAATCAGCTGCTTGTACCCCATTAGGAGGATGCTGGGCAGTCAAAACAATCAATGTGTAACACACCTTCAGAAGTGCAGTTCTGGATCAGTGGTGAGGAACACAAAAAGGCATGATAACAGTACAAAATAAATATTGCACATTTTGTTGACGTCTATAAAATGAGAGTCTTTTGTTCCAGATAAAATGTTGCAATGTTACATCAGAAAGCCAGCAAATGGTAAGGATAGGGGGAGTCTGGTGTTGGGTACATGCGAACTCTTTCCTATCTTCGTGATTTTTCTGGAAGTCTGAAACTAATATAAAATAAAAAATTTATTAAAAAAAAATAGCAACCAAGAGGAAAGTGTGTCTTTTTACAGCAACTCGAAGGCATACGACACAGCTGTCAGAGAAACAAGATAAAGTTATATGCCTGGTAGGAGAGAGGAAGAGACAGACTCATCTGTGATTGTGGCAAGAAATATACAGCGAACGCTTTTGCAGTGGGCAGTGGAAACTGAAAGAATTCGGTTCAGTTGGCTGGAGTTTAAGAAAGGCTCCCTTCTTATTCTGTACTTCTGTGCTAGTCAGAGAAGGCGTGGTAGATACTTGGGACTTAATTCTGTACTTCAGTTGTGCTTGTGCACCGATTTATTTATGTCAGGTGTACTATTGTTATTATGTCATTTAGCTCTTACACTAACTGTTGAAATATGAGTGCAAAAAGAGGGTTGATGTGTTGATGAAACTTAACTAAATGCTCTGGAAGGTCTTGATAAGGACAATTTGCCAATAAAACTGCCATTGAATTAGGTGTAACTGAGACAATTGTAAATGATTGATAAAAGAAAATCCATAGGTGTCTAGAAGAAATCTGTGTGCAAACTTCTTCCCAAGTTATTTTCAGTTCCCACTCTACTCCAGGGAAAGGTTAGGACTTGCAAACAGAGCATAATGGGTAATTTTACACAAGAAGCATGATTCAGTCTCCAATCACCAGACCCATGAGGGGAAAACGTGGCCCTTAAATTCAATGATTGGTGACTAAATGAACATTTATATATTTTCAACCCAAATAAAACATATACAAGATGTTTACCCATTTTAACAGATTTTTCAATTAACCAACTGACTTCTGGAGGATCCATTCACATGGAATAAAAGGGTTCTACTGTGCGGGTGAATTGCAATAAATAAGAATTTGGTTACTGAGTTCTTTCTAGCTTGCAACATCTCATCTAGATGTGGTGCATTTTCTCTGACTGCAGTTAACCTGAGGATCAGTGTGTTGTTCTTGATGATATGACGCAGAAATTTAGAGAGAGATGGAAATTGCTGGTTTGTAAGCAATAAAGGCCCACACTTGTTGACTCTTCCTCTGTCCTTCTTATTTGGAAAGCGTGTTGTTTCTCCACAGTGAGTTCACTGAAGTGGGAAACATAGATTATTGGAGCTGATGTCTATGACATAGGAATATGGAACTTCACAAAAATCCCATCGCTTTTATATTTTTAGGAACTTCCTGCCAGAGGCTTCGTTCTGGACTGGAGCCACCTTGTCCAAAATTTGCTTTATGGCTTGTTCACTCTGTGCATCACCCATTACGGATTCTTCTTAACACTACCCGCTTCCTGATTAATAATTGAACTGACTCTGTCACCCTCTCTTGCCAGCAAGAAGTCCTTAGATAACATACACTTCCTTGAAGGTAGGTGTGGATTTGCTGCTGTTGAAATTGTAGCACATTACCAAGACTATCTCCTACATGTACACTGTTTGTTTGGTTTACAAGGGTTTGCACACACATTATCAAATGAAAGCCACATAACAGACCTCTTTCCTTCCCTTTTATAGTTGAGAAAACTGAAATTCAAAGACTGGAAGTAATTTGTTTGAAATTCCTTAATTAGTCATCAGCAGACTTGGTTTTTGGATCAGGAACTTCTGCTTCCAAATGCAAAGCTCCTTCTGAAACTGCAACACAGACATAAAGTATTTCAGGTTTATTTGTTCCTTTTGGATTACTCACATCACACAAGTCTTTTATTCCCTTTTATTCATTCATTTAACAAAGAGTTTATTGAGCATTCACTGTATGCTAGGCTATTGGTTAAAAATAGGTGTACATTATTCAAAAGCAGGAGCCGCATCCTGGGGATATTTGAGGACTGAGATTTGACCACAAAAAAGGGTCACACACTTGAGGTTCACCCTAGAAACTCCCCATATGTGCTTTTCACATGCATCCCACATAGCACGAGAAGCTCGGAGAAGAACAAATATCCACCGTAGCATGCTGCCATTGGTTAATTGCACAATTATCAGTAAGCAATATGATGGAGTGAACATGTGTTCTTGATAATTGCCACCGTTTCCCATGGAGAGAGCGCGTATTTATTTACCACATTATTATTGCAAAAAAAAAATGTGTGTGATTTTGCTGGTAACCATGTAATTAACTTGTGCCTCGCTGTGTTATTTCAGCTTGAACTGCATCTGGTGACTCCTAAAGAGCCGTTTGGAACAATGCAGAGTACGCCTTGCAATTCTGTCGGGGAGAATGCTTGCGTGTTGAGCCTATTTGTGCTCGATTATTTTCTGAGCCGATCGTTGGTGTCAATTTCAATTTATCGTGAGTTTGTGCCAGAGAATACGTGCTTCTTTCTCTGCTGATTCCATACAAGTGCTTTCCACTGACCAGATCACTCTCCTCATTCAAATATCTGCTGACTTGTTCAACATAAAGCAGCAACCATACCTATTCTTTATAGACTTCGTAAAGGGTGAGGTTTACAATGCAGTTTCATAAATGTGTAACAGAGCCATCCTGGAACAGAGCAGTCGGGAGGTCCCATTTTAAAAGAGCTTCTGTTAGCGTGTCTGGGTGACTCAATCATTTTTGTTATTTTTTTGAACTTATATTTTTAATATCATATTACTATCATCGGGAACATGGGAAAATAGAGGAGAAAAGAGTCAGTCTTCATTCTGTTTTACTAACTCAGTATCTATTGACAGTTGGTATTTTCCCTTTCGGTCTTTCTTCCTTGAACACATAATTTAAAAAAAATAGAACTAGAGAATACCTTGGTAGAATGAAGATGAAATAAAGATATTGTAAGGGGAAAGACAATTCAGGGAATTTGTTACCAGCAAAAGAAATTCTCTAAAGGAATTCCTCTAAACAGACAGTATAAAAAAAAAATCTTGGAAGATTAAGAAAGAAGAAAAGCTAATGGAAAGAGCAAAAATATGTCTAAATACAATAGACTTTCCTTCCTCTCCTGAGATTTCCAGATAAAGCTTGGCTGTTGAAGCAAAAATTGTAACACGGGCTGATGTGGTTATCGAGTATGTCAAAGCAGGAAATATTGAAACCTGTTATTTTATTGATAAGAGAGGGCCAAAGGAAGTAAAGGAGGTGATGTGTGACTCTGAAGGGGAAATGGAAGGGAGATCATTGTGGTGATGGGATAGTTCTGTATCTCGACTGCAGTGGTCCTGATAGGGATCTGTGCATGTGATAAGATGGCACGCATGTTGTTGGCACACTTCACACAGGCATGGCACTGCTGTCATTTTCCTGGTCTTGATATAGTTTGACACACTTATATAAGGTGTATTCATGAGGGATATCAGAGGAAGGGTGCATGAGACCTCTCTGCACTGTCTTTCAGACTTTAACATAGATAATTAATAATTATAGATTGTGGCTCTGCCATTATTTCAATTTTTTAAAAAAGTTTAAAAAGTGAGATGGATAGTGAATGAATAAACACATTTTGGAGCATTCATATAATGAACTGCTACTTAGTAACCACTTGGATGAATCTCAAGTTCATGAAGCTGAGTGAAAGAAAGCATCCACCAAGGGACCACATCTTCTTTATCCAATCATATCCAATCATGTCAATGGACATTTAAGTTGTTTCCATGTCTTGATATATTCAATACCTTGTAGTACCTATAATGATAAAGAATATGAAAAAGAATATGTATATAATGAAAATGAATATCTGTATGTATAAGCATGACTGGGACATTGTGCTGTACATCAGAAACTGACACATTGTAACTGACTGCACTTCAATAAAAAAAGAAAAAAATGTGTATGTGTGTATATATATATAACTGAATTGTTATGCTGTACACCAGAAACTAACACAACATTATAAATCAACTATACTTCAATTTAAAAAAAAGTTTATGCCAAACTCATTCTATGAAGCCACCATCACCCTGATATCAAAACCAGGCAAAGACACTACCAAAAAAGAGAATTATAGGCCAGTATCACTGATGAACATAGATGCAAAAATCCTACCAAAATATTAGCAAATAGAATCCAACAGCACATAAAGATTATACATCATGATCAAGTGGGGTTCATCCCAGGGACACAAGGGTGGTTCAACATATGCAAATCAATCAATGTAATACAGCACATCAACAAAGAAAGGACAAAAACCACATGATAATCTCGATAGATGCAGAAAAAGCATTTGATAAAATTCAACACCCATTTATGATAAAAACTTTCACCAAAGTGGGTATAGAGGGAACATATCTCAACATCATAAAAGCTATATATGACAAACCTACAGCCAGCATAGTACTCAATAGTGAAAAACTCAAAAGCTTCCCACTAAAATCTGGGACAAGACAAGGTGCCCACTATCACCACTCCTATTCAACGTAGTCTTGGAAGTCCTAGCCACAGCAATCAGGCAAGAGAAAGAAATAAAAGGGATCCAAATTGGAAAAGAAGAGGTAAAAGTGTCACTATATGCTGATGACATGTTACTATATACAGAAAACCCCAAAAGGTCCACACAAAAACTATTAGAGCTGGTCGAAGAATTCAGCAAGGTAGCAGGTTACAAGATTAACGTTCAAAAATCAGTTGCATTTCTTTACACTAACGATGAATCAACAGAAAAAGAAAGTAAAGAAACAATCCTCTTTAAAATAGCACCCTAAGTAATAAAGTACCTAGGAATAAACCTAACCAAGGAGGTGAAAGACTTATACATGGAAAACTATAAACCAGTGATGAAGGAAATTAAAGAAGACTTTAAAAAATGGAAAGATATCCCATGCTCTTGGATTGGAAGAATCAATATTGTTAAAATGGTCACACTGCCCAAGGCAATCTACAGATTTAACGCAATCCCTATCAAATGACCCAGGACATATTTCACAGAACTAGAACAAATCATAATAAAATTTATATGAAACCACAAATGAACTAGAATTGCCAAAGCATGAATGAAGAAAAAGAAAGCGGCTGGAGGAATAACTCTCCCAGACTTCAGACAATACTATAGAGCTATAGTAATCAAGACAGAAAGGTATTGGTACCAAAACAGACATATAGACCAATGGAACAGAATAGAGGGCCCAAAAATGAACCCACAAACTTCTGGTCAACTAATCTTTGACAAAGGAGGCAAGAATATACAATGGAATAAAGACAGTCTCTTCAGCAAACGGTGTTGGGAAAACTGGACAGCAACAAGTAAAACAATGAAGCTAGAACACTCCCTTACACCATACACAAAAAGAAACTCAAAATGGATCAAAGACTTAAACATAAGACAAGATACAATAAACCTCCTAAGAAGAAAATATAGGCAAAACAGTATCTGACATACATCTCAAAAATGTTCTCCTAGGGCAGGCTACCCAAGCAATAGAAATAAAAGCAAGAATAAACAAATGGGACCTAGTGAAACTTACAAGCTTCTGCACAGCAAAGGAAACCATAAGTAAAACAAAAAGACAACCTACAGAATGGGAGAAAATTTTGGCAAATGAAACCGACAAAGGCTTGATCTCCAGAAAAGATAAGCAGCCCATATGACTTAATAAGGAAAAAACAAACAACCCAATCCAAAAATGGGCAGAAGACCTAAACAAGCAGTTGTCCAAGGAAGACATACAAATGATCAATAGGCACATGAAAAAATGTTCAGTATCACTAATTATTAGAGAAATGCAAATCAAAACTACAGTGAGGTATCACCTCACACCAGTAAGAATGGCCATCATTCAAAAATCCACAAATGACAAACGCTGGAGAGGATGTGGAGAAAAGGGAACCCTCCTTCACTGCTGGTGGGAATGCAGTTTGTTGCAGCCGCTGTGGAAAACAGCATGGAGGTTCCTCAAAAGACTAGGAATAGACTTACCATATGACCCAGGAATCCCACTCCTGGGCATATATCCAGAAGGAACCCTATTCCAAAAAGACACCTGTACCCCAATGTTCATAGCAGCACTATTTACAATAGCCAAGACATGGAAACAGCCTAAATATCCATCAACAGATGACTGGATAAAGAAGATGTGGTACATTTATACAATGGAATACTATTCAGCCACAAAAATTGACAACATAACACCATTTGCAGCAACATGGATGTTCCTGAAGAATGTCATTCTAAGTGAAGTAAGCCAGAAAGAGAAAGAAAAATACCATTTGAGATCGATCATATGTAGAATCTAAAACAAAACAAAACAAAGCATAAATACAAAACAGAAACAGACTCATAGACACAGAATACAAACTTGTGGTTGCCAAGGGGGTGGAGGGGTGGGAAGGGACAGACTGGGTTTTCAAAATGTAGAATAGATAAACAAGATTATACTGTATAGCACAGGGAAATATATACAAGATCTTATGGTAGCTCACAGAGAAAAAAATGTGACAATGAATATATGTATGTTCATGTACAACTGAAAAATTGTGCTCTACGCTGGAATTTGACACAACATTGTAAAATGACTCTAACTCAATAAAAAATGTTTTAAAAAAGTTTATGTACCCTATGATTCTGTTCATATAATGATCTGAAAAAAGCAAAATTAGAGAGAAAGAATCATATCAGTGGATCCTGGGAGGTGGGATTGGCCACTTGTGGGGCGCTTTAAGGTGACGGAAATGTTCTATATCTAGATAGTGGTGGTGATGACACAACTGTATACATGTTTCAAAACTTATAAAACTGAATGTAAATTCTAGCTCCATAAACTCGGTTTAGTAGAAATGAAAAAGGAAGCATCATAATATACTTAACTGTACCCATAATTCTTGAATCTTTATGTTGGTTTTCATTTTTTACTATGCAGAACAGTGTGGTCACAAATACCTGTGTGCAAATGACTTCTGTTTCTCCAGGGACTTGTATTATTTCTGTAGACTGCATTCCCAGGGGTTGTATTGTGAGAGTGGAGACAGAGGAGCCCGGGGATGAAAGTTATGAACATTTTTACAGCCTTTGAGAAATAATTGCAAAGCTACTTCCCAGAAGTGTACTTTCTTTTAACCAGTTTATAATGTGACTAAGAGGGTATGAAAGTACGGCTGCCCTTGTGGGCAGCAGGAGCTTGCCTGCTTCTGTCAGCTGGTCCCATTCGGTTCAGAAATCTCTTCCTGGTAGTTGAAGGGCTGTGTTTACTCAAGGCTTTATAATTACAGCATATAGAATTAGCTGGGCAGAGCAGAGTCCACGCTATTTACAGTTCACTAAACGTCCCTTAAACATTCACACACACGCATGACAAGCTATAAATACTGTTCCTTTATAACTAGAATGTGTGGTTCTGGTAATTACCACCAGTTTCCTTCACCAGAAAGTTGGTGACATTCGTAGACAGGAGAATTAGGGAGGTATCACTATCCTGGCTCCGGGTTGGCCCCCCTCCTTTTAATCTTTGTACTTTGTCCTCTGCCTCTCTGTTATTCTCACATCTTCTTCTTGTACCAGTCAATTGCATATACCTTTCTCTTCCACATTTTAATGATCCCTTGGTTTTGGTTTTTTTGGTTTTTGATATCCTCGATTAATGCTCACTCTATTGTAAAGTGATACAATGTGTCGTGAACTGCTGAAAATACAACTCTTGGGACCTAATGTCTTCATCTACTCTTTTTCTACAGTTACACTGATAACGTTTCCTATTTGCAACTGTTGGGTGTGTGCAACACTTTACCCCAAGGAGATGAGGCTTTTCCTAATACTTTTATTGCAAAATATATCCGCTGCGGTAGTTGCATTTCAAAGTGGTCTGCCTCTGCACTGCAGTGAGGGGCTATGTTTTATGGCCTCTTCTGGCTTTTGGCTGAATGTGAACAATTTATGGGTAAGCATTAACCCAAAAGGATAATCCCCTACTTAATGAGAAGTCTTCTGCTCCTTTTTTTTTTTTTTTTTAATTCCTCCCCGGCCTTAATATATGGGTACATTTTCACTTACCTTACCCCGTTTAAATTTCAGATCACTCTCCGAAAGAGATGTTACTACTCCCATTTTGCATGTACAGAAAATGATAAAGCCCCCCCTGCACTGGTGACATGGCTGGAAGTTATCCTCTAAACAGGGTGAGACTCAGCTCTGCAGAGAGAGGTGAGAGCTCGGGGGGATCTCTGCTGCTGGGCTGCCCTGGCCTTGCCTCGCTCCCATGCTGGATTTGAACCTGTGTCCCTTGAATTTCATTCCTTCCTTCCTCCCCTGGAGCCCCTACAAAGGGTCAACTCCATTTCAGGCTTTTGGGCTCCTTTAGTGAACAAAACATTTTCTGCCCTTACGGTGTTTCCATTCTAGTGTGGAGAGACAGAGACAGACCCTAACTCATAAACATTCTAAATTAGTAAATGCTGTTGTAGGTGAGAGTGAAGGCTGTGGGAAAAAATGAATGTAGACATGCATCGGAGGCCATCAGGAGAGAGTTCGGGCTTGTAGTGCCTGCTATTTTAAATGAGCTGGTCAGGATACATGTCACTGAGAAAGTGATGTGAGCCCCAAAGCCTTGATGCCTGTGCAGAGAGCATCCTGGCACAGGGGACTGCTGGCGCAGAGGACCTACGGTGGAACGTGGGTTGTTTGTAGCTGAGTGAGGAGGGACAGCGAAGGACCTGCAAAGGGGTAACAGGGAGATTGAGTCTCTGAAGGCCACCGTGGAATGTTAATTCCGTGCTAGTCATCTAAGCCAGAGCCAGCAAGCCGATTTCCACCAGCCGCTTTCTTCAGTATACTTTATAAGAAAACCATCATTTAACCAGTCAGGGTGGATTCCACTGGCTAAATCCTGCTGCACCAATGTGCTAGAAATGTTCGATCTTGTTTCCAGCGAGACTTGGCATAATTTTGAAAGCGTTCAATCAACCCAGTAAATATGAATTAAACATTTATAGTTGTATTAAATATTCGGAAGATAGGAACCAAAACAGTCTATCAAGTAATTGTACATATTTGTGCATTTACAAAAATGCATATTCATGAGAGCTATGTAAATATATATTTAGTCATTTCCTCTTCCGCGCGAAGAGCCCCGGCTGAACTACAGATGGTAACTTTCTTGCATATCATTATGGGAATGACACGGTGAAACCACTTTGAAATCATTCTCGGGAAAAGATCATCGCCTCTTTGGTCATTCCATGGGTCCGGTGCGCTTAGAACTGGGGAGAAAAAAGTGCTGGAACGGGCCTGTCTTTGTGGCAGGCATCGGAGAAGGAAATGACAGTCATCTTGTAGTTACCTAACCTCCCGCATCATCTTGTTCCCCATGGAAGCGGCTCTCGCGCTATTTCCCACCAAGAGCCACAGGAGTGAGGACGTTCGTGACACACCTCGCGTTAAGTGCAGCTTGGACAGTCCAGTCACAGCACCCCCGTTTCTCTCCCACTCAGAAAAGTACGTTGGGAGGCTATGGAGCGAGAGTAATGATATTTAGGGTTAATATTTAATCCATTCTAATTTAGTCAAAAACGTGTCCAACTTCAGTCTGGCATCTATTCACGGTAACACGACTGGCATCCCTCACAACTGCGCGTGACGACTCTGGTGGGTCCCCCCGCCACATCTGAGCACCCTCTGGATAAGGAGATGGCTGAGAGGGCACACGCTCTGATTTCGTCTCTGTGTGAAGCTCTGATGTGAGAATCTTTCTGGAAATCAGAATTTTCAAAAGGGAGCTCTGTTTCCTAAGGTCCTAGCACTTGCCAACTCATTTCCTCAGCCGAGATTCTGGGAGACTCAGTGTTTGCCAGACATGGGTGCTTCCTTTCAGAAATTAAGTCTGTTCCCGTACTTCCATTGTTCCTTACGTATTTTGAAGAGGTGGAGGAGAGGAAAGATAAAGAATGAGAGAAAGAGATTGATTCAGCGCTATAGCTGGATTCCCATATCTGAAACCGCTGCTCTGCATTCTTGATAGAAATAGGCAGGGTTGCCACACTAAAACCCGGAGCTGGCTCTGTTAGGTGGGGCTTTAGCCCAACCAGCTGGACTAGTATTTGGGTGAGTCTGAGAACTCGGGATGACTTTACAGACAGTCTGGGCATGATCCATTGTCTCAGATTCTCTCTTGAAGACAAAGAGATTTTTTGATGCTGTAATAATTTATCAGTAAAAAATGACCACTGGATGGGTGGGCCATGGGGTTATGCAGCTTGAGGTGGCCTTTCTGAGTCTTTCCATCTCACTCAGAGTCAAAGCCGAAGTCCCCACTATGACTTACAAGGCCTTTTGGGATTGTCCCCCGGATCTACAATTTCATCTCTCACTGGTCTCCTCTACTCATTTGCCCCCCGCCCCACGGGCCTTCCTGCTGTTCTTTGAAGCACCTCAGGTCCTTTGCATCTGCTGTCATCTCTGCCCAGCATGCTTGGCCTGTCATCTGAGGGGCTACTTCCCTTACTCCCGTCAAGTCTTTATTAAAAAATGACCTTCCCAGGGGGAGAGTTTGGCTCAGTGGTAGAGTGTGTGTTAAGCATGATGAGGCCCTGGGTTGGATCCCCAGTACCTCCATTAAAACAAAGAAAGAAAGAAACAGAATTACCATTCCTTCCCAAAAAATGATCTTCCCAGTGAGTTTCTTCCAGGACCATCCTACCCAAGTCTTCACCTGCCTTCCCCACATCTCATTTCCCACCTTGATCTGTTCTGAGCACTTCCTGCTTTCTAACGCACTGCGCTGCTTTATCTCATTGGTGGCATTGTGATGCGTGTTCCACAAGGGCAGGGATTTTTGTCTATTTTTTTCATTACTAGATTCCTGCATCCTGAAAAGTGCCATCCCCAGGGTAGGATTCAATATTTACTGAACGAATCAATGGCTGCATGCTTAAAAGCAAGAAGACTTAATAGGGCAGCATTGCACAGACAGGGGCCCTATATTGAGAGACAGAGAGAGAGATGCTGACAGAATATGTGAAAAGCTTTCCAGTTCCCACTGCCAATCTCTAGTGAACCTGGGCTTTATTTCCTGGCCGTGGTGTATCCCTGTAAAGTCCCCCTTTTCTTAAGCGACCTTAAGAGGGTTTGTCTTTAATGCAACCAAAAAATCTCTAAGCAGAAACAAGAGAGTCAAATGAGGAAGCTCTAATTGTTTTCTCAGTATGCAGGGTGCCTTGGAGGATGGGGTTCTTGTGCAGCGAACAGTCTCGTGCATTCTCTTTCCTGCTTCCTTTCCCAGATAACTAGGTCACAGACAACTGGTGTTTCCCCATGTGGCAAAAGGGAGCATGCACAGGAATCCCTGCCTCCTTTCTCTTTGCTTTTCAGGCACTGCTGAATGCCTCCGAATGATTCCACCTTCTTGGAGGTCTGCTGGCTCTCCCCTTTTCCTAGAAGGTGGTGGTGCTGGGGGCTGAGGCATGCTCTGACTACTGACTTGAAACCTGCTTTGATGAATTAGTGCAACCCAGCCAACCATTTACTTTAAATTTTACCCTTGATTCTTCCCCTAGCAAACAATTAAGGAGCAGCAGTGGCTTCCTGCAGGGGAGACCGATGCCTTCTGTCCTCTGCGGAAACAGCCTGGCATTTTTCTAAATGATGAATGGTGTGGACCAGGAGCCCCAGTTTTCCTGAGCTTTCAAGCATCTGAAGAAGTAAACATGTAACTGCATATAGCACAGAAAAATGAATTCAAATCACAAATGAGGAAACCCAGCTTGGTTATCAGCAAGTCCTGGGATTCAACTTGGGAGCTGGGAAATGCATCATTGAACTTGGCCATGCAGTGAGCCAAAGGGCAAGGAGAGGCCACAGGAATAATGGGGCTGGGTGACAAGGCATTGCTTCCTCCTCCTCACTGACTGAGTAGCCCAGCGCAACCTCGAAAGCTCCTGAGTAAGAGGAAAATGTCTCTTTAACGGTATTAAGGGACAATTTATTATGTGTATCCTTCCAGAGAAGCACAATGTCAGTGCGGGCCCATTGCATTTGCATTATTTCCAGACAACAGCAGCGGCAGAAAGGGACACTGATTTATTTCAGAGCAAGCACAGGTGAATTTAATGTCTGTTGGGACCGAGCCAGGGAAGACTTAACCCGCTCTGGGCTCACAAGTGCTTGAGGGAGAACTGCAGGTTTTCGAGGTGGTCCTACCTGCTTCTTTGGTTCATTTCAGCTTTCCTGAGCCCGTGCTTCTCAGTCTCTGTCAAAAATGCTCTCGCAGGGTGGAGGGGATGGAACAATTTTTGTTTAGAAGTAGAAAATCTGGTTTTATGCTCTGATCCAACTAATTTCTTTCTCAGTGACCTGGGCAAATGATGTAGTCCTTTTAAGACTCAATTATTTCTTTTGTAAATGGGTTTAAGGATACTACCCTGCAGGGGTGCAGTGAGGATCCCGTCAGAAAATGTGTTAGAGTGTGCCTTGTGAATTGTAAAAGTGCCACTGTTTTGGGGTGTTATCAATTTGGGATTCCTAGCAGAGAGCTTTATCTCAGAAGAATCGTCTCAAAGGAGGTAATCACATTTACCCCTTAAACCTTGGCATTAGAGAATTATATAAATGCAAGAGGTCATGGTAGAAAGTATCTTTGGGACCATTCTTCCAAGCCTCTCATTTGGCACATGGAGAAACCAGGTGTAGAGAAGGAAGTAGCCTGAGTGTCATGGGGGATGAGATGCATCTTAACAATCTTTGCTCTCTGTCCCTTATCAGTGTGCCTCCAAATGCCCTGTGAACAGTGGATGCTCAGTGTTGGTGGGAGTGACAGAAGCCACTCGCTGTCAGACACAACCAGTGCTGCTGCTGACCGTGGTACGCTGGAGTTTTTCTCTTGATCCACACTCCCAGTATCTCCTATTTAAATATCACTCCTTGCAGGGAATGAGTTTATTGGTCACCTAGGTTGTTTTGAAAAAGGACATGACCTTTATAAGCCAAAAACATTCTGATAAAAGCCTCTGGTTTCAACTTCTGACAGCCATTCCTTGAAGTCTTGAAGAGCAAACATTTCGTTCTTATCAGACCATCTTTCAATAACAATTTTCACATACACAGATGGACAATTTTACAAAACGTCACACAACACATTATGCAATTCTCCAAACGACCTGATGAAGTAGGCGCTATTACTTCCATTCCCCAGAATAAGACATTGAGGCTGTTAGAGTCTGAGCGACCTGCTCAGTGATGTACAGGCACTGCCAAAACTTGGACTTGAACCCAGAATTCTTGAGTGCATTCCGTTCAAACTACCTCATAAAACACCAAACAGATACCCTTTGCTTCTATTTCTCCTTCCCTTCTTTTAATCTGTCCCATCCCTTGTATCCCACAGACTCTTATCACGATGGTGCTGGGTGCCATGCTGGGCACGGAAGCAGGTGAAAGATGAATGAAGTAGATTCTGTTTCGAAGAGCTGGCAACCTACTGCAGGAGAGGATTTAGGAAGCTCAGGAGTTACATCCAAGGGTTGGTGGTCTTTGTTAAACACTAACCCCAGCTGAGTGTAGACTAAAAGGGGTAACTGACCAGCATCCGACTGCCTGGGAGATGAGAGAGAAGGAAAGAAACCCCTGTCCAGGGCACTGCTGCTGCCTGGACAAAACATAGCCCTGGAAAAAGCACTTGCTGGAATCCCGGGTCGCGCCTTTCACAATACCTAGGCTTTCTAAGTCTATGCCTTCCCTCTTCCCTGCTCTCTTCCAGACGATGAATGAAAGATGGGTGTGACACATCCAAATGGAATCTGCAAATCGCTGATCCTTTAAAACCTACTTTTGTAAATACCAATAAAACAAGTCTCGACACTCGTCTCTCTCAGTTCAGGGAATTCACTCAACCAGGAGCCCCCGAGGACGGAAGCTACTCCCTAAGAGCAATTCTTTTTTTCAGAGATCTCACCTGAAACTGAAACTCATCTCCCCGCTCTTCCTCTTTTCGTGCCTTGCTTTGATTCTGACTCAGTTAGCCTGTAATCCCTTCCCTCCTTTGTCTGCCTTCCCTTTGCCTACACAGCAGAATTGGGGATATGTTTGCCAAATGAATGATTCCACCCCAAAATGTTAAAGTCTGGAAGAAATACCTCACAGGCACTCAACCAATGTTTGTTCAATGAATGAATGAATGAACGTGGCCAGGTTCAGACGCTGGCTCGATCAATACCAGTTGCTTGACTTTAAGAAAGAGATTTAACCTGCTTGTGCCTCCATTTCTTGTCTTTCCCAATCATGTGTGGGAGGTTCCCAAAATGTGTATATTTATGCACTATATAAAGTACCCGTGATTCATTCTGGTACTCAAGGCTTGTCGCCATGATGATTATCATTATCACTGTCAAAGAGATACATACGTATGTGACCTGAAGGGCGAGGAAGTTCAGGGGGATAGTTTCTGTTACTTGTGAGGAGTCTAGGATTCAAATGAGCAGAGGAAAGGGTTCAGTGGGGAGGGCATTTAGCCAGTAATCCTAGAGTCAGAAAGTAAGGTCTAGGCTCTTCTGAAGATAAGAAACATATGGTGAAAGGTGAGGACTTGGGCAAAGTTTCAGAAAGAGGTGAGAGAATGTAAGAAAAGTGAATGATCAAATGGGTGCCTAAAACTAAATTGTTAGTGATTGTGTGTTGGGTCGTTATTATGTGCTGCTGATACAGGAATAAGGCACAGACTGTCCGCAAGAAGGCACCCAATGCCATGGGAGGTGACAAGGTGACAGCAGAGGGATACTTGATGTGCTGCAGAAACAGAGGAACAAGTGTGGCAATGCCCTTAGGCATCCAGGAGAGGCCTCTTAGTGAAGGCACTGGCTCTTCAAAGATTCCTTCATTCTCTCTTGCTCTCTCACTTGTCACTCAGTCATTCAATATATATTGCTGACCACTTGTTTACTTGCTGGATGTAGAGTTGCACCCTGAGGACACAGCCAGAACAAGACAGACACGGTCATGGAGCTTTGAGGTCAACAGACCTCCTGGGATGGATGGGGAGGATGCCATTCCAGGCAAAGAGAATGGCATGGCAGATAGGAAGGAGGGGAATGAGCTGGCCCTCTTAGAGAAACAATGATGGGGAAGAGTGGGGGCTTCTGTGGGGGAGGCAAGGGGCATGGCGGGGTCAGCTGGCGAGATGAAAGGATATTTCTGGATGCAGAGTTCTCTCCACAGGCAGAGGGTAAGGGGAAAGTACCAGCAACTTATTGGAAGCAGCAGAGGGGCAATGAGTCCCTGAGCTGAGGGGCCCGTGGGTGGGGAGGAGGCAACTTTTACTTCATTAGTTGGAGTCAAAACCGTGAGTGGCTGGAAATGGCCCACTTCCTCCAGGTGCCAACCCTAATCTTTCCTCTCCCCAGGCACTCACCCTGCCCTTCTGGGAATAAGGAGTGGATTTGTTGATGTCAGTTCTATTCTTTTGCAGTGGGATAGATAACTTTAGAGCATCTGAGGAAGGGTCAACCAGTCTATCCAGGGCTGAATTTGAGATTGAAAATAACTTTGGGTGGAAAAAGGTAGGGACAAATGGCCCCTCATTCAAAATTCCAGTCATAAAAATAAAATACACACATCTTGATTTATCACCGCCTTTGTGAAATCTCTTCCACCCTGTGAATGTCTTCCTGTGCTGGGGAAGGAGCATAGGGAAAAGTCACTGCGAAGAATTTTGTGAAGTCTCTGTCCTTCGCTTGAGTTTGAGTCCCACTTCTGTTTTGGGGCCCCGCGGCCACATTCCAAAGAACACAGACGGAAATTCCCCAAAGATTTCTATTAAGCCCTCCCTCTTTCCCACAGTACCTTTTACACATCTCCCCAGTGACACTTCCCGAATTACAATGCCATCATCATTTTTTTTTTTTTTGAACTTGGAGGTAGCGTGGGATCTTTTTTTTTTTTTTTTTCCAGTAGCTCCATCATCTCAGACAGGGTCTTGCATGCACCTGCGTGTTTGCTGAATAAACTGAATTATCAGTAGCAGATTACATGCATTTGGCATCCTACGGTACCCGCCTTTGCAAAGGGTACTTAGAGCAGGGAAAGAGAGAGTTTTAGGCAGGGGCACACCCTCCTGCACACTGCTCACACCACAGCCCACTCTGTGTGCTTGAAATGAAGAATTTGCTTCAAGGAAACCACATGTGGTATTGTCCCCTGGTGGCTCGTAAATTCCGGTTGGCAGAAACAGATGGGCTAGCTCTAGAGGTTCTGATCAGTAGCTTTGGGGTGGACCTCTAGAATAAGGGAAAAAATTGTCTGTCTATTTTCATCTGTCTATCTGTCTATCTCTATCTATCTAGCTCTCTATCTATCTATCTACCCATCCATCCATCCATCTTCCCAGGTTATCCAAAAGCCTGAACAACACCCTTGACAGAAAGAAGCACTAGAACTAGAGCTTGAAGACGTGGTTGGAATGATGGAGACCCTGCCACTGCTTAGTAACTGTGGTAGTAATTTTCTTTAAGCTTCAAGAGACCCGTCTGTAACATGACAACAATATCCACCTCCTTGGGCTCTCTGAGGATACAATGAAATAATATTTATAAACATGAGAGACATATTAGTAGATTCATAGCAGGTAAATGTTGGTTGACTATGAATATACATGATGGTAGAAAATGTAAGGAGACCGACATTTCAGAGACAGGTCATAACTGGGAAGAAAAAAAAGTGCAGGATTTGGATGTAGATGGTGATGATTCACTCACTGTGTTTTCAGTTGCTCTGACTACGGCAACGTAGAAGGAGGCCCTCGCCAGTGGATCTGTCTCCCAGGGTCATGAGGAAATCCTTCTTCGGCAGCTGTCAGTCCAAGCCAGAAGGTAATAGGATTAACAACCAGAGAAGTCAAGAGCAGAGAAACCCATAAATCTCGGTGTGAGAAGCTTTCTTTGCTCGGAGAGTAGGAGGGAGCGCACTCCTGCAGGTGCTGCTGAAGGGGATGTCCACGACGCGGAGTGGGGGAGAGGGACGCGTGGCAGGCCAGGCTGCCTCGCAGAGAATCAATCAATCAGACAGCCGGGTCCAGAGAATAGACCCCTCTTGTCTCTGTCTTCATGCTGAGCTGCAAGGCTGGCTGTAATCACATGCTTTGCAAGACACAAATATTCTGCCAACAAAATTGACACGAACCTATCAGTGAAAAACATTTATTGTGTGCAAATATGGAGGAAAGCCAGAACTGATTAATATGGGCTGGGTGTCCCCTCTTCTTCTTCCATTGGTCCCCTCGGCAGATTTTGAGCACGGCTCTGACTTCAGTGGTTAGAAACCGTTTGTCTTCACCACTATACCATGTTTAGTTTTTGTTTCTCTAGTACTTAACGCGTAGTAGACGCTGAGGGCATTCAGTCAAAGTAGCCTCGATGGAGCTGAACTGTGACTGTGGATCAGGCATTTTAAATTGGGCTTATGCACCCTGTGGTCCAGTCTGGTGTGCTAGAAGTTATTCATCCCAAAGTCTCAACTGTTCCTGAGAAACTGGTGAAAACAAAAACAAGGGACCTAATTGTTGGATTGTAAGGAAATATAAAGCAACCTTAAAGTGAACGTCCATATGTTACAGAGTAGGATGGCACATTTCCATGCTTTTGGAGACAAAACACATGAACTCGAAGCCCTCCTCCTTCTCCTGTGACTGCCCTGAATTGGTGGCATTGCAGTGTTTCTAGGATTATGTTGGCAATCATGTGTGGCCGGCCCTGTGAAGGTAAGGAATGTGTTTTTGCTTCCTGATGAATCCCTAGTGTCCAGCCCAGTGTCTGGCACACAGGCAATAGTGCTCAGGGAAAAGTTGCAGGATAAATGAAAAAGCGTTTTCTGAATTATTTTTCAAGAGCTTCTCTTCTTTTCATAAGTAGAGTGTAAGCTTCTGTAGGGTGTCCTAGTTATCTTCGGGTCTTTGGCTCCTGGCACGTAAGTTCTTGCTATGCGTTTATCTCATGCTTCGTTGCGTATCCCCTGTGCCTAGAACAGTGCTCTGCAAATGTCAGACACTGTGTGCATTTTCGTAAATGATGCTGGCATTGAGGTCTTGGAGAGCTGTGATGAAATCACACTTCTGTTACTTCCCACTTTGAACAACATCTTACTTAATCTTTCTCAATCTCAGTTTCTCTGTCTGCAGAATGAGAACATCAATTCTTATTTCACAGGATGGATGTCAAGTATCAGTGATATTTTGTATGTAAGGTACTTGACACATAGCAAGTCTTCACCAAATGCTAATCCTCTCTTCTCTGCTGCTTCTCTCTCATTTCTAGACAATAGATGCATTAAGATGGAATTTGAAAGGACTAAGTTTGGGTGCCAGTTTTAAGATTTGGCTCTGGTTCTGCAGAATGAGGTTCTTACTTTGCCTGGCTCTGAGAAAATCCCTTACCCCTCCTTTGAAGTTTAGTTTTTCTATCAGTAAAATGGGCACCATACTTGCAAATATTCTCTGCTGGTGTTCTGGGAAGAAGAATGAGATAATGTCTGGAAGGAGCCTTGAGGTTCAGGGATGAAAGGTGCTGCATGAATTCAAAGCCCAGGAGCTCAATGCTATTACTCTTCAGTGGCTTGTCGGACTCTTTCAGCACAGGAGGTCACCTGACCCACAGACATAATCGTCAGCTCTGTCTCCTTCCTTCAAAGCCCTTTGAAATGATTTGAAGGCATCTTTGAGTAGGGTTGCTTTGCTCTCTCGTGGTTCCTGCCCCTCCTCTACTTCATTTGCTTACTCTGAGGTTGAAAGTAATTGCTTTTGGAGTGGGAGGAAGAGTGAGGCAATCCCAGGGATAATTGTCCCCTGCTCAGTAGATCTGGGTTCAAGCCCTGACTCTGACTCTCACTAGCACTGGGCAAGTCAATGACTGTCTCTGGGTCTGATCTGAAAACAAGGAGGTGGGACTAGATAATCCCCAAGTTCTTAAGCAGCCTTAAGAATGTGAACCAGATGCCAGTCAGAAGAGCGTATTAGGTGCGGAAGAAAGATAATGATGATGGAAGATCACAAACAGGAGAGAATCTCTTCACTAGAAAGGAGGTTGCTGGTGAAGATTGGAGGGATGGAGTGTGGGAAAGGACATGAGCAATCAGATTAGGCAGAAGCTTGAGATCCGGGCAGAGGAATTGAGAACTGATGCCCCATATAGGATTTCCTTCTTCTGAGAGTCAATATGGTGACTCAAAATGAGCCACACCATGGCTTTGGACACAGGCTGACCTGAGTTTAAATCGTGACTTTACCACTAATTAGTTATATACTTGGGCAAGTTATTTTATCTGCAGAATCTTGACTTTTTCTTGTTTTGTAAAATGACAATAAAAATTCCCACTGTTTGGGGTTGTTATGAGAATTAGGTGATACAACACATACGAGTATAGTGGGTCTTCATTATTGGTGGATTTCGTTTTTGCGAACACTGCCTCCTTGCTCAAACTCACTTGTAACACCCAAGTCAGTACTGGCTGTGCTTTCATGGTCATTTTCATTTGTGGAAGGTGCAGGACAGTGAAAAATTTGTCCCCTAACTGAGGCTGAACAATAAGACTTTCTGCCTTTTTGTTTTAATTCTCACATTATAAACAGGGATCCTTTTTGCAGTCTATTTAGTGCCATGCTTTTTGCATTTTTATGCTTTTTGATGATTTTGCTCTTTAAAAAAAATGACCGTTCAGCACGGGGCTGAAATGCTGTCTCGTGTTCTTAGGTGAGAGAAGGCTGTGAGTTGCCTTATGGAGAAAACACATGTTAGATAAGCTTCATTCAGGTGTGAGTTACACTGCTGTTGTCTGTGAATTCACTGTTAATGAATCAACAACATATATTAAGTAAGTTGTCTTTAAATAGAAACACACAGAAGACAAGCTCATATATTGTTTTGTTGATGAAAATGCTTTGACCAGAAGCTCATAGGAACCTAATCTTGTATTTACCCTAAGAGCAAGAGTCCAGTATATGCTACTTCAGTGTTCATGGCAACTTTACAGAACATAATTACCATGAATAATGAGGACTGACTGTATCTGAAATATGACTTGTCATCAGTCAGAATTTGATAGGTTATGCTGCAGTAACGAACAACTCCCAAATTTCAGTGCCTTACCATCTAAAAGTTTTGTTTCTTATTCATGCTACACGTCTACTGCAGGTCAGCTATAGCTTTGTCTCAGGTGCCTTCTTACTTTGGGGTCAAGGCTAATTTCACCCTCTATCCAGAACACACTGGTTTCCTGTTAGAGATAGATCTGAACTAGGCAATTATTTTATGGCTTCTGCTCGGGCATGCACACAAAATTATTCTCACTCACATTCTATTGGCTGAAGCAAGACACGTGACCAATCCATTATTAACACGGGATGGGAGGTTATACGTCTCCCAGGGAGGCAATGCAGGCACATGTCAATGGGTGGGGATGGATAATCCTGTTATCTACACAAAGGGAAGGGAGAATAAATACTTGGGAAAAAAATACAAACGCAATTTACTACAGTTCCTTTTTCTTGGCTCTCTTAGCTTTTTCCTATTGCCTTACGATTAAGCAAAGGCGATGGTGAACAGCTGTCCACAGACAGAATATTTGTACCAGTTCTTCAGAGGGAGAATGTTTTTATCCACTGAGCTCATGGATAAAACTACTAGGTAAAGCTTGTGTGTATGCACATGTGTGTGTTTCTTTGGGTATATGTTTGGGGAGCATATGAACACAATTAGTAAAAAGCATTTTATCAGACAAATAAATTTAAATAAGCTATTTGGAAGGACCCTTCAAGTGACTTTTGTTCCAACACCCTTATGATGCAAAAATTAAGGCCTAGGGAAGTGAAGTGAGTGTACAAAATACGCACGTACTTGGTAGTGTTTGGTGCCAGGGCCAAGATAAGAAACTGGATCTCAGTTGACGAGCTCTTACCAACCTCCGACTATAGTCAAAGCACTGCAGTCACTAGCAGTGTGATGTCATTAGTGGGTGAGGAGATGATTTGGAAGATGAGGTTAGAGGGGAATAGAGATCAGTCATGATACAGCAAAAGAATAATTGGCTTTGAATTCAGACAGACTCTACTAAGATACTGCTGTGGGTTCTTGGGCAAATCGTGCACCCTCTTAGCACCCCAGTCTTCTCACCTGTAAAATGGCGCCAGCACACCTTATAGGGTTACCACTGGAAATTCGAGAGAATGCAAGGAATGCAGCAGGTGCGTAAGAAGCCTGAGGTAAATGGTTGCCATTCCTTCGCATGTAATGGCGATTTTAGACCCTGTTTCTTGGGTGATTGGATTGTTGCTGTGAAACTAACTGCTCAAATCCACAACCTCTGTGATTTTCCTAGCTCCGCATGGACGAGGAGCAGAATTCTACTCCCATTCTCTCTTCTAGCAAAAGCGGAGCTGGTGACTGAAAGATGTGCTGGGGACTGATAGGTCAGCCCTCCCCCAAAGTGGCAAAGACAAGACGAAGGTGGTGCATCGTCCCCAGGCTGGCTCTCCTTCCTCCCTGTGGTTGGGCAGGTCTCAGCGAGCTGGGGGTTGTAAGGCACCTGAGCTGAACTTCGAGGTAGCTCAAAGGCAGTCTGGCTTTAAAATCAGTATGGAGGTCTTCTTCTTCCACTCACCCTTTCATTATCGTGCTCTCCCTTCTTTGTAAATTTGATATGAAAGATTGCATAGATGGCCTACCCTGCCTACTTCTTGTGCTCACAAAACTGAGACACAAGCGCGTAGGTTGTGTTTACAGCCAGGGAAGATTCCTGGCCGGATGAAGATGTTGGCTGCTTTATAGGGCCAAGAACAAGGTTTCTTTTGCTGCTGACGAAGTTATTAAGTCTCTGCTGTTTTGTTTCTTTTTTTTTTTTTTTTCTCTCCATGCAGTGCAGTGCACAATAAGGTGTTTACTGTGTTAGCAGCCTAGGGGATTCTCACCCCAAAATAAAATGGTCGCTGTGACCACTGAACAACATCTAAGTGAATGCAAACCCATCCCTTTCAGATCACAGATTGACCATGAATATTTTTCTGTTCACTATTATGAGACGGTGAAAATAGACAACAGAATCATTTAGCGAAGTTAGGAGAAAAAAGAACTTATTAAAGTATGTTAAGACAGTTTTCTGGGCCTCTGAGAGGTTAGTCACACTTGGACTCGTGGACAAAGCCCACTTCCAAACTATATCATGAGAATGTGCCATCACTGCTGTTGAGCCCAGAGACTCCAGTTCACATCCAGGGCTCGGAAAGCCAGAAATCTCACTTCTGCTGCTCCTGAAAGCCAGCCGTTTCATGTCAAAAAATGGTTTCCACCCAGCATCTGCTTTTCCATCTCTTAGTTCTCGGTGAAGGCCTTATGGGACATGTGATTGTAGGGGCTGAGGTCAAGCATTGCAAGGGAGGATGGGAAGGATGTGGGAAATTCTCAAACATGGGAAACTCCAAAATTTTACAATAAATTTTTAATGCTGAATAACACTGGGAAAAAAAAAAAAAAAACCTGGAAAAGTAGAAATGCTGCTTGGGTCTGCTGTTAGACCTAGACTGTAGCCCAGGGCTTCTCAACCTCAATGCTCTTGAAATTCAGGACCAGATAATTCTTTGTTGTGAGAAGCTCTCCTGTGCATTTCAGACTGTTTAGCCACTTCTCTGGCTTCTAACCACTAGATACCAGTAGCACCGGCCCCTTGTTTTGATCCCCAAAATATCCCTGGGCGTTACCAAATGTCCCCTGCAGGGCAAGATCAATCTCTGGCTGAGAACCACAACTGTAGACTGTAAGATGCTTTGTGCACTGTGTGCATATGAGTATATATGTGTGTCCACTTTTGATGCTAAAAGCATTTTGGGGAAAGTTGACTAAACCAGGTATGTAGGGAATGCAACTGGAAGAGGAGAAATCTCTTAGGTCTTCCTCTTGACTATAAACATCACAAGAGGAAGGACTTTTCTCTCTTGTTCACAGCTCAGTCCCCAGAGTCTGGTGCATAGTAATGTTCAATCAGTATTTGCTGAATGTACGAAAAGCTAAAAGAAATCCAAATTTTTCTTAGGACAGTCTCAATTTAGATATTCTGTCCTTTCATTAAACTAGGATTTTGCTTCCAAAACTATAACCACTCTACCCCCAAGGTTTGTACTAGTTGAGGGTAGCAGCAGTCAGATGTAAGAAGCTCCGATGTCAAAACATCCTGGATGCTATACACGCCGTACTCACAAGTTTAACGATGGGTACACCCTCACCCTTCCTGTTTCCCCATAAAATGTATGTAACATGCGTCCTGATGCATCCTTCAGTGGAATTTCAGCAACCTTGGTCAAGGAGGATGCTTGGCAGTCTTTGTTCAGTCAAGAGCCCCAAGTTGCCTTTTAAGGTTTATATTCAAGCTGAATTAAAGCATAATGTACTTAAACAATTCTTTTTTTGTTGGCCATTTTGATTAGATCTAATTTTATGTTAGTAAGAATACTGCACGATATATATGCTTGACCGTATTTTGTGCATTTCTTTACAGGTGTGGATCTCAAAAAATGGCAAAGGGATGATTTTGCTTTGTGGATCCATTTTGGTAGTCTTTGCCTTTTGCTAGATGTGTCTCAGATGTTTTTGTCTATTTAAGGGAAGTATGTTCTCATTTACAATCTGCATTTAAAAATAAATACAAATTCTCCAAATTATTTTTCTCCAAGATACCCTTAAGAAATGGACGATCTTTTATTCTCTATTTTCTGTGAGGATATGGGGATTTAGTTCACTCCACTGCTTCAAGCTACAGACTAAATGTGAGTAGGAAGGAAGAAAACAGAGCTTTGCAAAAGGTGCATAACAAGGTTTTTACAACTTGGCAATTGACTCTGAACCTAGAACTTTCTCCCTAATTTGTAAAACCACATGAATTTCAGGAGAGACTAATCTGCTTTTGAGTCATTGGCACGTAACGAATATAAATGTGGTGTTGTAAGAGTTCAATAAGCTTTATGATCTTTTAAATATTCTTTGCTTAAAAGGGGTGGGGGGTGTGTTGAGACTGGTTGGTGAGTTATGGAGGAGGAAAAGAGAGAGGGGAAGCCAGAAGGAAGAGGATGTGGGTTTTTGCCACTCTAAAATTCAGCTGAAATCTGCAGGAAACTCAAGGAGGGAAATTAAAGTGGTGGGGTGATCTTTGAAAGAAACAAACAACTTTGGGATCCTTCAAAATCTGAACGTCTCAAGAGGACAGATGGGAAAATTGTGAGAAACAAATTATGGTCTGTCGGCCAAGAGCTTTAAAAAATCATGTTTTAGTGCTTTTTCATTCCCTCCATCTCTCTTTCACAACTCCTTTTCATTCATCATTCATTCATTCATTCATTTATTGAACACACATATATCGAAAGGGTATTAAGTGTCAGACTGTTTTAGGAGCTGCAATTCAGCTGTGGACATATCAGAGAAGGTCTCTCTTCTCATGGAGTTTTTAATCATGATGAGGGAGACAGACACAGCAGTAAATAAGCACAATTTTTGCTGCTAGTTGAAAGTGGATACATACAATAAAACAGATTAATGGGCCAAGTATTGGGTCAGCCAGGGAAAGAATTCTGCAGTCATGCGAACTGGAAGGATAATTGATGGAACCAGGATTGGAAGATCTGGGTGAAAAGAGAATTGCCCGCTAAGGAAACAGCAAAGGCAAATGCTCTGAGTTGGTGTCTTAGTTATCTATTGCTGTGTAACACATTACTCTATAACTTCATGGCTTAAAGCAATAAACATTTATTATCTCAGTTTCTGTGGGCCTGGAATCTGGGCCTGGCTTATCTGGAGCTTCTGGTTCAGGGCCCCTTGCAAGGCTGCAATTAAGGTGTTGGCCAAGGCTGTAGTCCATGTCTGACTGGACTGGGAACTGGCCGGCTTCTAAGCTCACTCTCATAGTACTTGGCACAATCTAATTTCTCCTGAGCTATTGGACTGAAGGCCTCAGTTCCTTGTTGGCTATTGGCTGGAGGCCACCCTTAGTCCCTAGCCATTGGACTCTCCATTGGACAGCTCACAACATGGCAGCTTGCTTCTTCACAATCAGTAAGTGAGGAGAAAGAGAGAGAGAGAAAGCTGGCAAGATGGAAGTTACAGTCTTCATAAGCTAATCTTGGATGTGGCATCCCATCCTCATCAGCTTTGCCTTGTCTGTTCTTTGAAAGAAAGTCACTAGGACCAGACTACACAAAAGGGGAGAGGGTTACACAATGGCATGAGTGTGAGCGGGAGGGGTCACTGAGGGCATCCTAGAAGCCTGACCATTAAAGGCGCAGATAGAAGGCCAGAGACACTAGAGCTTAGCGAGGGAAGGGGACAGCAGTGCGAGAACTGGTCAAAGAGGGAGGCAGGGGCCAGATCATGTAGGGCTTGACAGGACCAGCTCAGGCATAATAGGAAGTCATTGGTGGGAAGTAAGTGTATTTGGTTCAAACCGTCAGATCATTCAAGCTGTAATATGCATAGGGGCAGTGGGACAGCTCGAAGGGACAGTGGAGAAACCAGTTAAAGGCTGCAGTAGCTGTTCTCTGAGACCTGGTGATGTTTGGACTGAGCTGGTGGCCTAGCGATGGAAAGAGCAGGACAAGAATGGGATGAAGGGGAGGGTATATAGCTGAGTGGTAGAGCGTGTGTTCAGCATGCATGAGGTCCTGGGTCCAATCCCCAGTACCTCCATTATAATAAAATAAATAAATAAATAAACCCTTCCCCGCCAGCAACAACAACAAAAAGAATGGGACATATCTTGGCTGTAGAGTCAGCAAAATTTGCTGGTGGCTGCGTGATGAGGGAACAAAGAATCAATGATGACTCCTAGGTTTTTAATTATTATTGTAATTGCTTTCCTGCATTTGCCAAGGAACTCAAAGCATGAGTTGGAAGGGACCTCAGAAATTTCATTCAAGTCTCTCATCTTACAGATGAGGAGGCTGCAAGCCTTGTCACCTTTCTAGTCCTCAGCTTCCTGTTTTGTAATGTGGGGACACTGGGCTAGATTTTCTACGAGCACTAAGAGATATCCTCTGAACAAAACCAAAGCCTGAGTCTGCACTGACTTCCAGCTCTTGCCTTTGTTCACATCCCATTTCTTTAGCCTTGATGGAGAAGCTGGGAGGAAAGAAGGTAGGAGTGGAGAGAGGGCAGCATGTGCCAAGATGCACTGGCGATGAGTTTAGTGCATCCTTGATGGGTCAAAGGAGCTTTGGGTGGCCAGTGAAACCACTGTGGTACCAAGATTCTCTAGTTCACAGGCTGACAATTGCCTAGCCACATATTTTCTGAGAATGCTTAGATGTAGGGCAAAGGTAGGCAGAAATATTCAACCAGCAGGGGCAGATTCAAGACTTAATAACATCTAACTGCTATGGAACACATGTTCTGTGCCAGGCACTGCGCCTGGAGAAAATGTACATTCGTTTCTCAATTCACCCACATTCACCAGAGCTGCTCTTCCCTTCTCAGTGAAAGGCACCCCTTTCCTTTTAGGTACTCAGATCAGAAAATGTGTAGTTCCATTCTTGACTCCTTCTTTCATATATCGTATGCAATCCATTAGCAAATCTTGCTGGCTCTATTTCAAAATAAATCTGGATTCTCACCATTTTTTCCCGCATCTTCATCATCATCACTCTGGTCCAAGCCACCATCCTCTCTTCTTGGATAACCGTGGCAGCCTCCTAACTGGATGTCCTGCTCCAACTCCTGACCCCTCCAGTCTAGTCTCAACACAGCAGCTAGAACGATCCTGGTCAACTAAAGTTAAGGTTATAGCACCTCTCTGTCAAAAGCCCTCAGCTGGTGCTCAACTCTAAGATGAGGCTGCCTACCTCACCCTGGAGGACCATCGTGAGGCTCGCCTGGGGCAATGCAAGGGAGTTCTGCAGCACATCTTTTGTCTCTGTCATTACAGTCCACACTACCTTGTCCCAAGGCACATTCAGAAGTGATTTCATGTTTTTTTCTCAGCCTTATTGGACATCTTATGTGTCCTAAGGAACAGCCAGACTGGTGGCCCTGGGGCAGCGTGCCCGGCACCTATGTCCTTCCTAGGGTCTAATCTCAAAGGCCAGGGTGACGTCATTTCTTGTCTCTCCCTTCTGAGTGGGTTTTCTCATTTGTCTTCATTTCCCCATCAAGTCTTTCTGAGGGTACCCTCTATTTTTTCTAGAATATAAGCTCATCTTGGAATCAATTTCCCTTCCCCTCCTTAAAGAATCTTTGAAATTTTTATTTTTCTGCAATTCTCTACCTACACTCTTAGTGAGAAAATGCCCCCACCCCCAATTCCAGCTGCATAAATAAAGGTTTTTTTAAAAGCCTAAATAAAATGCAATACAATAAAAAAAATTGCAGCTATAATAAAAATCAATGCTTGGCAGATTCTCTAGTGTAAGGCAGAGTTGTTTCTCCTGAAAATGGAAATGATATTTTTCTGAACGCTAGGAGGGATGAAAAACTCACGGTAATGAGCGAAGCGGAAAGCCAGTAATGGGATTTGGGTCATTGACATTCAGGCTGGGCCCTGGGAATAAGGACATCGGTGAGGAGCAGGCTGCCCTGGGCCACCCGCGTGGCTGCTTCTTAAGATGCATGAGGTCCCACTGAAGGTTGAAGGGACACTTGAGATGACTTCTGAGTGTGCCTCCAGACCGGGCAGGCAGAAGCAGACTAGGAGACAGATCCTTGCTGTGGAGCCCACAGTGCTAGATTATGCTCAGCCAGGCTGCTGACTCCGACGCGTCAGGGAGCATCTTTACTGCCCTTCCAGAGACATGAATGGGGATCAGCAGAGAGGGAGACTGGAAGATGCTGCTCTGAGCATTGTCCTGACCTGTGGGTTTACATGAGGGCATGTCTTCATTTTGCCAGTTTCTAAAGCCTCATGCGATAGTGTTCATTGTGGTGAGGAGTTGTCATCTTGGCCTCATAAATAGGTTGCTGCTGCTGCTTCTGCTGCCTTCTCCCCTTCCTCCTCTTCCACCTTCTCCTCCTTCTTTTTGTCCGTATCTTTTTATTCCACAAACCCTTAGGCTACAATTATAAAACATGAAATTGGAAGGGGCACCAAAGTACCTTGTGCAATCTTTCATTTTGCACAGGAGGTACAGACCAAGAGAGGGGAGGTGAGCTGGCTCTCCTAATTTATGTCTGATCCTGGCTCTGACCATGGGCTCAGCTAGGAGGGAATTTTATCCCCATGGAAAAAACTGGGAACCCTTCCGCCCAGAGGGTGAGTGCATGTTACTCCTTATGCATGTAACAGAATAGTCCAGAGGTAGCAGGTCCTTTAGGTGAAATTTGGTGGAGAGTCTGGCTTCCTTCCTATTTTTCTTTCATATTTGCCCTTCAACATGTGACAGCTTCATTCAGATTCTGGCTTTCCTCATGGTAATAAAATGGCTGCAGCAGTTCCAGGCTTTTTGTTTATATTCCATACCCTCTGGAAAGAAAAATCTTTTTCTCTATCCATGGATCAGAAGACATAGGTTTCACTCTGGCCATGTCCATACTCTGGAGCTAATCACCATGGCCAGGGGCAGACCATCTACTGACTGGCTTAGGCCTAAGTTAATTGCCTAAGCACTGAGGCAAGGAATATGGAATTATACTGATTTGCTTAATCCAGTCAGGACAGACCTTGATTCTAGAGCTGGAACTGAGATGCAGAGATCAACCTTTTGCTGTGACCCAGTGGAGGACAGGTGCAAAAGATGCTGCGGTGGCAACCACAGGCCGCTGCAACCACAGGCCGCTGCAACCACTCAGCTAAGTGGATCTTGACCTGTCTGTATCTTTCTGGGGTTCAGTTTCTCATAAACCAGGTTAAGAGGCCTGATGAGCATAGACTTTTGTTGATGCATTGATGTGAGGTTTCTCAGCAGAGGAGGACTAGCGCAAGGCGATTGAGGCTACGAAATGCCAGATTTAAGGAAGCACTCAGTTCGTGGGTCATGCAAGTATAGGGTCAGCACCTAAAAGTGAGAGCTTCCTTAAACTTGGTGCCCTAGGTACCACACTTACCTCACCCTAGTTCCTGCCCTGTTTCTTAGGAAACATATTTATCAGAAAAGGTGGATTCTATCCTTCTCTTTGAATTCAAAGAAAAGTTTTGTCTTATCTAAAAAGCAGTGATTTTCAGGTTCAAAAATGCATACAGCTTGTTTTTTAAAAAAGGCATTTCTGTTTGCATCAGTCCAATCCATCTCCCCAGTGGTTGTTCTGATGAGTTGGATGATATTATGACACAATAGAAAAACATATTACCCATTACAAATGGTATTGCATTATAAACTATAAATAATTGATAGGCAATGATATAAAATAATAACTTTCCCCCAGAGCTATTTGTCTGAGGTCTTAACAATTTCAGTGTTGAGTCATAGACTAACCCTGGAGTGGCAGGTATAATGATACGGTTTGGGTGAGCAGATAGGGAGAAAGAAGGATAGTGGGGATTCAGGGGCTGGATGGGGAAGGAGGGGGTTGGTCTGGGATGTCAGATTTAGCAAATGAAAATATAAGACACACAAATATTGCGTGGAATATATTTGTACTAAAAAAATCATTTATTGTTTTTCTGAAATTCATATCTGACTGGGTGTCCTGTATTTTATTATATTAGTATATTAGTTTTCTGTTGCTGCTATAAATTTAGTAGCTTAAAATGACACAAATTTATTATTTTTATAGTTCTAGAGGTCAGTTATCCAAAACTAGTCTCACTGAGCTAAAATTTAAGTGTCTGTAGGACCCTGTTCCTTCTGGAAGATTGAGGGGGGAATCAATTTCTTTGCCTTTGCTAGCTTCTAGAGGCCATTTACATTTCTTGGCCTCTGACCTAGTATATATAGGGCATTTATCAGTCATTCTAGACTAAGCTATGCTGTGTAACAAACAGCTCCCAGATTTTTAGTTTTAAGTTTCATTAAAGATAGATGAAGGTGTATTTCTTTACCATGCTAGGTCCATATTTGGTCAGTTGAAGATAAGACTTTATGTCTCCTTACTCCAGAATCTAGGCTGATGGAAAATTTACCATCTGGAAAGTGGCAAGAAGAAGAGAGAGAATGAGACAAAAATAAACAATGGCTCTCACGGCTTCTGCATGAAGGAGGAAACATTGTTTTCACTTATATGTCATTGACCAAATCCAGTTCCATGGTTATAACGGAATTCAAGTGGATGGGGAGATGCAATGTAACCATATACCTAAAACAAAGGGAATCAGAAAACTGGTGAAGAGCCCTAATGACCATCCCCCAAAACAGGAAGAGAAGAAGGGCATTCCAGACCAGAGATCTACATGTGGAAAACTTTGAGGCCAAGAAGGCCTCGTTCTTGGAGCTGCAGTGGTTCAGAAAGACTGAAGCCCAAATAAACTCCTCATTCCAATTGTTCTTAGTATCCTGATATATAGCCCATCAGCCCCATCTCACCAGTACCTAGCACTGGGTTTGGCACAAAATCATTGGAACAGAAGTCAGAATTGATTTTGTCTGAACCCAAGAATGGAGGTCCTGCCTTTGGCAGTGAGGCCCACATTTCTCATACAGACCTCTTTTCTATCCCCATGCTTAACTAAGTCAGAGCAAAAGACATTGACTTTTTTTGGCCAGACAGGATGGTGGAATATAATTATTATTTATTTAAAACTCATTACCTGCAAGCCTTTTGCATGGAACCAATTAAGAAAGCTCTTAAAGAAAAATAAAAATATTACACTTGGTGCAGCAAAGTTTTGGGGGGCCCTTCGAATGTGTTAGAAATCCCCATAGGTATGGATCATTTTTTCATCTCTCCCTTTTAAAAGCAAGACGGCTGCCAGGGAATTTGGCTCCCGGTGATAAGGGCTGGTTGTGGTTCCTCCTCAAATAAACTCATGGACATGTTGAAGGTGGGGGGTGAGGCATGGGGCAGTGGGGGAACTGGGCGGGGGGTGTGGTACTTATGTCGGTTCAGGTGTCAAATTTTACATGTCTGGATTTTGTTTCCACCAGGCCCCAATCACTGCCCTGTTATATACGCTTACTGGAAGGGCTGGCTCTGTTTCCAAGAAATTCCTCTGAACTGGGACGGTAGAATGTAAAAGCAGACAGTGGGAGGAAGGGCCAGTTACAGATGGAGCCAGCGGAGGTGCTGTGATCTGTAAGGACAGGGTGGGAAATACCCCTTTCTCCTTGAAATTCAGCAGCTTGGAGCCGGAGACCTGACCCAAGCACCATGTCAGGCTGAGATCTCTCTCTGAGCTTGGATTTCCTGGTAATCCAAGTCCTGACATGTAGGACTGAAATGTCCCTTCTGCCTATAACCTGTTCGGAGACTAAGAAAAACCCTTGTAGATGTGCCAAAGTGTCACCATTCCTTCACAAGAGACTCATTGGTGTGGCTCAAGATCTCACTTTCATAGCGTCACATTGATCAGTAGCCTTTAGTGACAAAGTACAAACCACAGCATGATTTTCCTTAGCAGAGCTCTGTGGAAACATACCTCAGCTCTGACTGGAGAAGAAAAAGCTGTCAAGGAAATGCGCACACACAGACCCATGACCGGCCGGGTGCTCCTCTGGTTTTCCAGAATGTTATAAATATCTGCCGAAATGCAGGGGCTATTCTTTTTTTTCTGCCTTTCTGGCTGTTTAGGGCTTATCTTCTAACATGAGCTGACTCTTTACAAAAGGCGAGGGGTACAGTGTGACATGTTTCTACCCTTTCAGAAGCCTACAGACAGAAGGAGAGGTAGGATTGTGAGTTATGAGCTGCTGACGCAACAAGGGTTTGGGTTGTATTGTCTACTGCCTCCAGGTTCTGGAGCCTGCTTGAGTTCAGAATCCAGATCCACCATTTGCTAGCTGTAAGGTCTGGATCAAGGTGCTATGACTCAGTTTTATCATCTGTAAAATGGGGAAACTAATAGTAACTATCTCACAAGTGTTGGCGAATATCAAACATCCAAGTTAACATTTATTAACTTCTCATGAATATTAAGCCAGGGTCTGAATTAAGCATTTTAGATGTTAATTCATTTGGTCCTGCCCACAATCTCTGAGTTTGTGCTGGTACTATCATTCCCCACTCTACAGGTAATGACACCGAGACACAGAGAAGTAGCTCCTCTTGGTTGACACAGTCATTGGGAAGCTTTGGGATGGAGCCAGGCAGTCTGGTTGCAGACCTGTGCCCTTAATCTTCAGCTCTGATAAGTGTTGGCTATTAATGTTAATGCACGTGTTATCTTATTTGAACCTCATAATAACCGTAAAAAGTTGTTGCTTCAAGCCATTTTTATTGAAGGAGGCACTGAAGCTCAGAGAGGTTAGGCAGCCAGGTCCAATCTGTCTATGCATAGCAAGCTCGGTGAGCTTTCCACTGATCTTGAGTTCAGGGACTGACTCTCAAACGTGGCAGACTGTGCTAAACACCCAAAGCACTATTCTCTTGAATTGGGCCAAATATGCACCTGAGGGCCAACAGCCAGATTATTTCATACCTATTACCTCTTGATGCTTCACATGAAGGCAGGCCCCTGGAGTACCCAGAGCTACCCAACCCTGGCCCTGGGGCTGGTCTGGGCCTGAAGCAAAACTCCAGACCCCGGGGTCTACACCATACCTGTGGAATCAGAACTTCTGAGGTGAGGCTTAGAAATCTGTGTCTGACAAGCTTCTCAAGTGATTTTGATGGGCAACCCATCTGGAAACTGTAGCACCAGCAGAGCTGAAACCAGATCTCTGAGAGGCGCCCTCTGCTAAGTGTGCAGAATGGGGCCATGGGAAACGCTTGGTCATGGGGACACCAACTCTGATGTCAGTGGCTGGCTCTGTCCCATAGGACTTGTTGACAATAAGCAACTCACCCAGCTTCACTGTTGGTTTCTTCATCTGTAACAGGAAGCTCACAGCGCACAGGGTCAGAGCAATGAGCCTAAGTGTTAACACATTAAAAGATTAAACACCAAACCCGGCCCCTGAACATGAGTTTTCTTTTTCTGCCAAACCTTTGTGAAAGCACTTTCTCGGTTGTGAAGAGTGATTGACTCTTGAACAGTTCTAGATGCTCAATACGTACTTTTGGGGTTGAACCTTTGCTTTCTTGTGGCCATATCTGAAATCATCATGGTTTCTACGCACTTCTAATGTTTCTCGATGTTGCTGATGATAAGGTATTTCCACTAGTCTCTGAGACTAGGTATGTGAAACGTGGTTATCTAATGCAAATATGCCTAAAAGAAAAGAGAAACCTACATTAGCCCCTTTGGGCTATGCCCAGTGCAGGGAGAGCCCCACTGTCTGTTTGACATCATTTACTGGGAATCTTCTTCAGCTTAAAGAGGCTAATCTGATAAGCTCTAGGGGATGGCATATCAATTCCAGTTGGCAGAAATCTGGATTCCGTAAAATACATGGGAAACGTCATAGGTCACCAAGGTTGGAGAGATAAGCCTATTAGTTATAAATGGCAATTTATGCTACCATGATGCCTCTCACAGAAACTGTACAGCGTCGTAAGGAGCTCGGTTATTTTCTGGCTCCTGTAAAAGTGACTTCTCATAGCAATAAAATAAAATGGTTTCCAATCATGACAGCTTCCCTGTGATTTGGCTCTGGAGAAGGAATCACATCAACCAAGACTGGCCAACCTGAACATTTCGATTTATTAATTTTTCCCTTTGGAAATTAATGAACTGACATTCTGGTGCCTCTGGGGCTCTTGGACCCACTGATGGGCCTGAGTCAGGCTGAACGCTGAGTGCTGACAAGATGACTTTCTTTCCAAACATCTTCCTTTAGACGATGTCAGACAAAGTCTTCAGTTTAGTCTCTCAAACGATCTCAACGCCGAGCACTTGGCATTGAGATATGTCTCGTTGGGGATACAAAAGCAGAACAAGGCATTACCCTTGTCTTAAAGGAGTTTTCAGTCTTGGTGGGAAATAAGCACTAATATGCTAATGAGCTAAATCAGTGCTGATAAGGAGTCATACACTAAATAAGCCCCAATGATACATTCCAGAACTGCACAAGACAAGACAGGATCAGATGCTGAATGCAATACATCTAAATGGGGTTGAGGAAGTAAATTGAAAACTGAGAATAGGGTTCTTGTAGAAGTGTGGTGGTCAGAGGGTGAGGTCATTACAGTCTGGAGCTGAGATAAATCCTACTGGATTGGCCCCACTGGGATAGAGAGACAGGGAGGAGAGGGGATGGCCAGTCATGGCGGGAAGTGGCCCGAGCCGAGGTGTGAGAGTGGGTCTGAGCATGGAATGCTTGGGCTCAGGCAAGAGGCCTTCCCCTTTCCCAAGAATAAGTGGGCAGCTAATGTCCCTGCAGAATAATGGGTGGCTTCAAATTTGAGCACGACATAAAATCTTTCCACAATGGCCAGACTTTGAAAACAGCTATGCTTTGCTCCAGCCCAGCACTGCCTTCCCTAAGAAGCCTGGGGAGCAGTTCTCCCAGATTACACCTAGGGATGTGCCCTGTACTTTTCCACTCATAATTAAGTAAGTGGTTGAGTAATTGTGTAATGGCTGTCTCCCCCACCAGACAGCAAGGTTCATTAAATGAAAGCTACTTAACATGGTGCCTGACTCCTGGTAAGGGCTCAATAAACGGTGTCTATTTTTGCGCCTTGAGTTTCATGAGTATGAAGCCTGTTTCTGTCTAGTCATCGCTGTGCCCCCCATGCTTGGCCGGGTGCCTGGAACACGAGAAAGCCTCAGTAACAATTCTACTGGATGAGCCAACTCTTGATTTCTCCCTGCAAACTACTGCCCTTGTGGTCTTTCCAATCTCAGTAAATAATGGTTCCATTCGAGGAGTTTCTCAGTTCAGAATCCTCACTGTCGTCCTTGACGTCTTTCTCTCCCAGTCACACCTTCTCAGCAGCAGCGTGTCTGTCTGCTCTGACTTCAGCAGTTACCATTAACCCTCCTCTCAAGACGTCTCTTCCGGCCGCTCTAGTGCAGAACCGGCATGGCTCCCTGCTGAACTGAGACTGTACCCCACTAACTCTTCCCCTTGCTTCTGTGCTTGGCCCTTTCGTCCCTTCTCTACAGAGTAGCCAGAGTGGGTCCTCAAAAGCACAGTTCAGAGCATGACAGGCCTCCGTCTACACATCTCCATCCTGCAAAGTCCCACGTGATCCCCTCCTCGCTACCTCTCTGGGCTTCCATCACTGTCCCTCTTGCTCTCTCTGCTCTGGCCTCTGTTCCACCTTACTGTCCCCCACAGGCCAGGTAGCCCCCCCTCCCCTCAGCCTTTGCACCTGCTACTCCGTCTGCCTGGAAGGCTCTTCCCCCAATCGCCGCATGGCCCCCTCCCTCCCTTCTTTCTGGCCCCTATTCCCATGCCCCCTTCTCAGAGAGACCTCCTCTGCCCACTCTGTCTAAATGAACACCATAGCCCCTCACCACACTTAATTTTTCTTCACGCCTCATATTGGCATCTGTCACTGTATATGTTTGTTAGTTTATTGTCTGCACTCTAGAACCCAGGAGGTGGAACTTTACCAGTTTTGTTCAATCTTTATATATCCAGCACCTGGATCACATCTGGGCATTTAGTGGGCAGGAGACACTTGTTGAATACATAGATGAATGAATGAACGAGTGAATATATATGTCTGTACGCAGACATTCCCACATCCCTTACATGCATTTCTGTATGTAAGTGTTTGTTAGAGCTACTCACCATATCCCAGCAACCAGTACAGGTATAAGCTCTTTACCTACATGATGTTTTTCAAATCTGTACAGCAACCCGATGATGTGAGCATTGTCATCCCCATTTTGCAGGGGAGTGAGAAACTCATTGAATAACTTGTCTGCTGTCCCAGAGCTGGGAAACGGGGGAGTCTAGCTCAATCTGAATGACTCCAGAGCTGTTGACTTTCACTGCCCTGGAAGGCTTTGTCCAGGCCGACAGGGACACTGAAAACCAGCGCCGCTGCCTTGAGGTTTCTAGAGGGAGGTTTCAGAGAGAGACACGGAAACAAGACGTTTGTGTGCCGGTCACGGTGAGCCAGGCTGGAGCAGTATTTACTGTCAACAAGTCAAAACGGCTCACCCTGCGTGACTAAACTGAACACCTACCTTAGATTTTTCCCTTTCAGAGGAAAAAGGAAGCAGAGGAGGAGGAGGGCGAGAGGAAAAAAGTGAAAGGTGCCTCTGGCAGGTGGCCACACGCGCCTGTCAGGACACTTCTGACCGGCCCCTCGCAGGAGTTATTACTCCCCCGGGGGAAGATGAGTCGCAGGGCACGGACGCTTGGAATATTCTCGAGGGAGGAGCTGAGGGAGGAGGGGGCAAAGTCACCAATGGGTGGACCCAAAGTTGGCTTTAAGAATTCAGCTTTTCATTTAAAGCCACCCTGAGAGGTTGCTTGGCAACTGACAATCTATCAAGCTCCCACTACACAGATGTACTGAGTCGTCTGTTCTTAATTTGGGGTTTGAAATGCTCTTTCTGTTCTCCAGTTCTCAGAAATGGAAGGGGTGTGGACTGCGGTTCTAGGGTGACAAGACACTGAGGCTTGGCTGATGGCTGAATCAGAGAGCTGCTTGGGACAGAATTAATATCTGTGGTTGGTAGACTTGTGAGCCTGAGTAAATGGCAGAATTCCATGGCCCAGTGAATTGCAGAGTTTCATTATGGGCCCCGTGAGGGCTTGGAGGGTGAAGTCTGACGCATGTGATGTGGGGAAGAGTCACCAAGCTCCTGAGCCAGCCCTGGAACCCCCACCTCCAACAGCTTGCTAAATGCATAACATCTTTCCTTTAGGTTTACGTGATTGGTCTGATTTCTTTAAGCATTTTTCTCCTCAGAAGCATCCTCATCTCCTACATGAGGCTTATTCAAACAGCTTTGATTGTGCCAGTTTCTGCTGGGAAATGGCACAGGCGAAAGGTGAGAAGATTGCTGGATTGTGGACCCTGAGTGGCTGGGAAGCAACTCTACGAAACCCGAGATGGGAAAGCACCATACATCTACCTTCCCTCCTCAGACTCGGGCTCAAACAAGGTTAGGGAGCATCGCCATTGGTCACCTGCTGGGTTCAGTAAAATCTGCGAGACTGTGAAATATTTGTGGGCAGGGATAGTGCTTTAATGGGTCCACTGGCCATGGGTCATTAATAGGCGCTCAGTAAGTATTTGCTAGGAGGCACTGGGTTAGGTCCTGGAAGTTGTAAGTTCTAGCCTCAGCTTTATCGTTAACTCACTCTGTGACCTTGGGCAAAACGCTTGACTCTTCTGAGCTTCACTTAGCTCCTCCAAGGTAAAAAAGGAGACTTGAGTCAGATCATCTCTGCAATCCCATGACTACAGCTAACGGGGAATGGAGATGGGACGGAGGGTCATCTGCTCTAGACAGGTCAACCTACTTTATTCTCCAACCCATGTAGAATAAGTGGATTAGAAATCAGATTGAGCAAAAGATGAACCGATGTATTCTAAGGTGCAAAATGAAGAAGGGAATATAATGAATCTTAGCTCAAGAGCCTTCCAGGTCAAAGTGACACAAATGAAAAATCTGGCCAGTGAGGAAATTGAGGCCTGATGAATCAGCCTGCCCAGGGTCACACCATGAGCAAGTAAGAGAGCCAAGATTCAACGGTCTGACCCCAGTGCCCACACACTTTGCTGCAATTAATATTGCATGGCATGGTTTATTCCTATTTTCTTTGGCTCAGAAATTGCTGAAAATTTCTTCTTTTATTGTTTGTTTTGGCCAAACTCGTGTGTGTCTCTGTGTGTGTGTGTGGTGCACATAGGGTGTGTGTGTGCTGGGTATACACATCTGTGTGTGGTAGTCTTAATCGTTGCACAAGCAAAAAAAAAAAAAAAAGAAAAGAGTTCTTACAGATATTTAAAAGTATTGCTAAGTAAACTTATTTTCAAGTTTTTGGTATGTTCTAGTTTTTATGACAACAAGCAGGGTGAAATTACCCAAATGATGATTCAGAATGCATATGCCACCAGCTGTCAGCTTGGGAGTGATTGCCTATTAGACAGGAAAAGATTCGTGAAAGAAGTAAGAGTTGAACTTAGGTGGTAGGACTTGGAAAGTATTCTGGAAGAGAAGATTTTGTTTAAGAGTAGTTCAAAAAGTTTATGGATCATAGAGGAAATATATGGATTGCCTCCCCAGAAAAACAGAACACGTAAGTATCCTCAATTTGAACATAATTTTATGGAGTTTACAGGCTTCTTTTGGGAAGAGAGCCCCAAGGAAAGACACATGTAGGAATATGTAATATGTGGCTGACAGTAAATGAAGACTTTTTTTGAACCGGTGATAAGAATAAAATTTGGCTATTATCCTCAGAGAGTTAGCAAGGTGCTGAACACAGAGGAAGTTCTTGATAAATTTTTGTTGTTTGAAGGTTCTTCAGTCAACATTTTGTTGTTGATTGGAGGTTTCTGATACATTCTTCCTGAGTGGGTGGTGACTATTTAGGTCTGGTAGAGCCAGGCTGCAGATGAAAGGACCAGAAATCATGAAATGGTTAAGCATGTGGACACCAGGGTCAAACAAGGGCCAACAAGTGAATTTTGGCTGTTCTACTTGCTAGCTGTGTGACTCTGAGCAAGTTAATTCTTCATGCCTCAGTTTCCCCGTTTATTAAATAAAATGTCTCAGGGTTGTTTGGGGAACTTACAAGTTAATGTATGAAATGTACTTAGGTGAGCGCCTGGAATATAGGTAAACACTCAGCCAAAGCTAGCTGTTAGTATTTTGGAGAGTTTTGAAGATGGTGCTTGATTTGGTGTCCAGCCTTTCATAACTGGACAGATACCAGGATTTTTTCACTTTGTCATTGCCATTGGCTCTAAGATAAAGTGTCGACCGATACTAAAAGGGTCACAGGGGTGGAGAAGTGGTGGTGTGTTTGGGGGGGAATCTTTATACCTGAGGTTCCAAGATGCTTGATGAGTACTTTGCTGAAACCCTAGCCAGGTGCTACATCAGGGAACACCATGATTTCTCACTGCGTGCCAGGCCTCGTCTGGGAGAAAGCACGCATTCAGAAGAGAATAAGACTTCACATCTTCCAGACCATGAGATGACAGACATGGGGAAATAACTCAAGGAAAACAAAGTCAAGGGCAAAATGAGTGGTAGAAGCAATGAATGACAAACTCCCTTCCCTCTTTGCTACCATCTGGACTGCCTATGAATTCTTTGTGATCCTGCAAGTCTCACCCAGGCACTTCTTTCTTTAACTTTTCAGTGGCTCCCTTACAGGATAGATGCTAAGTTCCGTCGGACAGTGTGAAAGCTGTCCATGATTGGAATCTGCTGGCGTCTCTAACACCATCTCTGGCCCCTTCCAACTTTTGCCTTTGCACTTCATCCTGGTGAGACTCGCACACTTTGTGGTCACGCTGTCCCAGCCCTCTGCTTTTGCTCCTGGTATTTGCTCTGCCTGATGGCCCTTCCCAACCTCCTCAGTTTTTATTTATCATTCAAGTCATGTCTAGCTGCCATCTCTTCCAAAAAGCCCTTTAGAGTCTACACTCTGGGTTCCTCATCTCTCCCTTTATTCTCAGAATGCCTATGGGCTTTCTCTCTCAGCACGATGATCTGTTTGCACGTCTATTTCTCCTTGCAGCCTAGGGCTCTTTGATAATGTTTTCTTTGAATAGACACACTCATCACATGACTGTTGAATAGTACCAGAGAAGCCCTTTGAAAGTAGTGAGCTGTGCAGCGGTGGATTTTTCACCACTACTGTGGAAGGAACAGCTCTTCCGGTTGTTCATCTCAGCTACAGCCAACCCTCTGGTTAGTCGCCCAAGCTCCAAACCTGAGCGTTCTCCCCGATTCCTCACTTTCCTCTACAGTCCATCTCATCTCCATCAGCAGATCCTGAAAGTCCTATTTTGAGATGTGTCCTCAGTCTGACCACTCTCATCACCTCCAAAGTCTATCTCTGTATTCCGTCATTTCTCATCTCCTAATTGCTCTCTCTGCTTCTACTCTTGCCAGTCCCCCCAAGTTTATTCTGCATAGAACTGGTGGGGTTATTCTGCAAAAAAAAAAAACTCCAAACAGATCATAGCCCTCCTCTGCTTACTCTCCTCCCCCCACAATGTTCTATTACTCTTAGAACACAGTTTAACACAATGTCCTGACTTACAGGCTCTAGTGGCCATGGAAACACTCCTGGCCACCTTTCCACCTCAGGTCTAACGTCTCCTTTGCAGCTCCACAGGCTTGTGCTGTCCCACAAGTTTCCCCAAACCACCCTGACATTGCAGTAGTTGATCATCATGCCTGGAACACTGTGTTCCCTCACTCCTCACCTAGCCCACTCCTTCTCACCATTTGGGGCCCCTTTTTTTTCTCTTTTTAATTGAAGTAGAGTTGATTTACAATAGTAGTCTCAGGTGTAGAACATAGTGATTCAATATTTTTATAGCTCATAGTCCATTGCAGTTATAAAATGATGGTTCCATTTCCCTGTGCTGTACAATGTATCTTTATTGCTTATTTATTTTATACATGGTTGTTTGTAACTCTTAATCCTCTACTCAAATCTTGCCCTTCCCCCCTTTCCTCTCCTCGCTGGTCAGAGTCAGAGCCTTTTCTGACCACCTATCTAAGTGCCTCTCTTCCATCTCAGGACACTTCCCAGCATGTCACCTGAATTTGATTTCCTTTACACCTTCTATTGCCCTCTGTGTTTACCTTGTTTGGGGCTTGATAACGCAGGCATTGTTGGTCTACTCCGGGTATAATCCTTGAGGGTAGGGATAGGGACCTTCTCACTGCTCCAGCCACAGCATCTCACACCGAGTGAATGATGAGATCAGTAAAATAATGATGATAATCTAATAGAGCTTGGAATTCTTTTTCCCTTCATATATATATTTTTTTCATCTGGGCAACACATGATGAGAAAGATTGCCATGGAGATGTCAAGCAAGCTGAGAGTTTGGGATTTTTTTAATCAAGGTACATTTCATATACATTGTTTCTTAATCTTGAAACAGTGTTTGTGTCAGCTTATTTTTATACAACCCCCCCCCCCAACCCGACCCTGGTTTCTCCTATAGGGGAAAAGTTACCTTCATGAGGGATGTTCTTTCTTCAAATTCCTGGATCACTAGAAATGCTTACAAGGTGGGAAAAAAATGATGTCAACAGGTCAATACTTACTGAGTAGTGAATCTGAAGATTTTACAAAGCGATGCAAAAAGTTCCACTGTCTGTATTCACAGAGGGTGTGTACTGACATCATTAATCTCACATGCAGTAGAGAGAAATCCACAGAGGTGCGAGTGGGGAGAGGGACTGACAGTCTGGGTGGAGCGGAGATTCAGGATATATGGGGGCAGCTTCTAAATTCAGTGGATAAGGCAAACAAGCTACATAGTCAAAATTATCTTTGGCATTTCTAAAAGGGACTGTAAATCATAGAATGCACATTTTTGTTCATGCAATTCTGTGACAGTAACATTTACAATTAAATGTATAAGTAGATATATGTCTCAGTGTGTGTGTAATAAATAGTGACTGAGTGGTAGAAAAATGCATGCCCTTAAATGCTAGAATCATAGACTTGCGTGCAGAGAAACACTTAAATTACAAAGTGCAAATGATCATTGAGAGAGGCTGAGGCAGTTCTTGGTTCCCATCCTGTTCTTTCCAGAGCAGATACTCCCTTGACTGAATCTATCAAATTATTCAAATTGTCCTCCCTCTCTTTTGCCCTCTGAACTCACAGAGTTGAATCTTGCTCCTTGATGCACATATTAAACACACAGTGTATACCCTGAACTAGATTTTGAATGGGAAAGCTCTGGATTTAAGCCTGTGATGTAGACACTGACCAGCTCTTCCCAGACTTCCCAGACCCTTTCCTTTATTCTTCTGGACACGTCTTCCCTGGGTCTCTCACAACTGGACAGCCACGTGACTGAGCTCTGGCCAATCAAAACAAGTGGTGGAGATGCCTGCCACTTCCAGGACAGGCACATCCACCCTTCCATTATTCAAGATTCATATGCTTTCCCTTTTTCAGTCTGATGCCAATGATCAGAGGCCCCTTGAAAATCTTATGTGGAATATGCTGGAGCCAGGAAATCAAAGAAGTTAATTTCCCTGAGCAACCACTTGGAGGGGAGCCACCCACCACTCAGGAACCCCCATGTTGGACTTGAATGGGTGAGAAATTAATGTTATCTTGAAGTCACTGAGATTTAGGAATTTGTATGTCATATCAACTATCATTGATTTAATTAACACCCTGTGTGTGTGACTTTGAGCCAGTGACTTCAGCTTTCTGTGTCTTGGATTCAGCATCAGTCAGGGTCCCTTCCAATAAAACTGGCATGTATACTTCAAAGAGGCCATTGAGGAAGTTCAAGGACAAGACTGTTTACAAAGATGCAGGCAGAGCTACGGGACACTCACAAAGGATGGCGAAGCCTCTCAGAGCACGTGACAGCACAGCCGTTATCACTCTGAGCCTGGGACTGGAGGTAAGGAGAGGAGGCACTGAATAGAGCCTGGAGAGATGGGACAGCTGAAGGAAAGGGCTGCCTGGAGGGAGCTGTAACTTTCAATGGAAGATTGCAGCCAATCCAAGTCCAGGCAGGAAAAAAGTTGGAGCAGTAAAAAGCCAGGCGTCAGTCACCTATCTTCCAGCCTTCCTGTGGATGGTTCCCATTGACTAAACCCTCCTGGAATCCAGGAGTCCAGGAGCTGATTGATGTGGTCCATGGATGTCAGTGTCCTAGGGTGGGGCCAGGTAGAGAAGGATGGAGAAAAGATCCACAGGGGAGAATGAAAACTTTCATGCACAGATTCCTTACCCACAAATTGGGAATCCTCAGCACCTACCTTACAGAGAATGCACTGGAGTTTAAAGGGTATATAGAATAAGTTATGAATAAAATACACCTCTCATTTCTCTTTGTCATCTGCTGCTAAATCATTGTCCACTGATGTTTCTTTTTTTTAGATTTTTTTTTCACTGATTTTTTTTCTTTTGAATGTCATGGCTGTTATTTGGTTTGTTTTAATCTCCCAGAAATGTCGACATGCTCCCTAATGCGGGGAGATTTTTCCAGCATGAATTTAACTCTGGTGTTTCCTTGAGGTTGGCATCTTCACTTCATCTTGATTTATTTTTAGACATAGGCGGAGCTTGAGAAAATATCCAATTTCAGAGCCCTCAGAAGATTCTTCCTTCTCAATTTCAGCCACTCATTGTTATATTCAAGGTTAATTTGCCAGGAAGATTCCTGCTTCCTCTCCAACAACAGCCATGGCTAAGTACTCTGCTTGCTGCCTGCCTGGGTTTCATCCCTTCATGTTTCATGTCCGCTTCTGAGTTTGGTAGATAAAGTTCCCTTTTCACAGATGGGAGAGGAGTGGCCTTTCCAAATAAAGCTGTGGGAGATGAGCATCCGTGTGAGGCAGGCTCCGTGTAATGAATGGAATCCAGCAGACTTAGGTTCTGATCCCTCTCCTGCCCCTTACTTGAAGTCTTACCTTGAGAAATTCCTTCTCATTCTCTAAGTCCTATTTTTCTCATTTGCAAAATGAGATTTCATGGCACCTGTCTCACTGGTTAGATGTGGAGAGATAATGAAATGCACATGCATGGAAGTCCAGACCCTTTGCTTAGTACAGAGCAGGCATTCAGCAATTCTTGTAGAAAAATCAAGCTCTCTAAGGTCTGATGGAGATCCTGAACTTTTAATTATCTGGATGCTCACATGCAGCTGACAAGGTGCTCTGGGCCCACAAACATTCAGAGCCCTCCCAGAAGAAAAGTGCACTTTCTATCCTAGCTGACACCCTTTTTGTTTTTGTTTTAAGCATTACTAAAATTTTTCTCTTGGGCAAGTTAAGTCCACAAATATCCAGTCTACATCCTAAGATTCTGCAATGGTAAGACAGGAAGTAGAAAACAATTGTATGAAAAATTCTATTAAATCATGTAAAATCATATTAAAAATACCTTTGGCTGAATATGACTTTTTATTTTTATATTCTTCATGTGTGACATATGACACCACACTTTTCCTGAGTATTTTTGGAATAACTTGTCATTTGATGGGCCTGGGATCCAGCATCACTTAAGTGAAAGCAGAACTGAGCTGAGTCCAAACTCCAGCCCTGCCTCTTACTCTGGGGAGGTTATTCAGCCAATCTTTTGTGCTTATAAAGTGAGCATCATGGTGCTGCTTATCTCAGGGTTTGATTAGAAAAATAATGTAGATAAAATTCAAAGCAGCACTTTGTAAGGAAGAGCACTCAACAGTGGTAGCAATCATTGTTGAAAAAGGATTATTATCACATAATTTTAGAGCTTGGAAAAAGGCTTGTAGAACCCATTGCCTTTACTTTATGGGGAAGGCTGTGATGCTCAGAAAGGAGGAATGGGACTCACCCAAGACCATTCCATTAGTTCATAAAGCCCAGGCTTCCCGATGTCCACTGTAATTTCCTGGCCACAGCAGCACCATTTCATATAAAAGTACCACCAATGGACGAACAGCAGAAAGGCCAGCTGTCAGGAGTCGTAGTACAGTCATCTGATTTGGGTTCCATCTGCTGAGCACCACACACTGGAGCGAGCATCCTGATCGCCACCAGTACGCCTGTGTGCTGCTCCCCAGCAGGTTCAGAATAGCCTGAGGACTTGGTTGCCAGTTGAGTTATGACTTGGAAAAATAACTTCCTGCAGATTGAGGGGAAATGGCTCTTCCACGGACAGCCACAGGCAGAGTGGGTTGAGACAAAAGGAACTCCCTGGCCTGATTCTTTACTGATGGTGGTCATTGTGGTGCCATGAGGGGTAAAAAACAATGCATGAAGACAAAAGAATGCTGGTTCCACCACCTCCCTGGCTACTTTCCTGACTGCTGGATGGTATATCAGTTATCTGCCATGTGCAATAGGTTATTCCAAACTAAGTGATTTAAAAAACCAACAAACATTTACTATCTCAGAGCTTTTGTGAATCCAGAATTATGGAGTAGCTTAACTGGATTGTTCTGGCTCAGATTTTTCTCATGAGGTTGTGGTCCAGATGTCCTCTGGAGGTGTGGTCATCTGAAGGCTTGAATGGGGCTGGAAGATCCACTTTCCACAATGGCTCACTCACATGGCTCAGTTCCTTGGGGGCCGTTGACAAGAGGCCTCATCAAGTAGACCTCTCCATAAGGCTGCTTGAGTGTCCTCATCGTATTTCAGCTGGCTGCCCCCACAGTGATCTGAGAAAGAGAGAGTGGGAAAGAGGCCACAGTGTTCTTTATCCCCTAGTCTCAGAAGTCAGACACTTTCACTTTTGCCATATTCTGCTCTTGAGGAGTGATTCACTACCCACCCGACACTCAGCCTTCACCATTTGAAGGGAGGAATCTCTCAGAGTTGGCGGCCATATTTTAAAACCACCACAGTGGGTTAGGTGAGCCAGGCTTTGTATCTGTCACTCAAATATTATATCTCCATTCTTCACAGGTGGTGTCTAAAGGTAAGGGGCTTTAGATATGGGGCAGTGTTTGGACTCTAAGTAAATGTTCAACGTCTCTAAGCCTTGGTTTCTCAGTCATGAAATGCAGGTCATATCAAACCAACTTCCCATTTTTCTGGGTGGATTAGAGGTAATAGAGATAAAGCTGTTAGTATAATGTCTGGCACAAAATAAGTGTTCAAGCAATGGGCTCCTTTGTGTTCCTTCACAAGGCAACACTCCCTCTCCCCAGTCCTCAAATATGTCTGAGTCAAGATACTGAAATCACACACACACACAAATTTCTGAGTCCATTCTGTTTCCGCCATGCCACCCTGACAGCTTCTGCATGGCGGTCATCTTTGTTTCTGCCCTTGGAATACAATTCCTTGTCACAAAAACTAGATTCCAGAATCAGGATATGACTTGGAAAGGGGACTTAAATGTTTTCCAGTCTTGCCTGCATTCCCAAGCTTATTTGCTGTTCTTGAGAATTTCCAGTAAGATAGACCTGGGGTTCAGTCTAGACCCTTCCCCTTGTTATCTTCATGACCTTTTCCTCCTTTTCTCAGGGTCATGGGCTCCCTCCCAAGCGTGTTGTGAGGTTTAATTCAGATAACACGTGTCACTTTCTCACTGAATAGTGGCTATTAGTCTCACCATATTTGTAGTTAGCTTCAGTTCCTTTAAGGTCTACAATATATAAAATACCACCTGGAAAGTGTGTTTATTGGGGGTTGGGGGCGGGTGTACTACCTTTTCTTAAGAACCATTGGGCTAGATACTGGGGCACAGAGAGGTAAAGAGGGTTGTACGGGAATACTGAGGTGGGAGAGGGGCTTAAAGCCCATTGTAATGTTCCATTTTTGTCTCCAGAAAATGATGGACAGACGAGCCTGGTGAAGTAGCTGATGGATGGAAAGCCAGCTCATGTTATTCAGGTACATACTGGTAGTAAACGCTGAACACTGGCAGCCCAGGGGCCTTGACGTTGATGAACTTCCTGATGAAACCGTGTTGGATGATTAGTAAGTCAATCTGCTTGAAATCAAGACACGGCAGTGGAACAATTTCCTTGGCGCTGTCTCATTTATCACCACTGTTTGTCTTCCTTGTTGGTACTAGCATCAATTATTTATCATAATGCACATTTTCCTTCCTAGCCCTCCTTCCTGTCTGACGTGTGGAATCTCTTGCTATTAAGTTGAGGCGCAGGTGAAAACGTTAGTCCTTCTCACGTCATTGTTCCTTCTGAATGAAGAGCTTTCTCAGAGGGAATGGGCAGGTGGGAAAAAAAAAAAAAACATTCCAAGTTGGATAAAGACTGTTTTCCTTGATCTGCACACAATTTTCCAGTTGTCATTTAAAGTGCTGTTCCTCTGGGGTTGGGTTTCAATTGAACAAGGACAGTGATATGTAGGGAAGCGGGCAGGTCTGTTACATTTAAAGCAGGTAGAAGCATCAACACTTGGGACAGCGGAAGCAGCTAGCTGCACCCCAAGATCTGTTCTCCCTTTCTGCTTTAGTAACAGAGCCTCATTTTTTATGGGGTACCAGCCACATAGCTAAAAGGCTATGTATTTACTAGTCTGCCATGGCACTAAGTCGTGGCCGATGAGAATTAGCAGGAGTGTGATGTGACATTTTGGAGGAAGGCTGATTAAAGGAAACTGAGTTAGCTGGAAGACCCCTCACATCCTACACACCACCCTTTTCCTTCCAGTGTACAACAGGGGTGCGATGGTGATGGCAGCGCTCCAGTAGCTCAGAGAAGGGAAGAGATGGACATAGATCTCTAGCTATGAGCTCACTTATTTTCCTGACTCCCAGGCCAGTGCTCATTGCATTGCACCCTCTAGCCTCATCCTTACCGGGCAGAATTCTAGATGAGCACGCTGAACTGATCTAGTGTTTTGCTGTTGTTTTGATTTTTTTCTCTTTCTCTCCTGAAACAATCACCCTGAAATCCCCGAGAGAAGGTGACACGGGCATTGCATTATAATTGCTTGTTAATATCAGACTGATGTCTGAGGGATTCGCCATCCGCAGAGGCCTTGCCTTTAAGGGCCAGCGGCTGGCACGCAGGTCCTGAGACTCTCCTGATGGAGATCAATACTCTATTACAGAAGCAGCCGGCTGGCAGGCTCCACGGGGGCCTCACCTCTTGCCTTTAGGCGCACTGGCTCTGCAAGGAACTCAGGTCAGATTCATGAGGGCTGTGGGTAAGGGAGCCACAAGTGAGCCCACCAGAGCCCCACACCTCCACTGCGGCGGCTCTGTGCGCAGGGACACAGCCATGCAGCCATTGCCCTGCATGGTGAGAGGGCCCGCAGGCCTTCCCACCACGTCCTCATCCTCCACTGCGGTCAGCCTTAACCTTGCCTACCAGAGGCTGCTGGGAGGCGAAAAGAAAAAAGAAAAAAAAAAGAAAGAGAGTTCATAGACACTACCCATCCTTTCTGCCTACCTTCCTCACTCTCTCTCTTTCTGAATTTATCTCAGGTGCAGTGGAATGGAGGGCGGATTGGCAGAATATTGATAATGATAATAACCTGTATTTATTGAGCACTTTAAATGTGCCAGAGAGTCTCCTAAGTTCTTTTATTCATTTTCTCTTTTAATTCTCACCACAATGCTCTAAGCTGGGGCTTAATTTTACAGATGAGAAAGTTCAGGATCAGAGAGCTTATGAGACTTGTTCAAAGTCACGCAACAGGAAGTGGCAGAGCTGAGATTTGAACCAAGATCTGTCACCCAGCAATGCCCACATTCTTTACCGCCACGCCTTTTGGTCTCCAAGTCACGTGTGTGAAGGCTCTCAGGATTTCCATGTGGCGCAGGAAACTGCTGGGAGGCCGATCTCGTAATGACCATGCACATTTCACTGCAACATTTCCTATCTGATTTTTTTAAAATTTGGGTAAAATTTATAAGCCTACATTGCATCAATCTTAGGCATACGACTTGATGAACTTTTGCAAATGTACACGTCTGTGAAACCATAACTGAGCTCAAGATACAGAGTGATTCCAATACCCCAGATGGTTCTTCACCAACACAAAACTAATATTATCATCCCCATCGACGTAGATTAATTTGTCTGGTCTTGAACTTCATATAAATTGAATCACATGGTATGTACTCTTTGTGTCTGGTTTCTTCTGTTTGGTTTATTTTGGAGATTCGCCCGTGTTGTAGCACGCATCAGAAGTTCGCTCCCTTCCATTGCTGTCTAATATTCTACTGTGGGGGTGCATTACAATTTGATTTCCACTATCCTGTTGAGCACGTGGGTCAGTTCCCCACTAGACTGTAAATTCCCATAAGCCAGGACAGATGTTATCTGATGTGATGTTCAGTCCAACCCAAACTCTTCACCACTTCACTCCCTTCTGTGGCTAACATGGTATTTCTCATAGGGGAGAGTTGAAAAATTGTCTGTTTATGGATGGACTTGCTGGGTGAGAATCTCGAGTCTTAATACATTATTGAAGCTAAAACGTATGAGCTTCTTATGAGTAGCTTCTCAAAGAGATGGTCTTAGTCTGTTCATGCTGCTGTAACAGAATCCCATGGAGCGGGTGCTTATATACAACAGAAGTTTATTTCTCACAGTTCTGGAGGCGCATGGGCAGATTTGGTGTCTGATGAGGGTCCAGTCCCTGCTTCGTGAACAGCTGTCTTCTCCCTGAATGCTCACACGGCAGAAGGGGTAAGGGAGCTCTCTGGGGTCTCTTTTATAAGGACACTAATCCCATTCATGAGGGCTCCATCCTCATGACCTAATCACCTCTGAGAGGCTCCCAGCTCCCGATACATCACACTGGGGACCAGGTTTCAACCCATGAATTTTGAGGGAGACACAAGCATTGAATCTGTACTAGAGACCATCCTATTTTCTAATTAATTCCTCGCAAGGCAAGCCAAGAGGAGGAGCTAGACCACTGGCATTCAGGGCAAGGATATCCAGGGACCCTAATGGAGCCCAGAGACAAGTTTTTTCACGGAGTTTTGTGAACTAGGATGAGCAAAGACAATTTTCTGTTTCCTCATTTGGAAAGTGAAGATAATATAATTATTTCCACTTCAAACCACAGATGTCTGCAGGATCGTGGATGTGAAAGCAAAACTACCTGTAAATCACTGTGGACTTTTGCCAGCCATTGGTATGAGAAGCCCAGTCCTCAAATCTACCATCACAGCAACCCCTCTCACAGCACTTTCTCTGACATGCTCAGTCAGTCAGTTGGGAACTGCTGCCTAGCAGATGAGCCCAGCACCCACTAACCGGCGGTTAAGGAGGGTGAGACCCTTGGGAAAGCAACTGAGCTGTGTGCCTTCCATTCACCTCTCCGGATGCCGACTCCACTCCCTTCCGCCCTGAGTTATTCCGCAGGAGACTGAACTGAGTGGAATAAATCAGCAGGTTCCCACGTCCCTAGTGGCTCAGACAGGGATGAGCACTGGCAGGAGACTGGAGGAAGGTCAGAGAGTGCAGTTGGTGTGATTATCCCTCTGGCTCCATCCCTGCAGGCCATTCTTAGCCAAAGCCCTCAGCTCCTTCTCCACCCAGCCCTCTTTGACTTCCAGTTTTAGTAAATATTCTATCTTCTTGCCCCTTCCGATCTTGCAGGGTTGTCTATAACTAACCCTGGGGTCTTGCAACATCCCTTAGGGTTTTTTTTAATACCCTGTTTATACCTTTGTAAATAGTGTCTCAAAAACTTTCTTCAAATTATTCTAATTAGAGTGTGCCCCTCTGTTGCCTGATGGGACCCCAGTGGATACATCAACCTGCACAACTTTACAAAGCCCCGTGTTTCCCAAACCCACCCAGTGACAGCTTGCCTCCCTTGGCTTTTCTTTGTTTATTACATAGGAGAACGCTGTTGAATGAGTAGGGGATTCTGGGGAATACATTTTTTTCTCTACTCCGACGTTTATCTTTCAGCTTTGTGCACAAGCCCAGATGTTGGTGGAATGCAGGAGGGAAATTCTCAATGGAGATAGCCACGCTGACTTGAACTCTCCAGTTCAGAGCTCACATTTGAAATTATCTGAAGTTCAGAACATTCAGATAAGGCTAGTTTAAAGAGGTGGGGAAATCAAAGGTAATGCACTTTTCTTCTCAGCAAAGAAAGGAAAACATTTTCCTTACAACTTCCTGTTCTTGTGCAGCCCCTTTACCCACGAGACCAGCCTGAGTGCTGGGCACAGAGATAAATATGGTCATTCGTGTCTCTGAGGAATTGACTAGTTGTCTAGTGGGAAAGACAATAACACTCTATCGCAGTACAGTGTGACTGGCACCATCACTGGTGGGCATATGTGATTCTCAGGAGTTCAGAGGAAGTGGGGACGAGGGGGAGCTGTTTCTGGAGTGTCTACTGGGAAGCAAATCCTGTGCTCCTTGCATTACAGGTGTTCTTGTTTAATCTTCACAGCACTCCTGGAGGAACAATAAAAATTCCCCCCTGATTCTCAGAGAGGTAAAGCAATCTTCCCTGAGTCACACAGCTAGGATTAAGAACTCTTATTAAAGTTGTGCTTGTCTGGTTCAAAAGCTTTGACTCTTTGGGACCAGCCTTGGCAGAAGGTCTGGGACTACTGCTGCTCACATGTAGACTGTGTGCTGAAGAATGAGGTGGGATTTGCCAGCCTGGGAGGGGTTGATGGGCATTCCAGGAAGAGCAGGCTCAGACTGTGAGAAGTCAAAAAAGCCAGGAAGTATGGAATCTTTGGAAAATTACCAATCCTTCTCTGTGGCTGGAGACTAGAGTTTATTGGCACGGGATACGGGGGGAGGGGACAGTTGGAAAGAAGAGGTGAGAGGAAGAACCAGCAACTCAGGTGGTGTCTGTTTGCAAAGGGCTTTGCACCTGCCAGGGCATCCTTCTTGTGTTAAGAAAACTACAGTCTTGGAATTTTTGTTTGTTTTATGTTAGCAGTTAACTCACCGTCCATTCCTCCTAACATTTAACAGCCTGAAGGATATCACGAATGCCCATAGGCTAATGAGGCAAGAATTCAGCGCAATGGAAGGGAAAGCATCCCAGATCAGGATTGGCAGATGTGACCTTGTTTCTCGATCCACCGTTTAGACCTCGGTGAACCGTGGACTGCTGCCTAACCCCGTGGAACTTCTGTTTCATCGTTTGTGAAGTGGAAGCAATCTGCAGTCCTACTAATGGAGCCAGGGTTTCAAATAGCATCACAGAAAGGAGCCTGCCTCGCACACGAGACATCGTTGGGGCAACAATCATTTCCCACTGGCATGGCAGTAGCTTATGGCGTCAAAGGCAATGATCTTCTCCTTGGCTGGATTTCTACCAGAAAAGGAATACAAATGGCATTTATGTTTCATCATTTTTTTTTTTTTTGCAACTGTTTTGCACAAGCTCCCTCTCGCTCCGCAGACCAGTCATAGACTCCTTTGTGCATCCTTTGAAAGAAGGCCAGCCTGGGCACCCCTCTAGTCCTTGTGTGGCTGAGTCACTCGAGATGGAGGGAGACTGTGAACGTGCATGAGCCTCGCCCTGTCTGTCCAGTGAGGGAGGCGTGAGGAAGCTCACCCGGATACACTGGTTCAGGGCTAAGGAGACTGAGGCTCAGAGGTGGAGCCGTGCGTCCAAGTTCATTCACACGGCGAGTGAGTCCCAGAGCCAGGTGCCGGCCCAGGTTTGCTGGGTTCGAATGCCTGTTCTTTTCACTGCTTTGAGTTGCCTGTGGTCAAAGTTCCTCTGAGCAAATAGGTAGGACTGTCAGTTAAGCTCAAGCCTGGGGTTGAGGAAGAAGTATGTGCAAGGGTGAGGAGTGCCCCACTGGAGACTTTGCTGCGGCTTTTACCAGCCAGCTCGCAGAGTAAAACCCACCCAGAGCCAGATGGAATCAGCCTGGGCCACCACGAGCCAACAACCCCCAGAGCGAGAATGCCTCTCTTGTTGGCTCGAGTTGATGACAGGAGAGCAAGTCAGGAATGAGGAACCAGGAAGCCACCTGGGAGAAGATTTTGCCCCCCTGGAACATTATAGTCAAATAAGGCAAACCCTGATAACTTTTACAGATCTGTGTGTCTCTCTCTGTGAGTGTGTATGTGTGTGTGTGTGTGCAGTGCGTGTGTAACTACAATTTCAAAGGGAGCCTATTCAAACACATCAGACTCAAGACTTAAGCAGAAGATGCCTTCAGTTTTGGCGAGACCATCCTTGTGGATGGTGGCTGTCATCTCTATTGGAGGCATCTGCAGGTAGCACACCTGTCCAGCAGGAATGCTCTCTCAAGATGCATTAGTGTCATCTGGGAGGATGCTGCCCATGGCTCCCTTCCCAGAGTAGCACGAGGGAAGCCCAACACCTCCAGGATATCTTGGGAATAACATTTAAGAATCCACATCTGTCCCAGCGGAGCCTGGCTCCTGGCGAGCATTTGGAGCACACGTTATTTATGTCCGCAATCTCTGTCAGCGTCACATCTGGGGATAAAGAATCAAACCCTGGCAAATTTAAGTAAGGCTCATCACGTAGATGAAATTGAGACGCTAGACTAGGCAATTTGTAATGGTTAGAAAATGCCCTTCTAAGTCCCATTTAATGCATTGGCTTCTGGGCATCTCCCAGAAAATGCTCTCACCAGACACGCCCCAGAGAGACGACACCTTTTATTAGAGGTTCAGGGACCACATAAAGGTTGGCGATGGATGTCTTCCTTGGGGGCGACTATGGCTCTTTAGTCTAATAGCTCCCCTATTCATGCCATATCAAGGGCTTAATAAGAGCTGAAAAGGTGCTGGTAGCTTTAAAAGCTGACACAACTCAAGGGCTCTGAAGAAAACATAATATCCCTGGGAAAACAGACGGCATAAAACCATAAACAAAACACAGCTCACCAGTGCATTGATAAAAGCCAAACTGGTATTACAGCCGGCTGAGAAAGAAGGCTCACTCTCGGTAGTGACACTTGTACGTTTTGGGGGGAGGCTGGAAACCAGGAGCGAGAGAATGCCTTCTTGTTGGGACTTGCTGGTAGAGCCTACGTAGGGCATGCCAAACCCGTTCCTCATTAACTATTGGACTCTTCCTACAGGCTCAAACATATTACCTGGGCAGTTGCGAAATGAGAACAGTTGTGGGACAAAGAACACATTGTTAAATTGCAGAGTTGCACAGTTATTGCCTGGAGCACCAGGTTAAAGGAAACTGAGCTGGAGGATGGGCTGGCGCTGTCAGTACACACAGCCCCATCTAAGGCCCTGATCCTGAGAAACTTGCTGGGTTCTTGCCCTTTGATTCAGAGAAAGCAGCCTTCCAGCTGGGGCAGACTCCCTCCCCTACAGAAAATAAAATAAAGTCAATAGCACATAAAAATTCTTTGTACTTTTTTCAGTGCCTTTCATCTGCTGAGCTCAAAGGACGATGAGGGTATTAACTCTGGCTACACCCCTTAGTGGGAGGTGGAGAGTTTGCTCGTCCCTCTGTTTTATGGATGGGGACCTGAGATACGGAGAGGTTAAGCAGTTTGACCAGGGTCACACAATTGGTCAGGGGCGGAGCTGGTTTTCTAATCCCTTGTCTAGTGCCCCCTGCAGGCTATACTGGGAGGTGCAGTTGGTAAAAAACGAAAGAGAAACCTGGAAATGGAATCATACGTTAATATCAGGGAAAAAAAAAATAATTGAAGTCACTTTGCTGATGTCTTCATTTCTCAGACAAGGAGATGAGGGTCGGGAAGCTTATGTGATTTTCCAAGGTCAAACAGGTAGTTAATTATAGGGCAGAGTTTAGAATCTTGGCTGTTAATTTCTCGTCTAAGGGGGTTTCCACATCGTTGTGCTATAGTCTCTCTGTCTACTCCATTTTTGAAAACTTTAGAGTACCTAGCAATTTAATTGGTGTCCAAGAAACATTTGATGATGACTTGATAGTCTCATACGAGTTAACCTCTTCTCCATGCCTTTGTGTTCTTTTGAGAACATCTAAGAAACTCTACCTGATCACCTCTCAACAGCTCTACCCTCTCCCATTTGAACCCCACACTTGCCCCGGGGTCAGGTATCATTTCCTGCTCTAAGTTTTCCCCGCCCCCCCTCCTTGATCTCCGCCCTCCACAGGCCATGTTCCTACAACATTTTGTACCTACCTCTGCCATAGCATGTGAAGCACTGGTCCTAATCCACAATGTCCTTGTCTCTCTTCCCCACCAAGCCTTTTATGTGCATTGAATCATATAACCTCATGGCAATTTTGAGTTGCAAATTTAAACCCATTTTAAGAAATAAAGAAAGAAAGAGGTAAAATAATTTTGCTGGGTATCACAAGTCTTTTATGTGACAATTCTGTGTTCTTTCTTCCTCACTGTGCTGTCCCTTTTGAGAGCACCAACCATATTTTTTTAATGTCACTCTCCTCCACAGGGACTAGTATAATCAAGAACACTGATGACATTCTGATTGCTCTGAAAGGAAATGGATCAAAACACATCAGCTGATGCCACTGATAATGAACCACGATTTTTGTTGCGTCTGCCTCCTTTGCCCATTCATGTGGGTGAATATGCGTGTGCCATACATCTGTGAGGCTTCTCCTCTAGTCAGATGTATCCTTACATCCCTGCTTTCATGGCAAACCGTGGAAAATGTGTAGGACAGTGATTATAATGGGAGACATGGAAGTGGAAGTCATGTGGGTAGATTTTTTCCAACCATTCTTTCTCCCACGAATTATAATCTAACCTTCAAAGTCTTGTTTAGTTGAGAATCACTGGGAAGAAGTATATTAGCTCAAGTTAACACTAGATGCTGTAACAAATAGTCTCCACACATAGAAAGGCTTATGCTTGAGAGGGGTTTATTTAGTGTTTAACGTAACAGTTCTGGAGCTGGGTTGTCAGGAAGGCTCTATTCCATGTAGTAACTGAGAGACAGTCTCACGGAACTCAACCATTCTTAATATTTGCTTCCACCGTTGCCATGATAATCTCCACCCCAGCCAGCCCCAAGGTGGGAAGGAGCTTGGAAAAGCACGTGTTGGAGACTGCCCTAGGCTAGACGTGGAAGTCATGGTTCACTGGACTAAAAGTCCCATGTCCTCACCTTAACTACAAGGGAGGCTGGGAAATGCAATTCAGCTGTGTGCCTAGGAACAGAGGAATGAATTTATTCTGAGCTCGGATCACTGACACCATCTCATTATAATGCCTGTGCTGTGGGCATCTTTTTCATTCATTCATTCATTCATTTGTTCATTTACTTACTCATAAACTTCACAGATATTAATCAGGGGTCAATAGTAGGTTAGATATGAGAGTCAGTAAGACAGAGGCAAAACCAAACAAAAGACTTGCTTTCAAGGCATTTACAGATGTACAGAAAATAGACTTAATTCAAATAGTCATGCAAATCAATGTGCACTTACATTTTTGATAGGGGCTAATTTTGAAAGAAAGGTATATAGTGTTTATGAGAGCTTGTAACAGAGGCTCATGGTTTAGTCTGGATGGTCAGGGGTTGCTTCACTGAGATGCATTTTCTGAACTGAGAATAGGGGTTAGCCAACCAGTTGAAGGGTACAAGTCAGGAAAGGAGCTTTCCTTGCCAGTCCCAGAGAAAACCCTGTCTAACACACAAGGCCATCTCTGTCCCGGCTAGGGGGAGAGAGATGCGGCAAACGTGTGATTTGAGTCAAGCAACAAGTAAGTGTTGAATGAAACCAATTGCCTGATCTTTACTCAGCTGGTGGCTTTGGCAGTGACCGGTGCTGGGACCCTCCGGGTGTGGACCGTCGGCTTGAGCCAGGAGTGGATGAGCAAGCTACCTGACAGTCTGCCCAAGCAGGCCGTCAAGGGACCCCTCTGGGGCTGCAGTAGTCTCTGCTCCCTCACCAGGGATAACGCTCAGCTGGGAGCGGTCAGGAGTCTCCGGCGTGTTAACAGTGAGTTAAACACACGTCACCGCCTGGCCTCAGGCTGTTCTGCTCCCTGAATTAATATCAAGAGTCTTTAGTTTGCTCCTCATATGCACAGGTTTTTGCCATGATTGTGGCATTTTGGTTGTGTCAATAGTCACTGAACTGCACCACGGTGTGTTGTAGCGTGTCAGGACAGCTTCCTACAATAACAGGGTGCAGGAAGTCTGGCACAATGCGATGCAGAAATAAGCCTGAGAAAAGAGAGGGAAGAACAGAGCCATTTATTTGTAAGATAATGAGTGGGTTGGACATTTTTTTCTTTGGAAGCTGCTGGTTTCCCAGGGCTAACACTTCACAGGTATCAGAGCTCCGGGTACTGTTTGAAATGAGGTGCCACCCCATCAGGACTATACCTTGAGATATAGATATAGATATATAGGTATAGATATATATATAGATATAGATATATATAGATAGATAGATAGATAGATAGATATAAATACACACACACACACACACACACATATAAATACCTTGAGATAAATATACGTATCTATTTATACATAAAATGGATGCCTTGCCAAGAAAGATATTAATGAGGCATCACACCATTTCTCCCCCATCACTCATATGGAAATGCTGTGTCCAAGCAAGATTCCTGGAAGTTTGAAAGTTAGGCGACAGAAGGCTTACCCACATAAGCGATTTTCTGACACAAGTTCTGTGATGGGAATGACAAAGTGCCCTGGTTTAAACTAAATCTGCCTGTAGAAAACGTAGCCTGACCATGAATGATTTATTTCACTCTTCTGGACCTCAATTTCTCCATCTAGAAACTAGCATGTTTGTGGGTGAGACCTCAGACGTCTGCAGACCAAAGCAGATCAAGAGCCCCTTTCTAACTGTTGAATGTGGGCAGATGGACTGGAGGATGCTGGTCAGGTGGGCAGAGGGACCGGTGTACTTTTTACCTTTTGCATTTCTGGATTTTTGCTGTCTCCTTAGTGGTGCCGCTAGGCATTTCCAGTTCCTCCTCAAAAGTTTCTTTGCAGGTGAGCCCTGAAATCAGAATCCCTCCTCTCCCAGTTTCACTCGAATGAAATGTGTCTAAACTCATTCTGAACAAAGCAATCATATATATTGAAACGATGGGTTTGATAGGCTAGAAATTTAGGAGTAACACATGTTTAAATGTAACCATTTGATTTTTTTTAAATTGAAGTCCAGTCAGTTTACAATGTGGTGTCAATTTCCGGTGTACACGCACAACAGTTCAGTCCTACATATACATGCATATATTCGTCTTCATATTCTTTTTCATTATAAGTTACTACAAGATATTAAATAAAGTTCCCTGTGCTGCACAGTAGGACCTTGCTGTTTGTCTATTTTATATATAGCAGTTAGTACCTGCAAATCTCGAACCTCCAATTTATCTCTCCCCACCCCCTCTTCCCCTGGTAACCAGACGTATGATTCTACGTTCGTAAGTCTGCTTCTGTTTTGTAAAATCAGTTTGTCTCTGTTTTAGATTCCACTCCATGTAATCATTCGAATTTGAAGTATTCATCCACACCCTGTGGAAAATTGCCTCCCATGACATGCTGGCCACTCACTGGGAAACACTGTGTGAAAGGCATTGGCGATAAAGTTTCTTCAACAAAGTGGCAGCGGTTTCTTTCCGTAGTGGTTGATATACTCCAGTGAAACATTTGACAATGGACAGACTTCTGTTGTGGGTGAGAGGTTCTTGTTGCAGAAAGAATTCAGAGACAAGACGCGGAGATTAAGAAGGCAAAGCGTGGGTTTATTAAGGGACAGGTAGTGTGCTCTCAAGGAAAGAGCGGGCAGACCCAGGTGGGTGGCTGCCCCAAGTTTCCTGGGCAAGCTCATTATATGAGTGTAAAAAGGAATGGGCAGAATGTTCATTGGTGGGGACGGGTTTGGGGTTGTCTTTCCAGATCCTCATCCCAGCCCCACCTTCCAAGGTGGGGAGGAAGGGTTTTTCTCCCTTCTTTAGTCTTGGCTGGGAAGTTGAATGAGGTCATGATGATCAAAAGGTTACATTCGGATGGGAGGTATCATAAGCAAAAGTTTACATTTGGACGGAAGTCATAATGATCGGAAGGTTACATTTGGATGATGGGGATTCCTGTCCTGTCCCACCCTTCTGCCTCCAGGACACTTACCAACTCAGAAGATGTGGCTTTTTTTTTCAGTCCAGAGGATCCTGTTTTTCTTGGTCTGTCCAAGGACCCCCATTGCTCACAAGATGTATGGTTTTTTGCCATTTGCCCCCCTTTCTCTGCTCATATCTAGCTGTCTGCCTGCTCTAAATAACACTTCCACGTTCTCAAGTCACTTGTCTTCCTTCCCTTCCTCCTTCCCTTTCTTCTTTTCTTCCTCCTTTCCTTCTTCCCTTTGTTTATTCTTTTGGATTTCCGTTTAAACGTGCTTCTTTTTCTCCTGGAAACTTCCCGACTTCCCTCCGGCATCGGGTGGTTTCACTTCAAGGACTCTCTCTTCGCCTTCGTCGTTACTCATGACCGGTGCTTCGTGGGGGCTTTGGACTGTCTTTTTCTTTGTCGGATGGAGGATTTTCTGATTTTATTTTTCGTTCTTTTCTTTCTTTCTCTCTTTCTTTATCTTTTCTGTTCTCTCTCTTCTTTCTCTCTTTCTTTTCCTCTCCCTCCTTTCCTTCCTTTCTCTCTTTTTCTCTTCTTTCTCCTGGCCTTTCTTCTCTCCTTCTTCCTTTCTTCACTGATACCCTAATAGCTGCCCAGGCTCTGTTAGGGGACAGGAACTCCTTCCAAGTGCCACCATACTACTGCATTTATCACTACCGTAGATTTTAAGATAATTTTCTCATCTGCGTCTCGAGGACCAGAGCTGTGTTTGAGTGACGTGGTATCCTCCCCCACAGCTACAGTGCTCACTTAGGGCAGGACTTCAGTGAGGCTGTGCCGTGTGCACGGGCACTGTCCCTGGCATCATGCACTCTGGATTTAATAGGGGAAATGGACACTAAACCAGACCCAGTCAGTTCTGGCATTGGGGCAGGCACATGTGAGACCAATGGGGTAGGAGTCAACTCTGCCTGGTGAGGTGTGGCCAACGGTGGCTTCGTGAGGGAGACTTGAGCTTTATCTTGAAGAATGAATAGACAAAAAAGAAGGGCGTTCAGGGCAGAGGAATAGCAGGGAGACTTGAACAGGAAGGATGAACTCAAGGGCTATGGAAACCTTGGGATCATAGGTGGCCTTGGGGCTGAGTAGTAAATGACAACAGCAAATACCTTTGCTCTTGCTGGCATCACTGTGGAGCAGTTACCATTCCAAACATGCTATGAATTATCTTCCTTCATCCTCTCAACGCCTTGTGGGGTGTTATTGGGATCCCTGTCCTGTGAAGGAAGAATGGAATCAACATCCAGTTGCCCAAGTGCAGCAGCGAAGTTGGTGAGTGCAGACAGGCACCCCGGCTTCAGAGTCTACGAAAGGATGACATTATATTGACTGAGACAATTAATGGGGCTGGAGAGATTTAAAAAGTGGTGTGTGCTAAGAATTAAACATGATGGTGCAACCTCAGATCTGGGACCAGAGGGTGGTGGTTGTAGTCAAACTGTCACGAGAAAGACCTCTCAAATGTGGTTGTGCAGGTGGCCACTGACCTTGTCCAAACCTCTAAAGAGCTTGTTATGGCCAAGTGGTTTCTTTGGAAGATGATGGAAGTAGGTGTCAATCAACAAATCTTCAACTGTATTTCCTATGTGCAGGCAATGAGTTAAGGATACAGAAAATAATTCATTGCTCTTCTGTCCTTGAGGTTGATAGAGCCTCTCCTTATAAGAGAAACAGATAAACCAACAGTGATTCCTTAACATGATGCAAGTTACAGGTCAATCTGTGAGAAAATGGTGGGGAGGTGGGAGTAGAAAGAAGAGAAAATGTCTGGGGCATGTTTGTGTGGGAGCACGTGTCTGGATTTGTCTCAGGCAAGGCTTTGCAGAGGAGACAACGTGGAAACCTGATCTTGAAGGATGAACGAAAATTTGACAGAGGAGTGATGGAGGATTCCCAGGCAAAGAGGACATTGTGAGAGAAAGCAGAGCTGTGAGAGAACAGGGGGTATTTGGGAAAAAGAACTGTAGCATGGCCCTGTGTACAGAATGATGCCTGGTGCAGAGTAGGTGCTTCCAGTTTTTAAATGAATCAGTGAAAAGATCAGTGAATGGCATCGGTGGTCAGGAAGGTCAAAGTCTGTGAAAGTCCTGGTATGCATGGCCAAGGAGGGTGGTTTCTATCTTGTAGACAATGGGGAGGCTGTTGCATCTTTTGAACGAGGAAAAAAATATAATCAGATATGGGTCAGAAAACAAGAGAAACATATTCTTGCAGCTGTATGGAGGGTGAAGTAGAGGTGATCGCTTTGCAATCATCCAGGCGAGAGAGGCATGGAGATTAAGAGGAGGAGGGTTGAGAGACACCTGTAGGGAAGAATGCAAAGGAGAGGGCTAAGTACAGAAGCTAAAGGAAGTCACAAGCAGCGTGTGATCTCATTAGGCAGGGTTTGTAAAGTATGACCCAGAGTGTTTGACATTTGACCTAGTGTCTTACACATGTTCCCACGGAAAGAAAAATTTAGACCCCGTTTGTATGTCACCACTTATCTGTCAAACAGGAAACCTTCAATGGATATGGAATTTTAGAAAAGCAGCGAAGTCAGTATTTTAAAAATACCAAGAGATTGTGTGTGTTTAAGGTTAAAATACTTAGGAAATATATTTTGGCCGAAGTGGAGGGACAAGGAGTCTAGGGAAATAAAGCTCTTCTCAGCAGGACTTACTCAGAGCTGGAGTTCCTTCACAGGAAAGTGGAATTCCTACGGAGAGAAACAGGGGCCTCCTTCTCTCAGGTCTAACTCCATCCAACTTGCCTGGCTTTTGGCAGAGGGTGGGAAAGGGTTCCTATTTGGTGGGTGGGGATGAGGGGAGATGGATGGGATCAGAAGCATCACCTTCTATCAGCCACGGTCCATTGATTTTGTTTTTTCACTATCTCCGTGATTTCTTCTTTTCAAGTTGGCAGCCACAAACAGCAGAAGGAAATTGGAGCTCATGTGATTTTTGCCTCACTGCTTTAAGCCTTTTGACTTTATTTATGCCTTTAAAGTTCTACTTAGCGAATAATTGTTGCCTGACACTCTGCTTCATGAGATGTCTTGGAATTGAAATTAGATTCTGCTCTTGGATATGCATCTCTGGTTTTTGTTGACAGTCCCCATGATATCATACTCCGAGCTGAGTCCTCTCCAGAGCAGGTCATGCTGTCACACGTGGAGGTTCTCCACCCTTTCCCCTCTTTGCTGCTGCCATGATTTTACGGAACAGTCTCAGACGGCTCACCACCTCTCCCATCATTGCTCCTTTAACACCTGGGCTGAGCCTTCAAACCATCAATCACCAGGAAGGCCACGCTGCAGGGGAAAGAATCTGAGCTTTGGGTTGGCAACCTTGTCCCGTCACTTGGGAGAAAGATGATGTTGAGAAATTACTGAACCGAACCATCATGGCCCCAGTAAATGGGAATAAAAATCAACTTCCTCAAAAGATGGTTGTGATGATGCAAAATATGGAAAGGGTTTAACGATGCCTACTACACAGCGAACACTCAGTAAACAGTGGCTGTTGTCAATTTTTTAATTATAAGGGCTTCAGACAGGAGAGAGAGAGAGCAGGGGGGTAAGGGTGGGTGCTGTGGGCATTTTCCCTAAAGAGGAGGAAGGATGACAAGAGATGACTCCTTGGCTGAAACTGACACTTTAAAACCTCCTCCCGGACAGAGGGCACAGGGCCGTGTGTGCTCAGAGGTACGAGGTGTAGGTCTGCTGTCTCCCACGAAGTGATTTCTGCTGTCCCTGCCATGAAGCTCGGGGCACTGGGCTCTCCAGAGTGAAGCTCGGGAAGGCTGGGAGAAGTTCTGCCTCCACCTCCACCACCTCCTTCTTTTCCCAACACACATCTTCTCCCACTAGGTTCCTCCGCATCCCTTCTCCGTGGGTCCAAACACTAAACTCCTGGACCTGAAAATGTGGGTGTGAGTTCCATAGTTTGTTTTCTCTATGCCTTCAAGTTGCTGAACTAGAGTTGTCTAAATTATCCTCTCTTTCCTCCCTTCCTTCCTCCTTCCCCTCTCCCTCACTTCTTCCCTCCCCCTTCCCCCTTCCTACTTTCCTTCCTCTCTCTCATCCTTCCTGGGATAGTGAACTTTTGAATATGGTGAGCCCCACTGGCTCTGAATTCCAACTCTGCCACTTAAGCAAGTTTCCATGTCTTCAAACATCAGTTTCCTCTCTCATAAAATAAAATAAATCGTTATACTGACATTGTAGAAATCTCAGGAAGATTAAATGCACTAACATATGTCAGGGCATCCATCAGCATTTCTGCCCTTAAATAAAAGCTCAATTAATGTCTCCTTTAGTTATTACACAAAAGGCGTTTGTTTATTGAAAAAATATGCACATGTGTGTATCTTTGAGTGTGTATACACACATACATAAATTATATCAGTGTCCACAGATGTAACTAGGAAGGTACAGAAGAAGAGTTGTAAGTGTTGCGATCATTGAAATCTTCAAGTGGCGAGCTCCAGAGAACAGTCACTCCATGTGTTTGCTACCTCGGTCCCTTGCCCATGGAATGCCATTCTGACACTGCTTCTTTCAGAAAGACTGCTGATGCTGCGTGGCCACAGTCACCCTGTAGCATCGCCTGACTCTTCCCTTCTGCTCTTCCTTCCCCCTGCAGAGCCTTTCACGGTGCCTACAACAAGAGAACTCTAACACACATTTCCCCAACTGCATGTACAGAGACAAAAGTAAGTGGGTGTCCGATTCTACCAGACTGTGTTCGGCCACCTCAGTTAGAAGGCCAAGATCAGATCACCGTCTTCAAATTCTCCAGCATCTGCCTGTGGAATTCAGTCAAAGCTACCCAGGCCTGCACAATGACTATGGTGGTCCAGTTGGACATTTTAGCCACATGGGTGGTGAGGTCAGACCAAAATCAACATTGGAGAATGACCTGCATTTTGTATGAATTAATTTATAGTAAGAAGTAAGATACACTCTGTATGTAGGAAATGACCTTGTCTATCTTATTCACTGCTCTGTTCTTTCTGGACAGCACAATCCTTGACATTCAATGACAGGCAATAAATACTAGTGAATTGATGAATGACCCAATGGGCAGCTGTAGGAAAAGGAACACACTTAGCAAGAACAGCTAAACTCTACTGAATGTTTATTTGGGTGTCAGAAACTTGAACATACAATAATTTATTTAGTCCAAGCAACAAGACATTATGGTAGACTCTATATTTAGTTCCATTTTTGATATGATGACACTGAAGCTTAGAGAAATTAAATCCTGAGGCCCAGACCGTACAACCAGGTCTGAAGCTTTTCATGATCGTAACACACAGTCTTCAGTGCCTTTTCTGCTTTCACCGAACGGTGACAAGAAAACATGCAACTTCAATATTTTCATTTAGCAGAAAGCTCATTAAATAATTCAGTGGTTCCCCAATCAGGTGAGAACATGTTTTCATATTCCATACTGCTCTGCCTCAGTTTATCCATCTGTGAGGTAGACGTGATGAAGGGGGCCTCTGCTCTGGGAGGTTATGAGAGCTAATTAGGGCGATGGTTATTAAAGGGCTTTGAAGTTCAAAAGTGCTTCTTAATATCAGGGCTCATGATTATGTTTCCAAATAGAACATCCTTGTCTTTCAAGCCAGTTGCCTGGGATGAGCCCCAAGGCCCCCCAGAGGGAATGGTAAAGGGAACATTCACATTGGAGGCCTAATTCAGCCCATATGGTTTTGCAGCGATTCCGTAAGCGAGGAGGAGAGCAAATAACCCCATCTCTTTAACTTTCAAGTGTGGGAACATTAGAGTTTGCTCCTTAATGATTATAACATTCAGGAATGTTGGCACCTTTTCTTCCTGACTTCACGTTATGAAACTCAGGGAGTGTTGAGTAACAGGATGTACGTTCATGCCATTTTCAGTTTCTTTGGGGGTTCATTTTGGGAAACCTTCCTTCAAGCAAGGGCTTCAGTGGTTAGACGCGGAACTGCCCTTTAACCTCAGGGCTGTTGCCTCCAACGTGGTGCAAAGGTCCTGGTGTGTGGAGTAAGAGCTGGGAGCTGCTCCTCATCAGTTAGGAGCCATTGTTTGCAAATGTGCTCCCGATGGAAAAGGATTAGATCCCGGACAGTAGGGAACATTACGTTCGTATTGCAAAATCTTGGTACGATCTAGTCTTGGGGCTGATGGGGATTTGATAAAGAATTCTTCTTGGCTGGAAGTGTCATCGCTGGGCTCAGTGTGTTACTGTATACCACCCCACCCCCATTCACACTGCAAGGCAAGATTTAGAGAAATCCCTTTGGCTCTGTTGGAGTTGCCCTGGGGCTGTGGGAAGACTGACTTTGCCTCCCTCGTGTGTTTACCTTGGGCAGGTTGTTTTAACTCTAGAGCAACAGCATTCTCATCAGAAAGTGGGGACCACAACACTTGATTCTGTTTATCATCCAGGGTTTTGTGATGATCACATCAACCTCTCTTTCTCTCTCTACCTCTATCTATTACTCTATCTATTGATCTACAGTGGATTGATTGATTGATTGATTGATTGATTGCTAGAGATATAGGACTGTAAAGAAATGAGAGGCAGTCTAGCCTGGTGGCCACGATGTAGAATCAAATCCTGTGTGGCCCTGGGAGAACGAGTTCCCTTTTGTAAGTCTGTGTTTCTTCCTCTGGAAAAGAGAGATAAGAAAAAAAAAAAAGAAGAAAAGAGATAAAAATGACAATATCCACCTCAAAGTGTTATGAAAATTAAATGAGATGATTTATGTAGAAACACTTAGCACAAAACCAGGCACATTGTAAGCATTTAGCAAATATTAGCTGTGGTCAACAGCCTCATTGTTAAGAGAATAATTAGAAAATTATAAAAGGTTATACACACATGCAGAAAGTCTTTTAAACTTGCACTTTATTTTGGCAAAAAGCAATCCCAAGGCTTACAAATTGTGCTTTGGAAAAATGAATTATTCACCAGGTTATTGGCCTGAGCACATTTCATCCTCAGCAGGAAAAGAGAAGAGCAAAATCTGCTGGCTGCAGCTGTGGCCCACTTACAGGGGTGTGCTTGAGGAAATTCAGCACAGTGAGAAGCTGGCTGTGACTGTTTCTCATGAGGTCAATGTCTTTTGCAGAATAGCATCCATGTTGAAAAGATGCCTGGAAAGTGGATCTCTGCATATTGAAAGCTGTCTTCTTAGGAAGTTTCCGTATAAATGTACAAATATCTTCAACCAGAAATGAGGACATCCAGTCACACTGGGAAACTTAGATGATTATTTCCAGGCACTTCAACTGAAAAATTCTAAGTATGTGCTAATGAGATAACCCACAATCACAAAAGAGCTGGGTTTTCCTTTCCACGTGGTGTCTTGAAACCTGAGAGCGATAATTCATGCTTACGACGTCCACACGATACGAGAGTCACCTGTGGATCTTTGAAAATAAATGTGTCCAGCCTTACCCTTCATGCTTCTGATACATAGGTCCAGATGAAGCTCAAGAGTTTCATTTTTTATTTTTGGTTTGTTTCAGGTCCACGTATGATTTTTATGTGTAACTAGTGAGAACCCCTCGAAGGAAAGACAGTGGCACCATTGGAACCAAAGACCCCAACCGCTAATTTCATAATTCACTTATTCCTCTGAGGGGCCCTGATGTGTCCCCACAGCTGGTTTTTCAGATTCTATTTTCTAGCTCTCCCTTTTAGAACTGACTTGTTTCTTCCTGTAGAAACCTCTCTGAGCGAATGAGGAGGAGATGCAGTGGTGGGGAAGGGAGAAGGTGACAGGAACGTAGAGATGGAAAAAATAGAGAACCCTAGTTAGAATTCACAGAAGGGTTTGGAGAAAGTGAAATACGATTGTATTTTTAGAGCAAAGAAGGGGTAAGGAATTCTGAAGAGAGACTTTTCAGACAATGACTGCAGCAGCCACTGAGCTGGGAAGGCTTGGCTTCTGAAAGACTAACTTACACTCCTTAGTGATGGGTAAAATCTTACCTGCTTAAGATAAACACATAAATGCATATACTCAACGTGGTTTCCGGGAACAGCAGAGAAGGATTAGGAAACAATAAATGTGATTTCTCTGCAGAACCTGGAGGGCTGCCTGTTTACAGACGTGGCAGGTCATCTCCAAGAAGGCGGCCAGCAGCGCTGCTCCTCACTTCAAGAGGTGGAGCCTGAAATCTCGGTTGACATTAGTGACTGCTTAACAAATAGAATGTGGCAGAAATGATATTCTGGGACTTTCAAGGGCAGGTCAGAAAAAGCCTTAGAGCCTCTGCCTGAATCTCCTAGAACAGTCACTCCTGGGATGCCTCAGAACCCAGCTGCCATGCTGGGAGAAGCCCAACTGACTTGGAGACGACAAGTGTCAGTGTGTGCCCTGGTTGACAGTCCCAGCTGAGCTCTCAGCCCACAGTCAGAACTGGCTGCCAGCCGGATGAGTGAGCCTTCCTGGATATTCCTTTCTAACCCAGCCCTCAGGTGACTGCAGCCACCGTAGCAGCCTGGCCAGTACCAGGTCTACCAGAAGAACCACCCAATCAACTACCCGAATTGTAAGAGAGAATCAGCATTGTTTTAAACCAGTAAGTTTTGGGCTGGTTTGTCATAAGGAATACATAACTGAAAAAAAAAAAAAGAGAAAAAGAACATGATTGCCACTCTATATTTGCCAGTTATTGGAAGATAGTAAATCGACTGATTTTATGTATATATGTTCATCCATTCATCCATCCATCCATTCATTTATCCACTCTTCTACCCACCATTCTATCCATCCAATCTATTGAACATCTACGGTGAAAAGGACAGAAGTTTTTTTTTTTTTTTTTAACTCAACAAGTATTTAATTAGAATTTGCCTTTGCCAGATATTGATAAAGGAGTTATAAACAGATAAGCAAATGAAGTGAAATCAAAGGAATCAGACAGATCCGGTACCTGCTCATACTCTAGTGGGGGAAGAGGGATAATAAAGAGATACCGGAATGAACAAATGGTGTAATTTAGTCCTTTAAATAATGATGTACTATGAAGGAAATATAACAGCATTACAGAACAGGGATTATCTGACGTACCAGGTAAGTGTGACTGTTGCACATAGGGCTCTTAGAGAAAGGCTCCCTAAGAAAGTGGAATCTGCATGGAGACTTGAATGGCAAGGAGACAGCCTTGTGAAGAACTGGGGAGAGGGCAGCATTTTCTCATAAGAGAAAACAGAGTAAAGGCCCTGAAAAAGGAACGAGACTGGTATGGATGAGGGATGGCAGAAAAATCAATATGGTGGAACATTTGAATAAGAGGAGGATGGAGAGGTAAGAGGCAGTGAGATCATGTGGGCTATAAAGAGGATTTTGAATTTAATATAACATATACGGGAAGCTCTTGCAGGATCTTAAGCAGGGGAGGAGCATGATCTGAATGTATTTTCCGTAGATCATTCTTCCTTCTGTATAGACAACGAACTGTGTGGAGGAGAAAGGGTGGAAGTGGGGAAACCACTGGATGCTCCTGCAGTGGCCCAGGTGACACCTGGCAGTAAGGTGAGCCAGGCCGGCAGCCGAGGGGGCGGTGCAAGAAGGTCCTGTTCAGAATGTGTGTTGGAGGCAGAATCGACAGAAGATGCTGATGGTTTAGATGTGGAGTGTTAAGAAAAGTGAAGAATAAAGGATAATTCTTCAAATTATAGACTTAGCAGCTGGGTGAATTAGTGGTATCACTAAATGAGATGGGGTAGATGGAGAGAAATGAGTGTGTATTGGGGGCAGGCAAGTTCTCTTTTGGCCCTAGTAAGTGCAAAAACATTAGGCATGCTAATGAAGGCATTGAATAGGCAAGCGAAAAACACAAGCCTGGAAAAAAGAGGAAGCATTTTGAACTCGAGTAGTCAGCATGTCAATTTTATTTAAATTTATGGCTGTGTTTCCCCGAGAGCATGTAGACTGAGAAGGCAGCCAAGCACATTGCTTTGTTTAAAAGTTGTGGACAAACAGAGAACCTAGCAAGAGAGATTCAAAAGAAGTAGCCAAGTAGGTGAGAGCAAAACCAGCAGAATGCGTCGTCACGAAGCTAAGAAAAGAGGATCTTTAGGAAGGGAGGTGCGCACAACTAAATGTTCAAACGATGCTTAGAAGTTAGTAACATGAAGACAGGGGATTACCCATTGGATTGAGCAAGGGGGAAATTGTTGGTGACCTTGACAAGAGTAGTTTCAGTGGGGTGGTGGGGACAGCACCTACCTGATAAAAGTAGGTTGAAGAGAGAAGGGGAAGTGAATAATTGGAGACGGACTGCAGAGTTTACCTTTTTAATAAGTTTGTCTTATAGAGAGAAAAAGAATGAGGCAGTTGTTGGAGGGGGACATGGGTTAAGGGAGATATATGTTTTGTTAAGATGGAAGAAATTATAGTATATTTATATGGTAATTGAAATAATCCAAGAAGGTGGAGAAACACTTGATACAAGAGGCAGGTGAGATCATTTCAAATGCAAAATCCTTGAGTAGTTAAGAGAGGAAGGGGCCTGGAGCATAAGTCCTGAGGCTGCTTTGACAGGAGCAGGAACTATTTATACATGTTAATAGGCAGGAAGATAACGTAACAGGAACAGAAACAAGCAAGCTAAAGTTGTGCTGATGAGAAGAATTGGTTGTTCTTATTTGATCTAATCCGCAGGCACTCAAGGCTTCGTAGGGGAGTTCAGATAAGTTGCCAAGGAGATAAGGAGTATAAAGGGGTTACAGATGAAATGACAGGGAAGTCAGAAGGGAGGAACACATACTGCTTCCACGATGGGATTTCGAAAATAGATTTTTAATTTCTCAAATGTAAAAAAATGTCTCTTAGATTTAAAGGTCTTTAAATTGAGCCTATCAATAGTAGTTACTGATTTGGTTCCCCTGCCTTCCCAACACACATACATAGACATGTTCAAATACTCCTATAATCACACGCATATTGTCTTTCTGCTCCAAAAAGGCACCCGATCCAGCCTGGGCCAATCATAATGCCTCATAATCTGGGCCTTTGAGATTGGACCAGGGAGGAGCACATGACCCAGGCCAGGCCCATCAGCATCTTCCTCTGTGGTCATTTGAAATAGAAACTGGAGGTGGGGATCTGTGCATCTCTCTTTAACCATGAATGCAATTCTTTAAAAAAAAATTTAGATTATTTATTTTATTGTATTATACAGTTTATTTTATTTATTTTGGGGGGAGGTAATTAGATTCATTTATTTGTTTACTTCAGTGGAGGTACTGGGGATGGAACCCAGGACCTTGTGTGTGCTCAGCATGCGATCTGCCACTGAGCTATACCCTCCACCAAGAATGCAATTCTGAGTCAGCCTCCGACTGCGCTCTCTACTGCATGAAGAAGCCCCTCTTAGTGGCAGTGAATGAGGTCAGCACATTGGTAGGAGCAGAGCTGAGACCAGCAAGGAACGTCTTGGTAGAATTTTGGTGCTGGCTGAAATCCTGAATCCCATCTTCCTACAATCTCTTTTATTCTGCTCTTTTTACTTAAACTAATTCAAGTTGAGTCTCTGTTGTTTGAAACTCAAGGAATCTGGACTAACAACCCCTAGCACCTGCAGGGACAGTCACACTCCTGTTCCTGTGGCAGCCATTACCCGCTCTTCTGGCTTTCTCTCCAGTGGAGCGTTGTCACCAACACGATGACTTTGCTCAACTTTGGTTAAGGAGAGTTGGAACATGGAGGAAAGGTAATTCCCATTCCTGGCCTCACATTTGGATGTAAATTTACACATGCTTCTTTTTGCTTTTGCAGCCTCTCCCTGGCTCCAGGACAGGAGCTGGTAGCTGCGTACACAGAGGAAGTAAACTCTCTGGGTGGCACTTTCTCCCGCTCCTCCTTCTATGGAAATTTCTTTGAGTCACATTGTGGTAGGAGCCTCTGTAGGGATTGCCTTGAATCTGTGATGGCCACTCTTCTTCCTGAGGCACCTATTGGGATAACCCAATCTGGCCTTCCTTTTAGGCTTCCTTTAAGGCTGCTATCAGCATCAGACATTTGGATTCGGATTAGGAAATTCTGTCTAAAGGCCACCACCCACCAGGAGGCTGCGGCTGAGAGGAGACAATAACCCCAAGATGCAACACTGGACGAGCATCAGAGGGATAATCAGCCTGTCTCTCTCTGGAGCCCTTCCCCATGTTCACACCTGGATGGAGATGATGGAAATCAGCAGTGCCAACTGGCCTGGGAAAGCAGAAACTCCTAACTCGGTCTAGGTGTGTGTGGGTTTGTCTCCCGAGGACAGGGGTCAGTGTGGGCCCTACAGCCCATCCAGGGTCCTGTAAGAGGAGTTCCAAGAGAAGCTGCCTGGGGCACAGGGAGGCCTTGGACAGCCCGCCACCTTAGTTCTGATGTTAAGCTCTCATTTCACTGTAGCCTAACATAGACAAGAAAAAAAGATCTTCTTCCTCCCAATCCAGAGTTGGGAAAATAAGAGTCACTTTTTGATTAAAAAAAAAAACTTAAGTTGGTGCCCCGTTCTGAAGGGGAACGTGGCTGGAATGTCTGAGGAGTTGCCAGCACCGGCCAGGGAGGGTCAAAGCACAAGTTGTCGGTTACCCTATTATTACAATTTCCTGCGAGTGTCTTTGAGTAAACAGTCACATTGGCTTCTCTGACCTACTGTGTGGTGCTCAAGAGGGGGCATCGTGCAGGCTTGAGATGAAGTAGGTGAGGAGAGGACAGTGCCATCCCCCAAGGCCAGGGTGGGGTCGCGTCAGCGGCCAGCGTGGTGGCCTGGAGCCTGAGCCTGGGGATGTAGCTGTTTCTCATGGGCCATCAGTGGCCACCAAAAGGCAAGATTAAGAGCTTTCTGCTCTTCCACACATACGAGGCAGCTTGGGAATTCTAGTTTCCGGCAATAAAGTGGTTAGGACTCTGTGCCACCATAATTTGAGTGATACTATTATGACTTCAATTTTTTGATTTAAACCACTGATTCTCAACTGGGGGTGATTTTGTCCTCAGGGGACATTTGGCCATGTCTGGAGACATTTTGAGGTGGGGGAGTGCTATGAGCCTCTAGCAAGTAGAGGCCAGAGATGCCGTGAAGTATTTGATGATGCACAGGGCGGCCCTCTCCGCGACGAAGAACGACCCAGTCCCAGTCAGCAGTGCTGACTTTAATAGTGCCTGACCTGAGAAGAAACGGAACAAAGAAAGCATTTGGGTCAAAGTTGTTTCATTATTTTATTTTAATTTTTAATTCTCTAAAAATTGGAATGTAGTTGATTTGCAATATTATATTAGTTTCAGTTGTACACCGTAAGGACTCAATATTTTTATAGATTATACTCTGTTTAAAGTTATTACAAAATGATGGCTGTGTTTCACTCTCTGCCCTTCCCTCTCCCCACTGGCCATGACGAGTTCATTCTCTGTGTCTGTGAGTCTGTTTCAGTTTTGTAATGTTCACTTGTTTGTTTTTATTTTTAGTTTGCATGTGTAAGTGATACTGCAGAGTGCTTGTCGTTCCCTGTTCACTCCTGTTGATCTGTTCTGCATCACGACCAGGTGAGCCCCCGCCCCCCGGAAGTGCCCCCCACGGCTGCGGGAGACTCAGCTTTCTCGGGGAACTGGGCTCCAGGATGGCAGAGCTGAATTTAGAACGTGCCAGGCGGAGATCCAACCTTGTTTACATTCTTGCTGGCAGCTCATGAAGAAGCGGCTGTGTACTCCAGCCATCATCTGAACCAAAAATAACACAAGAAAATGATTAATTTCATCTAAAAATAGGCGGGTGCTAGCGCCCTCAGCCACGATGATCAGGCTCTGAACTGACTGCTGCCGCAACCGAGTGGGACTGGGAGCCAAAGTGAGGAACTGACCTGAGCCGTAGCATCGTCTCCTCCTGCTTGTTCTGCCGTTTCTTTTCTTTTCCTCTCCTGTCTCTTCCTACCTTATTCCTATTTTTAACTCCTTCCCCCCCTCCCCATTTCATTCTTGTTCTCCGTGGTTCTCTCCCTGCCTTTCCTACCTTGTTCCTATTTTTTTAACACCTCCCCCTGCCAGCTTCACTGCCACAGGGTCACCACCTCCTCAGTCTACAGTGGATCCATCCAGTTGTTTGGAGCAGTTTCCGACAGGAGGATCTGTGTCCATTTGTGGCACGTGACATAATGTTATGTGGTATGTGGATGACTGTTAGCTATGAAGAATCAATTGCCTGAATGTTTTTTTGAAAGAAGAAAATTCAGTACCTCCAATTAGTGTTTAAGATGATGAGACCAAAGTTAGGTTTTTAAGCTACAAAAAGTATCTCAATTTAAAGATAAAGTTATATATACACACACACACACACACATACATACACACAACCAAATCACTTTGCTATCCACTTGAAACTAACACAATGTTGTCAATCAACTATATTTCAGTAAAAAAGGGGAAAAAAGAGAAAAGTAAGTAAATACTGCCTTATATTAGGATGAACCATGTGAAATTGCTGATAATTGGCCGCTTAAAAAAATATTTTACTATTGTATTATTTTAATTATTTTATTTTGGGAGGAGGAGGTAATTAGGTTTATTTATTTTTAGAGGTGGTACTGGGGATTGAACCCAGGATCTCGTGCATGCTAAGCATGCACTCTACGACTTGAGCTATACCCTCCTCTTTTAATTGGCCACTTTTTTTTTTTTTAACATTTTTTTCTGTTGAGTTATAGTCATTTTACAATGTTGCGTCAAATTGTGGTGTAGAGCACAATTTTTCAGTTATACATGAAGATACATATATTCATTGTAATTGGCCACTTTTGACTTACAAAAATGACAATTTCACATGATTTCACCTAATAGAAGAAAGCGCACGTTCCTCAGCATATGAAGAGTCCCTTACTGTCTGGCCCCAATTTATCTTTCAATTCTGAGTGTCCAGTTTTTCCCTCGATGAACCTTCTGCTTTAATTAGACCAGCAAATATTAACCAACAGGCAGCTGCAAACTAGGTGCTGGGCTAGGTCGTAGTGTTGCAGGGATGATGTGAGATCAGCAGCTCCTATTCCGAAGGAGCCTGCTGTTGACAGGAGGAGACAGATCCATGGTCTCAGGAAAAACAGAAGTATTAAGATGTGGGTTTCAACTGGGCGTGGTATTGCCCACTTAGAGATACCTGGAAAAACGCATGAAGATTTTTGGCTGTCATGATTGGGAAGTATGTTTAGGGAGTGGGACTCAGACATGCTCATTTTCCTGCTCAATGAAGAAGTGACCCACCCTTAAGTGCCAGTAGCAACCCCCGAAAGGCACTGATGGGAGCTACTGGGGACACAAAGGAACAAGGAGAAGCGGCATCTTGCCAAATCTGGGAGTTCAGAGCAGTCTTCCTGGAGGAGGTGGCGTTGTGCTGAGTCTGGAAGGAGGAAGGTCTGGTTTGTGAATCAAAGTGGGAAAGGCCTTCCAAGCAGAGGGAAAACACAAATTATTTTAGGAGATTTGAATCAGCTTAGCTCCTGTTTGTTCCTCATGTGGTTTCTACTGTGTCCTGTGTTTGGACATTTCCATTCTCTAGGAGATTTTATCTCAGTCTTCAGAAATTGTTCCCATCCTTCAGTAAGTGGCTCATATCCTATTTTCTTTAAAAAGTCCTCTTATTGATTCAATTAAGGGTGATTTCTTTCTGGGCCTTTTGACCCCAACAACACTCCTTGGCGTCCTCCTTTCTTCCCTCCCTTCCTTGGTTGTGATATTTGTGAAAGGAAGACATGTTTCATGCTTCTTGTTTTTGAACTTGGCAAGGAACAACCAATAAATAATATTAAATTTGTCTTGCAATAGCTTATGTTGGCAAGTGCATTCTGTTTCTTTTTAAAGACAAAAACGTATTTATCAAATTTGCTCCTCAGAATGGCTCAATGAAACCGTTTTGCAGATACTTCAATCTTATTGTGTAGGTCAGTAATTCTCAACTGGGGACAATTTTGCCTCCCAGGGAACATTTGATAATGTCTGGGGACATTCATGATTATCATGACTGGGGAAGGAGAGCTCCTGGCATCTGGTGTGTAGAATTCAGGAATGCTACTAACTACCTTACCATGTACAGGACAACCACCCATGTACAGAGTTACTTGGTCTGAAATATCAGTGGTGCTGAGGTGGAGGAACTCTGGTGTTAATTAAGAAATGCAACTAACTTCCTGAAGGCTGTGCAGCAGGCTGGAGACAGAATTTAGGACATCAGTACCATGAGGGAGTGAAGGAAGAACAGACTCTGGAGACTGGTGACCAAGTGCACAGTGTGACTGACTCCCTGGAAGGTCCCTGACTTACATCTTACACTCCTGCTTTGTCCTCCATTGTCTTCTTCTAGCCTCAGCTGAATCTCTAGTTGCCATGTGTCTTTATTTTGTCTATGGCATTGGGTATGTTCTTTAAATTTCAAGTCTCAAAATCTTTATTCATAAGCCTAACAAAACCTCCATCATGGAATAGTGAGATTAAATGTGATAGTATACATGGAAGTGTGCAGGTGATGTTCATTATGTACCTACTGTGTGCTAGGTACCACGCTAAGCTCTTTGTAAGTATTAAGTCACTTACTCCTCCCAATAATCCTGTGGGATAGGAACTGTTATTAGTTCCATTTTACGGATAAAGTAACCGAGGCTGAGAGAGGTTAAATAACTTATTGTAGTGAATGGATAAAGAAGATATGTGTGTAGTGAATGGATAAAGAAGATATGCGGAATACTACTTGGCCATAAAAAAAGAATGAAATAATGCCATTTGCAGCAACATGGATGGATCTAGAGATTTGCATACTAAGTGAAGTAAGTCAGACAGAGAAAGACAAACATCATATGATATCACTTATATGTGGAATCTAAAATATACTACAAATGAACTTATTTACAAAACAGAAACAGACTCACAGATGTAGAAAACAAACTTATGGTTACTAAAGGGGGAAGAAGGGGAAGGGATAAATGAAGTTTGGGATTAGCAGGTACAAACTACTATATGTGTATAAAATAGAGAAACAACAAAGCCCTACTGTATAGCACAGGGAACTGTATTTAATATCTTGTAATAAACCATAATGGAAAAGACTATGAAAAAGAATATATATGTATAACTGAATCACTATGCTGTACACCAGAAACTAACACAACATTGTACATAAATGATTTGTCAATTAAAAAAAATAACTTATCATAGTATCACAGCTAGGCCAGTGGTGTAGCTGAGATTAGAACCCCAGATCCACATGCTGCGCCACCGTACACACCACACAGTGTGCACAACACACTTCTGATTTGTGCCCGGGCACCCTCGTCTTCTGCTTCTTCCCACCAGCCACTTCATTCCTCTGCCCTCTGCTGTTAAATGCTTGCAGGATGCTGTGGGGAGAAGGTCCCTGGCTCAGAGCCCACATTTCTACTCCATCCAACCCACTTTAAGCCTACACTGGGTCTCCAATAGCCAGGTCATTTCTCCTTGTTCTCTGTATCAGTAAGACCCAAGCTGTGACCTGTTCTAGCAATCCAAAGGATAATCAAGGAAAAGCAGCTGGCTCAGATCCACTCAGCTAGCCACAGGGGTTTTTAGGGTCTAATAGACTTCTAGCCAGGGCCGCCATAACGAAGTTCCCCAAGCTGGGTGGCTTACAACAAGAGGAATTTTGTTTCCCAGTTCTGGAGGCTGGAAGTCTAAAATCAAGGTGTGAGCAGGGCCATGCTCCCTCTGAAACCTTAGGGGCCCCTTCCTTAGCTCTTCCTAGCTCCTGGTGACACTGGCCAGCTTTGGCATCCCTTGGCTTGTGGCTCTATTCCTCCAACTCTGCCTCTGTCGTCACATGGCCCTCCCTCTGTGTGCCTCCGTGTGGGCTCTCCTCGTTTTGTACAGGCACCATCCATCCTGGATTAGGGCCCAGCCTATTCTGGTATGACCTCATCTCGTTCTAACAAATTGCATTTGCAGTGATCCCATTTCCAAAGAAGGTCACCTTCTGAAGTACTAGGGCTTACGACTTCAACATATCTTTTTCTTTTAGTGGGGGATGCAAGTTCAACCCGTAACATAGGACACACTTCTGTCTTTGTCATCCCATGGAAGTTGGGCTCTGCTCATGGCTTGGCCACCTCTGAGCCTCCCTCTGCCTTCCTCAGTCTCTCTCTGGAGGACAGAGAGTATGTCTGCAGCTTCTTCATCTTCAAGGAAATGAGGTACCGCGTGTCCTTGTCAGAATCCCTGCTATTTCATATGTTAGGTGATCCAAATAAATGAGCTCTTGAATAAATACCATCTGGCCCCGCTGAGTCACTTTCTCAAGTGGTCCCTGTCACTGCCTCCCATCAGGGGCATCCGTCTCTGCTGATGCCATGACTACCAGAGCGCGTGGGTAGAGCCTAGCCTGCCTCCCACCCGGATCCCATTCTGAGCATCGCAGGCTTGAGAGGTACCCCCAGGAGGTTATGATCCAGTCTTCCTCAAATAGAACCATGTTGCTCAGAGTCTCTAAAAGAATGTTACAAAGGTCAGTCCTCACTATTCTTTTTCCTTGTCTTCCTTTATAAAAATGTTAAAAGTGAAACAAAGAGTTTATTACAAAGGCTTTTGTGAAAATTAAAACAGGAAAAGATTCACTCATATTCTCCCCATGCCTAACAGAGAAGAACTGTTAGAAACCTCATTTTCCAGTTTTAGTTAAAGGCATGCATAGTTTTACATTAACTGCAGCATATATAAAATGTTCTATTTTCCCTATTTTCATATTATTTTTAAAGGAAAATTTGACATTGCAACATGGTCATTCTAAATATGGCAAGATATTTCCATTGGATTTTTTTACCATAATTTAATTAAACGAAACATTTTATCAGGCATATAAAGTTTGGGGATTTTTTTTTGATTAAATAGCAAACTGCAAATATGCTGCAATAAATTTCTTTGGCCAGATTTTTTCTTTTTCTTTTTCTTTTCTTTTTCCTTTTCTTTTTTAATATGTGCCTTGGCATGATTTGCCAGGAGAACTCCTTGGTCAAAAGGCACAACTAAATGATTTTTCCAATATATTTGTGTTCCTTTTCCCCTCTAGTCATACAAGCACTGGGCTTTGTGATGTTAAATTTTCTCTAAAATGATTTCAGTGGGTGTAAAATTGATGTCTTAATACATCATAACATAGTCTTAATTTGCATACCTTTGGTTAGCAGTGAGAGCAGACTCCTTTAAAATGCATCTGATTGTCTCTTACTCCTGATGCATAAAAGAGCTGTTGGCTGATGCTTGGGCTCAGGTGACCTCTAGCCTTGAATCCCTTCTAGCGATCCACACCTGCAACAGAGAGGACAAAACTTCTCCTGCTCCACCTCCTCCTGTCTCTGCCCTTCTAGCCAGCTGCCCAGGGCCTCGGGTAGCTGTGGGGCTGTGGAGTGGTCTGTGCACTTCAGCTCTGCTTTTTCTGTGGCCCAGACTTTCATGGCCCAAATGGACAGGAAAATAGTGAGTCTTCACTTATCAGATGCTTGTATTAAGAGCGGTGGGGGCATTCACTCAAGTTCCTCCAGCTACGCTGACTATAGGTTGCTATTAAAAAAGCAGATAAGAGTTTAGGTGGTTTGAATTGGGAAGCTGACACTATAGTACCGTGTCCTCAAGTCAAAAATCAAAATACACTAGCATCGAAAAGTAGACCTGTGGGTCCCAGTTAACTGGATTCTAAATACAAACCTATAATAAAGTTTTGCTGGGAAGGAGAAAGGGCCAGAGAGACAAGGAAGACATGAAGGAAGGATGAAGGTGTGTATCAGGCACTTGGATGTGCAAGGCTGGGCAGACATTCCCGCAAAGGGCCAGATTCTAAGTATTTTAGGCTTGTGACCAAACGGTCCATCACAGCTACTCAGCTCTGCCATTGTCACACAAGAGCGGCTGTAGACAAGTCTTAAATGAAGGCGTGGCTTGTTCTAACTTTACCTATGGACACCGAGATTTGAATTTCATCTGATTTTCTTGTGTAACAAAATATTATTTTTCTTTCGATTTTTTTTTTTTTTTTTTACTTTTAGCAAATGCAAATGCAAAAACCATTCTTGGCTCACACATCATACAAAAACAAGTGGTGGTCTGGGTTTGGCTCATGGGATGGAGTTGGCTGATGGGCTGTAGTATCAGAGAAGGGACGATGTTGTTGGGAAGTGGCTTTCAAACTGCTTTTGGCAGGAGACTTGTTTTAAAATCCTACAGTATATGGTAAATGAAAGCATCCCTGCTCTGGTTAAAAAGAGGAGAGCCTTCCTCTTTCTCTGCTCCCTCCCACACCTAAGGCAACTTCTGGATCACCGCTGGTTGTGGAAATTAGGCTGACCTAGAAACCCTGAGACCAGATGTTAGTCATTCTGCTGCTCTGAGCACCTTGCATGTGATGGGTATTCATTAAGTTCATTAATCCCCGAGGAAGGGGCCCTACAAACAGTACGGAAAGATGATTTAATCCTAAGCCCCCGAGATGAGTGCAATAGTAATCAAATCACAGAAGTAAAAAAGAGTAGAGAATGTTTTTTTATAGACAATTTTAAAAAAGTGACTCTGTTCCTTACAATGGTGGGAAGTCTTCCTTGCAGAGCCGACAACCGTGTAGGAGTCTTCCGAGAGAAGGAAGTGAAGGGAGAAGCCCGGGCAGAGGGAACTACGTGGGAGAAGGCCCAGAGGTAAAAAGTCATTAGCTGCAGGTCGTGGCAAGTGATGAAGCTGAAAATGTAGGTTGGAACCAAATTGCTCCAAGCTGGGCAAAGGATCCGGCATGTGGACAAAGCAAGATGAATGTAGAATTTCCCGGATTTTAACATTCTGAGGGCAGATGGTGGGATGGCATGCCTCTCTGAAGTGGCGGAGAGGCACCTGCAACAGGAGGTTGTCGAGGTGAAGGGCAGGCGAGGTGGCTGTTCTCTTCCCCTTCACTGACTGCACTGCCTCGGGCTCTGGATGCCTCCCTTGGTCTGCTGAGATGACAGGCTCCTCCAGTCCTTCAGGCAGGAACTGCTGGCAGATTTGATCCCAAAGGGTGAGTTGTTCTTGGGACTAGGGATGACAAAGACACTCCTGTCACTGTGCCCAGGAGGGAAGTCTCGCTTCTCACACCAAGATTGCATCTGCCCTGCTGTCTCTCCCAGACACTCCCTCCCCAGTAGGAAACCCTACCCGCCCCTGCCCCCTAGTCATTTGACTAGAATGGGAGCCTGTCATTTGCATGTAGCTTGCCTTGTAGGTTACAGGGCCAGAGTTGACTTCTCACAGCATGATTTACATGGCAGGCCCTTCTGTGAAGTCTCAGGGACTGTGCTGTGCCCAGAACAAAGATTTGCAGCCTGAGGTACTGGGATGGCTTAAAGCTGGCTTATTCTAGAGAGATCTTTGTTCTCTACACACAGGTCCACATGGTTGTGATCCTAGGGAGGTCCGCTGACCTCTCATGGTCACTATTCATTTCTGGAGACACTTCGTGTTCCAGGAGCTAAGCCACACACATTCTCTAAACATTTACTGGAAGAATAACAGACCAAGTGACAATGAATGAATGAGTGAATGAATGAATGTTGTCATAAAAAAGAATATGGACTTTGGAGTCAAAACTAGGTTCAAATTCCAGCTCTGTCACTTATATGGGTCACCTGTAAGGTCACAAGACTTTCTGCCTTTCAGAAGGGCCTTATCTGTAAAATGAGGCTCTTACTTTTCCGAAGAGCAGAGGAAACCGGGCACAGACGTGCCCTTTGCATGATGCTCAGTGCTTGCCGGCCTCTCCAAAACAGCAGGTTTCCTGCAGACCAGTGGTTTTCAACCTTGGCTTCACAGTAGTGTCATCTCGAAAGCTTTTAAACTTGCTGACACCCGGACCCCACCCTAGACCAAGTGATTCAGAATAGCTGAGGACAGAGCTGTGGCATTTGTGCTCTTTATCAGCGCCCCCATGGAGATTTGGCTGCGTAAGATGGCTGAGCATTATTCTTATGGAAAAGTGAATGGCAAACGTGTCTGCACATTAGACTCACCTCTGAAGCTTTTAGAAAATACTAATGCCTGGGACCTGCCTCCCAGAAAGTCTATTGTAATTGCTTTGGAGCTGGGGTGTGGGGGAGGGTGGGTCTCAGTATCAGGTTTATGTAATAGCTCCCTGATGAATCTAATATACAGCCAGGATGGGAAAAAATATAACATACAACCTTCCTACCCATCTATCCACTTACTCCACTAACTCATTTTTGTGACGATAAATTAGGAAGACTATTTGCAAATCAGAAGTGATCGCTTTTTCTTTTAAGCTCTCACCACACTATCCTCCCATTGAGTTCATTCATATATTTTACAGTTGGTTGTTTAGAAATCTAACCCCTATTAAAAGTGTGAGCACCTTGCGGAGAGGGTATGAGCTGTGTCCTTCAAGGGTCTGGCGCGGTACCTGGATGAGTAGATGTGTGCGCTTATCTGTGGGAGAGCTGAGCTATGAACAGGCTTGTCAAAATGCTCCTGTCCGTCTTGTCCATCTGTGCAAATGGAGCTGCGAAAATCAGCCTCTGCTAGGATCTATCTTCTAATAAGATCGATGCATCGGTTAGAACCACCCAATTATTTACATATGGGCACATGACAAATTTTTATTTTTCCTTAAGCTAAATGGGTCAGATGATATTTTTACACTGTGCGTGTGTAAATACATATATTTTAATCTATATATAATATAGATAAAAATATATAATCACATCTGGGAGTAGAGTTGACTTAACATACACCTTTATTCAGAGACTCAAATGATGTCTCCCATGACCCACTTCCTCTTTCTTCCATTGTCAGAATTATTATCAGACAAGTACTCCTTCCTCATTGTAGCAAGGTGGTTGCTCAGGAACCAGATTTTAGGTTCTCTCAGGTTCAAGTTCAGCAGAATGAGCTAGACTCTGAGAAGTCTAAGCAAAAGTCTGATGGTAACACTTTGGCTCTGATTGGATCAGGTCGCCATCCTTGAATCTATCTTTAGGGCCAGGGAAAATAAACGTTGTGATTGGCATGGCTGATGGGGTTCCTCGCCTAAGACACATGGCCTGAGACTGATGGTGCGTGGCTTCCCAGAGAACAACCAGAAGATGGTCATCTAAAGACACAATTGGATGCTTGGCCACAAAATAACAGATACTCACAGATACTCAGAATCTGTTTAGTCAATTTATCTAAATACAAGTTTTAAGTAGGAAATTTAATAATTTTTTTATCAGAAAGTAAAAGATGCTTTATCATGTGCATAAGTATTCTCATTCATATTTTACATCCTAATCATAAAGAAAATTCATTATAAAAATTACTCACCTGTACACATGGTACATTTCAAAACATTGTGCCAGTGTGAGATATTGCTGTTGCTGTTGACGGAGAACGATATTATTTCCAGATCCTTCCTGATCACTGCCTGGCTTTGAGGGAAGCCAGAGACGCCATGTGGTTCTAATTTCCACACAGCAAATATGCAAGAGAGAAATCCATCCACCCATCCAACAAACATTAACGACTACCCTTTTAACAAAAATTACGTGTTTTAAGTACTCAGCTTCCTGAGACAAATAAGATAAAGCTCCTTCCTCCCGAAAGCTCCGAGTCTCAAAGGGACAGACATTCGTGAACTACCTATCACAGAGCAAGACAAATGCTTTGCTCGAGGGATGAACAAAACGCTGTGAGAGCAGAGAGCAAGCGGAGGACTCAGCGAAGAGAGCAGTGAAGCAATCTGATTCTCAGGAGAAAACCTGCACTTAACAGGTGTAGATGTCACTTTCTGGAGTTTCTTAAAACCTCCCGTCTGTGGCTTCCTCTCATAGGAGGAGAGCTATAGCCCTCTCTTACTCTACTTGTTTTGTCTTGTCTTTGCAAAGCCTAACAACCTACGTGGACCTACGTGGAGTAGCACGAAGGAAGCACTCTTAAAAAAAAAAAAAGAAAAGAAAAGAATAGACAGTCAGCAAACAAGAAATCTATGCCTCTGACAGATCTCTGGCCAACTCATGTAACAAATGTCTTCCAGGGGTGCAACTGGGTATGTGCAATAAAATGTAAGAGGGGTGGGGCATCCTTCTTTGTTGGTACCGTGCCTCACTGGATGATTTTGGAGGACAGGAAAGACGGATTCCTCCGATTCCAACAACTCTCTACCTTTTCCTTAATGCTTTGACATTCACAGATAGGCCTTTAAGCTGCTCTGTCGGTCATTTCCCCCTCACTGTGGCCTCACAAGGGGACTGCTCAGAGGTGAGTTTGGAAAGAAAAAAAGTATTTTTATTCTACTCACTTAGCATTTATTGAGTGCCTTCTGTGTGATGAATCTTTGCTAGTATTTGGAGATGTCGAGATGAACAGGATACAGGCGCATTCTCTGGACTTCTCGGTCTAATGGGAAAATGGCAGTAACCAGTCACACTGCAGGATGTAACGGGCAAGAGGTGACGTAGCAGCGTTTCATCCACGGTGGGGCTAGCCTACTGGAAGCCGTGGAGTGACCCACGTGTCTGCCAGTGCTGGCATCTCTCTAGAATTTTGCTGCAGTTGAGCTTAAACTGGGAACCCAGGCCAGTTGCAGTGTTTTATATGGTCCTGGCATTTTTTTCTAGAGAAGTGATCTTGGGATTTTTACATGCTTTATTCAGGGAAATGCATCTCTCAGAAATAATCCTGAAAATGACACCCTGGTGGAGTTAGGTAAAATTGAAGATTAGTATATTGGAAGTTTCGACTAATGAGGATAAGATTCAGAAGATATCAGAAATCAACACTGAAGAACTTCAAAATAAATATCTGAGAACCAGTCTTATTAATTTTAAAAGTCTTCCCTTCCAAGTGGAATTTAAAATGGCCAGGAGCAAACAGGAGAGAGAATTATGTGAGGCAGATTTTTCTTTTTATTGAAGTATAGTCAGTTTACAATGTTGTGTTAATTTCTGGTGTATAGCATAGTGATATATATATATATATATATATATATATATAAAATCTTTTCATTTCCCATTATAGACCATTACAAGGTATTTAATATCATCCCCTGTGCTATGTAGTAGGACTTGTTATTCATCTATTTTATATATAGTTGTATATGTAGTAAGTTAGTATCTACAAATCCTGAACTCCCAATTTATCCCTCCCCATCTGCTTTCCCCTCTGGTAACCATAAAATTGTTTTCTATATCTGTGAGTCTGTCTCTGTTTTGTAAATAAGTTCATTTGAATCCTTTTTTAAGATACCACATGTAAGTGATATTATATAGCATTTTTCTTTCTTTCTGGCTTACTTCACTTAGTATGATGATCTCCACGTCCATCCATGTTAATGCATTGGGCATTATTTTATTTTTTATGGCTGAGTAGTATTCCATTGTATAAATACACCACAACTTCTTTATATAGTCATCTGTCCATGGGCATTTAGGGGGTTTCCATGTCTTGGCTATTGTACATAGTGCTGCTAGGAACACTGGGGTGCATGTATTTTTTGGAATTAGAGTTTCCTCCACATATATGCCCAGGAGTGGGATTGCTGGATCATAGGTAAGTCTATTTTCAGTGAGGGAGATTGTTTTTGAAGAGCTGTTGAAGGCCTGTGAGTCCCTCGCTAAGGAGGTGGGTTGGGGGTACCTGTCCCTCACTTCAAGCCAAGTGAAGGGGGCTTCCACTAGACCACTCAGAAAGCTTGATGCATGCACCTAAGAGTTGTGGATGAGTTGTGAATTGATGAGTCACTCCACCTAGGGGACTCCAGCATGAAAGAGAAATGACTCCACCTTCCTGAACACAGCCAATGGGTCAGGGGCAAAAGATGCATGAGTGTCCTCCAGTCAGATGTGGACACACAGGAGAGAGAGCTGGCCTCAAGCTCTTTTGCTACCTACCATGGGGACAAGCTGGTGTGTGTGTGTGTGTGTGTGTGTGTGTGTGCTTGTGTGGAGTGGGAGCAGATGCAGAACTCAATCCGTGGGCTTGGATGAGTCTACGTTCCATATAACTGAGGCCGCAGTAGGCAGGTTTAGTTAGTGCATAGGCTCATTTTGGTGCTGAGCTTCCAAAAAGTATAGAGTTTCAGAGGGTTTATCTGTTGGGCCCAGAGAGAACAAAGCTATTTGGCAACAGTATCAGCTAAGTAAGACTTTCTTATTCCCCTTACATCTTTCTTCCCTCCTCCACCCTCATCTGAGAGGGTAAGAAGATCAAAAATACCAACTGGCTGCAAAGAAGGTGGCCAGTGAGAAAGTGAGAAGTGATACTTTCCAAGACAGGGCACCTGCCAACCACAGGCTCCAGTTTTTAGGGTGAACCAGGTGGAAGGGGGGTCTTACTCATCCTTGAATAGAGACAAGGATTTTGATGACTGTTTCAGACTGGATGCTTTAATTTCTGAATGGAGATCATGCATTCGAGACTTACGATAATAATCTTAGTATGGGATGACCTGAAACTTCACCCAGTGGCAGGGGAAGGCTTATCATTCCCACTGAGTAGGTTTAAGAGGGCAGTTGGGGATAAAAGAGAGAGAACTAATTATATGACTAACCCCTAAGAATTCTGCGTGTTAAGTGTTCTCATTACACGTGTCGTCATCCATTAAAAGAGGGCCCATAAGAGAGGAACTAAAGCCGGCCTGGGAACACCCACCAGGACTCCCATGTGTAATGAGCAGTGGTGGGATTCCGTCTGGACTAAATTTGCTGCTGTGGGGGTTCGGGCACTGGAGCAGGACGTGACTTGAGAGCTGTCTCATGAGGATGTCCAGACGAGGAACTCTTCCAGTTTCTCAGTTTATCTCGACTCCATTAAAAGCCAGAGCAGGTCTTTCTTGCCTGGAGGGTTTTCTCTGACAAGAGGAGATTCATAATTCATGCCACCGGCTCTCACCAGGCCTGTCACGCATGGTGCTGGACACAAATCCCCGTCTCTTTCAGAGTTTGCGGGTGGCATAATGGGCAGAAAGGGGGGCTGCTCTCCCGACAGCAGCAATTCTCCAATTTTGGGGGTCATCAGAATCATCTGGGGATCCTGTTAAAGTTAAGAGCTCACCTGGGGAAATCTGATGTTCCCCCGACATCAGCTTCTATTTTAGGAAGTCTGGGGGGGAGGACTGGGAATCTGTACTGATAGCAAAGCCCAGCGTTTTCCCAGCCAGGCGTCCTGGGGACCATACTGTGAAAAGCACTGCTCTGGAGTTTACATTCTGAGCTAATGACATGGACCACATCACACCGGAGCGGACAGAACTCACGTGTCCATAAGGCGTTTGTACCATGCACTCCGCTTGCTCCCTGTCTTGTTGAGCACGGCCTCACTGAATCCTCATAAAACTGTGAGATGGGTCTTACCTTTCTTCCCATCGTGCAGAGGAGGAAAATGAGGCACCATAAGGTTAAGCACTTTGTAATTCTTTTTCAAAAGGACTCCTTTGACTCCAACTCCCTGGTGTCTTAGAGGACGGAGGAAGGCTCCAACTCCCTGAGAGTCACGCCAGGAAGAGAAGTGGGGCTGGGGACAAGCTGCGTTCAAGGCCTCGCACACTCCACAGTTGAACTGTTGGAAGACTAGGGAAGTTTACTCCCTCAATGCAGAAAAAAGTGACCCTCTCAAGCAGAAAGCTTAGCCACACATCTTGGCACATCCGGAATCTGACGAATCTGGGTCATAGTATTGATTCATGGGTTCTGCAAATACTGAAACGCCTTCTCAAGGGCGAGGAAACCAGGTTCAATAAGTGTGCAGTATTATTACTATTACAGGTGACTTGTGGAGAAAGCAGAGGTCTGCAAAGATTTTCTTAAAGGGCCAGATCATACATATTTTAGACTTGGAGACTTTCTGGTCTCTCTCTGTTCCAGCCACTCAGCTCTGCCATCATTATGTGAAAGCAGCCATAGACGATACATTAAAAAAAAAAAAAAAAAGGATGCAGCTGTGTTCCAATAAAACTTTATTTACAAAAAAAAAGGGGTTGTCATAGTTTACTACCCAGGTTATAGCACACCACAGTGTGTAGCACACTATCCAATTTCTTACCCTGCTGGATCTAGAGGAATAGGATTCCTGGGGAAGTAAATGACTCACTTGAGGTCACCAGAAGCCTGATGACACACTTGCAAATCACGCCCAAGTGTGCTGCTCCCAGGGCCAGTCCTCCTGCCACCATGATCCCAGCTACCACGGGAGACAGGGTATTGCAAAGAATTTGAACATGGTTTCTTGCATATGTGACAGATACGGGATGGCTTTACTATCCAGAGTCTTTAATAACTCAGCCTAACCCTTCTTTGCTAGAAATTCAGTATTTGCTGTACATGACTATGAGTACCGTAAGCGAAGGTTTGGAATAATATTTTCTTATGTGTGTGTCTTCAGATCCTGAAACAGGGATCTCAAACTGGAAATCCTAAATGTTAACACTAATGAATGATATAAACTTGAGATCTCAAGACCCATTTCCAAGAGGCAGGAGCTACCCAAGCTGAGACAAATGCTGACCTGCAGAAATTCTGGCCCAGTGCTACCAAATACTGATGTTTCCAAGAGATGACAGAAATCTGGATTTTAATGTGAAATATCCTGATTTTAAATATTGGCAATTTGCTTCCAATTGTAATGAAAGGACACTGTAGGTTAACCAAGCAGGACACCCAGAACAAGGCTGGAGGGTCATACCCTACTTGAAAATCACCAGTTTCTGATCTCTGATCTTGCACACAGTAGGTGCTCCACACATGTTGATGCGATGAATTGCATTTCCATTTTCTACATGGGCAGATGGAGTTCAGTGATCATCTATAACATGGTTCAGTGCTCTTCCTGTTAAGCGAAATCTAGCCCTGTCTCCTCCTCACCTCTCTCTTTCATTAGAAACCTATTGACAAATGTGTTCTCAATCAATTACCGTAGTCAGTCAGCTGCAACATTTACAGGTCAGGAGAACACATCAACAACTGTGAGGAGGCCAGACAATCACGATTCCCATTTGTCAAACGCGCCGTCTCTCCCATTACTATGCAACTTCGTCCACGAGGGCAGAACCTCACACAAACGTGACCCCGCGAGGCCCGCTAAGGAAACAGCCGTGAGAAACGAGATCGTGATGGAAGCGGACCCAACTGCACATCCCACGCTTTCTCAGCCACTTAAAACAATGCCCTGTAATAGAATAATTAAAGCCGGCATTGGGGTGTTACAGGAGCTACCAAGCCGTCATTGACACAGAAGCGTAATATCCAGTATAGGAGGCTTTTTTTTTTATAACCCTCCTAAATTTGGTGGTCTCTAAACACCGACCAGGCTGGTGTGCACCGATCTGCTCAGTTTTATGGCACACCGACAGGGAAGGAAGGAACGGGAGAGTAGAGGTCTGTTTTTTTAAAAAATCTATTTCAGTCTGTCTTCCTTGTTGAGTGACAGAATTTCCAGGGAAACCATATGGTGATTATTAAACATTTATATAATGCCATCTGTATACTCAGCGCCCCATGAATCATAGATGCGACAAGAGCCCTTCTCAGCAAGCTAAGGATTTCTGTAAAAACTGAGCAGAGAAAATAGAAGGAGGGCAACCGTGCCGGGTGCGTAAAAGCCAGAAGTGATGGGACTCCAGAGGAAATCCGAGAACCCTGGGAGTGCAGTGGCCACGGTGTAGCGGGGCAGGGGGGCGGTGCTGGAAAATTGATAATGACAATGATGGTAATGCTAGCAACTTTTGTTTTTTGAGCACTTATTACAGGATGGGTAAGAAGTTAAGTGCTTTATAGCCACGGTTTTACTGAATGATCGCGGCCACCGTAGAAAGTAGGGGTGGCCCCTTCATTCTGTAGATGTAAAAACTGAGCTCAGACAGCGTATATGACAAGAACTGGTACGCGGCGGAGATGGAAGTTGAGTCCGGATCTGTGAGGTCACAGGTAGTCTGCAGTGAGTCCTGAGGGTTGTGAAGACTCCGAGTACTTCCTAATTCCTTTCAGCCCTCGCTGGCGGGGTGCTGTACGTATGGAACAGACGTGAGGGCAGGCTCTTGCTTTGATGTCCCTCCTCCCTGAAGCTTGTGATATTCAGTTTTTCTTTTAATGGCAGGTTATTGTCTAGCAGAACAATGAAAACATTAGTAATAATAATTATAAAAATAATAATGACAACTACTTTTTACTGAATGCTTACTATGTGCCAGGAGTTGTAGCTGGCGCTCTGCATACGTGACCTTGTCTGATCTTCCTGACAATACTGTCTAGTAGGGATAATTACCTCCAACTTACACCTGAGAAAATTAGGACTCAGAGAGAATAAATAATTTGCCAGAGGGTTTGAATTTAGGTTTGCTCCACTCTAAACATTGGGCTAAAATTGGCAGTTGAAAGAAGGGCATTTAGGAGTCAAATAGACCAACCCCTTCAATACAAAGATCCCAGAGAGGTCAAGGACTTAGCTCAAGGTCACAAGGCAGGAAGAGGCAGAAGTCAAACTGACCCTGAGTCAGCTGATTCTTCTCCAAGTGCCTTTCCCACCAAGGTGCATCATTTTTCTTACCTGCTTCTCTTCTGTTCTTTTTTTTTTTTTGGAAAACAAAGCAAAGGCCAAGAGCAATCATGTCATTTACACATATAAACAAAAAGCACAAGGAACCCAGTATGATACTTATATCAAGACTTTGGGAGCCACCCGACTGAAAATAGTTGCTCTAGGCTTAAAGAGAACACATCAGGTTACCTTTACAACTGAGCTGATGCAGGTGGTTCTGACAGAGGTCACTGAGGTGGGGAAATTAAAGACTGAACAGAAAGGGACAATAACTGCTGAAAAAGTGGCAGCAGATAGAGACACAGACCTAGCTCTGGTTCACTCGGTGCATTTCTGCAAGGAAGAATGCCATCAGCCCTGGAGATTTCCCCACCCTAATATGAGGATCTCTAATTTATTACGTACATATATTAGGCTGGATTTTTCGAGCAATATGATTTTTTATTTATAGGGGAATTTAAATACGGCATTTTTCAAAGTGTAAACTTCAGATCCAGCCTATCAGTGAGAGCCATAAATCACAGCTGTTTCATTTCCAAATCATTAGGGAGACTGAAAGCTTAAAGTATTTAATTTATCCAAACCACATGGGGTAGTTTATCATCGTGCATGATGTACCATTTTTTTTATTTCAATGCTGACAAGTAAAATTTTGAACAAATCACGCTGAGTTTTGGGGGTGTATGAAGGCAATGCAAATCTTGGTCTCCAAGGCACAGGTAACGCGAGAATCCCAATGAAACATTGCAGAAATGGAAGTTTATATAATACTTATGCTATCTCCCTGATGTGACAGGCTGGCTCATATCAGAACCAGTTCTGCACGGAATAAGCTGAATGTTTTAGTAAGAGAGTAGCATGTGCTGGTTTGATCGAAATGGATGACACGATTGAATAAAACAGATGCAAAACGGGCTAGTCCCTTCTTGGTCAGAAAAGACGTATTTTTCCCCCTACTTACCAGTCTCTCCTGGAAATAAAGTGAATCCTACAGCACCTGCCTTGAAAATTATCTTGCATTCATAAGGGAATGTCTCGGATTCCCTGAAGAGGAAGTCATCCAGCCTCAAGCCCAAGACTGGAGTACCTGGGTTATTTACCTCTTTTTAAGCTTAGGGGATGAATATTTACGAGGACAGGAAAGATTTAATATATGTTAACAATGCCAAAACCTGGGATTTGAGCCCAGGTCTGTTTTGGCTGTAAGCCCCCAACGTGAAACAGTCCCAGTGGCACCCAGTACTTTAGGTCAGAGAGCAGCAGACAGCTTTACGGGAGAGCCAGCCAATGTGAATGCAATTTTCTCCTTAGCTTAAAACAGGTTAGTTTGTCTCCCAAGTGTGATTATTTACCTATTGTTTTCATTCGTGCATCGCAGCCTCCATGTGTATCTGCACTCCCACATTCAGTGCAGCATTATTCATAATAACCGAGATATGAGAGCAACCCGAATATTCCCGACAGATGGGTAGATAAAGAAAATGTAGTCTATACTTCATACAGTGACTATTATCCAGCTTTAAAACAGAAGGAAATTCTGCCATTTGCAACAACATGGATGAAACGGGAGGACATTATGCTAGAGAAATAAGCCAGTCACAGAGGGACAATTACCTTATGATCCCACTTCTCCAAGATAGCTACATGGTCAAACTCACAGAAGCAAAGAATGCAGCAGTGGATACCAGCGACTGGGGGACGGTGGAGATGGAAAGTTGTTTCACGAGTATAAAGCTTAAGTTACGCTGTGAACAAGGTTGTACAACGCAGGGCCTATAGTGAACAATACGGTACTGTGTGCTTTAAAATTTGTTGAGAGTAGATCTGAAATTAAACATTCTCACCACAAAACAAGAACAAGAACAGCAACAACAACAAAGGGACATAAGGAAACTGGCAGGGGTTGGATATGCCGGTTGCCTTATTGTGGTGATGACGTCATGAGAGTTCGCATATATCCAGACTCAGCAAATTGTACACAATAAATATGTGCAGGTTTTACACCAATTGTTCCTCAATAAAGCTGTTATAAAAAGAAGCAGTTCTGGAATTCCTGCGATGAGCTTGGTGTTGTGTGAGGTGATGAACATTCCATCTAGACCTGTATGTGTTAAAATCCAAATTCGGTGTGGACTGCACCTGAACTTATTTCTCAAGCTCATCCTGTAACTTTAGGCAACTCTAAAAAACTTTTACATGCAAAAACCTCCTATCTCCAACACTTTTTAAATGGTGGAAGTCATGAAACATTTCTGAGCCTCAATTTCCTTATCTGCAAAATGGAGACAATAATGACTCCTTTCTAATTTGGGAAGATTAGAGGAGACAGGGTAATGTAAAATCCAAATAGTAACAATAATTTACAATAGCCAAGATATGGAAACAGCCTAAATGTCCATCAACAGATGACTGGATAAAGAAGAGGTGGTATATTTATACAATGGAATACTACTCAGCCATAAAAACCGACAACATAATGCCATTTGCAGCAACATGGATGCTCCTGGAGAATGTCATTCTAAGTGAAGTAAGCCAGAAAGAGAAAGAAAAATACCATATGAGATCGCTCATATGTGGAATCTAAAAACAAACAAACAAACAAAGCATAAATACAAAACAGAAATAGACTCACAGACATAGAATACAAACTTGTGGTTGCCAAGGGGACAGGGGGTGGGAAGAGATACACTGGGATTTCAAAATTGTAGAATAAACAAGATTATACTATATAGCACAGGGAAATATATACAAGATCTTATGGTAGCTCACAGAGAAAAAAATGTGACAATGAATATATATATGTTCATGTATAACTGAAAAATTGTGCTCTACACTGGAATTTGACACAACATTGTAAAATGATTATAAATCAATAAAAAATGTTAAAAAAAAAAACACAGAGTAACAATAGTACCAATTATTGGGCTTAAAGTTAATAGCTAACCTTGAGCACTTAGCATGATCTAAACAATCCATGTTTTCTCATTTCATCTTCACTGCCACCTAAAGCTAGGGGTAAGGTTATCATTCTCATTTTCTAGTTGAGCAAACTGAGGCTTAAGAGACATTAAGAACTTGCCCAAGGTCATGGCCTATTGGACACCAACACTGCATGATTCTCCATGACTTTGTAGTACAGCTTGAGAGAATCTTGAAGAGTGTAAGAAGGCAGGACTCTTCACCCTCAGCTTTGAGACACGTTGGGGGATGCTCATGGGTCTGCAGGATACTTTAAGTTTGGCCACATGTTCCCATGCCTCAGACCAGACACATTTGATTGAAAATGTTTCAGTGGACCACACATGGCTGCCAGTGCTTTTCCATCTCAGCAAGGGAAGAGAACCCTCATATTTAACTAGGCATCTCCAATAGTCAAGGCTATGCTAAAAACTATATCTTATCTCATTTTGTCCTCATAACAATGCTATGTGGTAGGTACTTATATTCATATTTATAGGTATGAAAATGGAAGCACAGAGAGATTATTTATACTCTGCTTTGATTTATAAAGATTCAAAAAACCCACTTTTCCATGCTCATTTAATAAAAGAGGAAACTATAAATATAAACATAAAAAGTCAGAACCCTGGAAAATATGGGTAGGGGAAAAGATGAAAACAAGACAGTAGTTTAAGACTGATGTGGATATCATTGGGTCCTATAATGTTATTTCAATTGAATTAAACTGTGAGCTTCCTGGTGGCCAGGGCAAAAGGAAAATATAATTTGTCACATCAGTTGCCTTGTCCTATTGAGGGGAGGAGATTACATTTCAGTATCCTAGGAGCAACAAAGCTTTTGTGGGAAGACAAGATGGTTATTTGTATAGAATCACAGAGTAGGGAGAAGAGGAAATGTTGGCCTTGGAACATGCCTGCCCATCTCCCAACCTTATACCACTGCTCTACAAGGAACTGTCTCCTACTATCTTGCTTGGGAAAAGGATATATTTGCTCTGGTTTCTGTCAGTACAGCTATGCCTTTAGCATTCACCTAGCTCCAGTATAACTGAAGTGTTTTGTCATTGGCAGAAAGGAAAGGTGTTAAATTTTAATTCCTTGTGCAGCATAAATAACATGGGCAGGTTTATTCACTTCCCCCTCCAGTTAACAAAGGCATGTGGAAGGATGGGGTTGAGGGATGGAGAAGGGGGATAGGAGGAGGCAGCACCTAGTGGCAGGTGCCTTTATAAACCAAATGGGCAGATATGTAGGGATGACAAGGACAGTGAGTCGGGAGTGTGCATTAGAGAGAAAAGGGGAAGGAGAAAAAGAAATGTAAATGAATGGCAGCATCTGTGGTGGCCCCACTCTAAGGAGAGAGAGGCTGCAAGCAGGGAGGATTCTAGATGTCGATTCCAAATGGGGACAGCTGCTCCCCTCTTGGGACTGCAGAGGGGCTCATCACTCTGCCCCATTGTTCTCCATTAGCTTGAGAGTGTGGTCCCCAATTCTTCTCCAACACAACTCTTCCCGCATCCCCTACAAAGAATCCTGGGTACCTTACCGCCACTCGGTGGCTCAGGACAGAATGAACTACATAGCTGGATGCATCAGATTTGACTCTAGTCCTAACTTTATTATTTTACCCTCATGAAGGTTCTCAAATCATTTCCCCTCTTGGATCTCCCTTTAATCTCTTGTGGATATAATCATCCCTTGGCTTCCTAGAAGGGTCAATCCGTTCATGTAAGTGGAAGGCTTTGGGAAACTGCATGTCGTGACTCCAGAGCACTATAATGAGTTCATGATTGAGTTTTCTCCAGGATTTCTGCCTTCCATAAGAACTCTACAGAGCGGAATTGAGCTTCATGACATTCATGCAAGGAGAAAGCAAAACATAAAAGGGGGGAAAAGAAGGCAAGAATTAATTTCAATGAATTAGCCAGTCAGTAAATATGGAGTTGGTGAGCAGAGCAGACCAGTATCTTCTTCTGAGGACCTTGCATTCAAGCGAGCTGAGTTCCATGCCAGGTGTCCTTCAGACCTCATTCCCACCTCCCAGTAAACTACCTACCAGGAGGTAGGTATTGGGATACCCACTGCACAGATTAGGAAAATGAGGTTTAGAGAGTGGACATGACTTTCTGAAGCTAGTCAATGACAGAGTCAGGTCCAACCCCAGTCCACACTGTATTGTTCAAGATCTTTCAATCTAGGAAGTTTTGTGATGCAACAAAGCACCAGCCACCAAGTTTCCCTAAGTAGGGCTTGATCTCTGGAGGGAGTCCGTGTTCAAGTATACAATGATACAATCATGACGAAAGACATTGAACAAGATAGGCTCTGCCAAGCCTCCTGTCAGAATGTTCACTAACGTTCTAGAAGGAATAGAGAAGGGTATGCAAGATGAAAAATAAGAAGTTGACTGGACGGTCTGCCTTCCTGGGATGGGGCTACTGCACCACTAAGAGGGGCAGACAGATGGAGGGAAATTGAGAATAATACTTGGATTTTCTATTGGGATTCCCTATGCATAAAATAATTTTATACACATTGTGCCGTGCAAACCTGTTCCTTCCTCCACACACCCCTCAACTGCCCTCCTTCAGGCCTCATTTTCTCTCTCTGGGGCTCCAGTCATAGCTCAGCCTCCTACCTCCTCTGGGTGTGAGAGTGAGTCACCTCTGGAAAGGCAGATCTGACCATGTTGCTCTCTGACCAAATTCCTTTGATGACATCCCATCACTGCTGGGAGAACAATAGTCCAAATTCTTCTCATGCCGTCCAAGGGCTCACCTTCCTCTTCCCGCCTCGGCTGTGGCACTTTCTTATCACCCACTCAGTGTTGTTCCTGCTTTGCCGAGTTACTCACGTTTCCTGGACATTCTGAGCACTCCCGCTCCTCTGGGCTCTTGCCAGTTCCTTTGCCTCCATCCACTCTCCTTCTCTTTTCTTGATTGAATCCCATTTTTCTTTCAAGGAGCAGCCCCATGGTCAGCTGGTAAGACTCTTCCAGGTAGAATCAGTCACTGTCCACTCTGCGTTGCCACCACACTTTGTTGAGTACCTGCATTTTAACTTGTAGCCCGGGCTGACTGGTTTATAGGCATTGAGCTTGGTGGTCTGTGTCTGCTTAGCTCATTAGGTCAGGGCCTCTGTCTTTTTTATCTTTACGTCTTCAGCACTTGGCACATTGCCTGGTACATGGCTGAGATACGACACCAGGGAAGTGAATGGGGATTCACTCTATTGGTAGAAAATAGAAACCACTCTAGTTATTTCACCAGGCAGAACTTAACAGAGTGAATTGGTTAAAGTGTAAGAGGACTGCAAAGGTAAAAAGAAAAAAAAAATAACAGTGAAATAATCACAGGAAGCAGTTATTAACCCTAAGTGTGAAGATTGGGGGTGATCGGATTTAGGAAGTTTGGAAGAGGGAGGTGAAGTTCGGTGCCTCCCAGCTGTACTGGTGCTTCTGCAGGGACATGATGAGGCCTTAGAAAAATAGTACCTGCCTGGTGGAGCTTTTTTCAGGATTACATGGGAAAATTAGTATAAGAAGGCTTAGCGCTACACCTGATGCAAGCTAAGTCCTTCATAAAAGTAAGTTCTTATTGCCCAAGGTTATGGAGGGACTACTGTGTGTGACGCAGATGGCTTTCGTGGCAGGCAGGCTCTTGTTTATTTTCTTGGTTCTGCCGTCTTGCCTGCAGGGTTGGGTTGACATGAAGATTATAGATAATTTGTGTAAATAACCCAGAACAATAACTGCCCTGGAATAAACGGAAACTCCATTCTTTCAGTTGTTCAGCAACCCCCACCACTCCAAAACAAAACCAAACACTGGAGTCATACTTGACTACTCTTTCTTTCTCTCATGCATCACAGACACCAACCATCAGCAAATCCTTTCGGCTCTGTCTTCAGAGCATGTGCGTGATTGGACCGCTTCTCACCACCTCTGCCGTTGTCTCTCTAATGTCACCTGGATTACCGCAGTTGCTTTACCTAGCCCCCTGCCTCCACCCTGCCCCTCTGCAGCTTAGTCTCCACCCAGTAGTCAGAGTCAATTTGGGGAATGTGAGTTGGATGAAGTCATTCCTCAGTGCCCTCCTTTGACTTTACAATTCACTCAGAGTAGCAGCTGAAGTTCTTACGATGGCTTGTAAGGGCAAACACATCCAACCAGCTCCACTGATACCATGAACAGCCCTTATTTACTGCTTTTTGTTGTTGTTCATCAAACATCTTAGAATGCCTTAGAACCTTTGCGTTTGCTGTTCCCTCTGCCTGCGAGGTTTATTCCTCTGATATCTGCCCAGTTAATTTCTCACATTGCTTCAGTCTCTGCTCCAGGATTGCCTTGTGGATGAAGGCTTTCCCGACCACCCCATTTAAAGTGGTACTTTCCTTCATCACTGCCACTATCACAGGGCTGAGCTCCCTGCCCCCTCCTTCTTTGCTCTGATTTGCACTTACCATGACCTAACCCACTGAATATGTAAGTAATGACTTAGTAGTAGCTACCATTTATTATCCAAAAATCCTGGGATTGAATCCTGCGTTACTGTTTTTCTAGCTGTGGGACTCGCTGTGAACATTGTGTTTAACCTTTCCAAGGCAGTGAAATATGGACAAGAATGCACACTTATGCTTTGCCTGTTTTTATTTGGTTGGTTGTTTCATGAGAAGTAAATAAAACACTGTTTCCAAACAGTTTAAACGGGGTGCCTGGCACACACCAGGAATCCGTTAATATTGTCTTCCATTTGATTAAATTAATTCCATTCGATTTGGTTTGACAAGCATTTATTAAGTTGTATTTTTAAGTTAAAAAATAAGCTTAGAGGTCCCCTTTTAAAAAAGATACAAAGTCATGAATGCAAAGTTAGTTTTGAAAATGAATGTTTACTTAGAATAGTCTGGCATGGGGACCAGTACTCTGCCTTCCTAACAAATCTCCGGCCGAGGCTGCCGGTCTGGGGACCACCCTCTGGGAATCACTGATCTAGAAGACGGCAGAAAGACAGAAGCAAAAGGCTTCTTGAAGTCAAACCCATGTTAGAAATTTTATACATTATTACTCACAAATACATTTCTTTAGCCCTTGCTCAAAGCTCGCTCAGAGTAACAGAACCCTAATTTTAGATGGAACTGCTTTATTGGCAATTTTCCTAGCTTCTAGATTCTAAGAATAAATGAATACTGGGAGGCACTGGCATTTGCTGGTGGCGGCACATTTATGCAAACACTGGAGGAGAAGGGGCTGCCTGGGACTATAGGGGGAAAAGTGAGAAACCGGGTAAGGCAGATTGATGAAGTTAAAATATTTAAGTGCCCCATTTAATGAAGAGGCAATTAATCATGAATACTTTGTTAGCTCTCGGATTTTGACATCCAGTATAAAAGCCTTGAGCCACACGTGGCTATTGAGCACGTGAGACGTGGCTGGTCTGCACTGGGTTGTGCTGTGTATATAAAACGCATGTTGAAGGCTACGAGAAAGAATGTAAAACGTGCTATTCGTGATCCTTAAATATTGAATACATGCTGAAATGATCACATTTAGGGTATATTAAGATACATTGTTAAATTTAAGTATAATCTGTTTCCCTTGACTTCTCTTAAACATGGCTCCTAGAAAATTTAAAATCCCAGAAGCGGCTCACGTTAGATTTCTGGGGGCAGCGCTGCTTCGGAACGTGTCATTACATTACAGTGCTTGCAGTATGTGTACTGCTCTGAGTAACAGCGACAGGATGGCAGGCTGGTGGCTCAAGACTGCTGACTTCCTTGAGGGCAGAATGACTCATTTGCTTGATCTGCCCCAGAGCCAGAGCCTTTCAGCGCGTGGCCTGCGGGGTGCTTATTTTATATTTGTTGAAAGAATGAATACATAAGTGAATGGATGAAAGAGTAAAAACGTTTGAAATATTCTGTCTAAGAAAGTGGGAGCGTGCGTTCAGAAATACTGTGAGCAAAAGTGGATAGGATTTTAGAATTCTTTTGCCTTTAAAGGTTACAGTTAAGCTTGGGTTCCCTGAAAAATGCATGAAGGAGAGATGCCTCATTCTCTAACGATTCAGGATGGATGATCTGCTACTGTCTTTAGATTTAAAATGCCTCTTACCCTCCAAACAACACATAAATATTTAAATAACAATTGTACTGTAACTTAGTAGCTCGTGAATCATTTATTGAATGTACTTGGATTTGACATACTTATCATACTTGAATTAAGAAGTGGTAAGATATGAAGTGAAAAGTCTTGGGCTTAAAACTCAAAAGATTTGAATTAGAGTCTCTCAAATCTCCCATTTATTAGTCATGGATGCCCCCACGTTACGCAAGTCTGACCTTCTGCAAATGCTTTCTTAGGTGCACTGTTCCCTACGGCACATGCTATGATTTCAGGTGTGCAGGATTCTTTTTGCTCAATGCATGCAAACACAAAATGGTCTTGTGTCCAGGTGCCAACTGAAAAGAAGAATGAACGGTAGGTAGGGGAGGAGGAGAAGCTGTCCTTTGTTCTGGTCACGTGGAACGTCGCTGTCCCAGCCTGCCTTAGTTATGCAGTGCTGTTTCTGGGTGAGTCCCTCCTGTTTGCATTACACTCAAGACTGGAGAACAACCAGCAAGAATGTAGGTACAATAGTTTAACTTAGAAATAAATCTGTAAATAAGAATGAAATATAGAGAAAGTCAATATAGTTTGAATATAGCATGTAAAAAATACAGTGCCCATTGCTGCATTTGTCCAATATGGTAACCACTAACCATTATGCGGCCATTTAAATTTAAATTAGAATTCATTAAAATGAAATAAAATAGAAATTCAGTTCTTTAGTCATGTGAGCCATATTTCAAGTGCTCAAGGGCTTCATGTGGCTAATGGCTACTGTATTTTTATTGGTCCCCTCAGTATTAGTGCTTGACCTTTGATGTTAGATTGTTCTTTATTTTAAACCACATTTGTTTCTTTCATTTTGCTCCATACTTCGTAACTACTAATTTAGACAAGAGACTGGAAGCTCAATAAGGGTAAAAACTATATCCTTTCACTCAACATTCTGCCCCAGGCTGGGGTCTGGCACATGGAAGGTGTTCAGTAAATATCTGTCGAATTAATGGATGATTAATAATAGTATTTATTGAGTTTTTACTTTTTATTAGGCCAGGGGTTGACAAATTATAGTCAGTGAGCCAAATCCATTGTCGAACCTGTTTTTAATAAATCACATTTTATTGGAACACAGCGATGCTCATCCATTTCCATCTTTTCTATGGCTACTTTCAAGCTACAATGGCAGAGTTGAGTGTTACAATGGAGAACACATGGCCCGCTCAGCCAGACCTATTTACTATCTGGCCCTTTACAAAAAGTTTTGCCAATTCCTATGTTGGGATAGGGCCTCAAGAAGCTAAATTTCTGTGTGTGCCATGACATGGAAAATGTCGAGAAGGTCTGTATTAAACTCCCACTGAGTGGAAGCCATTGTTCTAGAATACCACATACCAAGGTGCAGAGAGAATAGCCTGTGTATATAATTTGAGGGATGGAGGAGAGAGAGCTCAGAGACCTTTTCAGCAGGCCCTAGAGCATGGACATCGACAAGCCTTCTACTCCTCTTGGGGTCGTGTCTTCAGCTTAATAGCCTTAGCAGTGGGTAGGAGAATTCACTATTTGTTTCTCCCCGAAATTGCTTGCTTAAAATCTCTGAGTTCAACTTAAATCAAATAATCATAGTTACCAAATTACTGAAGGAGAGTAAACTCCAAGGGTCTATTACATGCTGTATTTCTGCTGAATCCCCAGGACCCAGAACGGTGCTTGTGTGCGTGATAACCATCTGTGGAGTTCATGGAATTCCCCCCCGATGGTAGACGAGGAAGGGCTCAGTCAGAAGTAGACTTGGTGCACACACAGAAGCTATGGTCACTGTCACACAGCTACTGCAGGTGGACCGGCCGACTCTGTACTTGGATTCTCTGCACTACAACCTGTTGCTAGGTAACTGGGCTCTTGAGCCAGCTCCTTCACCATTCTGGGGCTTACTTTGCTCATCCATAAAATGGGTGGAGAGTTGGGAACTCAGTGAATAATCACTAAACTCATTTCTTAATTTTTGGAAGGTATTGAAACAGTAAGCTGATGGTTTGCAGCCATGAGCCAAAAGACTAGATTGGTTTAACTGATGTGGGAAAAACATTTTTAAAAATAGGGGAAAAGTGAAGGCATTGCCCAGTGGCTGAGCCATATAATCAAATGAGTTCTGTTTTTTAGAACTCAAGTCCCCATGCCGCAGCTAGGTCAAAAATCACTTGAGGAAGACTCAAAGGTCAAGCTAACCAGAAAGTAAAAAATCTAATGGACCAAGTGGAAGAGACAAAGCCTCCTTTGCTTTCAAACTAATACCCTCTATTCGGAGCTGGAAAGGGTTTGTCTCAATTGCTTCATCCCATAGCACGCTTTGCAAGGCTCTCTCTGGTTGTCCCAGTGCAGTAACTCTTCTCTTTCTTTAACCCATGCTGGTTCTCTTTAATTATATTTACTGTCTTTTTAATTCTAAGCGTCCTCTTCCCCCCCTGTTCATTTTGAAGCGCAAAGGCATGCTCTTCCACCTTAGCGGTGGCCTACCGTGGCGTCCGTTTTACCATCAAAGCCGCAGGATGGCTTCGGAGCACATGGTTCATTTTTACTTTTATGCCCTGACTTGCCCTGGGCCACACGAGTCATTCAGAAAACGACGGCCCAGGGACACACAGGCCTTTCTCTCCCCTTAATTCCCATAATTAATTGCTTTTTAATCGGTGGCAATGACTCTGGCAAATGAGCCTGCCGAATATTTGCTTACTTCCCTTGTGAATTGCTCAGCTGCGGCCACTGAACCCACACATTTAGTTGCGCATGAAGTGTGATGAGCTGGCGTGGGAATACGGAGCCAGATTTTAGTCTTGCTGGGCTGCAGAGGGTTGTTTGTGAACTATGAGGGTTTTTCTGATATAACAGAGTCCTTGTGCCTCAAAATTTTAAATGTATTGCAACAAAATTTTTTCAACAGGCATTAATGCATTTGTTTTCACCTAAACTTTACTGCATTTCCTATTTGAAGTGCCCGGGCAGCAGGATAAGGCAGACGCCATGCTTCTGCCTTAAGGACGTTCTAGTCTAGAGAGGAAATATGCAAGAAACAAGTAACATACACATGGACAAATGAGTAAAGTGTGATAATTGCTATAAGGAAATAAAACAGGATGATGAGATTGAGCCTTGGCTGTGATGTTAAAGGTAGAAGATCAATCAAGGCATCAATGAAGTGGTGACATCTGAGTAGAAATCTGAGGGGCAGGAAAGAGCCAGGTAAGTTAGAAACTGGTTGGGGGTGGATCGCGGATATCCAGGCAGATGGCATGTAAGTATGTAAAGTCTGCAGAGGGAGGGAGCTTGGTGGGTTTGGGAAACACAACGGAGCCCAGTGTGGTTGGCACCAGGGAAACACGGAGGATGGTCGTTTATGATGAAGTAGGCAGGGGCCAGATAATCCCTTGTACACAGCTCCGTGCTGAAAATCAGGCGAGGTGCTAGGTGCTGGGGCTGAAAACACCAACAAAACACATCGTGGACTAGATCACTTGCCCTGAGGGTCTCCCTCATTCCATGTGTAAAGCTCCTCCCCCATCCAAGACTTCCATCGCTGATGCTCTCGGACCTGCAGGACTTGTCCAGTCACAGCCCCCATCCTGTCCTCCTTAGTCACCAGCAGAGGCCAAGGCTCCCAGCTCGTGCTGTATCAATGGACATGCCTCTAGGCTTCCCAAATCTGATCCATCCCCACCTCTCCTGCCCTCTTAGGCCCCTGTGCTACCCTGGAATTCACAGTGAGGCATGAACAAACCCTCTGTGTTCCAAACTTCCTCTCTCAAAGATACCATCGCCTCCTGGATCTAAATGAAGACTTCCTGTCCCTGGTGAAGCAGTTTCTCCCTCAAGCCTGCCACTGGGGGATAGTTCATCGCTCAGACCCCAGATAACTTGGGGTCAGAGGGTGAGGGAGTTCTCTCCCTGTGCCCATGGTGTCTTTTTTCTACTTCAAAAATTCCAGCTGTTTTGAAGGGCATCATTACATTCTTCTTCTTTTTTTTTTTAACTGAAAATTACTTAGCACAGAGGAAGTGTTTCCAAAGTGTTGTCTTTAATTATATGCTTTATTATTTTATTTTTGTTTTTTAGAGCAGTAGAGAAAATGTGTGGTTAAGGGCATAGACTTTGGAATCAAATTGCCTGGGTTGGATCCAGGCTGTGCAATTTACTAGTTGGGAGATTAGAGCAAGTTAATTAATGTCACTGGGACTCAGTTTCCTCATTTTTAAAATGGGGATAGGGTCAATGTGAGGGTTAAATGAAGTAATACATGTGAAGTACTTTGAGTGGTGGTTGGCATATTATAAGTGCCATATGAGTTTGTTATTATTATTGTTATTAATTGATCGATGGCTTGGGCATCTGGGTGACTTCCCTTCACATCTGCCTTGTATCATTCTTGGCAGATTCTGCATCCATGAAGATGGCTCATCTATGAATGACTGACCTTTCAACTTTAGGCCTCTTCAGCTCTAACCATTTCTTCTTTCATTGCATCTCAACCACCTACTCACATGGCTGCTCCCTAGACTTTGTCGTCTTCAGCAGTTTCCTCCTCTCCAAAATCATGATTTCATACATCCCACTTGCATACCATTATCCCCTCTCCTACTAGCTCATTCACTCCAGCATTTGCCCTCCAGAGACTGACATCACTGACCTTAAATCCACTCACCCTTCTGCAACTTTGGCACTATCCATCCCCCCCTGCCCCATCCTCACTTCTCTCATCATCCAGCTTATAGTTAGTTTATGGTCCCTCATTAAATATACTCCCTTGCAAAACTCCTTGTCTTCCTTTTCTTTCTCTCCTTTTGCCAATCCTGCCTACAAAAAGCCCTGGATAAGCCCAATGCGTCACTCTGTCTGAGCTTGCTCCTGAGAAGTTGAAAAATCATGTTGCTTAGAAGACTCTCTTCCAATGCATGAACACAGAGTGCATATATGTACACAGGTACCAGGTGAGCCTACATTTCTCTATTAATTCTCTTTCTCATTCTCTGAGATGACTACTGTACATCTTCTCTCCCCTGAAGTGACCAGCACCCTTTTCTAATAACTGATGTTTTAGCTGCATACTTCATTAAAAACTACACAGAATCAGATATTCCTTCCAATCACCTGCATTAATTCCACAGCTCTGCCTTCCTTTGTACAACTGAAGATCTGTCTCTTCTCTGAAACAAGCCATTCCTCTTGCTCTTTGGATTCACCCCTCTAACATTTTCAAATCCCTCATTCTTCTAATTACCCCCTTTCTCCCCAACACTGTCAGTCTCTCCTCTTTGGGATCAATTTCCTTGGCACACAAACACCTTTTAACGTCATTTATCTTACAAGAAAAATAAAAACCTTGACTTGAGCCAAGGTCGCCTTGCCAGATGTCTTCTCTCGGCCATTCTTGACCTTTCTCCATCCTGGACCCTGTCTCAATGGGTTTCCTGTGTTTGGGATTCTGGTTGGATTTAGTGACTAGGCAGCCTCGGCAGGAGACTGGAGAAAGAGAGGAGAGGGTCAGAGTACTTACTACCCTAAAAATTCCTTTTAAGCAGAAATTTACTGTGCTGTCCCTTACAGTTGCCCATGCCCTGTATACAACCTCGCAGTCGGTGCCTTTTTAAGTAACTTCCCCCAGAATTATCCTGCTGTCACCGTGCCATCTATTTTCTATTGGAATCCTGCCCAATTAGATCATCCTTTAGCTCCAGCTCCATTTCTCTGATGTAATAGTCTCCTGGGTTTTCTCATCTTTTACTGGCCGCACCCTCTCACTACCCTTGCTGGATACTCCTCTTCCTGAAATCCGACAGCCCTCTGTATGTCGAAATACCCCAGGACTTTATCCTAACTCCTCTCTTCTTTCCTCTATCCCCTTTCCCTCATGATGGTATCTAGCTCCTGGCTTCAGATACCATCCATATGTATTCATCATTTTCAAATTGACATCTTTATATTTCATATTCTAAGGTACATACATATGCGTGACTACTGGATGGGTACCTTTCTTGGAAGTCTAGTGGGCATCTTACACTTACATGGGCACACTGGTACCAGTGGTCTCGTTCCCTTTAGCCTCCCCAGTGAATCTGCCAATCCACAGCCTTCCATACCTAAGATAAGACCATTACAACCCACCCAGCTTCCCCAGCCAGGAGTCATCCTTAATTTCTCTCATTCCTTATATCCCACATTCAATACATTGATAGTAAGTCTGGTCTCTAACATTTCCTAACTCCAACCACTTTTCACTATTTCCACTGTAATACCTGGCATCCAGGGTACCATCTCCTCTCCTCCAGGCTCCTGAGACAGCTTCGTATCTGGGATCCCCGAACGCATCCCTGATCTGTCATATCAGTCCAGTCTCTACTCACGATTGGCTGAAAATAAAGTTACCATGAATCTTGGGTCTTGTGGTAATTTTCCAGAATATATTGGTTTCTGTATTCTAGGATTTGAACTCAGAGTTCAATTTCAAGCAAAGTTTCCCTTTGGGACAATCAAGAATCTAAAACAGTCAATTTTAAATAGAGCATTGTGTCCCAACATGAATTCTTTTGGTTCCTAAGTGTTTGTCAATGCAATAATAGGGGTTTTGAACTATTTTAAATGTCAAAAGCCCAACACATTTACCTATGACTAGGTTGTACATATTATTTAAATTTCAAGGGTCTTTAGTATTTGCTGAAGTTGTACCAACTCACTACGGTGGCACTGATGAACAGAACTGGCAGTTTCATACAGTGATAACCTCTGCTGAATAGCGTCCCCATGTTAGGATCCACACTTTCCCAGTCATCTTTGGAGGACCTGAGATCAATTTTCATGAAATTCTAGGCACCAGATATTTCTGGAAAAGAACTCACCCTAAGGAGACTTTTAGTCAAGGAGCTCAAGTTTAGGCTGACACAGTGGAGAGGTTTTAAAGGGAAGGCAGGATTCAGAACACAGAGCTATCTCAGGAGTTTTATAACTTAGTCATTAACATTAAGAGACAAAGCTTTGAAATGATATATATGTACTTGGGCTTGAACCCTACCTAGCTTGCCGATTCCTTCTGGGTGACTTTGGGCATTTGAACAATTTTTTACAGCCTCAGTTTCCTTATCTGTAAGAGAGCAATGGGCATGGATGGGGTAGAGGCTGGGACTCCGTAGCCCGAGCTCCCTTCCTCTGTCAACTGACCTCTTGCATCTCACAACCAGAAGCCAGATGGTGAAGAGCTTGCATCCATATTGGCTGAGTTAGTAGGACGGAAAAGTGTACAGAATGAATCTAAAGGGGCAGACAGAAAGCAACTGAGACAGGAATTCAGCTCTCATTTTTAAACAAGATGCATGCTTCAGAAAGCTAGTTTTTGCCACGTCTCCCACTTGGTCTCTGCATGACTTCTGCAGGCAATGTGAGATCCAGGACATTGTATTTGTCAGCCTGTGACACAGAGAACTGTGCATGTTGGACTGAGAGTGTCCCAGTGTCCTTTTCCCTTGGAGGATATTCCTGGAAGACTTTGGCAGGACCTGTTTATCATGTTCCTGAGAGCTGAAATTGTATTTAATTTTCTTTCTAGAGTTTTGAATATTTTTTTCCCTGCCCACTCTTCTTGGTATTGTCCCATTCCAGGACAACTTCTTAGAAATTCAAGATTCTAGGAGTTGGGAAGGTGTTGAAGACAATTTGGTGGAACATAATATGAGAATTTAAAATCTCATGTTAAAATTGAATATTAAATATGAGAATTAAAATTGTCATTAACTCTTGTGCTAGGTCCATCAGCAAGTGAATTAAGCTCAATCTAGAATTAACTCTCAAACCTCCTTTCAATATGTTCAACTTTGTTTTCTGTACCTGTAGATTGAGTTAACCCCACATTAGCAATTGGATATGATATTTTTGATTCATTCATTCAATAACTATATTTGAACATCTATTTTTTGCCTGTCCTCTGCTACACCGGAGTGGGACAATGGACAATGGTATATCACAAGAGAGAAGAAACATGGTTTCTGTCCTCAGACAGTTTATTAAAAGCCTGGTATATATCCTAGGTTCTGGATTACTAATTTTGCTGACAATGCATAGCTAATTCGGGGACTTATCTCCTGAAAAATATTCACAAGAACAATAATAATAGTTAATACTTAGAGAGCATTTTCTCTATCCAGAAACTCTATTAAGCCACTTTTATTTCATTTTCTTTTTAAGATTCAAACAATGTGTGGAGACAGTTTAAAAACTGATATAACACTGTAGGCTTATTATAAAACTCAGAGACCACTATTTTTAAAATCACCTGACCAGTTCTATTTATCTCCTTATTTCCTAATAACATGTTTATATTATCATTTTTTAATTTGCAGTTTTAGATTATATGCCTTTGGCTTTCAATTTGGAAGATAAAGAATTGGGTCTCTTATATACAACAACACTAACCCCTTCTCCTAGCTCTGCTACATCAATATTCAGTGTTTAAATTTCTATATAGGATACATTCTTCATGGTTAAGCCACACAGTGTGTTATTATGACATTTTCTCTCTCTTTTTTTTCTTTTTTCCATTTTGATGTGTGTTTCTGGAGATAAAAATTGCCCTACATTTTCATTTGTTCCATGTAACTGTCACAAATTCATCCACAAACTCTCTTCCAGGTGGCAAAACTCTGCTTATTATTGTCAAACGCATGAAGTAATCTGTCAGTTAATTTTTTCTTCCCCTTGGAGACGTTCTCCTGGAGGCTTCTTTCTCCTGCTCCGACCTCCGCGTGCTGCTCTCCGCGCTGGCTGTATCACAGCGACCTTGCAGCGCATCTCGAACATCATCTTGGAGTTCTCTTCTCCCCCCCCCACCCAGGTTGTCTCTCCTCTTTCCTCGATCTTTTTCCCGAGCCGACCTTCTCACTTTGATGGAGTGTGGCTCCCAACAGCTTTCTGAGTAAGGCTGTCTGGTAGGCAATATTTTGGGACCTTGAATGTCTAAAAATATCTTTATCTCCTTACACACTTGACTGATAGTTTAGAGGGTTATGGGATTCTAGGTTGGAAATCACATTTGCTCTGGTGTTTGAAGATATTATTCCATTGCCTTGCAGTCTTGAATGCTGTTGTTAAACCCAATGTCATTCTTCATCCTTTGGGGGTGATTTTTTATCCTTTTGTTGCAGCTAACTGGACTTTCCTGTGCTAATATTCTTGGAAGAGTTATCTCAGTCCTCACACCAGCTCTAGGAGACAGGTCCTGTCATTGCCACTTTCTTAAAGGTGAATAAATGAGACACAGAGATGTCAGACATACGGCTAATATCACCCATCAAGTAGGTAAGAGGGCTGATGTTTAAACCTGGGCCAGTTCTGACCTCATCACCTGTATTCTTCATCACAATGCTCTAAGATTCTCCATGAACTTCAGGTTTAACACCATGTTTTGTCTAAGGCTATTTCAGTTCATGACCACCCCCTCCTGTGTTCACATCTACTGCTGGGGCAGTTCTCACAGCCTAGTCAATGCCTGGCTCACCTCACGCCTCTCACCCCACTACTCTGCTGTGCCAGTATTCACTGGGGCCCACTGGGTGGTGACCACAGTGTTCCTGGAAACAGACTCCATTCGGAATCTGCCATTTTCCATCTTTGAACAACCTCTCTTTTTAAACATCTGATATTTGAAAATGCAGGAGTCAAGCTTCTATTGTGTTTCTCGAGTTATATTTGTGTTTCATATTTCTGCCACTTTCTATAAGGGGACCTTATTTACATTTTGGTGATTTGTTGTCTTTTCTTTGGCTACAGAGCATATTTTTTTCTTAATTTGACACATATTTGAACTACCTGAGATGAATTTTTAAAAATTTCTCTTCATGTTGCTCCTGCGTCTCTATCTGGCATTTACATCTTGAATAAGAAGGATTCATACTTCAGCACGTATGGAAGGAAAGTGTCATTGTCAGAAAGTGCAAAGAGCAGGGCACTGGAAGCCAGTAGGTTCTCATTTCAGTCCTGGATCTACCAAGCACTTGCTGTTGACCTCTGGGTAATTTATCCAACCTCTCTGAGTCTTAGCTTCCTCACCTCAATAGTGGGTTAATTACCCCTATCCTCCCTGCTGTTATGGGATGTCACAAGGACAAATTGAAAAAAAAAATATATGTGGGAAACACCCTAAAATTCTACAGTAGTTTTTGCCACACTCTCATTCAGGTACAACCATCAAAATTTTGACCACATCCACATTATCACTACACTGTTCCGTATTTAGTAAATATCTTTTAAGTCCACTTACTCTTTGTCTTAACTGACATACACTTACTTATAAAGGAAAATTAGAAAGGAAATAAAGATGAGGGGAAATGTAGGATGGATCATGGTTCAGAGAGAAAGAGCTGCTCAATGTGTGTTCTAAAGAAGAACAGACAGGAGTGAATCTCTGACTTGGGGACCGATTTTCCACTGCATTGGATCAAAAAGTAGGCAAGTGGAATGAGTAAGAAAGAGGAAGACTGGAGGCAGTGGGCTGATCCACTGAAAGAAGAGAAATCTAACCTGAAGGGGAGGATTGAGGAAGGAAGGGACTGAGACTGAGAGGTGCTAGGTGTCCATGGCCTATTACAACTGAGTGGTAGGATGAGGCCCTGTTGGCAGGAAGAGGCTGTGATTGAGGAAGCAGAGCTAGGGGTTTAGAGAAAAATCTGGTTTAAGGAAGTCATATAAAGGTCAGGGTTAAGGGATTAGGGGAACTTGAGGAAACACAGACTGGTTTGGAAATGAGGGGTTGTTGAGGGACTTAAGGGAAGGGATGCTAATGAAAGGCAGTGAGGGATGTTGAATAGAACTTGAGAGATCGAAGTTGCCATGGTGATGCTGCAGCAGGGTAAGCCAGGGTACCTGTTTGGAAGTGGGCAGGAGAAGAAGTAGTGAAAGAATATGTCCTTATCATTTTAAGTTTCTGGGACTGGACTCTAAGGGCAGGGATGACCATGAACAAGTGCTAAAAACAGTCAATATATCACGTGTGTCCTATGTTAAATTATTTCATATATTGGATACTATCATATGTATATGCACCATACTTGGGAAACACTGCTTTGAAACATTCCACAAATAGATGGAATTATTTACATTTAACTCTTCAAACACACTTTGTTTTTGCAATTCTCCTCCATTCTTTCCTGGTAAATATAGCCTGGTGTCTAGGAACTCAAATAATCCCATGGATACAGTTGGCTATGTATTGACACGGTGGCCAGGGAGTGGGGCAGAGAACTGGCCTTGATAAAATTACAAACTTGTTGAAGTCCAAATTCAGAATACTTTTTAACATCTGGTAAATGTAAATCCTTCCCCCTTTTGATTTTCATTTGGGCCTTTCTCAAAAAAACTGAAAGTTCCTGTTCTCACAACTTTGGCTTAGATAGGAGAAGGTTTGAAATAAATGCAGTGGAAACAGTTACGTCATAAACTATTTCAAGACCTGTCCTAAAATGGGAAATCTGGGAGATAGCTCAGTGCTCCATCCTCCTGGATTCCAACACTGGAAAGCTGAGGACAAAAGAGGATTAAGTGTCCTAAGCATTATCATGGGATTTGGGTTTCATGCCTGGGAGGCCCAAGTCTGCAGTTCGGCCTAAGCACAGAGAGACAGCACCAGCTCTAAGCCTGACCTATGCAACCATAGCTGAAGCAGGGTCATTTAAAAGGACATCGGTCATGGCTGATTTTGAGCTGTTGAATCAACAGGGGGAAACAACGAGGACTTGGTATAATAAAGAAAAAGGAAAAAAACACTCCTTTAACTCTCTATTTTTCCTTCCCTTCCTTTCCTTCTTGCAAGGCTAGGATTTAAATTTAAATTTGGATTCCTTTGCAGAATCCTGTAAACGTCCGCTTATTTAATATAAGACTAACCACTGTGCTTTTGCAGACCCATGATCACTGCTTGAGCTGAGGTGGTAAAATTTTGAGGCCAGAGGGGAGGTCAGAAGTCATCTAATTCAGTCCCCTGGCTTTGAAATGAGAAACGTGCAGGGCAGAGAGCTGGAAGAATGCTCCCAAGGTCACCCAAATGGTTAGTAGCAGCATCAAGGCTGGGTTGCAACTCCCTGCCTCCATCTGTTCTAAATCCTCTTGGATGGGCTTTGTGGCAAGCTACCAGGGAAGCTTATTGGAAAGCATTTAAGAACGTTCGACCGTCTGCAGATGTGATTTTAAAGGTTATTTATTTGTTTTACTGCAGATCATGACTTCCCCTCCATCCGTCTTCTTGTTCCAGGGCCAGATTCTGCCCTTTGATGTTCTTTGTGGCATTCTCGTTGCCTTTGGCCTGAGTCAGAAGTAGGGCTTGACCCAAAGCTACTGGTGCCTTTATTTGCTCTCAGAGGACTTCCCCTCCCCCCCCCCAGGAGGCTCTGAGAAATCCGTTTTCTTAGAATGACTTTCTACACAAGATGTGTCCTGCTGTGTCTGTGTCATAGAATCTTTGAGCTGGAGGAGACCTCGAAGGTCATCAGCAGTCCAACCCCCGACCCAGTTCACGCATGTCTTCCAAAAATTTCCTGGCATATGGTCACATGGTCTTATGACTGGGAGGACCTTGGGGACCAAAGAATAGCTTGGTTTCTTTTTGTAGATAAAGAAGCTGAGATTCAGAGAGGTAAAGTGATTCATCTCCATGCAGGTGGCGGAGCTAAAATTGTACTTCTGGCTTCTGACTCTGAATCTGTAGCTCTGTCTACTGTACAGTGCTGCCCCGGATTAAATGCTTCTAATAATTGTTCAGGCAGTCATCTATTTATTTGTTAATCATCATTGACTTACTAAGCCCCTATTTTACCCCGTACTAATAGTTAGAGGCAAATCAACAACTCAACAAGAAGAAAAACCCACACATGAAGCCTTTATTCCCTAAGACAATCTTTCCTTTGGAGGCTGGCTTAGTTTTCTACTGCTGCTTTAACAGATGATCACAAACTTGGTGCAAGACAACACAGAGTTATAGTCCGCCGTTCGGAAGGTCAGAAGTCTGAAATGAGTCTCACTGGGCTAAAATCAAGGTATTGGCAGAACTGTGTTCCTCCTGGAGGCTCTAGGGGAGAACGCGTTTCCTTGCATTTTCTAACTTCTAGAAACTACCTGTAGTCATTGGCTCTTGGCACGGTGGCTTTCTCCGTCTTCAAAGTGCATCACTCCAACTCTGCTTCCATCATCTCTGACTCGCTCTCTTTTGCCTCCCTCTTTCCTTTTTAAGGCTCTTGTGATCACATTCAGCCCACATGGATAATCCAGAGTAACCACCCTACCTCAAGATCTATAATTTAATCATATCTGCAAAGCCCCTTGTGCTGCGTAAGGAAACATACTCACAGATTCTTGGGATCAGGATGTGGCCATTGGTGGAGAACCATTATTCTGCCTACCACAGGTCATAGACAAAGCAGTCCAGAGGTGTCACCAACAGATATGATGAAGTGAAGTCATTGTAGAGAACTGATGCTTGAGCCAAGATTGAGGGATGCTAGAAGCTCACCAGCTGGGACAGGTGAGATTGGGTGTGATGAGTAGAGAGAATAGCATGTTTCAAACCGCCCAGATATGACAGTGAGCATGTGGCACTTCCAGGGAATGCCCAGGCGCTGAGGATGCCTATTAAAATCTCAACAACTTGTACACATAAACGAACTGGGATAAGATATGCAATGTGATATCCAAACTAACTTGAGGTAATATTGTAAAAGGTGCATATTTTCATAGAGGTTGAAAGAGGAGGGATATAATGAGAGAGGGAGGTTTGCATCTTGTCTGCCGTTGAGGGACTTGGATAATCAGAAAGGGTCAGGTGGTGGGGACTGACCATCTAGACTGTCTGGGGAGAGAGGAGGGTCTAGAGGATAAGAAACAGCTATTTTTTTTAAAAAAAGAGGAGAAGGTGCTACAGAAAACATAATTTTTTTAGGGGTTTCAACTATGTGATTTCACAAATGACACGCATTCATTGTTGCCAACCAAACCCTAGTAAACGCTTGGTTTAGATCCATCCAACAGTGATGCTCAAACTCCATCAGTACAGAACACCTTATCTGAAAAGTCATTTTGTCTTTGGCTATACTTAATCATTGTGTTTTTCTTTTCTCAGTTCACAGGAAAGAGAATAAGCAAATCGAAAAGAATTTATTTCAATTTAAAAGTTTCCTCCTGTAATTTATTTTTTAGCCCCCTTCGACTCTCTTGCTAGCAAGTAAATAGCCAAATGAATGGAAGGTAATAAATGGAAAAATGCAGGTTTGGTGCTAGGTTTGGGGATGTGAAGAAGCACAATTTGTATAAAAGAGTCCTACTTCTGATTTGTTGTGAATAGATGTGCCCACAATCCTTTGGGCCCCACAGAGGACATCATGAATCCCATGTGTTCTGTTACCACAATTTGGATGACTGCTCCATTTTTATCAGCGAGTAGTTATTGGTACTCATTATGCCCCAGGTTGTCCTAAAATCAAAGAGTATAAGAACATAGAAAATATTCTGAAAGTACAGTTTTAGATCTCGAACCTGGAGACAAAGCAGGTTATGCTAATTTTTCAGCATCTTCCAATTTACTACTGAGTGATTTACTTTATCCTTGATCTCTTTTAATTCTCAATCTCAGTTTTGTACAAAAAGAACCAGGAAGAATGCACAGCCCATGGTAGTAGATCAATCAATGATTTTTGGAATAAATAGTGAAGAAAATAGTGAAGAACCAGCAGTGTCTGCAATCACAGAGTTACTAATTGACAGAGCTGAACTTGAAGTGATGTCTGTCTAGTTCCAAAGCCCTCGCTCTTTGCACCGCTCCCCCCTCCCAAATGCTGATGCCTCACAAAAAATAATGGCTCATATTGATTAAATGTTTACTGTGTGGCAGATGCTGTTCTAAGTACTTCATATATATTATCCTGTTTCTTCTCACTGAAGAAAAAACACGCATGGTAGATGCTGTGAGTAGTATTCCCAACTTCCAGACCAAGTTACAGAGATTTAGAGAGTTATGGAATTTTCCCAAGATTATAAAGTTTGTAAATGATTGAAGGGAATCTGGACACAGGCAGACTTACTCCAAAGCCTACCCTGTTATCCAGAACGAACCTGGGCTATAAAACAAGGATTACAGAAGTTCTAAGAGTGAGGGCACGGCCATTCGATGAGCGGAGAATGATGGCTGTAGACAATCTGAGCTGGGAAGTATTTTAGTGGTCACATTCCCTCCAGATCCCTTTCTCTGGGAGTTTAAAGCCTGTCCAGTGGAGCCCTGGAGATCTCCTAAGGGCTGTTCAGTCCTCCTGCAGAGTCTGAGGGTCCATCAGTTTTGTTCTCACCCATGCTGATTCCCCTTGGTCTGCCATACATTTTATGCTCCTCTACGTGGTTTAATTTGAATAATGGTTCTCTAGCTTTAAAAGCTGAATAGTCCCTTATTTATAAGGATCTGGGTGTGGTCATCAGGCCATCCTTCAATACTTCCACTGGTGCAGAGTTTATTCCTTAGCAAGACTGCTTATTTTGGTGTCTGATATATCTACATATTGGAAAGCTCTTTGCTTTGTAAGCCAAACTTTATCTCTATGTACAACCCATGTTTCCAAAGCAAACAGCATTCTTTTGATGGCCGAGAATGTGGTCTATCTTAATGAATTTTCCATGCACACTTGAAAAGAATGTGTAGTCCACTGCTGTTGAGTGAAATTCTATAAATGTCAATGGGGGAGAGCCACTCTTCCCCACTTTTTACATCCCAAGTAGACGCCAAAAGTCTTTCACAGCATTCTTCTTGATGGAGTCAAGACCTTAAATGGGAGTTTTACTTTGGGCTTTCACTCTGCCATCCATGGAATTGAATTCAGTAAGCACTTTTGGGCATCTGGGACTCCCAGATCTTACCTTCAAACAGTTCATAGTGTCGTTGCAGTGATAAATGCACCAACAGATAATTTTTGAGCAGTGAGTAAGTGCTAAGGTAAAGGTAACCTATGCTAGCAGACAGAGGGGCTAAATGGTGCACAACCCAGGCAAGAGACAAAGGAGCTTTCCTAGGGGAGATGACACCTCCATTCGTGCTGAAATAGAAACACTTTCCCAGTGCAGGAAGCTGGGCAGGGCCCTCTAAGCAGAAGGAGCAGAATGGTTTGAGTTACAGAATTAGCACAATTTGTGCCTGAATGAAATGAAACGGAGAGAATGATATTATGACCTCACAGATTCTGTTGTGAACACTTAGGTATAAGGATATTCAAACTTTTTTTTTTCCTGGCACGTATACTTACATACTTGTATAAAATGAAATAACATAGTATATTCTGAAAGATCCGATAAGTACTTAAAAAATAATGATGCTGATGCCGGATAATTTTTCCTATTATTGAACATTTGGCTTATTTTTATTTATTTTGCTTTCATAAAGGAGATTGTTGTATCTTTTATGTGTAGAGTTTAAAAATTTTTTTTTGTTGTCATTCCTTTTGAATTATTTCATTGGATATACATCCATACAAGAGAAATTTCTGAATTAAAGTTTAGTGACATTTCCAAGACTGATTCATGCTACTGAATTATTTTTCAAAGTGGCAATACCAGTATTTACTTTCCCATTAGCTTTGCCCCTCTCATCACATCTTCACAGGCATTATGTATTTGCATTAGAAAAAAAAAAAAAAACCTGGCAAATTTCATAGGTACAAAAAAATGGCATGGCATTAATTTTTAAAAGTTTGCATTCATTTGAATATGAGTAGATCAACTTAAAATATTTCTATTAGTCATTTTGCTTCCTCTTTTTGAATTCTCTTTTCATGCCCTTTGTCCTTTTATATATTGGAGTGTCAGACTTTTGGCTTCTCCTTTGGAGTTTTGAATTATGGGAGCATACTGGTTGGCTCTAATTATTGTGAAATCTGCCTTTTAGAGTCTAGAGTAGTGATACCCAAATCTGACTGCTCAAAACTGCCTTTGGACCTTCTAAAAAATATGTATGTGTATATATATATTTCTGAGCCGTATTCTCAGAGACTTTGATATAGTTACTTCAGGCAGGGCTCAGGAATCTGCATAAAAAATCCAGAGGACTCTGAGTCATCAGCCCCGTTTGGGAATCCCTCCTCATTTCCCATACTCCATTTGCCCTCCTTGGCTACCATATTAAGCCTCTTGGTTTCTGCTCTTCACCTGGGAGGATGATGGTTGAAGACTATATTCCAGAGGATGAACGCAGGGAAGACTGGAGAACACAGAACACTGGCTTCTCAGTTGGGTTGAAATCCCATCACTGGGAAGATCCTCATTTTCCTCGTTTTAAATGGGGAGAACACCATTATCTACGGCTACTACTTTACTACTAAATCAAGGCCACCACTGAAAAAAACTTTTGTAAAGGTCCTGGGATAAGATGGTAAGGGTCCGAGAAGAAGGAAGGAAAGACGGCTCTAAGACACGTCAGGCCGGCAAAGCTGAGAGGTTACACTTCAGTCGCTTACTCTTATTGAATGCTAACCATGCCAAGCACTATGAGAAGCATTTGCCGTACCTCGCTGGGTCCTTGCACTGGCTTTGAGATGGGTGCAGTGCCCATTTTACAAATGAAGAAACTGTAATTCAGAAAGTTTGAGTGACTTTTCTAATCTGACATGACTGGGAGGAAAGAGTTATCATTTACTAAGTTGAGGAAAATTCTAGAAACAGCAGGTATGGGGATGAAGACTGGGAGCCCCGTCCTGTATACGGTTAAGTTTGAGATCTCTGTTCATCATCGAGTGGAGATTTTAAAGAAGACACTTACATTTACGACTGTGGAGTTTGAAGGCAAGGTCTGAACTAGACATGTTAATTTGGAAGTCACTTGTGTGTAGGTCATGGCCATGGGAAAGAGCGAACGCCAACCACGTGGTGAGTACAGATGAGAAGGAGAAGGGGTCCAAGGTCTGAACTCTGGACCTGGTGTGAAGACGTCAGGAAGATTAGGAAAAAAGTGGCAGGTGAGGAAGAAGGAAAGCCAGGAGAGGGTGGCCTCTGGGAAGGGAAGGGAGGAGTACACACTTGGTAAGTGTCTGCCAAATGAATGAATGAATGAGGCGTCTGGGCCAAATTCGAATCCAGACCTTTCTCACCCAAGGGCTTATACATTCTGATCCAATATACACATCCGATATGACAGGGGTCGGCAAACGTTTAAAGGGCCAGAGAGTAAGGATTTTAGATTTTGTGGGCCAATAGGCAAAATTGAGGCCAAAAATATAAAAACTTATCTTAGCTCAAGGGGCATAAAACAAAACACAACAAAGACGGGCTGATGGCCCATGGCCTCAGTCTGCTGACCTCTCTGCACTGCACTGTGTTATTCCCTTTAATTCTAGAAATACTCTCAATCACGACCATGAGACTCAGGCATCATCACCTTAATCAGCTGCCTCGGTCTCACGGAAAAGTCTACAATAACCCAAATAGGCTCTCCAGCAGTATCATGGTTTCACTTTTTCTTTCTCTCTCTATTAAGGTGGCCTGTATCTAATCCGGCAATTTTATTTCTCCCAAGACACTGTTCCTCGTTCCACGTTGCTTAGCTGTACGGCTGGCAAGGAACTGGGGCACGAAAGCAGGCTCCAAATTTGCCTGAGTGGGTCTGTCACAGGCTGGAGCCTCTGAAGTAGGTTTCTGGCCCGACAGCATCATAGGAGAAGGAGCACTTCCCTCTGCTCATTTGTGCTCTGAGTGTCAAATGAGACTCTGCTGAGACCTCAGTGAGGCACAGCTACTTTCCCTGGGGTCACACCAAGGGCGTCATTATGATATGTGACTCCAGCATATGAACTCTGCCCACAGAAGCACTGTTTTTAGGAAGATAAAGTTCCAACTCCATAACACTGAATTCTATTTTCCTTAACTTTCTTTCTCCTCCAAATCAGTTCAATGACCTAAAAGCATTTATTGCATTTCCTCTCCTCTCCCGCAGTGTCTTCTGTCCACGCGCTCTCTACCCCTTCCCCAACCTCCTAAATCCTACAGCCCTGGAGTCCATTCATGGGTGGTGCTTCTGAGATCCCCCAGCTACTCGTGTTTCCTCAGTGCTCCTCTCCCCTAAACAGCTGTCCAAGGACACACCACCTCACTGGGAAAAAGCAGCAACACACATTCCTCATTCCCTCTCAGGACGTGTGTATTTGCAGATATTTCCAATCAATCATGAAGTGATTGCTACTCAAAATTCCTCCAGAGGACATTCTCGGAATGAATCCTGTTTTAAAAAAGCAGTTTAATTATCATAACCAACCACCTTTGTTGAGTGGCCTCTGAATACAGAGGGTGATCAAGGGCATTCAACTGGCGGGCTCAGGTGACAGGCCAGCCCCTGACCACCTGGGTCCCGAATCTTTCTGCAGCTACACCGTGTCCATTCTCGCCTTGGAACTGGGAGTGAGAGCCTTCTCCCTTCCTCCTCCTGCTGTGGGCTGGCAGCCGGGGCAAGACCTGGCGGGTGATGAACACTGCACACAACTTCTACAATCATCAGTCACTGCTTTCTCTAAGAAAACTCATTTTTTCTTTCTTCTTGGTTTGGGAAGTTTTCTTTTGTTCAGATTCCCTATGACCAATTCAACTGAGACTTGTTGTTTTGACCTGGAACCTTTATGACTTAAGTAAAATGCTTTGTAAACAACGAGATCTGCAAATTTGTAATTTTTCTTCCTCAGGACCCAGAAGAGTGCTTGGAACAAGGTAATAATCAGTGAATGTGTCTGAAGTTACACTAAGGAGGTGGTTTATTAATGTCTTGTTGATAGACTTGAAAGGGACAAGAAAAAGCTAGGAAAGCCAATTTAAAGCCCTGAATAATGGACTATGAACTCCCTACAGGTCGGGGGTAAATGTTTTCTGACCCAATAAATGATGCCTACAGGGCTCGGCGAGGTGGGTGCCGGAGTGAGGCAGACAGAGACATCCTGGGAAAGGCAGCGGAGAAAGTGATGTCAAGCAGGGAGCTGGCCTGAATGGCACAAGATCACAGACGCATCAAAGTGAACTCCAGTTATTGATCAGACTGGCAATCAAACTGGGTTCCAGGCCCGGTTCCTTCTCTTGTGCGACGCTAGTGGGTAAGCCACTTAATCTTCTTGGCCTCAGCTTCCCCAGCTTCAAAACAGATACAACAATACTCTCCACGGAGTTATTGCAAGAGTTATTATTACTCTTGTTCTCTCGTGATAATAACAACTCCCTTTAGTGCACAACTCAAGGACTGACAAATATGGAAATTCCTTGCAAAAAGGCAAATTGAGAGGTGAGCTAATTTTGACGGGAGGGCAGAAGAGCCAAGCCTAGGAACTCTGAATCCACACAGTGTGTGCAAGGCCCGTCCCAGCGGGACCTGAGTGCTGGTAACATGTACAAAAGAGCATTGTCTTCCCCGAATCTGCTTGTAATCTTGCACAGGCTCATGTGTCACTTTAAAGGGTTAACAGGAAGCTAGGTATCATCTTGTCAGCCTCCCTGATCTCTTCCAGCTGGCAGTAATCCTGCTCAGCCCCGAGCACCCACAGCCCTCCATCTGTCCTTTCGTGCATCACTTTTCCCTGCAGGTCCTGGATAGTAATGCACAGGGCTCATCTCCTCCCTAGAGGGGAAGCAGCTTGGAGGCAGGAGCCGTGGCTTCGTTACTGATGATAAATTCTGCAGAGTCCTGCCGGCACAGCTCGAGCTTGTTGAGTAGATGGGTGGATGTGTGGACTAATGGAGAGACAGATGTACCATCAGTCTTGTTCATTCCTGAATGCTGAGGTCCTCACACAGAGCCCTGGCACATGATGGGCCATCAACATGTACCTCTCCACGGGACAGTCAGGAAACCGCCCAGTCCGTCTTGTTCTCACTGATCCTCTAGGGTCTGGCACTTAGCAGACACCTAAGAAATAGTTGTTGACTGACTGACTCACTATGTTTCTGAACTGCAAGAAACCACCTATCACAGAAAGAGATGCTCTCAAGGTGGTTTCACTCATGCATTCTCTCCAAAAGAGGATAACGCTGGGTTAGCACCCATCATGCGGTTTTTCCTTCCTGACCCTCCTTCAGTGCAGGGTCTAGAGCAGGGGCTGGCAAATCCCATAGGCCAAATCCAGTCCACTGCCACCTGCTCTTGTAAATAAAGTTTTATTGGAACACAGCCACACCTATTTGTTCGCACATGTTCTCCAGCTGTTTTCACACACTTCGAGAGTTGCCATGGAGACCCTATGGCCTGCCAAGCAGAAAATGTTTACCATCTTGCTCTTTCTAGAAAAAGTCTGCAAACCCGTTATAGACAGCTGGTTATCATAACCGGCAGAGGGCCACTCCCCGTGAACTGTTACTGGCCCACGAGCTAAGAGTAAGTGGCTGGTGTCTTTAAGTCTTTACCGTGAGTGGAAAGGCCCTAATGTGTTGCCCGTTTGGGAGCAGTGGTAGTTTTCATGTGCCCCACCCCTTTTTCCTCCCATGGGCATTCTCTGTTCTCCCCCGTAGTCAGGTGTCAATCTCTGAAAAACCATCATGCCCCTCCTATATTTTACAGAAAAAAAAAAATGAACTTTAGTCCAAACCAAGTGTAATTTTCAGAGAATCCAGAGAAAGGGCAAATGAGGTTATGAAATATGACTTGAAATAAAGCTGGGCTCTTAAGTAACGCAGAGAGAGACAACATGGTCCCCGATCTTAAGGAGCTCCCAGTCTCCGGGGAACCAGGCATGCTAACCCACGCCGCAGTCACGGCCACGCTGACAGGCAGCGCAGCTCTGGGAGTGGAGGGTCCAGGACCATTCACGTGCATGGATCCTTTCCACAGTCCACATAATAGGGTCACATGATCCATATGCTCTTGTAAAATCTGCAACAGGAAGCTATTTTAACCCAAATAAGTTGTGTCCAATTTTGTAATTCTAATTTCCCGTTCTTTTTCTTAAAGAGAATCCCATAAAATAGCATAAAGCTTCATGTTCCATGACATCTCGGTCTTCCCCTGATTCTATGACAATGGGACATTGCTCTAATGTAGGACAGGACAAGGAACCCCAAAGGGTGACTGGAGGAATTCGAGAAAGGTGACCTTTGACCTAAGGATGAGCAGGACTTCTCCAGGCAAACAGTGACGCTGATGGAAGAGAGGAGTGGGTTGGGGATGGAGATCTGCTCCAGGCACGAGGAACAGCATTCAAGGGTGAGAGAACTTGCCATATTTTGGGGGCACAGACATTTGGGACATAGCATGGCATAAAAACAAATGCTCCAAGACCAAGTTGATGGAAAAGTAAGTTCTTAATTTTTTTTTTATCAGAAAATTAAAATAGGGAAGCAGTAGTTGCTAGATCAGGGGTTTGGAGTTTGCCTTTTTGGTGAGGAGCTAGTGAAGAATACTGGGTGGGGGAACGGCGGGATTACATCTTCTTAGAAAGATTCCTTCGGTGATCCTGGAAAATTCCTGGCGACCTTGTCAACAGAAGACACACTGAGATGGGGAGAAACGTTTAGAGGAAAGATGACATACTGCTGCTTTCATGACCGCGGGGAGTGGAAGGGCCAGGGCAACTGGACTTCTGGATTTTCCTCAAAGTTTTCAGCTGCCTGGTCATGAGGAGGGAGGAAGGATGGACGCTTATGTCCTTTAATTTCCTTCCTCTGACCCTGCCATTGGCAGTTCTTTCCAAAGCATCCTTCCCACGCTACATTTTTCCTCAAACCATAAATCCACCTTCCTCACAACTGCCTGGCAGTTTAGCCCCAAGACGCAAGGGACAAACAGCATCTCCACCATCAGGCCCTGCCGCCGCTAACAGGGTGAACGGGACCCGCAGAAACGAGAAGCTACAGAGAACTAAGTCAGTGACGACAACACAGGAGAAAGGTGTACTCGGAAAAATCTCAAAGGAAAAAGGGCTTTTTAAGTTGCGTTTTTAAGCCTAGAGAAGTCTGAGAAGTTTGAGAACCCCTCAAAGCCATCAGGAAATGCCAATTTGTCCCTGTCCCTCTCCCCATCACCCCTTTGGAGCCCCCCAGCCACATCACTATGCAGTGCCTCACATCTCTGTCCTCACAATCCCAGCTTCCTAATCCTGCGACAAGAATCCACTTACAATTCATCTCCTGCCACAGGTCCCTGTCACCTCACTGACCTGGCTGATTCTCCTCCCTCAGGAACACATTTCATCCTGCCGCCTCTACCTGGCTCAGGTGTGGCTTCTCCAGGAAAGCTGACTCGGTCATCCCTCCCCATGATCCCATCACACGCCAAGCTCCATTCCCTTTGCATTTACCGCTGCCGCCTCCAGCTGCCGGGGGAGGCTGGCCACCCGGCCCACTTCCTAGAGCACCTGCCCTCCTGGCTTCTCCTCACTAGCCACTCTTACCCATTAGGCCTCATCTGCAATATCGTGACCACAGAACAGCCCTCTGGAGCCTCCAGTCTATACTGTTAAACCCCCGACCTATGTCCCATATCCCCAACCTACGTCCTCCCAGTCCTTTTCCAGGGCACTTATCCCAGTGCCATTCAGGTTACTTATGGTGTGAGTGTTAACGTCTTCCTGTCCATTAGACTGACAGCTTTATAAGAGCAGGAAAGACATCTGTCCTATGGACCAAGTTACCCATTTAATGTGGTCACACTAGGAAATCAGTATGTTGTCGATGAATGGAGTTGACTTCATTCTTTAACTTAAAATAATCAGGTTGGGGACGAGTCGGTTGTCTAACACAGAAACCCACCTCTCCACCAGCTAGCGGCACCGAAGATGGATGTGTGTATTAGGGTTCCCTCTGAGAACAGGATGTTGTCTTATTCAAGACAAATGAGCGACACAGTGAAGAGGGAGTTTATCCAGGTGAAAGTTAAAGTATTGGTTTGTTTAATCAAGAGAAAGTCATTTGTCCCCACTTCTCCTCCAATCAACAAAAAAGGGGGCCCAGGATATTTATTGCGAACCCGCTTCCCCTGTAATCACAGCCCTGGAAGCACTCCATTCTCTAATAGACAAAATTAGGTTAAAAGACTGGGGTTGGTCACATGGTTTCAGATAATGGCCCTATATTTAGGAGTTTTGTTCCAAATATAATCAGATTCCAAAGGCCTATGAGGGTTTATTTATTTATGAAAATGAGGACCCAGCGCCTTCTGAAGTCGGCGGGTTGGCGCAGCAGCCTGTGTGCGCTGGAACAGCGTTACCCTGAAAAAATAACAGCGAGGCTTCTGTGACCCAGGAAAGTCACAGCCTGAGAGGCTTATTTTTGAAGCAGCATTCATTTTCTGCTGCTTGAAAACATGCTCCCCTTAGGAATAACCTTCTGACTGCCCCAGAAATGCTGATGGGCTGATTGTGCAATGTCAGCTCTCCTGTGCACCCGACAGGATCGCATTCCCCACGGCAGGGGGGCACCCCGCCCGACCCTTCTCATCCCCTATCTTGCTCTCTTCTGAGAACTGAAAATTCTTGCTAAGAAGAGAGGAATGAAACATACATAGAACACGCTCTCGGGTAGATGGGACTATTTCCAAAGTGGAGCAGGGAGGAAACCTAGGAAAGAGATTTAAATTAAAAAAAAAAAAAGATTTTTTTTTTTTTTTTTTTTTGCCTAGCCCCCATTCAAACCCCCTCCTGCCCAAGTTCATGTTTGCTGAGGCCTCTTTTCGTCAGCTCTTCTTCCTGGGCTGCTTTCAGAAATAGAGGGAGGGGAGCTTAAATGTTTCCGTGTCTGCATTTGAAGCGAGGACAGGTAAGAAGGGATGCATTCACAAGAGCACTGGTAAGCCAGCTAGCAGGTGGCGGCTGGGGCGGAAGGAAGTGAAACCCTGGAACACTTCAGTCCTCAGGATCCCATTGTCTGCCCTTCTGATCAGAACGTGACTCCTGATTGATTTTGAGGAAAGTTCCAAACCCTCAGGCTATTTGCATCCTTCCCTTTTCTCACAGAATTCACTCAAGTGTATCCGGTCATATGGCTTCTGATTTACCCTGACTCCTAGTTCCTCTTTCTCAGGTGGAGACTGTCCTGAGCTCTCGAAATAATTTATACTTCTGAGGAGTGGCTGGAATCAACCTGTTGTTAGTCCTGTGCTGAGCAACTTCCACGTGTTAGTGCCCCCGTGAGGACAGGGGCCATTCAGAGAGAAAGGCATGGCCTTCCCTTTGTCCTCACTACATGTGTGTATCTATCAGCCAAATAGCACCGGGCAGGTCGGAAGATGTGGGTGAAAAGTCTGTGCAACTTGGCCAAAGTACCCTACCTCCCTGGGACTCAGTTTTCCTATCTGTGAAATGGGACAACCACCTCTGACTTGTTATTTCACAGGGCTGACCAGGGGATCCAATGAGATGAAGGGTGTGGAGGCATTTTGTAAACTCTACATTCCTGTAATGCAAGGTACTGGGACTGAGCGAATGGTGCCAAACGCACTCTCACCTCGACCCTTGCAGGACGTCGGGATGATGTGGAATGCCATGAAAAAGGCTGATGCCCAGGCATCGCTTCCACAGACGGGGGTAGGGGCTGTCATGGGGCATCTTTTTAAAACTCCTTTTTTAAAATGTACAGTCAGGTTTGGGAACTGCTAGTAAATAAAAGAGTTGTAGATATTGAGAGAAAGGAGACTGTGCAGATCGGAATGAGTAGAAAGAAAAAGCCTAGAAGGAAAACATAGCAATTGGAGTGGCTGAGGGGATCTGTTCCAGGGGAAACGGTAATGGGGCGGAGTTGAGAACAATGAGGGGAGGGAGCTGGTAAGTCAATTCATCATGAAGTTGGACAGTGCAGGGACTCAGGAAGGCAGTGCCTCCTCCAGGGAGCTGGAGGGTTCTAAGTGTCCCTCCTTGGTGACTTCATAACACCTTGTATTCCTCTATGTCACTGCGCAGCTGCATTGTATTATAATCGTCTGGGCGTGTGTGTATTCCCCCAGTGGACCATGAGTTCTTAAGGACACAGATGGTTCCTATCAACTCTGAATCCTTGGCACCGAGCAAGGTGACTGGCAAAGACGCATGAGGTTAACACAGGATGGTTAACTAAATGACAAGAATTGGGCATCTGCTAAGGATGTATTTTAGGTCTGGTTCTGCCACTATTCAATGTGATGCCTAAGACCAGCTGTTTTGCCTCTTTGGGTTTCAAGGTCCTCCCATTGTGAGAATCAATGGCTCTAGGAATTCAAGTATTTGAGTAGCACTGGGTCTAGAAAAGACACTGACATTCAGTGAAGTACCAGATTCAAATAATTAGAAGGCTTTAATTCAGGTCAGTGCTTCTCCAAGTTTAATGTGTATACTAAGTTACCAGGGGATTTTGTTAAAATGCAGACACTAATTCAGTAGCTATGGGGCTGGGGATGCTGAGATGCTGCAGTTTTAACAAGCTCCCAGTTGATGTCAGTGAGGTCAGCCAGTGGACCACACTGGACTCCTACGTACTCCTGGGTGAGGTGGGTGTTGCTGGACCATGAACCACACTTGGAGTAGCAGGTCATTAGGCTCTACCTGTATGATTCCAAAATGACCTTCTGAAAAATTTTCACTCCACAACCTGAAATTATGGATTAAAAACAATTCTTTGTTGGCTAGAAAAATAGGATTTAGGACCACCAAATCTGTGTCTATCACTTCCTAACCCTGTGATTTTAAGCATGTTACCTCAAAACTCTTCATCTCAGTGCTTCAATCTATAAAATGGAATAATAAGGTCTACCTCAAGAATGAAGGCAGGAGAATTCAATGTGATGATGTAGGTACTGCCATTGGTATGCAGCTGACGCTTAACACACGCTCATTCTCTGACTCAGCAACACCGGAAGTAAAGGCATTTCAGGAATTACAGGTTTCTTTTTGTCTCACATAGAGAAAGAAGTCAAGCTTTGTAGGAAATGCGGTACTTTTCACTTCCTTTCTTTAGGGGGCATGAAACCCCCAGGTGCGTCTTAATACAGATTCAGTGGGAAGAAAAGAGTAAAAATGAAAAGCTGTCAGAAGGCACTGACTCACTCCTTAGGGAAAAGCAGCCCACCCAGTGCGGCTTTGTAGGGAAGATGCTAAGGCCAGTTTGGGGAAAAGCGAAGTGAGAAAGACAAGAGAAAGACAGGGGAACTTCCCCCACCACTTCCCACCGTACAGCACAAGCCTTCTTCCTTTGCCTCTCTGCTTTCAGTGTTGAGCCCCGAGTCCTGCTGGACTCATCTCTAGACACATTTTATTTGTGTCATTAGGATGAAGGGATCAGGACAGCTTCACGCTTTGGCCTCCTGGAAGGTCAGATGTGAACACAGATATTATTATCTGGATCAGTCTGTACCGTAGTCCCATGTAGTGACCTCCATAATCCTTTCTCAGGCTCCTACATAGCAAACTTCAGAGGTAACCCCTAGGGTGATTTTTAGTGACTTTCCATCAGTGTGCCCCTGAGGTGGTTTTTGTGACTTTCCATCAGTGTGGGTGTGATCGGCGTTGCCAACGTTCCACTGCTGTCTCTGTACTGTCTTCTGGTTTCCAGGTATCCCTCATCCACTGGACTCACGCTGACCTTAGACTGTTCAAATGGCTTCTTTGGGGGACCTGAATCAACAAGTTCGTGCTCAGGTGTGTGCACGCTCTGTATTTAGCTCTCCTATCTGCTGTGTTTGCTAGTCCTAGTCAGGAGTTAGGAAAACAATCTGATTAGAGATATAATCCTGTGACCATCTGCTTGATTTATCACTCCCAGAAGGAATTTGCATTTTGAAAGAGGAGCTTCCTAAAGCAAATGAGTCTTTTATTTTCTGGGTTCCTACGGTGACAGCTCATTGTACAAATCTGGGGAATTGCAAAGCATACAAATGCACAAGGCTAAGTTTTGCATTCTGAAGGTCTCTGTTGGGCCTTGAGCAGCTCCAGTTTAGAAATGCTTCTAGGTAATCTGGAAGCCCAGTGAGAACTGCAAACTCCTGTCTGCTGGTGAATTATTATGGGATATTGGAAGTTTTTTCTTCGTCTATTCTTGACTTCAACATCCATTCAGTTATCCATTGCTGTGTAATAAAACACCCTGAGACCTAATGAGTTAAGTAAAAACGATCAACTATTTTTCATGATTCTGTAGATTGCCTGGGCTCAGCGAGTGGTTCTTCTGTTCCACGAAGTACCAGCCGGGTGGTGTCCGGACAAGGCTGGGAGATCTGAGGAGTCTTCCCTCACATCTGCAAGGCCTGTTTTCTCTCATACAGCCTCTCCACATGGATAGCTGGAGTTTTCTCAAAGCATGGTGATCTCAGGATAATGACATTTCTTCTACTGTTGCTCGCTTTGAGAGTGAAAGCAGAAGCTGCCAAGCTTCTTCGAGGCCAGACTTGGAACTGGCGCAGCATTACGCCTGCTCCGTGCCTCCCCAGGCTTCCCGGCGTGCGGCACAGATTGTGCACTTTGATGGGAAGAATGACAGGTGTACACAGGGAGGGAAGGCAGAGGCAGTGTCATCTTTGGAGAACACGTCCCACAATGCCTTTCTACCCATTTGCTAAAGAATAGGAATCTGAAACATAGCACCCTACCTCTGAAGACTGTCAATCCTTACATTAAAGAAAACAGCACAAAATGTCCATTTGGACCAGATGAGCATTTGAGACCATTCATGGCTGTCTTAAAGGGATCAGAGAACCAAAGGGATTCCTCCCTCTCCTATATTGCTGGAAAAGTGTCTAATGAGCACCTGTCACTAGAGGACACTCAGGCTGGCATTCCACATTCACTTTGCACTCCCCTGAACCCCAGGGAGCTTGGTGGGAGGGTGGCACAGTCCAATGCCAAGGGTATGGCTTTGAGCCTAACAGAAAGGGTGTAGACGCCTAGATCTGCCAGGTGTGACTTCCTGATGGGTTAATTTTCTCAGCCTCAGGTTTGTGTTCAGGAAAGCACCCACGGGACCTTCTCCCAGGCTTTTTGTGAAAACTCAAAGTGATGCTACAGGCAGGTGCCAACTGAACTGCTTAACAAACAGTATCTCTCTTGCACGAAGCAACATTTCTCATTCTTGAAAGACCTAACTTAAAGTCACAGGGAAAAGAAACCATTCTGTCGAACACTTATGGGAGGAGAGGAGAGAGAGCAAGCAGCTAAGTGTGTATTTAATGAGTAGGGGCAGATAATCTAAACTGTAGAGGTTCATTTGGTGGGTGAGTCACCCAAAAGAATTTCTCTGATATTGATAAACACTGTGTGTCGTTTCATTTCATTTTCCAGAACAGCGATTCCGCCTCCCTTGGAACAGTCATATCTGCTGGGAAGTTAAGGAGGGAAAGTATGAGAAAGCATGAGCGCTCTAAGCCGGGTGGGCTGTGGGGGCAGAACCTGGAGAAACCAGGGGAGAGAAGAAAGGAAGACTGGGACACAAAAGATCAGCAAGATGCCTGGAAGTTCACACCTACATCATCGCTCTGGGGGCAAGAAGCCTGGAGCTTCACGCCTACATCATCACTTTGGGGAAATCCCAGGATGCCTAGCTACCCCAGATACTCCAGTGTAACCTTGACCCATTGGAACAAGATGGTGGAGAACAAGGACTGCACTGTTTCACAGAACACCCTTTGATCTCGCTTAGAACACTAGTTTTCCATGCTTCTGTCTAGAATGATGCCATTCCACTCTGCTCGCAGACCTGCAGCCCAGTAGTTAATAGGACAGAAGAATACCAGTGATCCAGCCTCTAAGGGCCCCTAAAAAGAAATCAGAAGGCCTTTTTCCGTCTCCGAGATTTCATTCTTAGGACTAAGAGGTCACTTCCAGGGCAGGAAGGAAGAGAGCTGGAATTGAGGTAAACGCTGTGTATCGTGGCTGCTATGCTGGGACCTTCGCCATGTTTCTCTCATTGTGTATTTTTACAACAACATAGTGATATCAGCATGATTACTCCTATTTCATGGATGAGTAAACTGAGGCTTAGTGTATGGGTCAGTCCGGTAAAGGTGAATTCAAAGTCCAAAGTGTTTAATCAGAGCCTTATTATGTAAAAGTAAGATGAAGAATCCAGGAAGATGATGTGTCATGAATCTTTTCGCCTCAAACAGGAAAACCTTCTAGAAATATAAATAAACCTGCCTGTTTCAGAATGTGACAAAAAATTTTTGACAAAAATTTTAGAAAGATGTGGGTAATCTGAATAATTCCAATAGGCTTAATTTAATATATGTAAGGAGCCTGGAAAATACTAACCACTCTCTTCAAAATACAATTGGGAAAAAGCCAATATGTATTTGGTCACAATAAAAAAAAATACTACTTTAAAAATTTCCAAAAATAGAGATTTTTAATGTTGCACTTTTCTGCCATAATTTAGTAAATCTAGGAATCAAGGACCAAAGTTCATATGCCCAACAAATAAAGAAACAAAGCAGATTTTTTTGAAAAAAGTTTAACCACTGGAAAAGTATAGAATACTCTTTAATAGAGCCCAGGAGCAAAGAAGTAAAAATAGAAATTAAATCTTATCTAGGGATTCATGGAAAGATGATTACTTGTTATCAAACCAACTGGATAGAAATCTATAATGAGAGGGAAATGTATAGCCTAACATATTTTAATTATTTCATTGAAAATAAATGAATAATTCCAACTAAAGTTCAAGAAAAAGACAGGTAAATCATGAGTATGTGGGAACTGACAAATGCAAAAAGTGAAATTCATCATATAGAAAACGATGCGGTAGAAAAGAGAAAGAGGAGCAAAATCTGGTTCTTCAAAAAGACCAATGAACGGGATTAACTGTGGTGAGCCTGCTGAAGGGAAAAAGGGGCTCACTTCACTTGTTCCGGGGCACAGAGTAGGAAACTAAATTAATTAAAACCCTACCTGTCTGTATCTAGAGTCCTGTCTAATACATCATCCACTATGAAAAGGATCAAGAAAAATAAGACATTAATAAACTGACTCACTTGAAGATGGTAAATTAAGGTTTTTCAAAATTTCCAAGATACACGGGCTATAAGAAGTTCAAACGACCTACATCCTTATTCCTTTCTCTTGCATGGTCACAAAGCAAGGCACTTGATTAACACCGAGGATTCGTGTGTGAGCTATGGCTGGTACCCAGTGACTGTGCCCATTTTCAGAACACTTCTGCAATGTTGAGTATGTGAGCTCCAGGGAAAGGCGAGGAAACTGACACCAAGAAACAAAATGGCCAGCCCACGAGGAGGAGCCAGAGCTGAACCTCAGGAGCTTTACTGAATTTGGTCCACGTACCACACACAGTTTTACACAGGTTATATAGGAGGTAGATTTTACAAGCCCCATTTTGCCAGTGATAATTCTAGGGCACAGAGAGGTTCAGCAACCTGCCCAAGGCCACACAGCCAGTAAGGGGCAGGATTTGACTGCAGGCTGCCTGCTTCTGGAGCCCATGCTTGCAAACCTTCCCCTGAACCCTTCCCCAATCCCTGCTGAATGACTTCTGCTCTCCTGCTGCCTTTCCTTCCACCTCACTGAGTCTCATGGTGGGCTTTCCCACTTCCTGGCCGGCCCAGAATCCAGGATAGGGCATCCTGCACGGGTGAGGCTAGGAGGGGTGCATCCTTGTGAAAAAGAAAACACACCTGCTCCCCTTCCTCAGCTGCACCGTTCTTCCCTCCAGCTGATCTCTCTCCTGTTACATAAATGGAATGTTCTACACGTTTCCGCCATGAGTTTCCTTTCAAAGGATGAATACAAGAATGAGGCATTCTGTTTTCCTTTGTTCCCCGGTCTCACCTATGTTAAGAATTTGTGCTTAAAACATGACTCACTAATTCTTGGAGCAAAGCACAAGGAAGTGAACGGATCTAATACTTCTGTGAGGTGGAGGCTTGAGCTTGTGTGGGAAAGAATCCACTGGAACCGCTTAGGCAGTTTCATTCAAAAAACAACAATTCTCCGGCTCCAGTCTCCTCCCCGACAGCTCCCAACATGACCGCGGTGCTCAAGCAGCCCCGCTTGCTTTCCCGTATAGTTGTCAAATACTTCAGGCAAGTGATATCTAGTTCCTTTGCATGTGGGTGTGTGCCGAATTGTTTGAGTTTATAATTATTAACTGAATCATTGGTTAGTTGTTCGATAGGCAGTTTGGATTTGGGAATAGTTACTTACAGAACAAAGGCGGGCGGGAGGTAGTTTAAATACAGTGCAGGGTAAATAAGCTTGAAAAGTACCTAATTTTTGTGGACTTCAGTATAATAAGCTTCCAGCTAAGCCCGATGCATTTTAATTCCCTGAGTCTCTGAATGCCATGGGCAGAACATATCCTGTTGGATGACTGAGATCTGAACCTCAGCGCCCAGAAAGACATTCTCAGAACCTGCTTTCTAGAAAGTGACCTTGTGGGCAACGGCTTCCCCACCTTCCCTCCAGCCCCAGTAATTTGATTGCCTGGAATGTTCTCATTACAATTCACTGGCTCCAGGGAGCTGCAGGAACGTCAGCAGGTCAGCTTGCTGGCTACTGGGGATCCCAAGCAGGCTGCCTGGGTGCGCGGGATGTTTTCTTTGGAAGGAACCCTCTTCCTTGGATTTCTTTTCTTTGCAGGAGACAATGAGGAGTGGGAAGTCATGTTGGGTGTGACTGTTTATCTCTGTTCTTTCCTATTCATTGCACAGCACCTTCGAATTCAGAAGTCCTGGGGCAAAGAGGCATTTGGAGAATCAGCTAGAAGGACTCTCCAGGGGCTGCCTTTCCTGCTGGCTGACAGAATTTCTCCCAGTAGCCTCTGCTTGTCCCTCTATCAGATCCCAAAATGTGTCAGAGAATGTTTACAGTTCCCTCCTGCAAACTGTGGCATAGACTGAAAATCTGGGTTGTCACCAAAATTTCCCTCGTGATTAAAATGGTATCACTCCTGGATAATTAAGCACCCCTCCCTCTGATCCAGGCTCAACAGTACCATCACCTGTATTACCACGATTGCTAGAATTGCTACCACCACCATTACCAAACCCTGACACTCAACCCCATCAGTACCACCACCATCAGTAACTCCACCACCAAAAACTGCCGTCTCAGCTGCACTAGCACCACACCCACCACTACCGTTCACAACGGCGCCCTTATCGCTACCTTCATTTAACCCAGCAGTTACTGACTTAGTTGTAAACGGAGTATATATAGCCTGGCACTCTACGAAGCCTGAGAGATATCAAGAACAGTATGCCATGGTTCCTGCCCTGGAGGACAACAGGCAATTAGAGGAACTTAGAAAATTATATAAATGGCAACTATGCAAGATATAAGGAAATCCATGCTGTAGGAGAGATATAAGTAAGATGCTGGGCTTACTTGTAAAGTAGTGTAGAGAGTTTGGTAATTCAGGAGGATCAGCTTAAAGGTCACTTTTTCTGGGAAGTTGGAAGCCAGGAATGATTTCAGCTCCAAGTAACATAATAGCCAAGCTAGAATAATTAAGACATAATTATTGCACGTGGCAAGATGTCCAGTGCTGGCCTGGTGGCTCAAGAATATCAGGGCTCTAGGCCACTACTGATGTAATTCCCCTTCCTTTTCATTCATGGCTGCAAAACGGTGATCTCCCATGGCCAACTGAATTCAAAGTCAGCAAACCGGGGGAGGTGGAGTGGAGCGAGACCTCCCCCCTCATGCCTGTCTACTTTGACAAGGTAGAGGAAACTTCTCCCATGAGACTGGCAGAGGCCCTTTAATGTGTCTTTGGCTAGAACTGAGTCAGAGGGCTGCCCCCAGCTGCATGGGAGGCCCAGACTGATGATCTCGCATTCGCAGCCTGTCTAGTTAAGGCAGAAAGGGAAGAAATGGTCTGAAATTGCTGGCTGTTATAAAGCCAAGCTACATGCTGCAAGAGAGAAACTGTAGTTCTGCCTCAGCAAGCCCTCTGTGATCCTCCAGAAGGTTCCAGTTTTCTTCTCATAACACCCTGCACCACTGGTTGACAATTTCTTTGATAAATCACACCTAAATAATGACAAAAATTACAACAAACAAAAATTTGCTTAAATATTTGTTTAACTTCTGTCTACACATTAGATTCCTACACACTAGGAGAACAGGGTCAGTGTCTGTCTTGTTCATTTTGGTATCCTCAGCATCTAACATGGGGCTTGATATGGGCTTGATTAATAATCAACATTATTTAATGAATAACTGTAAGAATGAATGAATGAACACAGACCTTGAAATGTTAGATCATGAAGACGTCAACACTGGTAAATATCAAGACGGATGTGTATGTATGTACATGCCTAAGGGCATGTGTTTGTATACATAGGAATGTATGTATGTATGTATTGAATTCTGGTATCTGATTTCTACAATAGTATCAAAACATGTTTAGAGTTTTTTGTTTTGTACTCAGTCTCTATGCTAAAAATTATCTTTGTGCTTTCTGTGTTTTATTTCTATAGTGTTTCACTTAGCATGATGGGGAGTGAAAAAGCTGAGGTATTTCAAGGTTAATTTTCTGAATAAGAGTTTGAAAAACTGCAAAGAATTACACAATATTATCTGTAAGTAAGCATTTCCACTTTGAATAACTTCCCTCTTCCTCCTCCTCCTTTTTCTTTTTTTCTTTTTTGGTTGATTATTGATAATGGTAGGGGAAACAGATAAGGTAGCCTTGGGCCTCTTTCAAATACGACAAAATTACTCTCGATTTCAATGTGCAAAGCTCTATGACCAATTTCCAATTATAAGCAGCAGGCAGAGTTTGGTCAAAGAGAAGAGCTTAGAATAACAGATAATCATCTACTCTTTTCTTTTTTAGGGGCATCTGAGAGAGAGAAATCATCTTTATTATAAAAAGCAATTAAAATGTTTATCATGAATAATAAGCAATAATGATCCTCTTTTACATTCGATGAAACAGGCTGTCAGATGTGGGGTCATTAGGAGGCTTCTGTATTCAGGGCTCAGTCACGCACGCTCAGTCCTGGACGTCTAATACGGTAACACTGTTTCCTCATATTACCATTATTCCAAGAATATTCTATTGCCCATGACATGCCAGCTCTACGCATTCATCTATCACAAGATACTTAAAGGCATCATATGCTTGAAATATTCCTTAGAACTGTCTAGCACCATTTAGTTTCAATGAAAACTTCTTGTCCATAAACTTTTAAAACTCCAGTTGAGGATGGAGGATGAATTTTGAGGAGGGATCATGGTATTTCTCCGGGGAACGTGGCCCTATTTTGGCCCTATTCCTATGTTCAAATTACCTCCAGAACGTAGTGGCTTAAAAAGTATCCATTTTATGACATCTATTTTTTGTGCATCTGGAATTTAGGGTGTGGCATCAACCCCAGCCAATGCCAAATGGCATAGAGGCAAGTTGTCCACATTAAGCCTTGCCCCACTTGGAGATTCATCAGTAAAATAAATGATTGTTGTGATTTTAAGTCACCAATTTTGAGGTGGTTGTTATACAGCAGTAGGCAATTAGAATAAAACCCACAGGAATGATTTATCCATGTCACATCCTCCAATCTAGCTTTTTTAAAAATAATAACATTGATGTTTTGACTTTCAGATGCAGCTTTAAATCTTTGGTTTTAATCAGTCAATTGTTTCCAGACTCAAGGTGGGAAACTCAGCTTGTACACGTACCACAGACTATCAGAATAGTGGTTGAAGACACGAGTGTGTACAGTCTTTGAAAAACCAGAGTACTGTTGGGGTAATAGCAATTCTCTTTTCATAGGAGGAGGCTTCACAGAGAAAACAAAAGAATTTTAACAGGTACCCGACTGGTGAATGGCCATAAAACCTTGGAAGCATTTTCAAAGTCATTATTCATTTATCTGTCTGTCTTTTCCATCTATCCATTCATTTATTTCTAGCTCTTCTCTTAACAGAAAATCTAGGAATAAGCCTGACCAGTGAGAGTTTCATAAGATAAAGGAAGAAGGTGAAAGTTCTCTGATTTGAAGAGCTCTGGAAATTAGTGAATGATGGATTCACTTTGGATAATATTGACAGCAAAGTCCAAAGGCTTTTCTCAAATGCAGAGGCAGATCTAGAAAAAATGTTGGGACAAAGACAATAAAGTCAAATGAGCCAGAAAAAAAAAAAAAAAAAGAAAGAAAAGAGGACTATTAGGTCTTGGGAGGGTGGTATAGGCCAATTCATTCATTCATCCAAAAATCATTTATTACATGCTACTAAGTACCAGCAGCATATTATGAATGGATTGAGGGTTCAATAGTGAATAACAGACACAAATATACTGCCTTAATGAAGCTGATATTCAAGGGAGAAAACTATATATATATATATATATACACATATATATATATATATATACACATATATATATAATTAATAAGGTCACAGAGTGCTAAGAGATCTACAGATAATAAAGCAGGGTAATTGATAAAACAGGACTGAACAGGCAATATTAAGGCATAATCAGGGAAATTTGAGCTAGGACCCAAATGGCAAGTAGAAACAAGGAGGCAAAGAATTGGAAGATGAGCATAGCAAGCAGCAGCCACAGCAAGTGCAAAGGCCCTGGGCAAATAACCTACATAGGCTAATGCCCAAAAGTAGCTTCATGTGATGGGAGGGCTGTACAGATTTCGTTTAAAGGGCCAATGGCAGAGGAAGCCAGTTAAATTGGTCATTAATTTGTCATCCAGCCAGCCAGGCAGCCAGGCAGCCAGGCAGCCATCCAGCCATCCATCCATTTCATCCATCCACCATACATGATGGGTACCCTCCACCTTCTAGGAACCGTGCTAGGCATGGGGGCTGCAGAGATGAAACGATCCACAACTGCTGTCCTTGAAGGGCTCTCAGTCACTCTCTGAGATGAACTGGCAGGGGACTGAACCCTCGCTTTATTGACAGGGGAACTGAAACACAGAGTTTAATGACTTAACCTGACATCACCCAAGGACTTAGTGGCAGGGCTTAAGCATTTCATCTTCCTTCCTTAATAAGGGAAAGCATTATGTATGACCTGTTAGTTTGTTTTTTTTCCAAACACTCTTCCTCAGTAGGGCAACCATTAAAGTGCATCTATGGCGAATGCTTACGTTTTTAGGTCCCTTTAATTAGAGTATTTTAAATTAGTGTTGTTTTAATTTCCCTTATCTCCTGAGACATTCTAGAGGGTGAATAGCAAATGAAATAAAGCACATTGAAAGCACATTGTAAGCTGTAAACCACGATGCAGATGTGAGTTCTATGTAGTTTTATATTTGGGGATATGGCTTCGTGCATTAGCATTGCTTCCTCCTCAGGGATCTCTTCAGGGAAATTCAGACTAAAATAGACTTCTGGATGGATGCTTTATAGGCATTTTATATTTTCTTTAAAAATGAGACTGTGAGTTCTGAAACAGACCCACAGTAGATGCTAATAAATATTTGTTGAATGAATAGATGTGATGGGATATGCAAGACACGGATACCATGTGGTGGGTTTCATTCCGTGTGGTGACTTCTGTGGGAGAGGGGCTGATGTGGGGGCACACTGTCATCCTAAGGAAACCCTCTGATTAATTCGCACATTTGTAGAGAGAGTCCTACCAGGAACCTTAGGAATGGGCAGCATATGGCTCAGGGAAGGAAGATAATTCTTTAGGAGGAAGGAAATAAAATTATCTGGGGGCAGATTACACACTGCTTTCAAAGTATTATTAACCGTTGTATTTATTTTTTTAACAGTTGGGTTTAAAGCCCTATGCTGACACAGTATGGTGTGTACTTTCTTTCCTCTGGCTGAGCAAGTGATCCTTTAAATTGAAAGCCATGATCACTTGCCTTAACCTAGAAACTATCCCAGAGTTGATAGCTTAAGCTTTGGAGACAGGAAGACTGGGTTCAAATATGGGCTCTGCCTCTAAGTACTGTATGACCTTGGGCTGGCTTCCTAACTGCTCTTTGCCTAAATTTCTTTTTCTTTCTTTCTTCTTCCTTTTTTTTTTTTTTTTAAATGAGGAGAGTAAGTAGTATCTGCCTCACAGGATTATTTGAAGGATTAAATGAATTAATACACGTGGAGTAGTTAGAGCAACAGAATGAATGCTCAGGCAATGTTAGCTATAGGTGTCTGCTTGCTTGAGTCTCCTGCTGGCTTACAAAAGCTGAAGCAGAAGGCTCCATCCTATTTCATTTATGTGTCCCTTAGTGTGAGGACTAGGGCAGGCCCAGTGAGGCGCTTGCCTGGGCACCGTATTTGGTGGGAAGAGGGTGGGCAAAGAAATCAGTATAAATAACCAAGATAAATAATATTTTAATGTACTACTTTAGAAAATCAAAATTAGTGCAAACATATCACAGCGAACATAATATCAACATTCAAAATAAAGGCAGGATCAGTAAACTGGAGTTAATTAGAAATTATTTAAGACCATCACTTGGTCAGGGGAAACTGTCACACCCAGCGAGTCTCCCCATGGGAAATGAGACAAGCAAGGAACTGATTCTGAGATGTTACAGATGAGTTCGCTTCTAATAAAACCAGGAAAGTAAAATCATAATAAATTTAGTTTGGGATACAAATAAGATACTTAAACTTAAAATAATGTGAGTTTTAACGCTTCTATGTTTTGATGTCTCAACCATTCTAATGGTCTGGAAAAACTTAGAAATGAACAACTTATATTAAAGTTCTTTTGGTCTCAAGCTCCAACATACCTTGGCCAGGCTTTGACCTTCCAAGCTCCTGGCTCAGGTTCTATTATGTCGAAGGAGTCAGGTTCACATCTGTGGAGGAAACTGGGAGCTCTATGAGGCCAAGGCAACAGTGTATCTGTCTTCTGAACCTCCTCTTTTCAGTGCCTAATACAGTGACTGGTACCAGGAGGTTCAAAAAGTGTTAGCTGAATGTTGAATAAAAATAATTGGATTTACCCCAGCTTGACTGAAAACTCAATTCATATGTTATTGGATTCAGTATACTAAGATGTTCAACATGGATTTCAGAAGTCTGATCTAGGAAGTCCTATCCCGTGGTCCCCTGACCTGGGTGTGGTCCACGAGGATCCCTCCCCTCCACTGGAGGTACCACTAAGGACCCCCATCCCAAAGAGACCAACGAGAAGAGTTTACGAGCAAGTAACTGCACCACATAAATCTCTGTGACTGCTACATGCGTATCTGCTAGATTAATGACTTTCAAATACTTCTGACCATTATCTTTATGAGATATATTTTGACAACATTGTGATCCAGTATACACATATGTTAATATACATGATTAAAACAAAAGTGTCATTACATCCTTGAATTATGTAAGATGCATTCTTTGCAATTAATCTTGAATCTTCTTGAATCTAAGATGCTTAATTGTTTAAATTTTATTCTATATCATTAAAAATGCACTTGTGATTACCTCAAAGTGACTTCATGAACTACTGAAGGCCAAGACTCATAGTTTGAAAAACAATGTACTGGGCTTTAAGTTTTTGGAAGGTGGGTATTTCCCGTCTCTGCCAATGTACCTGGTATGACCCCTGGGGCAGGAAAAGTGTCTAATAAGCCACACTGGCTGCAGGCTCTGATGCTGGGGAATATGCTTTGGAGGTAGATAATCGGGTTTGAGTCCCAGCTTTGTCACTACCAACTATATGACCACGAGCAAGTGACTTCACAGGCCATGAGATTCATCCTCTTCAACTGTAATAAGAATGGTGGCGACAACAACAATAGCTGGCACTTGTCGAAGGCTCACATTATACCAGGTCGTGTATAACGGGATAACGACTGGAAACTGACACAGGTATGGCGACCAAATGGGGTCAAGGTATAAAGTACTAGCTCCACACAAGGAACTTAATCAGTGCTGGGACCTTTTCCTTCTTTGTGGATCCTCAGAGTCAGGACTCCCAACAAGGAGTTAGAAGTGTGTTGCTAGCTCCTTTGGGTATTTGGCACTTAGAGCTGGGATGAGTCCAGTGCTTTGAAGAGCACGATGAGAGTGCACCACCAGCCACATTCTCAAAGCTCCAGCTTTTAGGCTTCCTCCTGGCCCATTTGCAACCCTTTAGTCTGCAGTGTGGCAGTTGGGTCCAGCTGGCCCTCATCCACATTCCAGCCTTTCTGGGAAGGACAGTGGCAGTGTTGTTGAGGTCTGGGGCCCACAGGACACAGGGCTCATGTCCTCGGACTACCTGTGGCCTTTTCCCCCCAGGATATTTTGATGTTCTCCTCAGCTGTCTCACCAACACATAAGACCAGAGAGGAGACAGGGCTGGGCAAGGTGCCACTATCAATACAGACCCCTGGGGGTGGATGAATTATGTGAGTCAGTGTGTTCTGATCAAGCTTTCTGTAAAAGAAGATGCATTTATGCTTCCTTGAAATGAGGTTCTCAGATTTCCCAGCTGCACTGGCCCACCTCACACATACAGACTCAAGAATGTCTCGGTCTCAGCATCTGAGAAGTCATATCTCACCTGGGAAAGAACTTAACAGTAATCTCAAGTCTCACAGCAATGACATGTCTATTACCCGATGGTTACACAAAATAACTCCCATTCATTGAAAATACACCATATTCCATCTGCTATTTCAAATCTTCCTAAGAACACCTTGAACAGTAAATTATCATGCCCACCGTGCAAATTAAAAACTTGATATTGAGGAAGGGGAGGGTATAGCTCAGTGGTAGAGTACATGCCTAGCGTGCGTGAGGGTCCTGGGTTCAATCCCCGGTACCTTCATTAAAATAACTAAGTCAATAAATAAGCCTAATTACCACCCATCCCCACACACAAACAACAACAACAAAACCAACCAAACAAACAAAAAAAACCCCGAAAAACTTGATATTGAGAAGTTAAGTAATTTCTTTCAAATCATCTGGCTCATAATGATGGAATTTCAATCAGAGCCTAAGTCTGTCTGAGTCTGAGGCCAGGTTCCCTGGGCTTCTCATAACACCTGCTCACAACCCGTGTTCTCGCGAATGATCATAGTTCACATTCAACCTAGTGCATGTTTGCTACGTGCCTGGCTTTGCTGTAATCACCTCACAGGTATTGCTGGTTACACTTAATCCTCACAACTCAATGAAAAAGGCATCTTACCTTCCCATTTTCCAGATGAGGGCTCTGAAGAACAGCTGCACTTACCAAGACCCCGTGCTGCTGGAAGCGGTGGGTCAGGGATTTGAATCCAGGCAGCCTGTCTCTTGACCACTGATGTATGTTGCTTCATATTTATTTCTTTGGGATCTCATATGACCTGTGAAAGAGAGTGAACGTCACCACTTTGCAAGTAAGGGCACTGAGAGAATTTAGTTGCCCAATATTACAGAGCTGTTAAGTGCAAGCGGGGACTCAATTCTGGGTCTTCTGGCTACTGGCTGAGTGCTGGCTCCACTAGATCAGGATCCTGCCGTCCATAGCACTGAGGCAAGCACAGTGCTCCTCACCTGCCCTGTGCTTTACCCCTGGGTACGCTGAGCAGGTGTGTGTTAGCATCTGTGCGCTTCAGTCCTTGAGTGGATCATGGAGTTTGGGCTCAGAAGGAAGATTCCTTTCCTGCTGGTGTACAATTCTAGTTCCTCTCCTCTGACTGTTACAGCCTGGCTCCAGTGTGTCCCTTTTCCTTCCTCCCACCTCCCTGCTGCCCAGCACTGTTTTTCGGGGACTTCCTGCATTCAGGGCATCTCTCCAATGTAGCAGTGACCTGATTCTGACTTTTCTGGCTTATTGGAGATCTTATTTCTAATTCTTGCTGGTCATAGTCTAATAGGATAAACCTTGGGGAAACTTCGACTAGCACTCTTCAAAATTCTCATTTTCTGCTTTATACACACAAATGCATGAAGCACTCGAGTGAATGTTTGGCTATATCCTCTCTTCTGAAGTTCTCTAATCTGTTAATGAACAATTTTGGTTCCCCAACAAAATTGCCCCTGGCAGTGGGTAAGATGTTATCTACTTCTTATGGCTCCTCGAAAAAGAATAGCATAAGGTTGACTTCATGGTAAGTAGGAATAGAGGCAAGAAGAGAGATAGGAGGTGAGCACTCTGTATTCCATGTCCCCCAAAGCACTAGGCATTGTCACATAGACCATCTCACTTCATTGTGACAACTCCTTGTAATTATCCCCATGTTTAGAGAGGAAAAAACTAAAGTTCAGAGGGATAAGAAATTCAGCTAGAAGTGTTTTCATCATGAAATCACTATTTCTAGGCGTTCAATAACACAAGTTTGTATATGTGTATGTACATATATGGGTGTGTGTCACATAAACATTTCTTTCTTAATTTTTTATTGTTATGTTTTTTGACCTCATGAGTCTACATAAAGCTTAGACAGTTGTTTTCATAATTATATTATATGTACATATTCACAGAGTGAACAAATTTCCCATATCAGCAATAGTCCAAATTTCAGATAATTTTATGCTTTTCAAATACACATACTCGAATGTGATAAATCTGTATTACACTGTAAGACATTAATTTAAAGAAATTCATAAATTGATAAAATCCCCTGTTGAACTGTTTATGTTAGTATTGGGCTTGGAAAACAAGGTCCACATATCTATACACACATGTATGAATATACTAAATTCTATAAGTCTATCACATGTTTACTTGTAACTAATCAATACTTGCCAAATCTGTCTGTTTCAATGCAATCAAATGGCACTGAGTGCCTTAATCACTGAGAAGCGATAAGATATGAAATGTGATTTGTTTCCAAAGTAAGTAGAGGGTTACTTAAATAATCCTTTTTAGCTTAGTATATGGTTCAGTCACCACTACTTCCTCTAACTTATTTATAATACAAAGGACAAAATCTGATATGTATAAACTTGGCCCCATGCACACTTTCTCTTCCCCACATTTTGTATTCCATGTCAGTCCTGCCCACTCTAGGACCAGGACCTCCCTCTACACATATTTCCCCAGTTGGCCTCAGATAACCTCGTTGTTGACTCAGATTTCTAGATACGTACATTATGTACTGAAAATGAACCTCTTGTTCCATGGTCCCTAAGCCCTATATCAAAACAGATAAGTAAATAATAGCTGTTTAGAATCAAAACATTTTAAATTAAACATTGAATTCTCCTTGATTTTCTACTTCTGATCATCTAAATCAAAAGCGACATCCATTGTACTACTCAGAATCCTGTGAAAATTCTACCTACAAAAGCAAATACTTACTAAGTATCTATCATGTGATAGGCACTATGTTCTCAGTAGTGCAATTAAAATGTATGTATTGAAGCAACATAGATTGCCTGCCTTATATATGCATTGTATCATATGAGCTGCTGTAGGATAGTAGAAAAGTCTAGGAAAATATTCCTTAATGTCAGGGAAAGTTTCAGTAGTTACTTAGGAGAGACAAGATTTAATACAGACCAAGAAGTGACCATGATCATCACCAATTAGAGTTGGTCCTGGAAAATTCTTTGTTAAGGGAACCTTAAACTGGCTTTCCATAGGCAGAAGGTTGGAGAGGAGGCACAGAGATAAGAATAAAGTTGGTGGTGTGAAAGAGAATGGCCAATTGAAACCCAAGGCCACTGGGAAGTGTTGAAAGGTGGTTTATATAGAAATTGTGACACTGAGATTGTCTTAGACCAGGATGCGGAGGTGGACATGGTACAGGCTATGGAAACAAACCAGTTTAAATCCTGGATCTTCTACAGAATATCTAGTAACTGAGCATCAGAAAACTATTTAACCTCTTTAAGTCTCAAATACCTAATCTATAAAATGGAAACAATGAAACCTGTTACAAATTGATATGTCAATTTGGTTGTTTACAATTGTCAGATTACTTTGGTAAACAATGATTATGACAATTAAAAGTAGATGGGGGTTGTTGATACGCTCTTCAAGAATCTTACTTCTGGAAGGAATGTGTTGACGGAAGCAAGTTTCAGGCAGAATTCTGCCACTTGTATAAACATGTATTATCAAATCCGTCCCCAATAGCCATACAGTCTGCTCCTAGGTAGACCTCTTCAAATATGAGTGAACAACACCATGGTGTGTTTTCCTGAAGTCTGTTTCCCTAACTAGAATGTCAGTTCCATGGAGACAGATGTTTTTGTGTATTTTATTTGCTACTGTATCCCCAATACCTGGAGCAAAGCAAGGCACATAATAGTGCTCAATAAATACTAGGTAAAATGAGTGAACAAGTGAGTAAACAAATGAATTTATCTGTACTTCAGGGTACAGAATAAAGGTAATATAATACATTTACATGCATGTACGTACTGATGAATGTTAAAGTAAATTGTCAATAATGTAGCAATTATTATTACCCGGCATATCTGTCTACTTGTCTTTTTTGTCCTTTCGATGCAAATTCATTGAGCATCTCATTCTTCTCTACAACTTCTAACACAAAACTTGAACAAATTGGATGCCAGTTTTATTAAATGAGGCTGACTAGACACTCTTATACACTTGTTTTCCTCAGCCGTAAATTGGAGATAATAACCCCTACTCTATGTACTTTCTTGGGCTGTTGGGACATTTGAAATACAATGAATGTGACAAAAATGTTTGAAGTGCCATAACATGAGCCTAGATTTGCAAAATGAGAGTCATGAAATGTCTAAATCAAAATCTTCTGGATTGTTTTTTAAAATGTTGAGTTCTGACACCCATCTCAAGCTTTGTTAGTTCATAACATGGCGGATGTACCTGGAAATTTGCATTTTAATGAAATCTCTACATGATTATTTTTCACTCTTTTATTTTTTAAAGACTTTATTTTTGTGTTCTTTTTTTTAATCCCTAGGGGCTTCATGGGCACACTTAAATTTTAAACACTGCCCTAAGAGACAAGAAGAGAGATGGCAGTGATGGTAACAAGGATGATGATGACAAGCTGAATGACAACAACAACTAGACCAGGAGTTCTATAGGAGAAAGAAAGGACGTTGACTTTTTGCTCATCATTGTAAGCCTGGCACCTAGGGTAGTGACTGTCCCCAAATCAGTGCAAAATAAATGGCTATTGAATGAATGCTGATGATGGTGACACTGTCTCTCAAACTCTCTGACACTCAACACAGAGGAGGTGGCACTAGCTCCTTGAGACAAAAGATGCAGGTCAAGCATGAGAAGTTCTGTCTGTGTTTTGCCAAAAGGAAGAGGATTTCCTTCTTGCACTTTCTTCCCCTCCCATTTAAACAATGTCCACAAGCTAGGAGAAGGTATATAAACATACAGATTGTGTTTGCACATTCAGCTCTGGGTTGATAGTGGCCACATTTTCTGCCTTGACAAACTCTCTGTTGTCAAAGTTCTCTTTGTCCCCAGAAAGCAATTCATTAACCTTTCCCTGAGCCGAGGAGGGTGCCCAGGTGCCTCGCCCTACATTGTTGGCCTTTGGCTATCTCCTTCCAATCTTTTCCCATGGCAGTTCAGAAGAGGCAATGAGGAGTTCCTTGAAACTTGTGCATAAAACTAACTGCTTGAAGAGGTAGCTAATTGCCTAAAGGGAGGCTTGATTTTTTTCCTTACCCCATAAATAAATCAAGTGATCCAAGAACTTTGTGGTTTACAAAAAGGAAAAAAAGAAAGAAAGAAAGGAAACAGCTATGAATGTGTTGATTATTACAGAGACATTTCAGCCTCCCTCTCAACACACACACACACATTGCTGTCTGTCAAATTCCAGAGTATAGCAGCTGGAGGGGTCCTTGGGCTTGGCTTTAGGTAAAGGTTCTAACCCATTACCCAAATGAGAGGGCTGTGAAAGCACCTGCTCTCTCCTGTTAAGTCTTCCCCAGCAGACAGCATTGAACCAGAGGGCAGAGAGGTGATTCAGAACAAAGAGGATAAATTCTGGGCCCTGGAGGCAGAATGAACTTCTTGATTGCTATTACCACCTGCCAGCCCCACTGTTTTCCTGTTAGTTCTGATCATCAGCCACTTCCTATGTCTGTATCTAAACAAACTTGGAAGATATGCTTCAAAGGAGAGGAGAAAGCGTACAGAACATCACCCAAACTGAAGCCTTCATTGTGTGTGTCTCTGTAACTCGCCAGGTATTCCTATAATGAGTTGTCAGCGGGGCCCTGACCTTGTGCCTATGGAGCTGGGTAAGCCCAGCTCAATTCTCAATCTCATGGTCTATGGAAGTTGGAAGTCTAACGTCCTTCCTTGACTTTTCCTAATTCCCAGGGGCTTATTACCCTCTTACGGTCACCTTCCACCTGAAACTTCTTTCTGTTTTGCCCTAAGTCAAAGTGGTTCAAGGAATTGCCTTTATACATTTCTGTAAAAAAAAAAAAAATTCAGTCACACTAATAATATATACATTCAGAACTCTTCCCTGAAGATTTGGAAATTCCAGGGACATTCACATCACTGAATTTGCTGCCTCCTGCCATTCACTGGCCTCCTCTTTCTACCCCATCTAATCTTTGCTGCTCCTTCCTTTCAGGATGGTGCCTAATGGCACCAGATCTTCTCCTTCTATAACATGAAGAAGGAACTCAGCCATCCACAGATCCTGCCACCACACAATCCTCTAGACGTCCAGGGCAGACAAGCTCTAGTGTGTGCACTTCATCCGTCTCCTTGGAAGGCTGCCTTGGTTGTCAACAATGGCGTTCTTTTCTTTGTTATGATTCCTTTGTTTGCTTCCTAACCCTCGTAACAACGCTGCAAGTGAGATGAAGAAACAGAGGAGTGGGGTTATTTGTCCTAATGTGAGCTACTGATAAGTGACAGAACTAAGATTTGAATGCGATTTTGATTCTGAAGCCTGTGTTGCTTTTATCTGCCATATCACATCCTGGCACAAGGCTGAGAAGAAGCCAGGGAGATGATGAGGAAAGCTTTACCAGAGGTAAAAATTATGGTTCCCATTCTTGGCAGGACTTAACACCAGTGAGTAACAGAGCAATGCAAGATGATCTTTATAAAGAGGAGACAAATATCTAAGATAGCTCTCTCTACCCTTCTGCATTAGTTTCTTATTGCTGCTATGACAAATCACCACCAATTTAGTGGCTGAAAATAACAAAAACTTGTTATCTTAAAGTTCTGAGGGTCAGACTTCCAAAACTTGTCTCACTGGGCTGAAATCAAGGGGTCAGCAAGACAGCATCCCTTCCGGAGGCTGTACAGGAGGATCGGCTTCCCTGTCTTCTTCAGCTTTCAGTGGCTGCCTGCACTCCTTGGCTCCAAGAGTCCTCCCTCTTCAAAGCCAACAGCTGTATTGCTACAACCTCTGACTCTGTTGCCACATCTCCTTCGAAGACCCTGACCCTCCCCTCTTCCTCTTATAAGGGTGTCTACAGTGATTACAACGGGCACATCTGGCTAATCCAGGATAATCTCTTCATCTCAAAATCCTTAACTTAGTCAAGTCTGCAAAGTGTTTTTGCCATGTAAGGTAACACGCATACCAGGGGTATGAAGGAAGTAAATGGTGATGTCTGCAGTGGCTCTGGGAGGTGGCTGAATGTAGACTGAGTCGTTAGGGAAAGTATCTTTGAATTTCTATTAAGTATAAGCCTAAAGGATGACAAAGTTCTAGAGGAAGGGTTTCCTGGGGACTGCACTGAGGGTTTTGAAGGCATTTTGGGGGTGACAGCAGCCCACCTACAGGAAGCAGTTCCACCCAGATGAACGGAGCTGTTCCCTGGTGCCACACGACTCCCCGAGTTGTGTACCCCTTACAGGGGCGGATGCGAAGCAAGATGGTAACTATGGACTCTTACTGTCTAGTCTTCCAGCCTCTTATGAGCCACGTGGATGAGGCAAAACTTGAGATCATTCATTTCCTATCACTGTGTAACAAATTACCACAGTACAGCAGCTTAAAACAACATCAACCCATTCTGCCACAGCTCTGTAGGGCAAGAGTTCAGGCAGCGCTTAACTGGGTTCTCTGCTCAGTATATCACAAGGAGGAAATCAAGATAGCAGCTGGGGCTGTCATCTCCTCTAGAGCAAGGGGTCCCATTCAAGCTCATATGGTTGTTGGCAGGACCAAGTTCGCATAGGACCAAGGCCCCTGTGATGTTGCTGGCTGTGGTCCAGAGACCACTCCCAGTTCCTAGACACCATTTCAATTCCATGCAGCTTCTTCCATAGGCCCTCTCACATTTTAACTCTAACTTTAGGAAAAACCTAGTCCCTATTAAGGGCACACCTGATCAGGCCAGGCCTACATGGATAACCTCCCTTTTGATTAACTCAAAGTCAGCTGATTCGTAATCTAATCACAAGGTGGTGCCCTGTCATATACAAGGCTCTGCCTGCACCTCAGTGGAGGAGATTATAAAGGGCCTGCACATGATGAGGCAGGAATCTTGGGAGAATCATAGCATCCTGTCTATAACAGGCAGTAACTATCCAGGCTGACCTGAAAGTCTAGCCTTACATTAACCTGATGGTGAGATAAGGTTTTTTTTATCAATTTTTATCAAGGTGAAACTCTTCATGGTACAGACTGCCTACGTATGTCAGTTTCACTAGGCATATAAACTAATAAAGACTAACGCTAAGTGTTTCCCATATGCCAGGAATCATCTTAAGAGCCTTAAATATATATATATATATATATATATATATATATATATATATATATATATACACACATACAGATATATCCATATAATTTTTATAACAACCCTATTAAAGTACTGAACATATCTCCATTTTACAGATGTGAAAACTGAGAAAGTCATCAAGGAAAGATGAATAATTTGCCCAAGTTCACAGAATTAGTAAGTGGCAGAAGTAGGTTAGAGTTCAGGCAGTTAACCCTGCAGCATACTGTTGTAGGATACTCAATTCCACAGTGTCTCTCTCTGGACTCAGAAAAACTGCACAATCTCAAATTTTACCCATCAGAAAACCCACCCAATTTGGCATTTCTAATAACTCCTTGACTCTAGCAACTAGTTATTCATGCTTTCACTGACCTAAGATAGTCCAAACAAGATGAAGTTCGAGTTGCAAAATTACTCTTTTCTGTATATGGGGGGAAAGTTAATTTCCTTGCATTTCCTTGAATAAATCATTATATTTTTATACACCAGCTCCCAGTCCCTTGAGTGTTTCTCAAATCCTTCAGCAACTTTGCCACTAACAGCAGATGAAGTTTTTAAAAACTCTCCTTTACCCCAAAATTTTAGACGAGATAGTAAAAAACAAAAAACAGTATATAAAAGGGTTCATATAGGTCACCAAAAATAAACTCTTTTTAGCGAGACTCCATGAGCTGTTACTAGGACTACTTCCATAATGGAAGGATTGAAAGGTTTTTTAATTGAGTTGAGTTCCAAGCTCTTAAATATACATATTTCTATAAGATGCTTCTTAAACTTCAGAAAGGGGTCATGTAATGATTCATCTTCAGATAAGAGACAGAAGGAAATCATATTCTTTCAAATGTTGGTTTAGTATCTATTTATCTAACCACTGAATTTTCTCTTTTTTTAAACTCACTGGAAAGAGAAAAGAGGCACTATGGTTTGTGGAATTAGCCCCTCTAAGTAGATAATTTTATTTAAACGGAGAGAGCAATGACTCAATTATATATTCATGGCCAGGATCTACTCTCTCTGCTCTTTGACTTATGAAATTTGCCAGTCTTCTGAATCTTTATAGATCATGGCGTTTTGCTAGTCTACCATGGCACAGTGGTCTACCACATGTTTTTATATTGTGCTACCAAATTTTGATCTGTATGTTGAATTTCTTTCAGTTTGCCATAAAGGTATCTTCTGTGACAGTGATGTCCTTTAAGAGAAAGTTGAGGTTACATGGCGTGAAGCTGTGCACAACTTGCTAAAGTAAGTGGTAAGGTAAATGGCATCACATAGAGCCAGCTCACAATGGAAGAGTGGATTTTTACTGGGACATACCGGAAATTTCTCTGGAAAGGTTATAAGACGCATGGTCAGGGTAGCAAACGGGTCTACACAAGCTTGTTTTTCTGAAGGATGACCAACTATCCACAGGGCAATAACTATAAATGTTTTTTATGGGCATTGTGAGACATATTACATGGTTTATCATTGTGCTGTAATTTTTGATAGCTTATTTAGTGTTATTTTGTGTCCTGTATTATTGTGATTTCCCTCAATAAAATTTTTAAAATCATTTTAACGTGGTAACTACTCATCCTAATTTTCTGAAACTTGCTCAAAAAAAAAAAAAAAACAAAACCCAACAACCAAAACCCAAAAAAACTTGTACTCAGGTTCTAATTCCTTCAAGTGTGCTGCCAATATTTTAGTATTCTTCTTTGGACCATGGCTTGTCTATCTGTAAAATAAAAGAATTGAACTAGATCACAGAGTCCATTTACAGAGCTTTTTGGAAATTAAGGGAGTACAATTTGAGTAGGGCTCTGACTTTCCTACCCTCACTTCAACCAGAGAAGTCTGGCTTTATCTTTTCATTAAATTGTTGGGTTTTGGACTCTATGGCAATGTTTTTATCTGCAAGTAACAGAAAGTTCCACTCAAACTAGCTTAAGTATAAAAGATAGTCTCTTTATTTACATAACTAAGAAGTCCAGGTACTGGCTTCAGGTATAGTTTGATCCAGCAGGTTAACTATATTTACCTTAGAGGCTCATTTCTTCGTATTTCTCAGAGATCTGCCTCCTGTGCCAGCTTTGGCCTCAGGCTAGAACTGCTAATGGCAGAAGCAATGGAGCTGGGTTGGGGTCAATCCCATACAATACATATGGGGTAAGGATATTTTCTCCAAGAAAATTTAGGTGTGTTTTATCAAGAAGGAGGCAAAGGAGGAATAATAGCTCCCTACCTCGGGGCCCATTTAAGATGTTGTCTGAAAAGGGGTTTCCATTGTTAAAAACAAGTTTAAAATATCTAGAGAAAACCATTCCTAAGGCCTTTCTAGATCTACTTTTCTCTCCCTTAACTCAGTGTCAAAATGCCCAGAATGCTCTAGAGTCACAGCTGATCTCATTAAAGTTCACAATGGGTTAAGAGCTAAAAGCAGAGAGCACTGAGTATTACAAATAGTGTCTCATATGTTCTCAGCAAAAGTCTTGGTAGCACATCCTACAATTTGCATTAACCCAGAGGCAAATGTGTAATTATTTAAATGAGAATTTTCTTTTTAAAAGAAGAATGATTCCCTGTGGGCTGATACTCAAAGCCATTGCCATTTGGTGAGTGGAGTCGGTTAGTGCCTTAAGTCAAAATTTATCACAGGTATCTCTGAAGGAAAAGAAAGAAAATCTTCTACTTTTTATGAAAAGATCTGGAAGGCCTGAGCATTCTGTCCATCTAAGCCTGGCTCTTGAAATAAGCTCTCTCCTTGCCTGATGGGGGGGTTAGCCAGTGCCATCCCTACCACCATGACATTAAGTGGGGTTTAAGGACTCATGCCATACTTGGGAGCTTGGAGACCCACCTCCAGGGGCAAGTGCTGTGAAGTCAAACAACTAAACCATACAGAAAGCAGTCAATACATATATAGCAGGTACATGGTATATACCTGTTCTGTATAAGGTTGTAGTGAAGAGAGTCAGGTCAGAGTCAAGTGAGCTACCTTTAAGAAGTACTGCAAACTCACTGTCTTCTTTCAAGGCCCTATGGCTTTTCATTATGATGTTTCCTTTGTCTGTAATGCCTTCCTTTCCTTCATTCATCCCCAGGGTCAATCTCAGAAGTCATCCTCTCTCAATAGGCCACCTTCCATCAACTGAGATGATGGTTTCTTTGTAAAGATTCCTAAAGTAATTTCTAAGTGGAGCACTTCCTGCTAACAGCTCCTTTGGTCTTCTGCTTCCCTCATTGGGGTGAAATTCTAACCCTCAGTTTTCTCATCTAGAAAACAGGGTAGGGGGACAACTATCCTTCATCAGAGTGACTGTAAGGATGAATGATCAAAACTTTTGCAAGTGCTTCACTAGTGTTTGAATATCAGGAAACATTCAACCTGCTCGGGTTGTAAATATAAAGCCTAGAAGGTTAAAATTAAAGATAAAGAGTTTGTAACAAGAACAAGAGGGAAGTGTTGACTCAGCTTTTGAAGAAGCCATGTACCTAACTGCTACTGAAGAAACAAATTCCTCAGTAAATTCAATAAACCATCGGCTCAGCCATGTCCCTGATCAGTAACCACCTGGGATTAACACTACCTTGCAGACAGATTCCAGCTTTCCCCAGGCCTGCTTAGTGCCTGCCGAGAATCTGCATTGCTCATGCGGAATATTTTCTTTGAAATATGGTACCCCATGGAGAGGAAAAAAACATCGTTTCTTCTTTGAGCATTTGAAGCAGGGTTTGAGTACCATCTCCCAGGGAGAGGTCACAGAGGGTCTCTGTGATGGTGACAACCACTGGATGTAACATCTAATAAGGTCTTGAGATTTATGATTCTAGGCCCCTGGATGAGTTGATTTTTCTTTCTGTTCTGAAAATGCCTTTTATTTATCTGTACTACTTAGATGAGTTGCTTCATCTTCGTTCCTCAAGTTTCCCACCTGTACAGGTGGGAAAATAAATTCTAGTCTCTATTTTATTTTCCCATTAAGGATGATAACACATGAGGTAATAATAGAAGATCTGTGTTGTCAAATGCATGGAAGCACCACTGAAAATAAATCTAATATTTTACTGTAGGATATGAGTGATTCATATGCCTAAGCGGTACATATATTCCAAGTATATAAATATATCTGCCCTTTTCTCCAGAAAATACTAAATTCTTGTAGGGGCCACATTGAATCATTTCAACTTCTTTTTTTTTTTTTTTTTTTAACTTGGAACCACAGTTTGACACAGAAAAGAATTAAAACTAAAAAACAAAATTCTGTCTCTTTCCTTTTTCCTTCTTTTTACAACCAAAATGGAAACTGGTGATTGAAAGAAAATTTATGTAAAACTTTGCACACTGTCTCTGAATTCTCTCCAACTGTAGACCTTTCAACAGTATCTGTTCCCCGATGATGCAAGTTCCCACCTGTTGACTGGGTGGACTTAACTTTTACCTGTTTCAACACCATTGCTTCTCTAACCATGGTATCCAAGCAGAAACAAAAGCTAATGACTGCGCTTGTTTCTTGGCAGTGTAATGGATGGGATTTAAAGTTAATGTACTCTTTCTTTTCCTGCCTAGTGTAAGAAGCCAGAATTCTAAACTTACAATGCTTTGTTTCTTGGGATTGAGCCCTGTTTGGGCTCAGCTTAAACAAGGAAGAAAGGGTTAGAACAGGGAAGTACAGAGGCCAGAGTTTAAATGATTGCTCTGTGTGTCCTCGCTATATGACTGTGCAGGGCTGGGTCTTAAGTTTTCTCATTAGTAGAAAAGGGATAATAACACAGACCTCTTGGGGGCATCCATGAAATTGAAATAAGGTCATTCTCTAAAAGCCTTTTATATATAGTAGGTACTCGATAATCATTAGCTTCCTTCCTTGTTTGCTTCCTCCTTCCAGGTTTATTCTGTTGATGGAAGGGGGCGTGATCAGCCACAGTTAGGTGAATAGGAGCCTGGCTGTAATATAATTCACTGGTACGAAGTCAACACCAGAAAGAAATCAGGGAGCCTCTGACATTTGTCTTCAGGTTGGCCACTCCCACTGATATACTTTCTCTTCCCTGTTCACGTCTGCTCTTTCCCTAGGGCATCTGGATTCCTCGTGTGTCTCTCCTTCTTCTTATCAATCCTTGTCTCCAGAAAATATCCAATAAACTCATTCCAAACTAAGGTGCAAAGGACTGGTAAGGCTCAGAGTATGTTTGGGGATAGAGATTTAATCCAAACGAATGAACCACTTAGGGGAATACTGGGCAACGACCAGGTCAATGTTGATTTCCACATCTGCCATTTCTTATTTATTTAGCAAATACACACAGAGCTCCTTCTCAGTGCCAGACTGTGGAGGTTTGGAACACATGGCTGGGTGAGACATGGACATTGCCTCTAAGGGCTCCTAGTCTTGTGGGACACAGCCATGTAAGTATTATTAATAATAATAATTATAACAATAATAAAACAACTGCAATAACAAACATTAATAGAGCACTTACTATATGCAGGTGTTGTTCTTTCTGTTTTATATAAATTAATTCATTTACTCTTTGTAACCATCCTATTTGTGGGTTACTATTACCAGCTACAGTTTCACGTAAGGAAACTGAGGCTCAGAGAGGTTAAATATCTTACCAAAGTCACACAGCTAGTCAATGTGGTCTAGCTCCAGAGCTTCTGCTGTTTACCACTTACTGCCTCTCTACACACAAGGCAATGTGATGACTGCTTCTAGGATTCTGTTGTTAGTAAGTAATCAGTGATGCAGATAAAGACTACAACAGGTGTGTTTGAAAAAGCAAAGGGAATCAGAAAAATTATAAACATCCATCAACAGTAGAATGCTTAAGTGAATCACAGTATATCTATGTGATCAAATACTTGCAACCAGTAAAAATATATATATAATGGAATACTACTCAGCCATTAACAAGAATGAAATTTTGCCATTTGCAGCAACATGGCTGGACTTGGAGGGCATTATGCTAAGTGAAATAAATCAGACAGAGAAAGACAAATACTGTATGCTATCATTTACATGTGGAATCTAAAAAAACCCACAACAAACTAGTGAATATAACAACAAAAGAAGCAGACATAGATACAGAGAACAAACTAGTGGTTACCAGTAGGGAGAGGGAAGGAGGAGGCGATATAGGAGTAGGGGAATAAGAGGTACAAACTATTAGGTATAAAATAAGCTACAAGGATATATTGTACAATATGGGGAATATAGTCAATATTTTATAATAACTGTAAATGGAAAGCAAACTTTAAAAATCCTATAAAAATATTTTTAAAACAACATTAAAAAATAGATCACTAAATTTTAAAAAACAAGACAGGGATACAATTCTAAACTTCAAGAGTAAAAAGGAATGGACAAAATAGCTTATATAGTATTATTCTAATTTTTTAAAAAGTGTACTTTCGTATACGTAAGTATTTCTCTATGTCAGTTAGTGCATAGCGCACCCAGTACCAACACAGACACAGCAGAGTCCTAGAGGCGTTGTTGTTTAGGAGCGGTTTCCAGTTTAGGAGGAGATAGACATTTCAGAAATGGGTTTTCGGGCCCCATCAAAGGGCCATGAGTGGGGCAGTTGTGCCCAAGGGGTCTGGGCTATGCTGGGGCGGTGGGAAGTGGTCAGAGGAAGAGTCACAGAGAACAACAGCTTTGCCTCTTTGGCTGTAGAACTTCATCTCCCAAAGACAGACCGACTTGCTCTGTTGCCTTCTGCCTCTCTAAGTGGGAAGGATGGCACGTCAAAGCACGTCTGTGTCCTTCCAAGCCTCCAGAAGCCTCCCAGCGAGTCCATCTATGACTCCTACTCCTATGTTCCCAACCCAGAGGCCTAGTCCCTTCCAGTCCTCTCCCGGTGTCTTCTGCAATGTGTCCTTTTAGTCCAGGAGCGCCTCTGGTCTCTGGGATGGTTAGGGAGTTGAAGCTCAAAGCCTGGTTTCTGACCCACAAGTTCTTCAGCTGGGATTCTCTCCAGAGTTGCCATTGGGTGTTTCGCCCTCAAACGAATGGCTCCTGTTCTCCAAGATGTCTTGAAACTAGCTCTTCCCAAAGAGTGAGGAAGAACCATCCCTTCTGCAGACTGCATGCTGACTGTGGGCCAGGCATCGTCCCTGCACGATCTCCTCTCCTTATAACAACTGCATGGTGTAGACTTTATTATCCTCATTCTAAAGGAGGATAAAGTCTAGCTCCGAGCAGGTGATGGAGGGGCTGGTGAAGTCTTACAGGTGGTTACGAGTACAGCGCTTAAAATAGTTCTTACGACACAGACTCCATTTATAGTTGTGATTTTTGACTCTCACAGGTTGCAGGTAGGAGACCACAATCCCTGCCTACAAGATCCCGAAGCCTTTTCTCCTGCTGGGCCAAGCTGTCCCACAGCCTGGACTCTCGTTTGCCACAGTGTTCTTTTCATGAGTATCCTTCCTTCCTGGCTGCTGTTACTTTGGGGGCAGTGATAAGCACATTTACCATGACCGCCCTTCTAACTGTCAGTACTTTGCCATGGCTTCTAGGTCAAAGGGCAAGGGAGGATGCCCGGGTGGGGTGTGGGGACCCTCTGGATGCTTGCAGGAACGTGGGAGGGGCAATCGGGGGAGTCCTCTTTCATCCCTCTCTCTGCCTTCCTTAGAAGCCTATCAAACAACTCCAGGCCTTTTCCTTCTCCTTTTTTATCACTCTCTGGAACACAGCTGGGACTTGTGCAATGGCAGGGTTCTTTTCTGTGGGGACAATCATCTCATTCCAATACGTGTGGGTGGGCAGATTATAAGTCATGGACCTGGAGCTCAGCTGTAGGACTAGGGCAGGACTGGGTTAAATAGCTGTCTGATTAACTAGCTGTTGCTTTCATATGGTTGAGAATGAAAAGGTTGCTTCAAGAATTATCAGGTCAGATTGGAAATGATTCGCCCCACAGAATTCAATGGTTTGGGTGGTAGGAGTACGGAGGGAGGAAATAATGTACCCCCTTCCCTCCTGGAAAAGAACAGTATGTAATGTACTCAGAAGAGTTTAATATGTTTTTTCTTTTTTTAAGTCTTCCTTCTCCTTGTGAGAAAAGTACCTAAAATTATGGAGAGAATGTGCCAGGTAATGGATACTGCTTTAGATTTTATATGGGTATAGTATTAGCAGTGTGTGTTAGATGGAGTAGAAACTTGGAGATCAACGGTCAAGACAGGTGATTCTGAGCCATTCAGTCACCTCTCTGGGTTCCTGTAAGGGGCAAGTTTAACTAGATGATCTTTCGGGCATCCTCCAGGCGTATTCATTCACTTGGTGTTTACTGAGCACCTAGTAAGACTGAACAAACTAGAGTTGGGTGGCACTACTTTATCAAGACCCCTTTTGTTTCCTGCCTGAGTTCAGAATCAATCGAGAGTAGGACACTGAACTTATTAGGCAGGTGGAGATTAGACTGTCACCGCTAATGTAGATGGACACCATGGGGGTCTAAGGCTAAAGGGAACAGCAGTAATGGCTTTCCCAACACCAAACTTCATAATACAATGAACTTATTCATCCATTCGCATGTACCCAGGATCATCACAGGGTCTCCTACTCTTGAGTGTGTTGGGGAGATCCTTCTTCAGCCACACTGCAGCATGGAGGACCAGTGCAGGGTATGTGCTCTCTGCTTTCAGATGCATCCCAGAGAATGGAAGCAAGCAAGAGACTGTTTCAGCAAGTTCAGCTCCTTCTCACAAATGCACCCAGTAGCTAAGTTACTTCCCCTCCCAATGTGGGGCAAGAGAGAGAACAGAGAGACATCTTAGGGTTTAAATTTCTCCTTGTGGAAACCAGAAACGTTGGGAATAATTGCGTGGTTGAGCCAGTAGACACTCTACACACATCTGTCATCATTTACATTTCCCAGCCTCCCTTGCTGTTAGACTGGGGCACGTGACTTTGGCCAATGAACTTGAGCAGAAGGAATGTGCATCACCTGTCAGTTGAATCAGTTAAAACCTCCCTCTGTCCCTCTCATTCTCTGCCGTGGCTACCCTGGAGCTGTGTCTTCTAGATGGCATGCCTGTAAGATGAACAAAAGCTGTCCCAACTGAAGTAGACTTTGTGTGAATGAGAAATAACGTTTATTTTCCTAAGCCACAGAGACTGAGAGATTTATCTGTTACCACAGCAGAGCCTGTCCTATCCTGACTAAAATAATGCTCCTTCCCAAACATCAGGGGTGGGATATACTGTGAAAACAAAACAGATATGATCTATGTGCTCATGGAGTGTTTAGTCTAGTGAGGGAGACAGACAACAGGCATGAGCAAAAATAAGCAATTGCAACCTGCAGTAAAGGCTGGGAGGGAAATGTAGAATAAATGGCAGGGTTTAAATTTAAGTTTGGTGGTCAGAGTAAGCATCCCCGAAAAGATGACATTTTAGCAAATCTAAAATGGAATATCGCAATAAAATGTAATAGTCCTTTTACATAATAATCTCTTGCCACTGAAATTACAAAACATTTCTTTCATGGTGGGAACGCATTCCTCTTTTGGATGATATACTTGCCAAGGGTTGCTTCAGCCCATTGCCATTGGCTAAGACAATATTATCTTCCTTTTCCTGTTGTGGTTTCTATTCCAAAAATAAGGCTTTGATTTGTATTTGACAGACATGTACTTGCAATTTTAAGTACGCATTTCCATGCTACATTAAAATCCTTTCTCAACAATATTCATTTACCTTCCTCTCACTCTCACCCTGTGTGATGTGTTCTTTCCGGTTGAAAATTACTGATCCAGAGTATGATTCTGAAATCTCAGGATTCTAACCCAGTGACTAGTAGAGTTAAAAACCAACAGGCACACCCTTCATTAGGCTCAACATGTGCATTAATTCCACTGATGGTCCAAACATCATCTCCAGGTGACAGTGGTGGACAACGGCTTTTACTGTTGGGATGTCCAGGTTCCCTTTACCCTTATTTTGGTAACAATTTTCTGACTCCCCACTGGGAAATCCCACCCCCTCCCCACTCTCCATCCACATGCTCCGGGTGGACATGTGGCTCAGGCTTGCCATCAAAACACGGCATTGTCCTGGCTCCAGTGATTAGTCCACATATGGGTATGTGATCTGATTCAGTCCACTGAAAGTCGGACCCGAGACTCACGTGGGACTCTTGGGAAAAGAGAAGCATCACCCTCTCTACTGGACATAAAGCTAGGAGAGCACGGGGCTGCAGCTACCAGCTTCCATGCTGCCTCAGAACACAGCAGCACTGAAGACAGGGAGTCTGCTTCAGGCTAGGAGCGAATCTGACACTCATGCCAACTTCCTCCCAGCTCCCAAGCCAATCTGAGTTGGGCTTTCTATGACCTGCAATGAAAATAAATCTAATTGACATAGAGGTTAAAATTCACATTATCGAAAAGGAAGATTCCAATGGACCAACCGTCAACTAGTTTGTTGATCTAAAGTTTCTTCACTGTTTTCTCCAAAATTCTAGGTTCTTCAAAGTGGTCGTCTGAGGAAGAAGCTCACATTCCAACAGCTTTACTTTCCTTAGTCTGTGCCAGCACACGGGCACCCTACATCCTGCCTCCTTCCCCGTGAATCTATCTCGTTGCCTCAAAAATGTCCTTCAGGGCCCATCTGGTTACAGAGGCTGTGCTGCATGTTGGTCCTGCAACGACAAGGAAAATGCACTCTGTGTTGGACAGAGAGAGACACATGGTGGAGAACCACCAAGATGTGGAGAGGGTGTCCGCATGGGCTAAACGACCCGGGTCCAGCACTATCGTAAAACAGAGCTTGGAGCCCAGATCTAGCCAACTCCCCGGCCCCTGTTCTCAACCATGTTACTCCTCCCTGCTCTCTAATGCCCTTGTCCCAAAGGGCCCCGGGCTCAGCAGTGTGGGGGTCCCTGGAGCTGTGACGCCGCACATGCTCTGTTTGGGATCCCTTGAGAAACAGCTGGTTCCGGATCCATGCCCATTTTCCATAAGAGCATGTCTGTCTCGAACACCAGGTTCTTCAGGAAGCTCTTCAGGAAGAGGGGCTACTTGAGGGGGAACCCGATGGTGTGCGTTGCCCCTCTCTGGGAGTCTAGAGCTGACTCGGGACTCAGCGACTCCCTTCCTCTCACGACTCCCTTCCTCCCTCACTTGCTCTCAGAGGGAGAGCTCCATGGAGCAGAGACCTGTGTCTCTTTCATATGGTTTTCCTGCTCCCAAGACTGGCCTTGGCAGGTGCTCAGGTTAGAGGCCAGACGCAGGGATGGGTGAGTGGTGGATGGCTCTCTTGATTCTAACCTGCCAGCTGAGGAGGGACACATCAGATGTGGGAGATAAACCCCAACCCCCCTCACCTACACCATTCACACTCCACAAAACACTGCAGTCCACACCCCGCACCCCTTCATACTTCACCTAAGCGCCAACTCCCCTCCTCGAAGTCACTTCACCCCCCATAGTGATGGTACAGCCTCCCTCCCCAAACCACTTCGCCCTCGCTGTGAACCCCAATCTCCCCACTAAAACCACTTCACCCTCCACGGTGCAGCCCAATTCTCCTTCCCACCCAGCCACTCTGCATCCCACAGCAAGAACAATCTTCCCTCACCCACGAGAGCTCACATCCCTTGTGATCCACAACCCCCTTTCTCCACAAACACTTCACACAGCAGGAGAATTCCCCACCTCCTCTCCCCAGAATGACTTCCCAGTCCCCACTGAACAAGTTCTTCCTCCCTGCTACTTTTTCACAGTCCTGGGGAGCCCTGATCATTTCTACTTCACGCGGCGCAGTAAACTCCAGTGGTCCCCTTCCAACCCTTCACGCTGCAGAATAAACACCAGCCTCCCCAACCATGGTCACTTGATTCTCCATATGGCAAATCCAGTCCTCCATCCTCAGTCCTTCCTGTCCATGCACAGTTCACACCCCACCCACACAAGAGCTTCACACGCTACAGGAAACCTCAATCCTCCCTCCCCACAATTTGGCTATGTTAAATCATCAAGCCCCATCCTTTCTCCCCACAGCAACTGCACACTCCACAGAACCACAGGAAGCCCTGTTACTCCATCCTACAGCTGGTCACTCACACCCTGCAGCCCCACCCCGTGCTCCCTCTGCACAACCAATTCACGTTCCACATTAAGCATTACGTCCCACTGTCCTCCGCCTCCAAACTCTCGCACTCTGCTGTCAGTGCCAGTTCTCTTTTCCCGGAGCATTTTTACATCCCACATTCATCTCCACCCCTCTCTTTCTCCAGTAGTTCAGACTCCCCAGTAAACCCCATCCCCTCCCCTTCACAATCAACCTCATCCATCTTCCCGAAGCCACTGTACCCTCCACAGTTAATCCTGAGACGGAATCACACTCCACGGGGACACCCATCTTCTAGTCTAGTAGCCCCATTCTCGCTCCATGACACACGCCAGTCCTCCTGCCCCAGCATCCACTTCAACCTCCAGAGTGCTCCCCAGGCACCGCCCCCCACTTCACAGCCACGGTAATTCCCACCCTCTCCCTCTCCCTGATTCCAGTTCCACACCAAACCCCAGTCCTCCTTCCGCAAGGCCACTGCACAATCTCACAAACGACAGACCCCGCCTGTCCACAAGGGCTCCACGTCCACGGCCATCCACAGTCCTCCCTCTCTACAGACATTTCACAGCCTGCAGTGAACCCTCAGCCTCTCACCCACAGCCCTTCCCACGCACAGGAAACTGCAACGCCACCAGCCCCGCTGCCCCTCACACTCCACGGAAATTCCCCTCCTCAAACCCCACCTCCCCTGAAACCTCCACGGTTAATCCAGCCTTCCCACCTACGTGGCCACTTCACACCCACCCTCAGCCTCCGTCCTGTCCCCCCCCCGCCCCGCCCTTCACACTGCAGGAGCCTCAGAAACGCTCCCCCCACTTCCTGCCCCAGAGCCAACCCCATCCTGCCCCTTTCAGACCCTGCACGCTCTCCACCAGTTCGCCAAAGGACGTAAGCGGGAACTGGAATACTATTCATCAAATTACGTCTATAATCCTGAGGGCCTATTTTAAGCATTTAGAGTGAAAGCAATGCCCCATTCTTTGCCTTGCCATGCTATTTATACTGGTGAACACTGGTAGCAATGTACGTACTTAGAAAATACTGCCCCAATCGTGTTCTCTAGCTATGACAAACTGAGTTCGTAAACACGGCAATGTTCCATGCTGTGGTCAGAGGGGAAAATGATCAACCCAGAAATGGCAACTCCACACTGATCACAGCTCCTCCAGTGTCATGTGTGTTTGTGATCAAGAGGACACAGGCAAATGGAAGTGGGATCTGGGGAGGGTGTTGAGCTTGTGAATAGAACTCACAGAGATTTCTGTATAGTACTTACTGCAGCACAGCTCATGTAATACAACATGGATGTTACTGAAAAAATCCAGAGGGCCCCTTCTGTCCTCCTCAATTTTTAATCCTTGTCCTCATCAAGCACGTTCAGTATGTATGCCAGGTACGTTATGTGATGAGCCTTATCTTCCTGAATCTTCCCAGCAAACCTGTTGGGCAGGTCCCATTAGAGGCTTAGAAAGGTTAAGGAAGCTACATGCCCCGAGTCCTAGAGAGATGAAGTGGTGGTTTTAATGTTTTTGTCCAAAACTCATGCCCTTTTAATTCCACCTGATTTTGATGTGTTCCCTTACAGGAAGACAAAGGAGAGGAAGGACCGTCACCTGCCACCCTCTCGAGCCCTGGGCGGAGTGAACCTGACCTCCTGGGTCTGGGTATTTTCCCGTCTATGAAGCCGATGACTTTGCCTGTCTTATTCACCATAGTAGTAGCCCCAGGGTCCAGCATAGAAGGGACCCAATAAATATTTTTAAATAGATAATCATCTCTCTTTGGTTTTGGGATGAAATTCCTTCCCCTACATGCACACCTTCTCAAACTTCATTCTCCCTCAGTTTGGCTACGTGGGCTGGGAAGCGGCTGGGAGAGGCGGAGAGGTGCTTATAGACACAGTACAAGAAGAGCTGTGTAAGTAGCTTGAAAATTCTGAGACGCTATTTTAAAAAATGTGTGGCAGGGTACCCTCCACAGTTAACTCACTTCTTTTAAACCAAATAAAGAATTTGTGACAATTAAGGGCTGACTATGTCCAGAAGAACTTGTCCATCGACTCACTTATTGAGCACCTACTTTGTGTTAATAACTTTCAGATGTCATTCTATCCAACTGAGTACCCTAAATGTGGTTTAGTCGTGTAGTCTGTGCTGTGCTAGTACTCTGTGAGAAGGGCGTTAGTAACTTTTTCAAACATTAAGTGATAGAATCCTACTGCCAACAGGTTCTGGTTAAAAAAAAAAAAGAGAGAGAAATAATGGGTTCACATAATCGCTTATGAAAGGCATACTGGACTTAATCACGGCCAAGTTCAGCGACTCAAATCAGACTTACAGAACTTGGTTCTCCCTCTCCAACAAATAGCATAAGAGTGGATTTTATAATGGCTTCGCTGAAGTTAAATAGGTTTCATATCCTCTGTTTAACAGTGTAACCCATCTTGAAAGGTTGCTTTAAATGATAAAATAATTTTAATTTTTAGGTTAAGATTTTAATTTTTAAATTTAAAATGAGTCTTAAAACGTGCACTATATTATCCTCTAGCAACGTCTGCATGGACCTTTCACAGTGGGAGCCTTGGGACATTTCTAACTGTTGCACAGCAGGGCCGTCAGCACTTAGGAAAGTCCTAAATTCAAGCCCTCAGTAATTACTGGCCACATGCAGGATTTATTTTCATAAATAACCGAACTGTACTAACCCTTGAAGAATCTCCATCATCAGGCACAATAAAGTAATGCAAAATTCGTGGAAGCAAAAGTCATTTGCACATAAGAACCAAACAGTGAACTTGAACTTCTTAACAAATGCATGGCCCATCACTCTTTGCCCGGACACACACTGAGGGACCAGCGAAGATAAGACTGAGCGGGAAAGGGAAGGGCACGAGTAGTTCTCAGTACTTACAAAAGCCTAAAAGATACTCCGCATTAATGTGTGTTAATACTTTATAAACTGATTAAAATATTAAATAAGCCATGCTTCTGGCTGGAACCACGGCCTGATCCCTGTTAATCAGTAATTTTGAGGAGTAATTTGTCTATCTTCAATCAATTTAAAAATGGACAATGAATTAAGTACTAATTGAAAACTACCATCATTTATTTTTGGATCAAATCCTTTTAAAACTTCAGATCTGTGAGGCCAAAGCAACAGAAGAAATATTTCTGGTGGTAAGAAGATGCGTAGGTACCGCTGCTCTAGACCCACTCTGTGTTTTACGAGTGAGCCTAAAGCCGTGGGGGCTTCTCCCAAGCTCAGCGCTGGGTGAGCCCAGTTCTCCAGGAATCTGTCCACCCCTCCAGGGCAGGCATGCTGCCTCCTTCACTGTTTTATTTCCCCAGTGCTTTTGTATTGAATAGCACTGAATTAACGTCTTCTGATTTAGTCCCTTGTCCCAGCACATTTTTCAACCTAGCAATTGCTGATTCTTCTATTTTCTTCTTTCCTTTTCTTTTCCTGCAGTTTAACTAACACTGAATTCTGTGTCAGAATTAGTCATGTGCTGACCATGCCAGTCAGCAGCCTCATCATCAGGGCCTTGTCACAGAGCATGGCTGCTGCAGTGACTGGAATGGAAAAGGAAATAAATGAAGTGTTATTTTCCCCATCCTGGAACATCAGAGAACTGCCTCGAGCTTAAAAACGTGAACTTGGAGGAAGAGCTTTCAAGTCCAGGACAGGCTTTACAGTTAGCAAGCCCGGCTGGGAGCTGGGTAGATCCGGTTTGATGGATGGCGTGGTGGGAATGCTGGAGCACCGCAGTGGCAACTCCGTGTGGAGGTGGAGGCTAGCACTGGGAAGGAGCGGAGTGAAGGGGTGCGACGGTGATGTTCCAAAGGATGGCTGGAAGGGAAGGGCGATGTCTGGAAGTGACAAGCCCCAGGCGTTTGTTTGTACTTTACTGGAAAGCCATGTAAACATACAGAAACCACCTGGCAAAAATACCTTGACTTGTAGCAACTTCACCTGCTATACTTGGGTGATAATCTAGAAGTCAGGTTTGCCCACACCCTATTCATCTCAACCCTGGTGGTAACTGTCCCCCTGGCCATGGGTGAGCTCAAGTTTGTGAATGGAAGCAAGAAAGCTTTGGCTGTGGCATTCAGTTGGACACCAGAGAGAGAAGAGGACTTTCCATAAGCTGCTTCACAACTCCTCATGCAGAACTCACAGGCTTTGTTTCCAGCCAAGTCATTTTCATCAGGAAGTCCACCAAGAGCTCCAGAAGCACTGAGGGAAGACTACCAGAGGAGGTGGCACTCCTGAACTTAGCTGCACAGATGATAAAGGTGGCCCAGCTTAGGAAGCAGGGAGGCAAGGAGAACGAAAGACTTGTGAGCAACAGCGCCCGGATGGGGAACCACCTGCTACGTGGCAGGTTTATTTGGTGCTGCTGGCAGGGGGTCAGGCATTTAAGCTTCTTGTGCCAGGCTGAGGAGCTCTTTGTAGAGCCATATACTGTGTGAAAGAGGCAGAAGGCAGAGAAATAAACAGAGAAGAACATGAAGAAGACACTGGCTCTACAGAGCACCAAGGAGCTGAGAGAAATGAAAATATAATGGAGATTACGGCACGACTTCTAATGTTACCCCAAAATCGGGTTCACCTCTTGGTGTGTGTCGAGTCAAAATACAAAACCAAGACAGGGAGAAGGGAGGATTTATCACTACTTGCAGCAAATAAGGTGAACACCGGGGACCTTTCCCAAAGCAGTGTCTCCCCAAACAGCAAAATCGGGGAAGCGTTAAGCTATGGGTACATGCATATTCATGAAGGGGGTTGAGTGGTAGGCAGAGTCCAAGCTTAGTTGGTTGAAGTCATGAGGATCAAAAAAGGTTAACATCATTATCCCTTAGATTCCAGCTGATCTGGTGGTTGAACGCCTAAGGGGGATTTAAATTCTGCGGAACAGCCCACGACGTGGTTTAGGTTAGTCCTTCCCATTGAGATTGCTCTGCTGGTCCTTAGAACTGATTTGTTGTCTTTGCTATTGTCTCTTGCCTGATAAGTTTGTCCTTTTGCTCCCTTAAGATCATCATTACTCAGACCTGTTCAAGGACAAACATTGTGGCCAGGCTTAGATCACAAAATGGCTTCTCTCATGTCAAGAAAGCAATGCCTGGTTCTTTCTTCAGGAACCGTCTACCCTATCTGTTTACAGTTAGGGTGTTTTCATGTGAGGAAAAAGTGAGGTGAGCATTTAAGAACATTTGGGCAGGAAGGAGTAAATTCAGTCCTCCAGGTTGGGGCAATAGCATGATACAAATAAGAGCTCCAGTCAGCAGAGATGCTGAGATGCTACTCATTGCAATAATTATCCATCTAATTCTCACAGCAACTAAGCAAAGTTGATATTATTGTACCCATTTTACAGAGGAAGAACTGGTGGTTTGGAGAAGTCAGTGACTTGCTCAAGATTACAAAGTAAGGGAAGAAGTGAGAAGTCATATCTAGAGTTATCTGAGTTCAAAATTTGGGTTTTTGACAGCTCTCATTCATGTCAGAGGTGTCAGTGAGCATGACTGCTGTGGGAGACGAACTAGAAATTGCTCTGCCTGGGCTGGCTGGAGCATGCAGAAGATGCAAACGTGTGGGGTGAGTTGCTTGCACGCTTTTGGTATCAGGTTCAGGAATGTAGCAAGATTCTGTTAGAAAATGAAGAGCTGTTGAGGTCTGGGAGCAAGGCAGTATGAAATGGATTGAGCACAAGTTCCGGAGACAGACTAGACAGGTTCAAATCCCAGCTTTACCACTTGCCGGATGTGGGATGCTGAAGAGAGGAAACGTTACAGAGGAGAAAGGTTGAAGCAATATGGACAGAACACAATTCACATTGTGTTTTTCTGCCCTGGTTCCTCGGAAGGAGAATCAGGGACCAATTAACTTGAGAGAATTAGTGTCAGGAAATGTGCCCTAACAGGTACAAAACTTTTGGACAAAGAGAGGGAACAGAGAACAAAGTACTCTGATGAACTAGGGTGATAAGCCCTCAGTGAGGATAAGAAGAAGAGAGCAAAGGAGAATACTGCCAACACCTTGATCTTGTAGCCCGTAGCAAAAGTGCAATGAAAAACAAAACAACGTGTTGGTTGTCTCAATTTGTAGTGATTTCCCATAGAGCACCACCCAGATCTCCTTTATTAAAATTCCAGTTCTGAAGCTATAAAACAACTGCTGAGTGGCTAAGATTGCACTGGCCCTAGAATGGAAAGACGGAAATTCGCAACACAGCTTCCACTACCAGCTGACAACGACGTTCCTCAAGATACTCCACACCTCTGAGTGCAAGATGGGTAAAATGGGGCAAGAACATCCAACTTACTGCTGGTGTGAAAGTTACGTTAAATAGAGGATGCCAAGGCACTTTGCAACCTGTAGTAGGATGCAAAGAATGATAATTACCATGATTGTGATAACAACCTCCGCATAAGCGACAACATTCTTGCATCTTGCATCTTTTGGGTTCTTTTTATGTATCTAGTCATTAACTACACACAGGAAACAGAGAAATAAATAATTGACTTAACAGTGACTTATCTCAGTTTAGAGTTGGAGAAAGCAGCTTTCCTGGAGTCTAGAGCAGTGCCTCTCAACGTGTGGTCCATCAACATCACCTGGGAACTTGTTAAAAATGCAAAGTTTGGGGGCCACACCCTTGAACTACTGAACTGGAAACTTTGGGGGTGGGAACCAGCATCCGCTTTAACAAATTTGACAACCATTGACCTAGAGAAAACAGAAATGTGATCATCTGGAAAAAGTGATGACCAAGTGTCTGTTCTGTGTGATCACAAACACTCCCAAGGAGGAAGAAATTGGGACTTTACTGATGAGCTTAAGTTTAGTGATCTGAGAAACTGGAAGGTGTAGGTGCATAACCAAGGTGCAACAAAAATGGTCTATTACAATGTCATCTTTTCGTTTTGTAGTGGGTTGAATAGTGTCCTCCTCAAATTCACATCTACCCAGAACCTGTGAATGTGACCTTATTCAGAAATAGGGTCTTTGCAGATGCAATCAAATTAAGATGAGGTCATATGGGAATATGGTGGGCCCTAAATTCAGTTACTGATGTTCTTATAGAGAGAGATTTGGAGACACAGAGAGACACAGAGACATAGGGACAAGTGTCATATGAGGCAGAGATTGGAAAGTAGCTTCAACAAGCCAAGGAATAGCAAGGAATGCGGGCAACTGCCAGAGGGTAGCGAGAGGCACAGAAGAGGCCCTCTTCAGCGCCCTCAGAAGGAACCAACTCTGCTGACACCTGAACTGTGAAAAAATACATTTCTGTTGTTTTAAGCCCCCCAGTTTGTGGTGCTTTATTATGGCAGCCCTAAGAAACTCATACATCCCCCGTTAAAAGGCAAACATTTCTCACCACAGTATTCTGGAACCTCTTCGATTTTACCCAATTTCTCAGATTCTTTGATAGTTCTCTTCTCCTTAGGGTAGATTTTCCCTCAGGTCATACATGATTATGGCCCACGCTTCTATTTCCAGATCCCTTCTCTGATGTGTTAGATATTCAGGTTCAGATATTTAAGCATCCCCTGGGGAGATGGTATAGAATAGTAGGTAAGCCAGCAAGTGTGACCCTGGGCGTAAGTTATTTAATCATTTAGGGCCTCTGTTTCTTCCTTTGTATAATGGGGAGGAATTTCTACCATCCTTGTAACAGTCTTGGGAGTCAAAGACTTCATAACCACTAAGCACATAAGACAGTATCTGACATACAGCAGAATATGCAATGAGTAGTAGGTGTTAAGAATTTTTGATGACTACTTTAACACCCTCTGATAAATGTTTCATTCTCTTCCTCTAAAACTGGTCATCCCCAGTGTTTCCTAATCAGTGTATGACATCACCATTCATTTGGCTGTTAATTCAAATATCTAGACATTGTCTTTGACAGGACCATTTCCCTCACCCTCAATCCAACACCATGTCCTATGATTTATGTCTTGCAAATATATTTTACATTCATCCACTTCTCTGTAGCCCTGTAACTTTCCACTGTGTTCTCTTGTTTCTTGTATGGATCATAACACTGACATCCTAACTGGTTTGTCCGTCTCACTCTTGCCCTTCTTGAATCCATTTTCCACAGTGAAGCCAGATGAATCTTAGAGAAAACAGTGCAGATATGATCATGTCATCTTACAAGTATCTGCCGATTGCATGAATGAAAGGTTTCCCCGATACTCTGAAGGCTCCATGAAAGAAGAAATGGGCTTTGTCTCACTGTTGTATTACTATCTAGCAATTAGAGTTAGTATGTCCCACACAGAGATGTGTCTGATGAAGTGATAAATGAACAAAGCAAAGAACATCAGCAAGAATAAAATGGGACTCAGGGTTCATTGCTCCTAGTGACAGCGTGTCTTCCCCGGTTTCCATACCACTACTGGTAGGACAGAAAAGACAGTGTCCTAGAGTTCTGGGCGCTCCAGGGAAGGCCCAGCCCTCTACCTCCCCCTACACTCCCAGCCTCACCACCAGTGTCTTGGAGGCCATCTTGATCTCCATCTCCATCAGAAACCATAAGAAGCCCAAGAACCCTGGGTCATTCTCTCTTCCTCAGACATCCCCCCAGTGTCTGTACACAGCTCTGTATGTAATCTTAGATGGCCCCTCTTCATTTCTTCCCAATCCCCAAACCCTCCTGCTGTGCTGTTTGCAATTTCAGAATAGTCATTAGCAAGAGCCCCTCTATATCCTTAACCTCTTCCTTGCAAATTCTATTACACCTGTTTGCTCAAACATAAATGCAGATACTCCTGGGAATCCTGTCTCCCCATAAAGCCCTTTTAACTTGTAATTGCTTTTCCTCCCTGGAGATGGGATAGATGTTCTCCTGTTTTCCCATGATAGCCTCCGGAATCTTTTCCCTCCTTCCTCTCCGAAAACCCACTTCGAAGTTTATGTCATCAGTCTATACCACGTTTTACCCATCCTTGTTACAGGCATCTGAAGACCCGTGATTCATGACCCCCCACCTTATTCTTTAAAGTTTTTAACTCCTGGCTCATTCTCATGATCTTAATTACTATTCATATCATAAACTGGTGATTTCAGCATCAGGAAAGATAATCCTGCCAGTACTGTGCTCTCTTATCTCTCTCCCCTCCTATCCTCCCCAGATCTTGGCCTTAAAATAACCATCACATCTCTGTAATCTCAGTTTCAAGTATCACACTCCCCCACCAACACAGATTTTCTAACTTGCTACATTCTAGGAGTACAGCTCCAAAAGGCTTTGACTGCACAGTGACCTACAGTCTCTTCATCTTGTTTCCTATTTAACTGGGAAAATAGAAGGAAGCAGAAGAGAATTTTCTCACAATCCCACCACCACTTCTACCTTGTATGTGTCTGCACTGCATCCTCATCTTTCTCCTAGTTTAGTACAAATGAACAATCTGTGTTTATGTCCGGGGCCTCTCTCTACACTCTTGCACCAGATCTCATCTCATCTTGCCTATCTGAAGACGTTGCACAAATGTTTTTACTGGCAAATGGAGCTGTTGTGTAACTCCTCCCACCCTCAAACTCCTTCTCCGGGTGCCACACTGCCGTCCAGCTACAGCCACATTGCCCCACTCCCCTTTTCGGCAAAACTCCTCCAGGGGGATTCTTATTCTCATTGTCTTTACATCTGTCTCTGTTCTCTCTTCAGCCCATTCCATTCAGGCTTATACAGCTTCACGAAAATGCCCCTTGTTAATGTCTCCAAAGACCTGCATGCAAAGGCCTGCAAATGTCACTCCTAATCTTACTTAACCTATGGTAGCGTTTGACTAAGTGACCACTTCCTCTGCAGTGAAAAGATTTTCTCATTTCCTCCAGGATAAAATTCTCATATTTTTTCACTGCTTCCATCTCAATGTCCTCTACTTTTTGCTTCTCAGCCCTCTGACCGCCAAACTTTGGTGTGCTCTAGGATTCTGTTCTGGAACACCCCCTTTCTCCATCCATACTCACTGCCACACAGACTTACAGCCTTAATACCGTCTCTGCACTGATGACTCCCAAAATTACATAGCAAGTCTAGGTCTCCTCTGAGAATGCCACCAAATTATAACCAACTACAGGATGACATCTCCACATGAATATCTAAAAGAGTTTACCAAAAACAAACTCCCAATGTCTTCTATCCCCAGCCTGCTCCTCCGTATCCTTCTCCACCTCAGGAAGTAAGCTCCATCCTTCCACTGGACCCAAAGCTCTCAACTGCCCCCTTTTGGTCATATCCCACATCCATTTCATTAGCAAGTCCTGTTGGTTCTGTCTTCAAAATATGTCCAGGATCAACCGTCTCTAGCACTACCACTCTGGTCCAAATCACTACCATCCCTTATTTGAATTATTTCAATCGTCTGATACCCGACCTCCTTGCTTCTGCCTTTGGCTCACTTACAGTCTACTCCTAAGACAGCAATCAAGCCATTCTTTTAAAAATGTAAATTCTATAATGTTATTTTTCTCTGTTTTGGTCTCAGCTGTATTCCCAGTATTTTGAAAAAATGTATGGCATGGCTGAGTGAATGAATGAATGAAATCTATGTGATATTTCCACCCCATGTCTTGGTCTGGAATATACATGGAAAAAGAGAGAAGAGCTTATTCAAAATAAGAGATACGTACTATCTCTGCCACTCCTGCACTGGCTCTGTGGTAACCACATGAGCTCCCCCTTCCCGATGGAACAGTGCACAATCTGGGAAATACCACTAGTTCCATGTTGCTTTCTCCGTATTCTTCTGACTCTCATTTCCACGGTACTCTTTGCTCTGGGGATGAGAAAGAGTTGGTGGTATTTTTTTTTCTCAGAATATTTAGTCATTTTAAGACTTAACTTGGGGTTGGTTTAGTCTTCCAGACACTGGTCATCAGTCCATTTTAGTTTTCTTTTCTTTCTTTTTCTCTTCTTTTCATTTCTTTTTTCTTTTCTTGTTTTCATTTTCTTTTCCTTTTCCTCATCCCTCCCCTCTCTGAGACTAGACTGGAGCTTGATAAACCATTCTTCTGTTATTAAAGTTTAGATGATACAGAAAAGAAAGTAGAGAAATCTCATTAAGGCTTTTGGTAACCTTCACTCATGTCATGTCATTGTCACTACTCCGCTTCCTGGATTCTTTGTTTATCTCTTGGTTCACCAAACCTCTTTGTAAGTTTAATAGGAATTAAACTTTCAAAAGATTATTTATTATGAAAATTTCAAACATGTATATATGTTGAGAGAATAATATTATGAACCCCCAGGTCCCCAGCACAGCTAGTTCCTGGGTCCTTGTCCCTTTTCCCTCTGCCCTTATAAAATCATTGACTTTCATTCTTTATGTGAGAGCAGAACCAGTCTGGAAACAGGGACTTCACAGCTTTGACTTCTGGAATACGGTTTTAAAGAATATAGTGAGACGATGGTGTGAAAACAAAGGCTTTTGATGCGCAGAGAGCTGGTTTTGTTGACAGAGAGAAAACAAAACAAACAAAAAATGACTTCCACTAAGGTGGAATTTGAAGGCTACTCATGGGGCAAATTATAGAGCATGGTGAGAACGCTGACCAGATGCAGGGACATTCCGACAAGCAGGAAGGAGATGGCCCCTCTAGTGCTTGGAGGAGCTCAGGGACAGAAAAAGAGACATTACACAACTGTTCGAGTTCCAGCTCACTCCTTGGTATGAAATGTCAAGTTGAAGGATAAGGAAATCTAGTGTCATTTAAGAGGATTTGACAATATCAGAACTGGGTTACCTGCACCCTTGGGCAAAGCCTTGGGAGTCTGTAAGCCCCTCAGGAACACCCCATAGTCAGTATGAAGCTACCAGCCCATGCCGTGCAGGAGGAGCAGGAAGCAAAGGGGAGGCTGAGACACTCTCACACCACCACTCGTGCAGAGAGACCCACAGGGTACTCATTATCGCCACCAGCCCCCGGAGGGCAGGGAGCTCCTGAGCCTGGAGGAGGACGGAGTCTAGAGGAAGGCCCTGCAGAATGTAGACTTCAAGGCTGGAGGCCACAGCAGCATCTGGCATTGGCAGAGGATGCCAGCGTGATGGCTGGGGACCAAACGAGGGCATCTGCCGAGGAAGCCTGAAGAGGAAGATGGCACGGGAAGCAGACAGCCCTCCCCGACACCATTCGGCTACACAGCCTTCCTTCTCTGTAAAAGTATCCCCTTGGGACACAGAAGAAGCGTAGAGAAGATACCCCAAAAGATGTGTGTACCTAGAAGAGCGCAGGGCTGCCTGAAAGGGCTTGCTCTGCACCACAGCCTTTCCCAGGAGCCTGAAAGCTCTTCGAGGGTGATCCTGGGTTTTACCCATTTGTGTCCCAGGCAGCTAATGCAAAGCCTTGCCTTGAAGAGTATCTCAGCAGAGTACCACCGGCCGATCAGTGAACAGACTGGATAACAGCGTCAGTGTTCACAGCCTTGCAATTGACTGGAAAGATAGGCCTAAACTCACAGAAGAAATGAAAAAGAGAAACGCAAATGCTGGCCCTTGGGTTTCAAAATAATTTGCACAAACATAGGGTTGAGTGAACTCAGAGCACTTATGGATGAGAAACCGAATTCAATTTAATGCAACAAGATTTTAAAAAGATTTATCGAAATAAACAATATTGTAATACTAAAAAAGGGTGCAATTTTATTTTGTATTGAATGAAAGATTCTTTAAATTCTATAGTGCTTTACAATTTTCAAAAATTTCAAGACACATGATTTCATATAAAAGCTTATTGTTTTAAGCACTGTCTTTTGAAGGCATTACTAACTAACACACCACTAGAGACAGGGAGTTGTGTGAACTTAAAATGTTGACACCGTGCACACAGGCATCTCTTGAGAGAAGTCAATGTAATAATTTGTATTAAGAGGAATTCATCCATTGTGCCCAGCAGCTAGTTAACACTCAACAAATTCTATCTACTATTAAGTATTTTTCTGAGTGAGCTGGAGAAAAGTACCAGCGGGAAATAACAGACATCACTTGGGAATAAAGTCCGTACGACTTGCATTCTTTCACACATCAAAAAGATGAAATCGTTATTTTCTTTATCTTTTTTTTGATTGATATGTTTATTTTGAGAGAAATCACTTCCTTTACATTTCTGTGTGCTGGGCATGCGTCCAAAGGAACACAAAGGAGCTTAAGCCAATGACACCCTCTCACCTACTTCTTTGTGGCAGCTGTGTATGCCCTTTGTTTTATAAGTTCTGCTGTGAAGGCTCTTTCTCTGCCTGGATGATGGTGAGTGTCAAAACTGAAAACTAGTTGGGGCCAAGGAAATGACATATTCTTGTAACCTTGAACCCTTCCTGAGCTGAGGAAGAGCAGAGCAAACAAAGAAGGTCATTTTATAAGAATGTGTCATGATGAAAGAAGAGGCTGAATATCCCACTTTCCAACAACCTCTAGGAAAAAAATCTGCCCCAGAGAACTTTATGTATTATCTCATTCATAAATTTAAGAATCCAAAGCATGAACTTAAGGTCTCTTTTTCTATAGGGGCGAAGTCAAGTAAGTGGTGATTCATCCTAGGATTAGAAAGGACACCAAGGGCTAAATGTGGGTCCTTCCACCAGTCACCCACTTTATTTCTGACTCTCCGCAAATGCCTTCTTATACTCATGAATGCTTCTACTGGCAAGACTTTCGCTACTACATGAAACAGGCTGTCTCATTATTGCTGACTTGCGAGATAAGGATTTAGGTGCAATTAGTTGATTCGGGAGGCTATCCCAGTATGTTCGGTAGGGACATGGAGAATTGACACAGCGGATTGACAGGGAAATAAATATAGGATGTATTTCTAGTCAAGTTATTGCTTTAGATCACTGGGGCTTATTCCTGGGGGGGAGGGACTCTAGGAACCTGAGAATTAGCTGACCCACCTGGGCCAAGGCGTCACTCCGCAATGACCCTCAGGGGCTGATCTTTCACCCCAAAGCAGTGAGTGGAGTGCTTTTCCAATTTTGTGATTTATGACACCTCCTGAGCCAGAGATGATGCTCGGAGAGACGTGCATGCTCTCTGAACTGTGCAGCCTGTCCCTAAACCACTGCTGAAAGTTGCCTGCAAAGTCTTACCCTGATCAGCAGTTTGTACTGAGGGACGTCCTATCATCTTCTATGGTTAGGATTCCTAAGGAACAGACTCTGAGATGGAGATGTGCAGGCAGGAAGTTTACTGGGTTGTGTCCTCTGCAACAGCACTTGTGAGAGATGGAGGGAAGCAGGACTGGGCAGAGGGAGAAACGGGACTGCGATGCAGGTGCGACTGAAGCCACAGCAGATCCCAGAGGCTCTGGAGAAGGATGACCCTGCTGATTTTTCCTGAAGTGGAAGCAAGGAGGCTTTGCCTTTGTACATCCCCATCGACCAGTTATTGGATCAGGTTGAACCCAGGAAGGGACCTAAAAAAATTGTCAAAAGGGCAAAGGAGCTGCCTTCAAAGAGGACAATTCCAATCAGCCACCAGCCTTCCCAGCAGCTGGAGAATGTGTGCCTTGATGCTGGGTGACACACCATAGCATCCCCAGGTCCCTGTTCAAGGAAATTTGAAAGTGCATCTGGCACCCGGCTTGATCTGAACCAAAACTGTAAATCTGAAAACACAAACCCAGTGCTTTCCCTTAGAAGTAAAGGAAGCAGCACAGCGACCCTGAACTGACTTGAGATTTGGAGTCAGACAGATCTGGGGGCCTTTTCTGAATATCCTGCTCCTGGTGTGATCTGGGGACAATCCCTCTAAAGTACATAGTTTGTCTGAGAGGCAGCTTTTTTACCTACGCTGGTAAACAATGATGCTATTGGTAACAGCATCAGTTTCACTGCATATTTGGTATGACATAACGAGATAAATCACTTGAAGTACCAAGCAAAGTGCCTGGCTCATTGAAAGTGCATAATAACCAGAGGTTTTTCTTTCACCTTAAAGACATCGAGTGTCTGCATGTCATTTTCTTATCCAGACCTTGCAGAGAAGAACATATGTGTGAAGAGTTCACCATGGGTTGAATGCAAGTGAATAAAGGGAAGAAATGGAAAGATAAATTCTGAGAAGGAAGCAAACACGGAGAGCATTGGGAATACAGACCAGGAGGGCCCAGAATAGCCTGAGGAATCAGGGAGAGCTCGCTGGAAGAAGAAAAATCTGACCCATGTTCAGAATCATACAGAGGAGTGAGGATGGCGATGGAGCAGTGAGGGTGGGAATGCAGGGAGGGGCTCTCAGGTCCAGAGGATGGAGGCAGCCAGGACGGCAGCACATCTGGACATCTGCAGGTGTCACAGTACATTTGGGGCCTAATCTGGGAAGGGATGGGCAACCAAAAGGGAAGACTTCATTTCGACATGCTTGGTAACGGTAGCTCTTAATCCATCACTGTGGCTTGGGCATCACTGGTTTCAAATTCACTAAGAAGCATTAAAGAAAGGAGGGAGCTGCAAGAGTTTGTGGATTTGTTTAAATGAAGTCTACCTGGGGCTGCAAACCAGTTGGCATGGGGCCCACTTGCTCTCCCTTGTTAGCTGCCCTGGATTTCAGGTTTAATGATCCAGCCGGTTTAGGCCAATTTGGATATGTAATCTATGTTTCCTTTGGGTGACTGGAGAAGTTACTCTCCCAGACTACATGGTTCATGGAACTAGGCTAAGTCCTAAGTCCATTAAGTTCACTGCAAGCCCTTAGCAGGAGTAGCCGTGTGAAGTTAGGGGACTCGACCCTCAAAGGCTGTTCTCTGAGGCCAGACTTCATCCTCCACTCGCCCGGCTCCGGTCAGCTGGCTGGGGAGCAGAGAGGCCCCTGGCTGGTCTACAACACGGTTTCCACTGTAAACTTTGTTTTTATTCTCTGTGAAAGAGTACTTTATACTCTGAACTTTATGCAAGTTGAAAAAAAAATTTTTTTTCAGATGAAATTTTTTCAAGTTTGGACTCAGCCCAAGTAGGATTAAAAAAATTGGCAAGTGAAAGTAAAATATTCCAGGAGGCCTTTAGAAATGCAGAGTGTTAACCAAAAAATAATGAAAACATTAGAGTGCCTGGTTCATAGACTTCAGTGAGGGTGGTGGGTTCACTTATACACACACCAGGTTCTGGGTCACTTCCTGAAACATCGTAATAATACTCTAGGCTTATATAGGATCTTGTGATTTCAAAGCTCATTTCCACTGTTAACTCATATATTTTTCTTTATTATATTATCACTGTGAGGTAAGCAAGTCCAAGATAGGAAGAAATTGAGGCAAAAACAGTAAAGTGACTTGCCTAATATTGATTATGGCTAATTTTTACTGAGAAGAGTATAGTGTTTGGATACAAGACACAACTTGGGTTCATAGGTGGTGTTGCTGTGGACCAGCTGAGTATGTAACCCTTGATTACTTACAAACTCTGAGCCTTGATTTACTCATCTGTAAAATGGGGATAGTAATATTATGCAGAATGACATAAGGATCAAATGAAATGGTGGTAATATTCTTTGTAAATTATAGTGTTACTTAATTGTTGAATGCTCTTTAATGCAATGAAACATCTAGTTAGGGATGTAAATGGGAATTCAACCCATGTTTCCTGAGGCCTGGGTCAGCACTGCTATTTTCAGTGGACCATCATTATTAACCTAAAATCACCACCACCAGTTTATCTGGGAAGTATCAGGTTTAAGACTTCTTTCAAGTTCGAAGTAAATTACAGGATCCATTTTAGATTTCTTTATTAACTCCTCAATCACTTTTGCCCCTTGTTAAGTGGAGTTGAGCAAGATTCATGTGGAATGTGCTTTTTTTCCCCTAACACTAACTCACTCTGCTTCCTGAAGAATGGCCTCTTATGTAATTTGGAGTGACATTGTTTAATGCTCACAAACTGCCTCTCTATTAGTCAGAAAATATACCGTCCAAGTCCTCGAGGACTCTGTGTTCTCAAAGACATCAAAAGCAAGGCACACCTACCACTCTAAACATCTGCCAGATCACGTCTGCTTCAAAACCGGTAACACAATGAAACCAACCAAAGCCCATAAACCAAAAATCAAAACAGTGACCAACCACAGGAAAATCTGAAGTTCCCCAGATGCACCCTGTCAAGGAACGGAGCACATGAACATGAGAAACTTCCTATAAATAGATGTTAGCTGTTTCTCACTCTGTGTCTCTTATACACTGATTTTAAAGAAGACGCAGCAGTAACACATATGCTTCTGTTTCCTGTCTCCTCAAGTAGACTGCGGAAACTGGGACGGGTACCCTACTAACTCTTGTCCCCCCACACCACCCAGGGGATGGGGGCGGGGGAATAACACTTGTTAAGCCCCTATTCAGTGCAAGGTGTTGTACCAGATTCTTAACATTGATAATTTCATTCATTCTTTGAAATGATTCTTTTTTATCTTTTGCACTTTAAAAAAATTTTTTATATTATTGAGTTACAGTCATTGTGCAATGTTGTGTCAATGTCCAGTGCAGAGCACAATTTTTCAGTTATACATGAACATACATGTACTCATTGTCGAGTGGTGTCTGCATCATCCTCATTGACAGATAGGGAAATAGGCTGGAGATGGGGAAAGTAACTTGCTCAAGGTCACAGATTTAGTAAATGGTAGAGTTCATATCTGAATCTGTTTCCTATTAGACCCCTTTGCCTTTGTTACCGTATACTGGTTAATAAGTAGTACGTGCTTACAGACACAGGTTAAGTTGCCATGTTGCCGTGTGTAAAGTAACGTTTGTGTAAATTGTAGGGCCGTAGATAGAAATGGACCTCATTACAGAATTCTTTAAGGGCTACTTCTAACTTAGATACTAGCTCTTGGATCTTGATTGTAACTGTGATTTGCCACCTACCCATTTAGCTAGAGACAAAAGGCACGCATTATGGCATAAATTGGAACTGTTATAAGGGCTTTACATAAGTTAATTTGTTTAATCCTTAAAGCAATGTTTTAAGATAGGCCTTTTGTTACTTCTATTAAAATTATTTTACAAATTAGGACAATGAGTCACAGAAAGTTCACCAGAGCAGAACTGAGATTCAACCTACGCAGCTCTGGGTCCTTTACGTCTATGGTTTCCAAACTTGATTGTGCTTTAGCATAACCTGGGAACTGTCTACCCCTTAGAATAAGAACTAAACGTGGGTTAGGTGCCAGACCCTGTGCTAGGAGCTTGCTATGGTTTATTTCAGTTTATCCGCAGAAGAGCCCTATGAGGTAGGGATTATTGCTCTAGGTCAGGTGTGGCAAATACACATTTCATCTTGCTTCCCAGTCTGGTTGGTTGCTGGAGCTTGCAGCCCTGCCACTCACAGTGTGGTGTGGAGGTCACCTCGGAGCTGGTTAGAAACGCAGACTCTGAAGACCCTCCCAGCCCCCTTCTACCTAATCAAAATCTGCATTTTAACTCGATCGCTAGGTGATTCCAATGCACAGTAAAGGTTGAGAAGCTCTGGTCTAGAGCCACATCTTGACAACTTCTGTGTTCTTGTTGACCAGGGATGAACAAGAAAGAGTTCTTTGACAAATGTGCCATGCCTGCCTGGGCAGAGTATGAGCTGAGGCCACGCGAACCAGGCCCTGAACATTTCAGCTCCACATACCGACACACAGGACCCTAGAGACTATGTAATGGGTTCTCGGTTTAGTTGCCGTTCTTCCGTGCTAAACAACTACCGGTATGATATGATATCCTTGACTGGTGTGGCTAAGAGGACCGTCTCATACTGGTCCTGGCAGCTTCTGTGTGCCCAGAACTTCTGTGGATTTCCAGTCTCTACATTAGCTTCATGCTTCTAGCTCTCAAGGCTTGTGTCACTGATGGCAAAGCCTCTCCGGCTTTGCTTGCTCAGAATGGCTGCAAGATGCTGCAGCCGGGGAAGCCAGGTGTCCTGGTTCACCCCGAACTGACGGGTTTCTGGAGACGTGGGGCTTTCATGGACAGTCTTGGGAAACTGAACCCCTGGTCAACTTAGCTTTACGCCTCCGTCTCTCCCGTGCGTGCTGCGTCTGTGTGTTTTGTGTGTTGCAGGGACACCTGTTCCTCTCTTAGATCCGCATCCTGCACTCTCCGGCAGCAGGCTATCACTTGCAGCTTTTTTTTTTTTTTTTTTTTTTTGCCCAGAAATATTACTTTCAACGTATAGTCCATGTTAAAAATAAATACCCTGCATCATAGAAAAATGAATCCACTTTTTCGCACAGCACTTTTAAGGGCCCCCTTTCTCTCACACTACCTCCCTCAGTGGCAAGAACGCAGGAGTATTTGTCAATTATTTTGTGCCAAATGTTATGTGATTGAGGACGGCTTGAATAAGAACTCTATAATTCCAATTTGGATGACCTTTGTTTTTTTACCTTTTCACAATCAATATTAATAAAGATTAAGCACCTATGTTTAGGCTATATCTCAGGGTCACACTGCCTTCAAGTCCAAGCAGTAGGATTTATGACACCAGAAATTCATTTATCTTTTTGCATTATTTAATTTCCTTTGATTCTTTATTGTGGAGGTTTAGGGTCCCCTTTTGACATCTTTCTTTGTAACTTCCTGATCTTCATAAGAGGAAGTGGCAGATTAGAATTTTAACCACAAAAGTAAAAGAACTGCATACAAAAAGCTCTCAGGTTTTCTTAGAATCTAGTGTTTTATATTGTAGGTGACTAGCACATTTTAGATTATTGCATTGGACATTTCCATTTTAATCCATCCAACTTGCTGGATATTTAGTTGAATAGATTATCTTGAAAATAACAAGACAGATTTTAAAACATGCATATCTGACTTCCTATGTCTAGAAGAAACTGTCACTGGCCAAGTACAGATGTATTAGTTTGTTGATTTAATTACATTGAATTATGTGGTATGTGGTTCAGTAATGTTCAGGATGGGAAATAAACATGTTTTCTGTCCATTCTCCCACACGGAGGGATCATCAGATAACAATGTAATAGCTTGGGCGTATGTGTGTCAGACATACTTCATTATACTAATAACTGATGCTTCTGACGTTGGCCATTTACCCTCCTGACATCTGCTATGGATATGGGAAGAGCGAATGATAATCTGTATAATTAAACCACATTTTTGGCTTTTTTTAAAAAAAGTCATATTATACAAGGAGCTGTCAGAGGTATGAGTCGGACTCCTAGAAACTGCACATAAGATGCTAATGTTCAAGCTGAGAGGGACTCAGTGACAATTTGGAACAACTTCTCGTAGTTTCCACATTAGGAAACCAACACGAACCAAGCTGCAGTGATCAGTAGGTGGCGGGACAGTGGCTGCGGACCCCGCACCCCACGGCTTCTCCCTGGCCACCATTCTGCACTGAACTTCAGCTCCTCCCCGCCTCTCTCTCTACACCAGGTTCTTACTGATGATCTCTCCCCTCAAGTAACAGTAAAATTTCAAGCAAGCACCAGCTTTAGAGCTGTGCTTTATTGCTATTTTTTTTTTACAACTGAAAGGAAGCTTATTTGATTCTTGATTGCTGTTACTTTTTCCTCAACATGGAAAGCTGTAGACAAGGACCTCCCTCCAACGAGTTGTCGCTGTTTTATAACAAAGTTCCATAAATGTGTGTGTATGTATTGTGCACACACACCGCTTTTTTATTTATCACAAATGATCCTGCAGTGATACGCTAATACTGTGTAATCCCAGTGTTCCCAACTGTCAGCCCTCCAGTGTTACCCAATCTTCCTCTCTTAATTTTTTAATAAATTTGGGGAACTATTTTACAGTGTTTTGCGCCTATGTTGTTAACGTTTAGTACTAGCTCATTGTGGAAGATCTGTTTTAGTTTGCAGATCTCCACCTCCTCATGAAAAAAATATTTCTAATTGGGATTTATCTCCTCAGTTACAAAGGATTCCAACCACTAATTGTATGACATCTGTCACATACAGGCATCTTTGGAACACGTTGATTTTAACATTTCTACAAGCTATGGCTTCCTTGGTCTGAATTGTTCTTATTTCCCTTGATGCTTTGATTTTTTGACAAACATTATCACAACAGAAAGAAGACAAAATTATCTCTAGGAAAAATAAGTTTGTCTATTGGGAATTATTCAGGACTCAGGGTTGAATGGGGGACTTACACTTTGATAGTATAAAAGATCTCTAATATTTTTAATGATGGATCTAATTATAATACTAGACACATGGTAGGCAAGTGAATATTTGTCTATTTACTGAATACAGCACATCAAAATATTGATTTTCCTACGACATAATTTTAGTGCTGAGTATATTGAATCCTGTAGCATCAAACTGTCTATCACTTTTAAGTAGAACCAACCTTGCTAGATATCAAATGTTGAGTTTCTTTGCTCTTGGTGTTCCCTTCCCTGGGGCTAAGTTCCCCCATGCTAATGTACCTGTCCCCTCTCTCTGAGAGAGGACACTGTCACTCCCCAGAGAAGGAGTGCTTCACATAATTTGTGAGTTTGGGAAGAGGACCCAGGCACATGTACCCTAGTTCCGTCAGCCCTACCTCCCACTGCCCAGAGCTGGACTGCTCACAGAGCACATACCTTTGCCATTGTTCTTGGCCATGCAGGGAATTCTATGAAACAGTTATTGCTGAAACCTGGGGTATTTCAACATTTCCTGTGCCCGGTAGGTACATCTTTCCCACATGAATCAGGTAAGTACATCTATTCCCAGGAGCAGATGCTTCTGGAGTTTAGAGGAGGAAGTCCACTTGCCTGCAGGTGTAAGACCATTTTCCAAAGTGGCGTTTTGTATAATGAAGGTGATATTTTCACGTTATGTCATCCAGAGGCAGAAAGACTTACGGGTAAGTGCAGAATTGGTGGCTTCAAACAGCTGAGATTCAAATCCCTACTCTGTTACCTGCCTGATTAGAGTTGCAAGGTTTTACTGAGTCAATAGGCATAAAGCATTTAGAACAGTGCCTGGCACAAGGTAAATGCTCTGTAAGTGTTTGATATTAATGTTACCCTTTCATTTCATCGTTGAGTTGGTTCAGGACACAGACCTGGCAAAAGGTGTGATGTGCTGGCTCCCTGCTCCCACCTCAGCAACGGAGTTTTAGAGTGACTTGGAAACCCATTCCAATTCCAGACCACTCGGTTTAGGCTAATCCTACACCATAACAGGCCTCATCCCTACAATTATCTTTACCTTTCCAATTTTAGAACGAATAATATGGCCCTAAAAGGCTTGATGAATATAGCCCCCCTTTCCCCGGGCGCCATATGGTTTCAACCCCCCTGAAGTCCAACCTCAAGTGTACATTTCCAACCTCATCTTTCTAACACACTCACTGCTCTGGGCCTACCACCACTCACAGTTCCTGAATCGCTGCACGTGTTTCACCCCACACTGGCTCTGCTCTGGCTCTTTCTAGTGTTTTCTCCTCCCTTCTCTGCTTGTTAAAGCAGAACCGTGTCACTCAGGGCTCGGCTCACAGGGCTACAGCTTTGTGAATCCTCTTCTTCCTCCTCGGTTATTGATGCCTCTCTCCTCTGTGTTGTGAAAGCAGAAGAACACATCTCTTGTAACTCTATGGCACAACAGACTGCTATTGGAACTTCTGTATTTCTTGCTTATCCGCCTTCTGGGACAACTACGTGCTTGTGAGCTCCTAAGGGTCTGGACTTGGGACCATGACCTCTTCACTTTTGTCCATTCATCATACCTAGGACCTAATTCAGTGACCATATCCCTCTGCTCCCAAATGATTACCCAAATACCAATCCCTCAAGAGGCCCTGCCAAGGCCTTCCCCAAAATCGCAATCAAACTCATCTCCCTCTTTCCACCTCAACTTGACCACAGTCATTTCTTACCAGGTTCTACTCCAGTGGTCTCCTGAGTTAGCTCTCACCTCCTGGCTTGGCCCCAGTTCAGGTTATTCCCCAAACAGCCACTGGAGTTAAATATAAACCAAATTGTGTTCCCTTCCGGCTTAATCAGCTCCCTTGCAGTGATACTGAAACGTACATCTTGACCTTCTCACGCCTCCCTCGACTTCTCACCTCCTCCTGTATGGTCCCGTTCCATCCCCTCGCTCTCTGCCCCGTAGCCACACTGATCTTTCAGTTTCTCCAACGGGCCAGACATCCTCCCCCCGCCCCCCAGCCTCTTGTACGTTCTGTTCCTTCTGCCTCGAAAGCTCAAGCCTTAGCTATTTTTTTTAAATTGCTAGCTTTTTTACCCTTTAAGTCTCAGCTGAGAAGCTCCCTCCTAAGAGAGGACATTCCTGATCTTCCATCTAAATTGAGCACCCCTCCCCCGTGTAATCCCTCACCCTATGGGACTGAGCACCTCAGATCCTCATGATTCTTTCATGATTGGTAACACTCTCTGACGTGTGCTTTCCTGTGGTGTATTGTCTGTCTGTCTCCACCAGACCTGGAGCTCCATGATGGCAGGAACAAAGTCCGCCTTGGTGTGATTCCCAATCTGTAGGGCCCCCCACAGAGCCCGACACACAAGAGGCAAGAGAGAAATGCACTCAGTGAATGACAGCTCACGAGTGGCCTTGGAGACTTGCAGAGTCTCAGAGCAGGAGGGAGACGCAGCGCGCACCTGGTCAGAGCCCTTCGTTTTACAAGTAAGAAAATCAAGATCCAGGCTTTGTCATGAGTTCTCCTGAGGCCTCTAGTTAGCGCCTGCCCGACCTCTCCTGGTGTTGGGAGGTAGCCTTCATTAGCAAGTTCTCTTGCCCTAGGCATCAGGAAATTATGTGATAACTACAGATTGTTAATGAAATAATCTGACAGGAAAGCCAAGCGCTTCATGCATTTCAACCTTTCACTGAGAAATGAAAGCAAAGCCCAAGGAAATGCCATCTGACTAATTTCTAACCAAGGCAAATCTCTCTTAGTCACCCTGACAAAAATGTCAATGTTCTACAGGCGCAGGGAGAGATGCCAAGGCCCATGGCAGCTCCCAGACCTGCTGTGTCCTCCGAGGGGGTCTGGGATCCAGGGCAGAGCAGAGTGAGCTCAGAGCTGAGCCCGAGCGTATCTCAAGCAGAGAAAAGCTCACACCTTAAACAGACATCCCACCTCCTTCTCCTAGGCAACGTTTTCTACCATCATCTCTGGCACATCTGTGCATTTATTGTTTATATTCCTGTTCCTGTTCCTTTCCCTCTCTTGTCTCTACAATAGCGTGGTTGATATTGAAGTCTCTTCGGCCTTGGCATTCAAAGATTTTGCTTTAGGGAGTGAGTACTCAAGCTTTGATGAATACATGTGATTCACAGAGCATTTTACTCAGACTCAACATGCACAGGAAAGTAGATGATGATTCCAGTGCCTATTAGCATCCGGTCAGCATCCTCTACTCTTCTGAGCAAGTGTGAGGTACTAGGGAAGCCTGAAGCTAGTACCTCCCGTCTTCTGCTAGACCGAGATGCTCAGCAGCAGAGGAGGACGTTTTCAAGGCTGACGGTAGGACTGCGGCCAGGCAGGGGAGCCTGACTGATCCTTTCCGGGTCCGCCAACTTCACCACCAAATGCCAAGCCACCCAATGCACTTACTATTTATTCTACAAATACGTACTAAGCAACTCTTAGGTGATATGCACTGTGCTAAATGCTAGGGAATCAGAAATAATTAGAAAGGATTGCTGCCTTCTATAAATTCGCAGTCTAATGGAGAGACAGGCCGATAAGCTATCTCAGTGTAGTTGCGAGATAAGTGAATGAATAAAGCTGCTTTTCCTTGGTGGGCTCGTGGCGAAGGGTATAACTAACTCCATCTCGGAGCATCAGAAAGGGCTTCTCAGAGGCAGCCGTGAGAACTAGCTCACGGAGGGTGCGAAGGGGCCTGCCAGTAGAGACGGTGAAGTTGAGAACATCAAGTGGAGAGGCAGTGGTGCACAGAGGTACTGAGTTTGGACGTGGTATCTTCTGGAAATGGTGAGGAAGAGAAGATCACTTTGTGGTGGCATCAGGGAAGGGAGAAGATAAATAAGAGGAGAGATGAGGCTGGAGGAGAGGCTGGAGTTGGATCGAGAAAGGTCTTTTATACCATGTTCATGGACTTGGACTCCACTCTACGTACAAAAGCGGAGATCTCTATTCACGTGGGGTGTGTGCGTGTGTGCAAGCATGTGTGTGCACACGGCATAATCAGGTTTGGCTTTTTGGGAAGATAATGGGTCTAGGAAAGGATAGAGAATGTGCACGAGAGAAGCTTGAGAGAATAGAGCTTCTGGGGAACAGTGACTCTTTTCGCAGCTACACTGCTGATGAGTAAGGGGACGCAAGCTTTGGAAAATGTTTTGGGGCTGATCAGTGGAAGGTCGATAAACCAGGGAATGCTACTCATCACTTTTTTCTGCAGTTTATATGACAGTGATTAATGGAGCACCTGCTGGGAGCCTCACCTGGCACTGAGCAGTGTGAATTGAAGTAAGCCACGCTGAAGATGTGACTTTTCTAGCAGAGGCAAATTCACCACCTCCCGTACATGCTTATGGCTGAAGTCATGTCATGCCTCAAGGACTGTGCTGTTGGTTTGCTCAGACCATGTGGCTTTGATAAATGTCTGGCCTCTCAGAGCCTCCTGTGGCCACTCAGCAGGAAAGCTGGCCTCATGTCTGGCTCCATCACTGCTGGAGGGAAGTTTAACTCCATTTTCAAACAGCAGGTTCAATACAGCCGTGTTCCTGAACGTAACAGGGACAAGTGTACCAGTGTGAAATCTGGACCTTTGGAGGGAAGAATGCATACACGTGTAAATGAAGAAACTGAATTTTTCTATCTTCTTCCCACTGGCAACATGTCTGAAGGCCCTGACTGAGCACTAGCTGGTCTCAATGCTCATGCTTGTCCGTCCCTCTCGGCAGTGATTGATTTCATCGTTGGCTTGTTTTCACGACATGGATGTGGGATCTTTGGAGAATCTCATGTCTTGCAAGTTCCATTTGAGGGTGGAAGAGCGAGAACAAGCTGGAACCAGTAGACGGCCGAGTGACTCAGAAGCTTAAGCATTTAACTAATTAGGAAAGAAAAATGTGGCAAAGATTTGCAGTTAGTAAGACTGAAAGAAGAATTACTGTGGCCTAAGTTATGCAAGTTTCTATTTCCTCTTGGGACCATATCAGAACTTCGGGAGAAGAAAGGCTACCTTTTACCTTTGAGGAATTTTCAGAGCATTTTTTTTTCACTGGTGACTAACAAAGGGAACGATTTCAACACCTCGGAAAAATGCCGCATCATTTCCTCTTGTGAAACCTGGATGCTTCTGAATGAATCTGAGTTAGGAATGTGGATCTCCATCTATGATGGTCAATGTCCCCTGTCATTTTTTAACAAAAGCTGGTACCGAGTGGTGGTGTTGGTTAGAAATAACTGAGCACTTGCCTCTCCAGGCATCCTGGGACTAAATTTATCCTTGAAAACAGGAAAGTGCACAGTCCTTTGCCAGATGGGTTCAAATCCCAGCTCGACCTCTTACTAGATATAGGACTTTGCTCTCTGATCTGTTTTCTCCTTTTTAAAATGGGGTCAATTATACTTACTTCCCAGGAGCTTCTGTGGATCAAATAACAGCATATGAAATACATTTAACTTAGTGTCAGGCACAGAGGCATTCAATGTCACGGCTCTTATCATTAACAAAAATGAAAGAAAGAGATAGAAAATGTACATTTACACTGTTAATATTTACAGCAGAAGCTACTTAGTCTGTAAATGGGGTTTCTCTAAGTAAATGGAAATTTGATTTCTACTTGTATTTGGTGACAATGGTAGGTTAAAAATGTTACCTTTATGAATGATGTGTTCTAATTGGGTAGAAAGATGGTATTTTAACACTTTATTTTTAGATCTGTTTTATTTAATTTTTATTTATTTTCCTTGCCTTATTTCAGTAAAAAATTTCAAAGTAGCTTATAAACCTATAAACAAAATAAGATAAACTCAATTATAATTATTTTTTCACCGATAATCTTTTTTTCACCTATCATCTTAGCAACATTTTAAAAAGCTGTATTATTCCCAGATTGACATATAAGAGTTGCTTAATAAGTATTTATTGAGTTTGATTGAAATGAGAGGGAAAGAGGGGAGAAAATTGAGTAAAAGTTTCTCTTTGAGACCTTTCTCCTTTCTCTGTCAACAGGTTTTTAAAACTTGACCATTACAGGGATTTGAACCAGAAATAACCAGATTTATTTCTCTTAATTAATGCTCATGTTAATCCACTTCAAAATTAACTTTGACACTTTAATTGTTTTGAATAGGTACTAAATATATGTTTCAAAGCTGGAAAGATACAAAAGCACTGATGGAAATTGCCCTCCCATTCCTGTTCTTCAGCCATTCATTCTTCTACCTGCAGGCAACCTGTGTTAACAATTTCTGGTTTTACTCCACTGTTGAAGTTTGTAAAATAAATCGGGTCAGGATCAGCATGTAGAGCAGTGACTACTGTTTGGCCTTTGAGGTAGGAGATGTTTGGGTTCAATCCTGGATTTTTCTGAGCAGCTTTTGGTTTTTGGGCAAGTTGCTTAACATTTCCAAGATCCAGTTTCTAACTTTATAAATGAATACAATTCTTTGCAGAGAGGTTATGAAGTTTAAATGGGAAGATATATGCCGTGTCCTAGCACATAGTAAGTGTTTAGTAAATAGTGCATCTTCTCTGTACTTCAGCCTGTGAACTGGAATCTTTGATTTTTATGTGCTTTAGTGTATATTTAAAACGTTCAGACTGTGCACGTGAAAAACGTCAGGAATACTGAAACCCTCCTCCATCCTCCCATCTCCAACACTGCTGCATGGATACTGACGCATTCATTCATTTAGGATCCACCGGGGCTTCTGTGTCCTCCTCACGGCCATGGGTTTCTTCTGCCCCTCACCCTATCCCTTATTCTTACCCACTCAACACCAATGCCACTGACTTCAGAAAATCCTTCGCTTGCCAAATGGAGCAGGCATTAGATTTCCCTCAGTTCAAGCCCACTTTTTTCCTACAAATGTGGTGGACTCTATAGTGTGGTAGTTACGTGTGTTAGCTTTGGAGGTACATAGACTTCACTTGGAATCTGGAATTTGTCACTTTCTAGCTAATTAATCTTGGCACCTAACTATTGCTAAAGTTTAGTTTTCTCACCTGGAAAGTTATACTAGAAATACCTCCATCGCTGAGATGTTTGAGGATGAAAGGAAAAATATAATAAAATTACCTGATATGTAGCAAGTGACCAATAAACTGTGGCTTTTGTAATTATTATTCTGAGACACAGGAGGGGCCTAGATACTTTCCAAACGTTCTGCCTTCTCCACCCGGCAAAATGGCAACCAGCCTTACAGATAAGCAAATCAGCTAATGTTTTATAATGGTGCTGAGGATAAATGGTATATCCACTTGCCATTTGTATTCTGTTCCACTAGATGATCTTAAATGCATCACTGGATAAATGTTGGCTATTTCCATTCATGATGATAGGGCTGGACACTAACCATCGAGGACCTGTTCCCATGTTAAAGAACAGTGGATCCAGTCTATTTGCAAACTTCGCTTCTTGATCATACTAGGGTTGCCTTCTCTTCTTTTCTCTTAATTTCCATTTCTTACTTTGTTTCTTTCACAATTTTATGTCTACTCTAAAAAATAAACAATAGACAGGCTCTGCTCTCAAAGAAGATGCAAGGGGAAAAAACCCATCATTCATCAGATGGCATCCACACCCTAAGGCCAGTGAGAGATTACATGCTCTCATTTCGTCTTCACAGCAGCCCTGGAGCTACTAGTTGCTCAGACAGGGTAACCAAGTTGTCCAAAGTCACACAGCTAACAAGCAAATCTGGGATCCAAACTAAAGGTGATTGGTGGAAGTGGGGGTAGTGTGTGTGATTGTGTGCATGGAAAATTCCACGTATCACAACTTTCTTACAGACACCAGACTCGCTCTTTGGCTGATTGTGATGGTGTCCCTCACCCCAACCTCCACGTTGCTCTCAGCTGTTGTATTTGCAGAAAGTGAGGAAGCTTTGGGGTCCACTAGCCTTCACTGCGGTTCTCTTTGCTCTGAGGACGGGGTACTACTCTGCCTATCCTTCCCACAGGGCTTCTAGTCTCATCATCTGCTCAAACATGGTGACTGATGGCATCGCTGGTGCCCAGCAAATGTCTGTCTGGTAAATAAATGGATGAGTGAATGAGAATTAAGGAGAGTAGATGGCATCAGATCATCTAGATCTTGGTTTCTGTCTTGTCCTTCTGGATCTGTGATATTGCCTTCAAGCAGAAGCTCAAACCTCTCTTTCGTTTTCCTGTTTTTCTAATTTCTACATCCTCCCCCACCCCTAGCACCACATGCACACACAAAGATGTGGAGGAAGACTGATCTGGGCATTCAGGTTTCAGGATGTTCATTGGGTAGTTTTTCAGACGTGAAACCATAGGGATTGAATTAGAGCTGTCTGTGGATATGGACTTTAAATGGAATGGTTCAAAATTTGGGAGAATAGAGGAGTAGGGCTTTGAGGGTAGTTGGCAAAACTTTTGTCCAGGAACAAAAGTCATTTTCCATGTAGTCCTGTATGTTTTGTTGGAGTTCCATACTGAAGTTTGTGGCTAACAATCCAGCTAATCTGTATCACCTTTCTTTGCTCTCAGAGATATAATGGAAAGGAGTGGGCATGGTCAGGGGCAGGATTCAGACATTCATTCACATGTTCCTGGCATCCCAATCTCACCAAAACCCTCAAAAGTGCCTTCTTGTCTCAATGGCATTTCTCAATGTTCTATTTGATAGTTTGGAAGCCTCGAGACAATCATACTCTCCACGTCTAGGTCCTAATCTCACTTGTCATGAGATGGTATTAAGACTTAATCTGTGGGGATTCTGAAGAGGAGGAGTTAAGGCATTGATCCCATTGACTGGATGGTTTAACCTCAAAGCGATTTATTAACAAGTGTTACTCATTTTGACCACTTTCTTGGAAGGAAACTTCTTTGAATTTGTCCCACCTCCACTATGCTTTTTTCGCTTACAGATACCCAGGCTTGAGAAGCCACACTAACAGAGAAGTCAACTAGTTCTCGTACTGCTCTCATGATATGATTCCTGGGAATTGCTGACTGACCAAATGAATCTCGGTCAGGTGTACACTTAGCACTTACTCCATCAATTCTGCAAAAGTCCTTGGAGTTCAGGATCACTAGCACCAATAATACACTAAGATAAGAGTGTGGTGAGTTTGCAGAGAATGCTGTGGATCTGCTCCAGGGCACATGGAAGAGCCTATAATTGCAGTCCCGACCTACCATTTACATAGTAGATTCTCTATAAGCATTTGCCTTGCTCAGGTCAGTGGTTTTAGTCCCTCATCTCTGAGTGACTGAACATGCCAAATTCCCATTTTAATCATATTACCTGGATGAGCAAAAGTAGCCCTAGAATGATTTACACATTCCAGCTGGCAAGGGAAAACCTAATCAATATGATGCTTAACTTATTTTTAGGGCAGCTACAAGCCATAGGCATTTGTGTTCTTGCAGACTATGAGATATTTTATGCTCTGATAAGGGATAAAAATTCCTGTCTCAAATGGCTCCCCATCACACCGAGATCTTGCAACAATAACACTACTGATTCAGACATTAATCTTAAGTATCCAGGGAGCCCTAAAACATTGTAACCCACTAGCAAAGACCATGGTAATTGCCACGTAAATCCCCTCCATAATGTGGCCCTTATTATGACCAGCCAGCTAAGGCTTGCCCTTAAATCATCCCAATTGAACAGAGCCTTATAGAAAACCCATCACCTACACATGCTTCTGCTTCTTTTCATTAATCTGTTATCCTTTTTACAAATGGGGTTCTTCACCCAGTCCTTTCCTCCAGATTTGTAATGTCCTGTTAAATATACAAACATGAAATTTCAAAGGGAAACAAAAGCAATAATCATTACCAGCTGCCATGCTGAGCACTGTGAAAATGCTCACAATTCACAAAGAAAAATCCACGCTGCCCTTTGAAGGCATTCAGGTCTTTAGAGCTGGATACACGTGTAACTTTTAGGCCAGGATCCATTCTGTTCCAAAAGTAGGTTCTGCACTTTGGGAAAGGGGCCGAGAAATAAACTTCGGTCTTTTCCATGATCCATCTAGAAGATTCAGTGACAACACTGGCTTTGATGTTACACTGATCTGGCCAACGCAGCCACTCACTGGCTTGGGTAAGTTACTCATTTCTTTATCCATTCATTTAGACAACAAATGCTCTGTGTCATATACTTGCTAGGAACTGCTTACACCAAAAATTAAAACAAATAAACAAACAAACCAAAAACAAACAAAAGGAGCAAAAAACCAAACTCAGAAAGACAATGGGAACTCAGAGAGAGTAACTTAACCAGACTGGGAAGGTCAAGGAGGGCTTCGTGGAGGAGGAAACAGTAGCTAAAATCAGACATGGAGAATGAAGAGTATCAGCCCGTTTTCCTATCTGTGAAATGGATGTGATGGTATCTCCCTTGAAAATAGTTATAATGATAAATGAGGTGATGTTCCTTAAATGCACAACTGCACTGGACTCACATTTGGCAATTACTAAATCTTACCAGTGTTTTTATATAACAATTACATTTCCCATATTATACAATTTGGAAAAGGCATAAACATATTAAAGACAAGGAAAATAAAAGTCATTCATATCCCATACCCTAAAAATGTTCTGTTAACATTTTAAGGTATTTCCTTTTAAACCCTTTTTTTCCTTTCTATACTTACATATTTGAAGTTACCCTTTTCATGTATTTTGGACCCTTATTATTTTAAAGTTAGCTATGTATCATAAGTACTTTCCCACATCATCAGTCCTTGTAAACATAATTTTCAATGGCTATGTATTACATCGTATGGATTTTTCATAATTTAGCTAAATATGCACCTATTTCTGTTCTTTTAAGCTGTTTTCAATTTGTAGCCATTACAAATTGAATTTCTGTCTATTGTAAATCATGCTTAAATGAACATCTTTGTGCATAAATCTTTGTGCCTATTTTTGATTATTTCCTTAGGCTAGCTTCCCAGAATTAGAATGACTGGGTCATAGGCGATGAATATTTTTAAGGCTCTGCAGTCACATTGCCAAATTGTCTTCCAAAGGGGTCATAACAATTTACATTCTGACTGGGAGTGAATGAGCTGGCCTGTCTCCACATAGGCTCGCCTCTAAATTGAAGTTACTATTACTGTTCTTATTATTATGTGCCATTAGATCCTCAGGGCCATATCAGGTTTTCAAAATTCAACCTAGATTTCTTTTCTTTTTCCTTTTTTTTTTTTACCTCTAAATTTAAAAGTAGTAGCTGTACTTTGTAACTTGGTAAAATAGAGAAACACAACCAACCAAAGAAACAAAAGAGAACAAAGCATAAATAATCCCACTACTCAGAGACAACTACTCTCAAGCCAATTTTTTTTATTATTTCCAACAGAGATATGTGTTCTTTTTCATTACTGTTAAATGCTGCATGTCCCTTTTTTCATTTACATTTCTGCATGTTATTAGCATTCTTTTTACAATGTAATTTTAAACAATTGTCTACATTACTGTTATCCTGATAGATCAATTTCATTTTTCCCACCCAGGCATGGGGATATTAGGAGCTAAGTATTTTTATCAAACTTTTTAGACTAGAGAGTCTCAACCTTTGCACATTTTGGACCAGATAATTCTTTGCTGGTGGAGGGCTGTCCAGTGGGTTTCAGGATGTCTAACAATATCTCTGGTTTCTACTCACTAGAGGCCACTAATATTCTCCTGCTCATCCTCAGACTTGTGACAACCAGACATTGCCAACTGTTCTCTGGGTGCCAAACATACCCCAATCTGAGAGTTATGGAACTGTACCCACTACCCTGTGTTTCTGGAGTTACCACTGTTAGTCTGGACTTAAACATTCCTGGCAATGGCATGTTCACAACCAATGGGCATGGCACATTCACATTTTGGACAGCTCTGTCCAAAGAGTCCTCACATGAATCTGAGTCTTTCTGAACTACATAGTCATGATCTTAGCTTTTCCTTAAAAAAAATGTACACAGACATATTTTGTCTTTTGCACTTATCTCTCAAATATTAGAAGACAGGTAACATCTCTAAACTAAAGGACCCCTTTATTTTCTTCCCCATTAACTGAACAGCCTTCCAGTCCCCTCCCAACATCATCTCTGTCCACTGAATATGTTTCTCTCTTCATCCATCACCCTCTTTTCTGTGTGGCATCAAGTGTGGGCTGAGCAGAGCAGAACAGAAAAAAGCAGGTTTTTATCTATCTCACTCGACAGACCATGAACCTTATGAAACTGCCTTTATTCAACCACTTTTGATCTAGCAAAATGGAAATTTAATATTCTAAAACTGAATAAATTTCTATGTATTCAAACATCCAATTTACTTCTTTGGAGAATGTATCACTATCACATCAATGACTCATATTTCATTTACTGTCAGCTAAAGACTAAAACTTTGTTCACAAATCTCTCAACTTGGCTTGTCTGATTAACCTAAAGAAAATCACCTGACATATAACTAATGACCATATGTCTCATGGAAATTAGAAAATTATAGAAATATAGAGTGATGGAGTAAGAAAGAATCAAAGAAACCATTTGATTTCACATCCTTCTTTCACAGAAGAGAGAACTGAGACTCAGAGATAGATTACTTGCCCAGGTTTCACAGCTACCAACTCCTAGTAAGATTTGATCTAGAAGTTTGATTCCCAGACTGCTGATCTGTCCAAGGACACCAATAAGAACAATGGTATGGCTTTAAAAATAAGGTTTCTATGCATATAATCTGTTAGCATAAATAGATAAATACAGCAGAGGAATAAAGACAGAATAACACACACAATCTATGGCAGTGGTGTCTCAAAAGGCAGAGAATTGATGAGAAGCTCAGGTAATTAGCTAATAACATTTTGAAGACAGTGGCCAAAGGCAATAAGATGTATTTGAATGGGTGAATCTGAATGGGGAAAGGAATGGGTCAACTGAACATCGCTACTTGTGTTTGAGTTCTACCTTTCAATATTGCCACTTCAAACTAATCTTGTTAATTGACCACGCCAGTTTTGGATTGACAACAGTTATTGCTACTCTAGGTCTCTCAGTAAATAATTCTCAGTCACATGAGTTCCCTTATTTCCCCATCTCTCCTACTTCTCTGTCTTTCTTTAGCTAATCAAGGCTCTATTCCACTAGAAAGAGAAAATGATTTCTAAAATGAATACTTGATGAATTAAACCAAAAAGTCACTGCCACCACCAAGTTTAAAAAATAGTAACTTTTTTTAAAAGGCCTCAGAATTTTGTTTCTAACTAGTTTCAATTTCCCAAGCACCTACTGAGTTCAATAAATGGACAATATAAATAAACAATGTGGATATTTCATAACACACTTGTGATCACCCGAGTACGCTTATCTCTACCTCTCGGTTGCCTTTTCCTTGTCAACTTATAAACTCCATATGTGTTCTGTGACTCAGCATACCTGCGGCACTAGCTAAATGGCTCCGTATAGATATCAACAGGATGTTTGATTTAGGTTAGCCGTGAATAAGTACTGATATTCCTAATCCTGAGAATCACAAGTGTGATAAAAATAAACATTCTGACCTTGCGGCTAGTGAGTAATTGGACATGAATTACATTTGTCTTTTTGATAACGATGCAAAGCAGAATGGTTGAGTGAAGGGACATCCTGTATTTATGTGCTTCCACCACAATGGGTAATTAAGTGGAGTTGAATAGTTTAAGGTCACTCTGTGGTCCTGCCCTTTATTTACTTCTTTCAGTAGCACAGCTGAAACTCACAGGGTAAACAGCGATGCCCTCCGATGGAGAAGACATTCAGGATCATGGGTTTTAGAGCCAGTGAGAAAAACTGCACAAATCCCCGAGCTTTCTAGCTCCATGGGTTGTCCTGGGCTCAAATGAGATGAAGTGTGAACACATCATAACAGTAAGAGACACACACGTGGCAGAAATTAATATTACTGCTTCCCTCTAAACAGGTGAGATATCTGAGTCCATTTCTTTGAGTAAATGGTTCCTTGCCCTTGTAAGGGGTCATGTACCTCTTTGACAATACAATAAAACTATGGGCCTGCTTCCCAACAGAAACATACACACACACCACACATACACACATGCTTACACACACTCTTATATAACATTCCAGAAGGTTGATAGAACTTCAGCAAGCCTATCCATTCTAGGTCTCCACGAAGCCCAGATAAATAGCTCTTAAGCCGAGGTGTTTTGGGTCAAAAAGCTTTAGATCCATCATCCTTTATCGACTATGTCAATATTTCCTAGTCCCTTCCCACTTAATGGAAGAAGAGAAAAGTCTAGCAGCTTGTCCAAGGTCAGGGCCGGCTTGTGGGTGTATGACCTGTGTAAGTGCACAGGGCCCCCCACTTAGAAGGACCCCCAACTTGGTTTAATGCTCTCCTTGGAACGTAGGACAGCAGGTCCCGCATTTTCAGCCTGCGCGGGGCTCCGCGGTTACGGAGCCGGTCCTGCGTGGGCCACAGCCACACACCTGTGCTTTGCAAAGCAGAGATTCAGCCTCTCTCTGCCTCTACCTCCTCCCCTACCGCCAGCCTCCTCCAGCACGTGCTTTTCTCTTACCCTTTCTCTTCTTCCATCACACTCATCTTCATTTCATATAAAAATTTCATATACTGATTGTATGATTCTCTGTCTCCCTTCAATAGAATGTCAGCTCCGTGAGGGCAGAGATATCACTCAGCGCCCCATGCTCAGCACAGTGTCCGGCACCCGGCCGCTCCTTCACAAATATGTGTCGAATGAGTGAATGAGTTCAACCCAGGTGCCTTGAGAGCAGAGCACATTTAACACTTAACCAGTTAACACGCTTAACTAGTATACAATGGTATACACCATACTAGGTACAATGGTGTCACCCTGGACACTGAGCAGATTCATGGTTCTCTGGGGGTCAACCAAGAGCCATGACTTCCTTGAAATAAGAATCTGTGTGTTCGATAAAGGGAAAAACAGGAGACGCTTTTATTTAAAAACAAGCTTAAATTCTGCTGTCACAGTAGATTTTTAGAATTATAGGGAGAAAAAAAGCCCTCATACTTCTTGAAAACTACTCTGTGCTTGGAGACAGGTACTAAAATATATTTTACCTCATTTAATGCAATTACCTCTCCACACGTGGAGATGCTTCATCATCTGCATCTTATGGAAAAGAAAACTGAGGCTCAGAGGCGATCACTCTGTCATCCCAGCTTTCTCAACCAGCAAGGGGTGACTATACAAACTGGTCCCGGGCAGTGATGATTATTATTGTTAAAACGCACGGACTTTCGTAACTTAGAAAGCTCACATATTCCAGGAAGTAAAATAGAGAACTTCTCGTTTATGGGGATATTCAGGTTTGGGAGCCAGTTTTCCTCCCATCTGCCTGTTGCTCTTTTGCTGGGTTTTGTTTTCTTTGGTGAGAGTTGAGGAAAGGGGGTCAGGAGGCAATATGGCGCCAGTCATTCATTTCCTCCCACATGCATGGACTTAGGATGTGAGGTGCCAGGCTGTGTGCTGGCTGCCTGTGGGGGCTGCAGAGGTGAATCAGACACTGTCCTGTTCTCAAGGAGGTCACTGCTTCCTGTTGGCAACCAAACATTCAGTCACTCCATAAACATCCCCTTAGCACCTCCCCCGTGCCCAGCACAAGGCTAAATGACACGTGGAACGTCGCTCTTTTCCATAGGGAGCTCCCAGTGTGGGAGGAGAGTCCCTGGCTCCTAATTAATGTAGTGGTCAAAATGCAAAAGCTGTTGTAAGGAGAGTGGGGAGGGATAAATTGGGCGTTTGGGATGTGCAGATACTACTACATATAAAATAGATAAACAGCAAAGACCTGCTGTGTAGCACAGGGAACTAACTGAATTCAACACCTTGTAATGGCCTCCAATGAAAAAGAATATGAAAAGGAACATATATATATATAACTGAATCACTGTGCAATACACCAGAAATTAATACAAGATTGTAAATCAACTATACTTCAAATTTTTAAAAAATGGAGTTGAATTTCAAGATTCAGTAAAACAGAAATTCTAGGGCAAGGGGAAAAAAAAAAAAAAAAAACTATTGTAAGTGGTGTGAGAAGAATGGCAGGTCTGCCTCGCCCCGGCTGTACTCCCAGTGCTTAGTGCGATTCCAGGCACACACTAGATGTTCAATAAATATTTGTGAAAAAGGTGTCCAGTAAGTGTTGCCTGTTATTTTTACTATTAATATTACCATAGTTCTCCTTGAAGCACTTTTTTTAAACCTCTTAAAGGCAAGTAGATGGGGGGCTGAGTATCCTAGCCAAATTCCTTAACTTCTCTAAGTCTACAGTTCCTCACCTTAAAAGAAGAGTAATAATGCCTTCCTTTCTGGGTTGTGGTGGGTTCTAAGCAAGGCAGCATCAATATTCATGGTGTGCTTTCAAGAAATATTTGCTGACTGTCAATCAACACGTTCACCTTGGTGGTGGTAATGCTAATGGCTTTACGCCCAGAGTACATGATGAGTCTCCAAAGATTATTCATTCCTCACAAGGAAAGCATGATTAGCCCCATACTTCTGCTGCAGAAACTGAGGCTCAGAGAGGTTGAGAAACTTGCTAATAAAATAACTAACTATTTGAGAGAGGACTGAAATGCTCCAACGCAGTCATATATAAAGGACTCTGGGCCAGGTGTTGGGGGAGGTAATAACTGAGAAAGAAGTGATAGCAGAGAAGTGGTATCTGAGCTTTTCATAGTTAAAAATATTAGGAAAGGACATTTGAGAAAAACACTCATCATGGGCAAAAGACTAGTGGTGCCAAAATGTGTGTGGGGACAGTTGAATTTAGCCGTGGAGTGGGTTACTGGGACAGCCGGCGGCAGGAAGAAGCAGTGGAAGTTTGGACATGGTGAAGGCCTGTGTGCCTGGCGAGGTGGAAAGACACTTCCAGACTCGTATGGCAGTCATTCTGACCCAAACTAAGTCAGTGGCAGTGAGGGTAAGAGAGAGTGGATAGGCACAGTTATAAGAATGTGGAATCATTACTTCTCATAGTAAGTAATTATTATATCAATATCAAGATATTATTAGCCTACCTCCAGGAGAAAGGTATTAACCCCCCTTTACAGCTGAAGAAATAGAGGCTTATGGAGGTGAAGCGACACTTCCTAGGTCACAGACTTAATCAGTTTCACAGTCAAAATTTGAGCCTAGTTTATCTGACCCCAGCCCAGTACCTGGGAATAACGCAAACTACATAACGGGTAGAAGAAGCTAACTGGTAGAATCAGGATTGCAAATGTACGACCCTGTACACTTGACCTAGTCAATATGCCGAACCTCTTGGGCTGGTAGTTGTTGAAAGATTTTGAATTCGAAAGGCTGCACCACAGACCACACTACTCCCAAATGCCCACAAAGTCTCTTCACATAGGCATGTGAACTGCCTGCCCCAGGGAAGGCAATAAACAAAATCAGCCAAATGGGGAGTCTTAAAAAGGCAGTGCTCACTCAAACTCATTTGAGACAAGAAGGAAATGTCAATAAAAGGCTCAGAAGTGAAGGGAGATAGAGAAGCAAAAAGCAAAAAAAGGGTTAATTTGGAATTGACACTTGGGACCTTTTGTGGGGAGAGAAACAGGAAACCAGGGAATTTGTATTCAGTCCAGATGTGAGATGGGCAGGAAGAGGGAAGGAACATTCAGAAAGATAATGGGTTCCATTCTCTGCCCTCTGCCTGGAGCACGGGCGGGGGTAGATGTGGAGGGTGCAGGAAAAGAAGGAAGAGCTGGGCCTGTGATCTCTCAGCATTCCCTTCGGATGGAGTCATCTGTGTGAGTGAAGGATGAGGAGGCTTTGAGACTCAAGCATGGTGTTTATACAGCTCCTCACTTGCCTAAGACATTCTGTTTCTTATCAAATTAGCCATGATTTACAAAGTGGTAATATTCAGTGTTGGTGTGGTTATGGAGAAAAGAGCAATTTCATACATAGCTCTGGGAGTAGGTTGGTTAAGCCTTTTAAGACAAAAAAAAAAAAAAAAAAAAAAGGCAGTATTTTCCAAGAGTATGAAAAAAATTCCCCTTCCAGAAATCCAGCCTATGGAAATAATCTCAAATGCAGACAAAAATCTAATGTTTACAGATGCTCATCACACAGTATGTAAAACAGTAAGAAAACCATAAAACATCTAAATGTTCAATGGTCATGCTAATTTTGGCATATTCATAAAATAAATAACACACAACAGTATAATGTAGAATCTTGTATAAAGAATGTTCAATAACCTCAGAAAGTATTTGCGGCACAACACAAAGAGAAAAGAGCAGGACACACAGTTGCATACATGATGTGTCAGGTAGAGAGAAAAATTCTAAATTCTGGAAGCCAGGTGTTGGCAAACTATAGCCCCTGTACCAAATCTGACCTGCCACCTCTTTTTGTAAATACACAGCCACACTGGTCCTCTGTGTCCCCTCTATGGATGCTTTTACCCTACAGTGACAGAATTGAGTACTTGTAATAGAGATAGATCATAGATCCTCAAAGCCTAAAATATTTACCATCTGGTTCTTTAGAGAAAAAGTTTGCTGACTCCTGCTACATGCTAAAATGTTAATTGGTGAATTTTGTAATTGCAGAATTATATTTTTGAAAAAGAGTCGTTATATTTATCCTTTATTCACAGTAGGCATGTATTATTTTTATAATATATAAAAAAAGAATACTTAAAAATACCTGGCTACAAATGAGAACAGAATAAGCACCCAGTATGACTTTACTCAGGTTCGTGTTTGGCTATGCAAAGTGAAACCATTTTGCTTATGTCGACACGCTCAGAGTATCAGAAAGTCCCAAAGCTAACCCCCAGGGGTGACCTGTTCCACATTTGTAGTGCAGCCCTTAAAGGTGTGTGTGTGCAGGGGGGACCTTGTGTTTTCCACAGCTCTAGGCATGGCTACCACACAGATTTTTTTGTTCTTTGCTCATTTGTTGAGGAGGTATGTGTGATAATGGAAAGATAATCATTCCTCACTGTCAGAGGATGCAGCCTGGTCCCTGGATCTGAACTTTGGACCAGAGGAGGATGCCTGAATATCTCTGAGCCCCAGTTCCCTGGTCTTCAAAACCAGCAGAATAGCTCATCGCCTGCTACTAGTCAGAGGGCTGACTCAGATGTCCCCTTGACCTTTTCTCCAGCCCTCAGCTCTGCGATTTCATGATTCTCCAGTAATATGTGATTCCCTTTCAGCACTGGGGACCCTGCTGACTTGACTTCCAGAGTTAGTGGGATGCAGGGATGGTGGTTAACATGTAGCAGTGAAGAGCCTCTCTCTTTTCCATGAAACTCTCACACATCACTTGATGCTACCTGGTGACCTCTGAGAAATAGATCCCCACGTGGGATGGCGCCCACTGCCTCGACCCTCTCCTCTACCCCATGTTCCCTCTAGCGGCTGTGACGTTGTAGGACAAATGCCCTGTGATTTGTGCCTTTTCATGTCCGGTTCAGAGAAACACGATGTCTGTGAGAAAGAAACACAACTCTTTGTTTGCTATGCTTCAGTCACCAATAGACTAAAATAGCTAGAAAGGCAGTTCACCAAAAGAAAAATTTAAATAGATGTTTTCTTTTAGTTCATAGTTCTGGTTTCTGTTTGCAGTGGGGATTTCATGGGGGAAAATACTCAACCCGAGAGCTGGACACTTTGAGACAGCAGAGGTGCGGACACCCCCGGACCTTTTCACTGCTGTCGCAATTTCCCAGGCCCGTTCAGACACCATCCCTTGTGCACAGAGACTTTTTCCACATGTCATGTGCGGTGACAGAGGACGAAAGGCACAAGTTTTCACTTGTAAGAACAAGTTCTGAAGAGAGGGTACAGCATGGTGACTAGTTAATATGGTACTAAGTACTTGAAACTTGATGAGAATAGAACTTAAGCATCGTCACCACAAAAAAAAGAGTTACCTACGTTAACTATGTGAGGTGATGGATGTGTATTTACCTTGGTTTTGGTAATCGTTCTATAAGGCATACGCGTATCAAATCATCAGATTGTACATTTTTTTAAAACAACGTTTCACGTGCAGACTATTCCTTTGCAAGTACTGAATGTAGCAAATAAGAAAGTTGATGTGTAGATAACCTTCACGGAGAAAAGGACAGAGAAAGAGATCTTGACTATCTCTCCTACTGGATCGTTTAAATCTTCTTTCTCCAAAAAAAAAAAAAAAAAAAATGTTCTAACGGGGAATTTTTTGGTTCACAGCTCTGTGTGCCTAGTGTCTGTCTCCTGAGACCCCTTCGAAGTTGGAACAGGAAGACCATATCTTCAATCCCATTTCACAGGCCATGACAAGCTGGTGAAGGCAATCATATTTCTGGTCAAACGTAGACTGTTGGGAAAGATCACCCATTCTCCCCCCCTGCCCCCCACTCCCTAACTACCGCACTGGGACTTACACATTCTTATCCAGGGTAACACAAGTGGCATTGCAAACCCGACACTTCTGCTGAGACACATTGGACTGGCTTCAGATACCATTTTCTACGGTCATACCTGAGCAACACAGGAAAACTTGCCCTACGACTATGGATGCACTGATCTGATAATCACCCAACTTGTTCACATTTTTAACTCTTAAGTAACTGAGTTGTCTCAAACCCCAAACACACGAACACCGAAGCCCTCATTGGCGTTGAGAAGACGGCCATTTGAGTCTCTACTGAAAACGTTTAGACTCTTTCACTGCCACCCATGCTGCTTCACCGCCGCTCAACCCCACCGGGAGGAGGGAGACTGCCTGCCAGTGAGCTCAGCAGCACACTCTTAGGGTGTAACAGGAACTTTGATAATTCCGAGGCAATTTGTAAAGGCTGTTTCCTCTATTGAGAATGCCTTCGCTTCTCTTCTTTAACTGCATGCTTCTATTCATCTTTTAAGACACAGCTCAAACCACACTGTACCGGAGAAGCCTCCCGGAGTCCTTTAGGTGGCTCTATGCCATTTCATCTGTTTCTCTTTCCTAGCACAGAAGTGACTGGCAATTTGGGGGTCAGACTGATTACATTTGAATTTTGAACCTCTCATCGGCAACTTGACTGTCTTAGGCAAATTATGGAACCATTTTACCCTCAGCTCCTCATCTTTAAAATGGGTCTAATGAGGATACCTACCACACGGAGCTGTGGTGGGAATTAAATGAGAAAAAGAACCTTAAAGCCTTGGCCTGGTGTTTAGAACAAACACCAGGAACACAGGAAGAAATGATGCAGCTAGCTGTTCCAATAAAGAGTGTATTGGTGAGCTTTACAAGGAAACGAATTCTGTCCCATTTATCCCTGAGCCTTGAGCTCCTAACTAAGCCTGACATACACTTACTGGGGAAGTAATGTTTGAAGCATAATTGAAATGAGACCACTTAAGGAAATTATTAACCAACCCCTAAGCAAGGAGAACACTGTACATAATGATTGCAAATAAGTTTAGACAAGATGTGGATGGCTGTTGGAATCCAACAGCGTAGGACCTAGGATGGGAAAAAGGATGTGTATGTGGCTTGCTCTCCTAAATTCAGCTAATCATCTGGAAGAGTGATGAGCATTTTGGTACTCACGTGGGTAGCCCCCCACAATTCTGTCCTTTTGTAGGAAGGCTCACTGGAACACTTTGTGATATCGGATCATTAATTCTGTGTTCCACTGAGCATTTTATCTCAACGAAATTGTGTCTAATGTTTGTTTTTTCTGTACAAATATAATCCTACCAACACCAAGGCCTGACTATGTATAGACTGGAGTAGGAATATAAACCTGGATGTGCTTGGTCTACAAAGTCTCTATTTTCCCCCCTTGCGGGGCAGATGGCATCAATGCCAGTGCCAAGCTTGTAAGAAGAGCGTCCCCTGTTGGTCGAATGAGGGATTTGTGTTTGTGAGAGATGTGAAGGTACAGATGGGTTAGGGACTCTGAGCAGGGGAGGGGCGGACGAAGAAGGAGGAGGGCTCTGTAAGCGTGAGCTGGCTTCAGCCTGTCTTGCTGACTCCAGCCTCCGACTCCCAACCAGACTATCCCCTTCCTTCTTCCCAACCACTCTTGAAATACCTGCAGAATACAAATGAGAGGAATTCTTATCTACCTCTCCTCCTTCACCATTATCACCAAATGGCTTTATAAAAATTGTCACCTTTTAATATACTCATTCAACAAATATTTTAGGGTAATTATCATGTGCCAAGTGCGGTGCTAAACATTAGATAAAGATGAGCAAATCAGGGGTGTTTCCTACTTCCTCAGAGTTGACAGCCTGTAAGCTACAAGCTTATGCTCATCTGATGCTGAGAGCGATGACTTTTGAGAGGAGAATTGCTATATCCTCTTGACAGATGAGGAAACCGAGATCATTTGGTGAAAGGAAGAAGAGTGGGGATTCAGGGTTACTGGTTTCTCCTGTACTATGCATTGGCCACACTAGAAGATAGGACATGAAAACAACACAAGCAAACAGGTAAGAGAAAAGATATTAAATACGGATCCATAGTTTTCTCTTAAAGTTATTTCTGAAAGAAGAGGAAAGGAGTAGCGGATAGGCAGATGAATTTGTGCCCTTCACTCCAAGTATCTCCACTCCATCACCTTCTCTTTTAAATGCCTGGTCATTTTTTGGCCACCTTTCAAACTCTAGGAAACACTCTGGAATTCCAAGCTAGGAGGGGTTTCCTTTAGCAGGTCTGGCCATTGTAACTTTACGAGAAACTGCTCAGTACTTCCTTTTACCAGTTACAAAGCAAAATTTTCTGAATGAATCTCACATTCATTAAACAGTTAACCCTTCACCTTTCTGACTCATACTTTTCACGTTATTACGCAGCTTTTAGAGAGAGATAAAGCCTCGGACAGTTTTTGTGTACTCCCCCCACCACATACTCATACAAACACATGTCACACATATCCACATCCTTACAGGCAACCACTAAGGTACACAAAATAAAATATAGCGCTATGCACATTCACTCTATGTGTAAAGATCCTTACCCATTCACATGTGTGTGTGCACACACACACACACACACATTGGCATGGCGTTGACTTTGTACTGTTTGTGGGAAGAAGGAAATAGAAAGACCCCCAGATACTCAGACCCCCAGCTGGACACATAAGAACCCTGTCAGTCCAATATGTTTGGAGCTGTTTTTTTGTTTTAAGAGAAACAGGGTATCACTGCTTCTGTTGCCTGCTGAACCCTCACTTCCCATCCCTCCCCATTGCTAGGGTGTGAACATCATCCTTGCTTCAGATGAATTATATATATATATTATATAATTATATATATATATATATTTTTTTTTTTCCTTTTACTGGAGGTAAAGTTGTAAGTATTATTATGAATTAAGGTGTTATGAATATTTTTGCACACGTCTTTTCATATATTTTGTTTCTCTTGTGTACACATCTAGGAATAGGGTGTCTGGGTCATAGTGTAGGAAAACATTTTGCTCTAGTAGATCGTTCCAGTGGTTTTTCAAAAGGGGAGGAACCTACTCACACTCCCTAGCAATGTACAGAGTTCCAATTACTCCTACTACTTAACAATACTTGGCATTGTTTACTCTTTTTAAAACAATTTTAGCCATCCTGATAAGGATGTTAGTGGTAGTGGTAACTCATTACGGTTTTAATTTGCATTTTCCTGAGTGATCTGTATGAAGTGTCCGCTGAAGATTTTCTTTTGCCATTTCAAAGTGGGTACTTGTCCTTTTGTTATTAATTTGTAAGAGTTATTATTGTATTCTAGGTATGAGTCCTTTGTCAGACATAAACATATACATACAATATTATAAAAACCTTATCCCAGATTGTGGTTTGTCTTCACTTTCTTGTGTCCTGATTTAAGAAATACCTACTACTCCCTTTTTTTTTCTCTAAAATTTAAAAAATGCTTTCCTTTTTCTTTTTCTAAAAGTTTACGTTCACATTTGGTGTACATTCCATCTGTAATTGATTCGGGGGCACTGCATGTAGGTATTGGATACTGTCTTATATAGAGAAGGTTTATTTGTTTATATCCGGATATCTAATAGTTTATTTAGAACATCCTCCTCTCTCTTCTTAATTGCCTTAGCACTTTTGTCATAAATCAGGTGACTGTGCACGTATGGTTCTGTTTCTGGATTTTCTTTTCTATTGCATTCGTCTATTTGCCTATTCTTATAGCAATAGATAATGTTTTAATAATTGTGGTTTTGTAGTAGGTCTCAAAATCTGACAATTTAAGTCTTCCAATTTCCTTCTTCCACAACATTTCTTTGGCTATTCCAGGGTTGGTTTTTTTGTTTTGTTTTGTTTTTTGCGTTCTATAAAAACTTCAGAATCAGCTTGTCCATTTCAACAACAACAAAAAGAAAGTTTCAGAGTCTTTAATTGGGATTGCATTGAATCAGTAGATAAGTTTGGAGAGAATTTACATCTTAGAGATACTGAGTTATCCATACCATAAACATAATAAGTCTCTCCATTTATGTAAGCCTTCCTTAATTTCTCTTAACGATAGCTTCTAATTTTCAGAGAGGAGATCTTGGAAACTTTGATTAGAGTTAGTCTTAATGATTTGGTATTTTTTGATGCTGCTGTAAAGGTTATTGTTTTAAACATTGTTCTAAATTTGCAGTTGTTAGTGCATAAAAATACAATTAAATTTTAAATATCAACTCTGTGACCAATGACCTTGCTAAACTCACTTATTAGCTCTGATAGTTTGTATGCTCTTTTGGACTTTCTCTCTATACAATCATATCATCTCTGAATAAGACAGCCTCACTTCTTCCTTTATCTGTATGCCTTTTATTTATTTTTCTTGATTTATCATGCTGGCCAAGACTTATTTAATAATAACCACAAATGGTGATGGGCGAGAGGCATAAGAGAGCTATAGTTTGAATGTGAGGAAAATATATGTGAAATAGAGAAACTGAGGGGACTAAACTCAGTTTCTCTGATCCTATAATTGGTCTAAGATGAAAGAACACCACCTCTGGAGCAGTTTTGGTGAGGCAGATCTCGTGGTTGCATTAGCAAACCTTACTCACTCAGGACTAGCTAATTATTCTGTTAGGGTTCTGTCCCATGCCCGATGTGACTTCTTGGTCCAACTTTGTGAAGGAGTGAGTGACTGAGGTTAGACTATCTCAGAATTGCTTTTCCTAAAACTCTCTACTGCCTACGCAGTTTTCACTAATCCTGTCCATTCTTTAGTCACTCATTAAACAGGTGTTTATTAAGTGGTTCTTATGTGCTAGGCACTTTGGTAGGCACCGGGAAATCCATTTTTAACAAAATAGACATAACCCTGTCTTTACTGAGCCTACAACCTTGTGGCTTTTACTTGCAAGTAATAGAAAACCTATATTCTTAGATTTAAAAAGCTATCTAATTTTCTAATACAACTGGACATCTGGAGGCATTTGATTTTAGGATTAGTGCAGAAAAAATGTTATAGAAGAGCAAAGGTTTTCTATTCATCTTCTCTAACATACTCATACTGTTGATTTTTAATTATCTTAAGATCACTATGACTGCTGCAATTCTAAACATCACCAACTTCCCACTAAAATGTCTGAGGAAGGAAAAGAAGGGGCAGGGCCATCTCTAGTATTAACCCCCTTTATTAAGATGTGAAATCTTTTCCAGAGACTTATCTGAAGGCTTCATATATCAATGGCATGTTCTGTACCACAGATCACCTTTAGCTATAAGAGAAGCTGGAAAGTGAGTTTCTGGAAAAGAAGAGTGGATTTACCATGGAAAATGTAGATTAGCCATGGTGATTTCACTAGAATTGTTTATATGGTCACCCCAAACCAAGCTGGGATGCTATTAGCAATAAAGAAAAGGAGATGGCCAATAGATGGGCAACGAACAGTGTCTGCTACAGGCAGAGGTAATATCTACCATATACCATAAGCAGTTAATTTAGATTAGGTCATTCACTTCCATTATTCTCTCTCCTAGAACATTGCTCTTTATTTCATAGCACTAACCTCCATTTGCTGTACTGACTTGAACATTTACCTGTATGTTGTCTGTCTACCCACTGTTGTCTCTCCACAAGCTCTGCAACTGCAGAAAGCGTGACTGCCTTGCTCACCACTATATGGGTCCTGGCCCAGTACGCGGGGCACAGCAAGTGCTTAATAAACATCTTCTGAGTTAATAAGCGCGTTCTTTTGATTAATTCATATTTAAAAGGTACATGAATGACTAATGAATGTGTTAACTTAAAATTGTAACCCTTTACACAGCATTGCTGCTTGATTAGTTACGATCATATCAAGTCGTCAACTTCCCCAACTAAACCACTTAACATGATTCTAACATGGTGGATATCAGAAAATACAAAGAGCACTTTGGGATTTAAACAAGAGCTTGAGTCAATTGCTAGACAAAATCGCATTAGAAAACACAATTATGTCAAAACTACTTAAAGTCACCCCCAATTTTCCCACAGGTCATATCGCCACTGCTGTCTTCTCTAAATCCTACACAAACCACCCAGGAACGATAAATTTTTTTATGCTTATCCAAACATTCATTCATTAATTTGTTCATACATTTATTCATTCATAAAACAAATATTTAATGTGGCTACTCTGGGCTAGGCATTGTGCCATTTCATGACTCACTGCCTTAGGACATCCTCTGCCTTGGACATATTTCTCTAACTACTTTATCTGGCAAATTCTAACACATATTTTAAGACTCTCTCAAATACCTTCATTTCAGTGAACACCTCTACTCACCTGGAGAGAATAAGATATTCTTTCTTTCCTCTGTGACTACACGATACTTTTCACACTTCTCAGTAAGAATTTTTGCTAAATTCAATATTTGTTTTCATTCTTTTCTCCTTCACTAGATGGTGACTCCTTCAATGCAAGAATTTGTAGTAATCAAATCTTTGTATTTAAGTGTCTTGCATAGTCTGTGATATATATATATATACATACACACACATATATACATACACAGGTTTTTACCGTAGATTTATTTAGTGAATAAATAAATGAACAAACAAATGTGTGGATGTTCAGTGACCCATTCTGCAGGTGATAAAACAGGCTTACAAAGTATACCAGCAAACGATAGCTCTCGGGCTACAGTTTGGATCTTCTGACCCTTACTCTGAGTACAACACACAGAACTCAACTGCCCTTTCAGTATTCCTCTTGGCAATGTTCTACCACTGTTACTTTTAAGAAAGTTATGGTCATTCTGAAATGGGACCGTGTCATATTGGTTGACCCAACACTGCAATGTTTGCTACCTCATCTAGATGAGCATATGTGTGTAGCAATCTGCGGATTCATCTTTTCCATCTTGTCTTCTGTGGGTGTCGGTTCACAGGCAGCACCTGAACAACAATGGGGCCAACCTAGGGAGCGGAAGAGGGTATTTGCTAGTTCTGAACATAGATAAGCATCACTAGCTTTTTCCTTCTAACAGTAGTGGCCTCAAAAGATCCAAATTAGAAGGAAAGGCCAAAAAAGCCCACTTAAGTATGAGAAGTTAGAGCAAACCTTGCTTTTCTCAAGCCCATTTCCCTCCTCTGGAAATTCCTTTTGAATTTTGAACTTGTGAACTTTTAGACAAATATGAAACATGTATCCTCATCCTATCATGCAGTGTCTGGCACATCGCAGACACGCAGTGATCTTTAGCATCCTCATTTTCCCCCTAACTTCAAGTTCTAAACTACAAAAGAGCCCTACTTGAATCTGGGATTTATTTTTTAGCTAGTTTATTTCAGATTGTAATCATACTATCTAACATTGTGACATTGTTTTGCTATTTTTGAAGTATTTCAAACTGATTTTTGGGAACAAAAACCCTCTCTTATTCTTTACCTACTTCATAGGAGTGAATACTGAGACTGAAAAAGGTTAAGTGACTTTTTATTCAAGGACCATTTATTCAACATTTATTCCCACAGTATTTATTAAAAGCCCACTATATATGGTTATATACAATAAGGTTTTCCATGGGGTAAAACTCACATTCTGGACTAAATCAACTTGGGACACCCTGCCAGGCCTCTCATGAAAGTGCCCCTTAAGCTGAGGCTTGGTTATGGCTACACGCCCAGAAAGTGGTTGGGTTGGGATATGAACTCATGCCTGCTTGACTCTAAGGACAATGCTTTGTACCCAACTGTCTCTCAAGTTCTGGCCCCAAACCATAAAAGCCAACTTTTATCTCTGCCCAACCGCAATTGGCATGGTGTGACAAATAGCCCAGTGGTCTCAGATACCCAGTGGACCTGTTAGTGGAATTCTATGTGCCAGACCCAGGCAAAATGCCAGAGTCTTATTACCCATCACATTTGGTCTGCTGAATGTCTTCCACAAAGAGAAACAGTGGTAGCAGTTAGGAGCAATAGGTCTGGCTAACCACATGAAGACAAAATTTATTTCTCTAAAGTATAATAAACTATTTACTGACCAAGAGCCTATAAAATCAATGACTGGAAGAGATGGAAGAGGCGCCAGTATTCTAGCCTTCCTTATTTATAGATGTAGATATTAAGACTCAGAGAAGTTACACGGTCTGATCAGTGTCACTCAGCTAGGTAACAGTGGAATCAGGATTAGAACCCACTTTTTCTGACTGCCAGTATAGGAGGAAACTTGATGCAGCATCAAGACATGGGCTGTGGACTCACACCTGACACTAGATCCAGGCTCAACTAGTTGTGTGACCTTAACCTTTCTAAGCCCATGAGAGCGCCTGTCTCAAAGCAGGTCTTCAAGCCATCTTAGGTATTTTCACTTCTTCCTCTTTGACGTGACGCCCCATGTTCATTCAGAAATGCCCCAGAGATGTTACATTGATTGGTTTCACATGCAGAGCACACATTACTGCAGGATATACTGAAATGAAAATATCGCCAAGTCCCCGTTGATATTCTATTTACACCAAGCAATCTTTAATAGCTAGAAATTCAGGACAGCCCAAAGAGTTTTCCAGTTCCCCAAAGCCCATGTAATGGGACTTGGCTCTTGAAGCTAACTCAGGGTCCCGGTGGCAATCCGGGATACAGAAAGAAGAAACAGGAAACATGAGAGGACTCAAACAAAACTCACAGACAACAAACATCTAGCCTTCTATGTCACCAAACATTTGGCTCAAAAGGTGGAAATGGGCAAGATAAATGAAGAGGCAGCTTAGTTTTTGATATTCCTCAAGGGGAAGGGACCTATTGACCTTTGGGGAAGTTCTTCATGGTGCGATGGTTCCTCCTGCTAAAAGACACTTACCCTCCCAGATGGTAGTGATGCTCCTCCACCACTGGAATGAGCCAAGAGCCCCCTATCCATTTCCAAATGCTTCCTGGGGTTTTATCACTCCTGACTGTAATCTGATTTGGACTTGGTTCCTGGACCCAATGATCCCTGGAACTTAGTTTTCTGGATTCAAATCTCAGCTTAGCCAACACATACCTGTGAGATCTTGGACAAGTCACTCAATCTTTCTGTGTTCCAGCTTCCTTTTTAAAATGGAGGCAATAACAGTACCTACCTCATAGTATTGTTGTGAGAATGAAATGAAATAATTTATATGAGCTTTAGAACCCAAACCATGTAAGTTAAAAATGCATATATTTTCTTTTATTAATTTTTTCTGCCCTCAACTACAAGCTCTAAGAAGGCAAGCAGAGATGTTTCATTTATCACCTGTTATGGGAACAGTGATTAGGACCAAGAGTTTTTCAGTGGCTTGCCTGACAATCAAAAAACAAATATATCATTCCAAAATTTGAAAAGAAAATTGAAGAATCAAAAATTGATAGATGTTGATGAATTGTCTACAGTATATAATATAAAGGTTAACCCTACTCAAATTTTAATTGTTTATATTTAAATGTAGCAAGTTTCAATCACAAGAACATATAGGAAAATTTATTAATGAGACTCACAAGTGTAATTCCTTCAAATATTTTTAAAGTAAAACAAGGCTGCAAGCAGAACTCCACTGTCTTCTTTCCATGTCCTCGGGTCGAAATCTTGCATCATCCTTGACATTACTCTCTCCTGCCCACCCCTTCCTACGCCCAGAGACCAGTCATACCTCCGCTGCTCTTTCCCTGCTCTAAGCCCCCATGCCTCTTGTAGGATTACTGCAACAGTCTCTTCACTGGCCTCCCTGTTCCCTCTCTTGCCCTGAAATGATTCAGTTAAACCCTGAGTTATATCGTATCATCCTCTGCTCAAAGCCCTCCAGGGAATTCTCTTCCCTCTCAGGAAAAAACAAATCCCCAGTGGCCTAAAATCCTTGTTTTCTTACTGTTTCTCTGACCTCATTTCCTACTACCCTTTCTCTTGATCAGTCCGCTTTAGCCATCCTGGCCTCCTTGCTATTCTCCACATATGCCAAGCACACATTCGCCTCAGGGTCTTTCCGCTGGCTGGTCCCTTTTCCTGGAATGTCCTTTCCCCAGATCAGCTTGGCTAACTCCCTCATCTCCTTCAAGTGTTTTCTCAAACGTGACCTTCCAAAGCGAGGTCTTTAGGAACATTCTATTAATATTGTAATCCCTCTCTTTGTACTTCTCGCTCCCTCCCCTGAGGTATCTTTCTACATAGCATGCAGCTCGATGCTGAGATAACATACAATTCACTTGTGTTCTTTACTGTCTGCTCACACTGGAAGGTCATTCCAAGCAGGGAAGTGTTTTTTGTGATTTTTTTGGTACTGGGATACTAGATGACTAAGAGAGTGCCTGGCACATAGTAGGTACTCAATAAATACTTTTTGAATAAATGTGTCAGTGAGTGATGGAAGTCTTACATTTGACATGACATGGGATTCTGCGCCACAGATAGAAGTGCTTAATGAGATGTCTACCAAAGTTCTTAAACTATTCTACTAAGGTCTTAAAATAGTCCATGTAAGTGTCCTTACCTGCATATTTACAGCAGCACCTAGAGTTTAGCATAGAGGGCCTTTTGTAAGCAGATCTCTCTTATCTGTTTAGCTTTATTTCCCCCCTCTCCAGACCTCATACATCACCCTCCACTACTGTCAGATTGCTCGTCATTTGCCCAAAGAGTTCAGGCTGTTTCATGCCTCTTTGTGTTTGTTCATGTTACTTCACTCTGGAATTCGCCTCCCCTCTTTCTTTTTCTGTTCAGTTCTTACTTATACTTCACTACTCAGGGGTTTCTCCTCAAGAAGCTTTCATGAATCCCCACGTTAAATTAGGGGTCCCTAATCCTCTGTCCTTCATAGTTACCAATGCGTTCGTCTAGTTTTGCATTTGCCATATTACATTAAAATTATTTCCTCATGTGTACATCTCTCCTCCAAGGTTGCAAACCCCTCTAGAAGGGCCCAACAATAAGTGCTGAAATGGCACAGAGGAAGAAGGCACAGTGATGATGGAAGATTTCCTAAGGGGATATATTCCAAGAGCCAGTCTCTTTTCATGGGGGCCCCTTGCTTTGAAACTTAAATTACCTAGAGAAACACCTCATGTAGCTATAGAAATAATGGGGACTTGGGTACCAGCCTGACATGACTTTAAATCCTAGCTCCCTGATAACTAGATATGTATCTTGAACAAGTCGCTGAGCTCAGAGTCCTCACCTGTCTAGTGGAGATAATAACACTGAATGATATATATAAAGCAACCAGCATGTAGTAGGCACCCAATTCATGTTGATTCCTTCACCTCCTTCTTGTCTCTGGGAAGGAAGTGAAATAATTTCCTCCTGGTGCCCATTCATCCTCCCCTGGCTGGAATGCAGACGAGCTAGGGGTAGAGCTGCCTGACTTGGGGGAAGGGCTGAAAGCAGTAGGTGGTGTTAGATGTGGTGGAGCTTGTTGACTTCCTCCTGGGGGCCCAGTTAACAACTGGTGTGTTCCTTGATAGTCAAGTTAAACTTTCACTTCTTAGATCCTAAGAAGTTGACTAAAAGTTAACTGAAGTCCTTTTCAGACAGGAGACATCTTTGCAGATCCCCCACCTTCCCATCTTCAGTCCAGCTTTTCCCAGTGAGCATCTGGGGAACTGCAGGCTCCCCAGGCTCCTTCTCCAGCAACACGGATGGGATGGGTAGGGGCACCCATATGTACTGCGTCCTGAGTCCTGTTGTGTGCTAGGAGCCGAGCCCAACAGTGAGTGCTCACTGATACTTCAGAGCAGCCTCATGATAAAAAAGAGAAGCTGTTTCTATTTTGCCTGTGGTCGGCCTCAGTGAACTTCAGTCACCTGACTTCCCAGTCTCTAGCAGTAGGGGTCATGTGTCAACATCACTGGTTGTTCTGTTACCAGGATTTGTAGTTCATAATCATGAGGCTTCATTTGCAAGCACAAGTTGATCTTATGTTTTCTAAGTGTACATTCTAGCAACAATGGGAAAAAAATCAAAAAGAGAAAAAGTGAGGGAGAAATACAAAATTTTCATTTATGTACTTTGCTCTCCTAACCCTTTACTTCAGTTTCCCTAGCAAGGCTAGAAGGATGAAAATAGTGACCATAGTGGGACAGAATGGATCTGATGAATCTGATTCTGGTGGCATGAGGTGGATTTTTTTTTTTTAAGACTCGAGAGTCACTATAATGCAGGGTTAAGTTCATGGACTCCGACGCCACATTCCCTGGGATCATTCCTCCTTTCACACGTGTTGATTTCCAATACACACCCTGCACACAATCTCCATCCCAGCATCTACTCGCAGAGAACCTAACTTGTGAAAAGCATATACATTTGTTCTTCTTCCTTTTTATTCCTTAACCCACTGCAGTCATTTCCACCTATGCCATACCACTAAAACCATTTTCATTATGAGTTCAATGGCCTCACTGTGACACTGATGATTAATTTTCGGATTTCACTTTCTTGATTTCCTCCTGGCATTTAATGTAGTTGGCCACTCACTCTTTAAAACTCTCTACTCCTCTGGCTGCTCCTTTAATCCCTGTCTCCTTGACAATGTTCTCTTACTTCTACACTCCTACTAATGTTTCCCAGGGGTATGTTCTTAGCTCACTTCTCTTCTGATTCTACCTACTTTCCCCAATTTGATTCTTCTAATTTCACCTATTTGGACAATTCCATAAATTGGGTTTTCTGTCTTGATCTATTCACAGTCCCCAGACCTAAATATCCCAGTGCCTGACAGGTAATGCTTTCTGGTTTCCTGCCTGTCCTTCAAAGGCTAAGGGAATTCACCATCAGCCAGACTACACATAAGTTTCCTCCTTGAGTTCAAGATAGAAATTGAAGAGTCATTCTTGGTTCCTTCCCTTTCCTCATATTTCCACAATACATTACCAAGTCCTGTGGGGTTTGTTCCTAAATATGTTAATTTCTTTCCTCTCTTACCTTGTCTTGATTACGTCTCCGTTCCTCAGACTGTCAGTATCTCTCACGTTGGTTTGGCAATGATCTTCTGATCAGCCAATCTGACCCAGAGGTCATCTGTGCTCCATGTAAATATAAATCTGGAAAATAAAGGTCAACAGAAACTCTTACATTGATCATATATATACACCAATTTTTATAACATGTGGACATTGAAGATTTGCATAGTCTTTGACCCAGCAATATACTCCAGAATATATTAGAGAAACTCCTGCTTTTGTGCACAATGAGATATGCACAAGAATGTCCAGAACAGCATTCTTTTAGTGGCAAAAATATGTAGACAACAGTTCACTAGTAGAGGAATGGATAGATAAACCATGGCATATTAATACAATGAAAAATAATATTATAGCCACAATGAATGATGTAAAGAAATACCTTCATTAGCAATCTCATAAAAGACTGAACTAAAGAAAGCACACTGTGGAAAAATTTTAATCATTTGCTACCATTTATATCAAGTTGAAAAGTACACAAATAATTCTGTATATCACTTATGCATACGTACAAATCAGCAACAGTATTAAATCATGTGTGATAATGATAACTATCAAAATCAGAAAGTGACTACCCTTGAGAAGAGGGGAGTGTGACAGGAACAGAGCACATCAAATGTTTAAACCGTATCTGCAGTGTTTTCTTATTCTAAAAAAAAAAATCTGGCTAAGTATGACATATGCTTAAGCAGGGTAGTGAGTGCATGACTCTTACTTACATTATTCTCTATAATTTTCTCTATGTTAAGACATTTTATAATTGAAAAAATCTGACAGTGTTTCTTCCTTGCTAAAAATACTTCAGTGACCTTCAACTGCCAACCAAACAACATCCAAAACCTGTAATGAGAAGCCCTTCCTGACTTGGAACTTGCAGACTTATCACAAACATTTGTAGACGCTTTTCTAAAATATATTCCTTCCTTGTCAACAGAGCCTGATTTCCACTTGGGTGTCTATGTGGTCCTAGGGAAACTGGCCCCAAGCCCAATTTGGACCATGTGACCTTAGCTTAGCCAATCAGCACACCCCCTTCCCCTCACCTAGGAGATGCTTATTTCAGGGACGGTCATATAAACTAACCCAGTTTAAATGAAGTGAATCTCAATGTTTCTGATGAGAAACCCAGGGGAAAAAATGCTTCATTTTTCTCTATTTCTATACATTTTTAAATTAGGTTAGGGTAGTAATAAAAATGACAATAAAAACTACAACAAAACTAAAACTATACAAGGGCTTAAACATGAGAGCTCTGTCAACTTCAATATATAGTTTTTAAGGTTAGTGTACTCAGTGGCGTCAAACAGGAGTCAGGGAAAGAACACAGGATATGTGTCTGGGAGCCCTTACAGCCTGGTCTTCAAGGGAGGGACGTCTCTGCTCCTCCCATTCCACCCTCTGGAACCTGCTGCATGGCCACACCTCCTTGTAAGAGAGGCTCGGAAATGTAGATTATCTGTGTGTTCAGGAAGAAGAAATTGGTTTAGAGAAGAAATAGTCTCTCACAGGTGCAAAAAAGGAAGTATGTAGCTAACTGAAGCTAATAGCAGCCATTTGGTGTCCCTGAGGCAAGTTAGACTAAGAATGAAGTGAAATCACGAGGAAAGAGTGACCCTGAAAGAAACCAGATCTTATTCATTTCACGCAACATGAGTTTATTGAGTGCTCACCCTAATGCAGGCAGGATACTAGATACCAGGAGAACAGCAGTAACAAAATAGAAAACCTCTTGCCTACCTTGAGCTTACATTCTAGAAGGGCTGGAGCCTAACTGGAAATCTGAGGTCGCTCTAGACATTTGATTAACATAAGACAATACATTCTCTCTATTACTTCAACTAGTTGATTCTACCTGTTCTGTTGCTTTCAACTGAAAGAACCCTTTTGTACCTACAACTCCTGCTCCTAACTTTTAAAACTTGAACTTCATATGAGGACATTTGCTTATTATTATTGAGCAGTTATTAATCTTAATTCTTTAAGTACCACTGATAGTGTGAAAAACAGGCGATATGGAGAAAGAAGACTGTATCATTCCCGGTTCTTAGTCTTACTGACTTGTTGACCTTGAGTAAATAACCTCTCTGACTCAGTTCTCCCTCCTGTAAAATGGAAACACAATATGGCTCACTCTGCAGGTTAGTGTTAAGGCTGGATGAGGCAGTGCCAGTGAAAATGCTTTTCAAGATGATATAGAAAGGCTAATTGTAAACTTCAGGCAAATCTTCAATTGTTTGAAATAGGTGACACTATGAATGCACTATTAAGTGCAGACATTGTCAAGGTTAAGTGATTCTTCCCAAAGAGACTTTTTTTCTTTTTTCTTTTTCAAGAGCTGCGAGAGTGGGCTCATCCCAGTGTTCTCCTCCCACTCGCTCACTCCGTTTTCTCCTTGGTATCTCCATTCACCGGGATACAATGCTGTAAAGCTCCATGGCATTTAATATTGTGGGAGAAATGAATCTGAATAAAGAATCACAGTTGAATCACTGCTAACTTTGATGAATTAGCACCAAGGAGCTCTTCAAGATGTCACTTTTTTAAGCTTTTTGAATGATTGGGTTTCAATGGTTCCCTGTAAGGAATTTTAATTTTGAGAGCTGCATAGACAAGTGCACACACACACAAATCATTTAGTGTCCACCTCCGAGAGAAGAGAAAAGTGCTTACAAAGTGAAATTTCACCTCTCTCCTTCACTAGTTTCCTGCTAGAGTAGAGTTTTTCTTTGTTTGAAGTCTAACGTTGAAGAATTTCGCCTAAGTAGGTAGTTTTAAGAGTAGGGCATATACATGTAAGAGTATATGCTGAGGAAAACTCAGCTGGGGAATCATCCATTGTTTCTTTCCAATAATGTGAAAATCAACTCCAGTCATCATGGAGGTGATTTTACTAATGATGATAACAAATATTTATCACAGACCTGCTATACGCCATGAGCTGTTAAATATTTCACACATATAACCTTCTTCGATGCGCCAACCAACCCACTGGGCAGAAACTATTATTATTCCCATTTTGTAGATTAGGACATGGTTGAAGGGGATTTAGGGAGGTGAAGCAACTCCCTCAACCATCCCCCAAGCTGTTGAGTGGTGAAGCTTGCATGGGAAATACAGGGTTCTTGGTTCAGACACACACTCACTTAGTGATATTGGTCAAGACCCTTTAAGTTTCCAGTCCCGGTTTCTCCAGCCACGAAATGGGAATGATTAGGACCCAGCTCAGAATGAGACAGTACACATGTAAAGACGACGTCTATTGGAAAAAGTATGACATGTTTAGGGTCTTTATATGGCTTTTTGTTATTCATTATTATTGCTATTCTTTTGGATAACGCTGATGAGGCTGGCCCTAGAATGAGAGTGCTTGGGTTAGAATCCTGTGGGTACCACCTACTTGCCATACAACCTTGGTCAAGTTGCTAACTTCCCTGTGCCTCAGGATCCTCATTTGTAAAATGCAGATAATGGATTAATGGATGGATATCTATGTTTGTTTATGTTTATATTTGTTTGTTTATGCTTGTGTATGTGTGCCTGTCTCTCTGAGAATGGTACTGACCATGTGTGCTTAATACATTTTATCTATTAATTTTACCATCCCTGAGGCTTTCCCTTGGAAGCATACATCTGATGTGAGTTTGGGAGAAGACTCTAGCTTCCCTGTAAACATTAAGGATACTTCCCCCAAATGAATCTTCCTCCAGGAAATAGATCCACTGCCTCTTTCTTACGTTTCATTTTCCCCACTTGTCTACTCTACTCACACCCGTCAAGTGAAGACAGATCAGCAAACCCTCAAGAGAGTCACTGTTATGGGGATAATTATGCACTCGCTGAGTCCTTGCAATGTTTATTATTTAGGTTCTTAAGGGTAGATAATTAAAGGCCCATCAGCACTGAATCTCTCACAATGATAAAAACCTGGTCCATGGAAGCCCACACAGCGCTTGACGTGGTGTGTTTACTTCGACACATCCTCTTAGTAAATTGCTGCCCTAGTGGACTCCCTGAGGCATTTCACGAAAAGGTGAAATCCCCTATTGTTTCAAATTTACATTTTTCCTGAGTTTGCATATTTTCATTGCATTTCCTTTGTTACCAATGTATCAAGTCCTTACACATTCTCACTGCATTTACTGCAGTTTGAAATGGCTTCTCAGAAATGGGACATTAAAAATCCTGGGGTGTGACACAGAACCGGAGAGACCTTCCTTTGGAAGCTGTTCAGGATTGCTTAGTGTTAGTCTGCACAATAATATTTTTTCAAGGTCCTCAGGTTGAGACCAATACCAGGGCTGATAATTACGCAGAAGAATCCATTAAAGACACCATATTGATTACTGGAAATCCAAGCTGGTGGTGAGGAGAGACCTGCAGTGATTTATTCTGGGAGAAAGAAGAAGTGATTATTTACTAAACACTTCCTAAGTACTGGGCACTGAGTCAAACACTTTCATATCCCTTCTAACGTGTGATTTAGTCTAAGGTAATTTAATGTAATTCCCACAACAATTTGGTGAAATGGGTATTATCTCTATTCTGTAAATGAAGAATCAGAGGTTGCAAGAAACTTAGGCAGGGAGAGGTTAAATCAATTAGACATGACCATTCATTACCTTATCTATTGCTATGTGACAAATTACCCAAAACTTCAGCGGCTTAAAATAACAAAGGTTATTGTCTCACAGCCCCTGGCACGTAGGAAGCGCTGGACGAGTGATCGCTGTCTTTGTTGATGATGCTTCTGGTCCGGATGCTGTGTGCGGCTGAACTGGCACATGCCTGCACAGACTCACAGAAGGCAAGGTTACAGCATAGGACCCATTCAGGCAAGTGCTAGTCTAAGCGCTTTATGTATATGAAGTCAAACAAACTTTGCAATAACTCAGGGAGGTAGATGTTTGTATTATCCCCATTTTACAGATAAGGAAATCAACTCTGAGAAAGTTTCTCCGAGCTGGGTAGCTCTGGCTCAGGGTCTCTCATAAGGTTCCAGTCAGGATGTCAGGTGGAAACATGAAAAGATGCTCAGTATCGCCAATTGTTAAAGAAATGCAAATCAAAACTACAATCAAAACTACACCTTACACTGGTCAGAATGATCATCATTAGAAAGTCCACAAACAATAACTGCTGGAGAGGGTGTGGAGGAAAGAGAACCTTCCTACACTGTTGGTGGGAATGTAGTTTGATGCAGCCACTATGCAGAACAGTATGGGGATTTCTTAAAAAACCAAAACCAGACTTACCATATGATCCAGTAATCCCAGTCTTAGGTATATATTTGGAGAAAACTTCAATTTGAAAAGATACATGCACCCCAATGTTTATAGCAGCACTGTTTACAACAGCCAAGACACAGAAGCACACTAAATGCCCATTGACAGATGACTGGATAAAGAAGTTGTGGTATATTTCTACAATGGAATACTACACAGCCATGAAAAATAATGGAATGCCATTTACAGCAACATAGATGGACCTAGAGATGATCATACTAAATGAAGTAAGTCAGACAGAGAAAGACAAATATCATATGATATCACTTGTATGTGGAGTCTAAAAAATGACAAAAGATGTCAGGTGAGGTTGTAGTCATCTGAAGGCTTGCTTAGGGCTGCGTGATCTGCTTCTAAGATAATTCATTCACATGAACTGTTGGCTAAAATTCTCAGTTCCTTGCCAGCTGCTGGCAGACCATGGTCCTCTCCACAGGGCTGCTTGAACATTCTTACAATGTGGCTTCTGACTTCTCTCAGGGTAAGTGTTTCAAGAGAGAAAGCACAGATTAAGCCACAATGTTTTGTAAAACTTAATCTCGGAAGTCAAACCTGTCATTTCTACTTTATTTTATTCATTAGACATGACCCACTATGATCTGCCTGCTTTCAAGGGGCGTGGTAATTAAGCTCCACCTTTTGATGGGAAAAATATCACAGGATGGTAATAGTTCCACTACTCCTGGTCCTGGATACCTGCACTATTCCTTTTCATTCCCTTATGCCCCCCCATATATATTTGTAATTAGACTCTTTAAATATAAATAAATATAAATCCTCCTAAAATTATCCCAATTTGAGTCTGTTGTCTATTTCCCAATGGGAACCTGACTGATACAATAAGTAAGATTAGTGCAAAAGGGAGAAGGTTGGGAATTTTTGCATAAGCAAGTATTGGGACTGAGGGAAGTAAGTACTCATCTCGGCATGGAACTTACAAGATAAATGACAAAACAAAAACAAAAACAAAACCTAGGCTAATGGGAGAGACAGATATATAAATATATCCCAGAGTAATTTCTGAACCACTATGCACCAGCAGAATAAACCCTAGAGTGATTAACTGAATTTGAGGGAATCAGGGAAGGCTTCAAATAAGAGGTGACATTGGACCAGGTCTTGATGGATGAATCTGAATTTGCCATAAAGAATAGAAGGCATATAGAAAATAATATGCACGAAATAGCAAAGTCACAGTATAATAACTAAAAGCAGACTATCTGGATTGAAACTCCGTCCTGCCACTAGCAAGCTATTGGACCTTGGGAATGTTACTTAACCTCTATACTTCAGTTCCCTTGTTTGTAAAATGAGGAATATAGGACAGTTGGAGACGAAAATCAATGCAAAATCAGTGCAAAATGTTTCCTGGCACACAGGAAGCACTGTATCCTGACCACCACCCTTGCTGACGCTGTGCGTGGCTGCACTGGGGTGTGCATGGGACAGAATTATGGATGGTAACACTTGATAATTCAGACAAGTGTTTGTTATTTTGAGTGCTTTACACATACGAATTCAATTAAAATTCACAACTCAGTGAGGCAGACATTAATATTACCCCCATTTTAGAGATAAGACAAGAACTCCAAGAGACATTCAGTCTTACAACAAGTAAGTGGCACAGGAAAAGTCAAGTCCAGGCAGTCTGGCTGCAGAATTTGTGTTCCCAACCGCTACATCACCCAGCCTCAGCAATGGACGAAGAAGGGGCCTGTATACCAGGACCACATCACTTCATCTAGGAGTAACTGGGAGTGACTGGAAAACAGGAGTAGTAAGAGGATTGCAGTTACGTATTAGAGAAGTGATCGTGACCACTGCGCACAGCATAGGTCGGCGAGATGGAAAAGCTACAGACAGGAAGGCTGGACGAATACCATGTTTTGGAGGACAGTCAGGGTGAAAGCTTGTCTAAGGGGTGAGAGAAGGGTCACTCTGAGAAGTCATGGGAGAGAATATTGAAGAATAGTGTTCTCACATTGAAAGCTCTGATTTTTTCTTGAGTCAGTATCTTGTGTCAGATACTATTTACCGAAGTCTCTCATCCTCTCTTCTCTACATACACAGCCACGGCGTCACCCGGCTTCTCTTACAGTGAGCTGTGGCTCTGAGACTGAGCCGTGGCCGGCGGAACGTGAATGGCTGTGATGTGGGCCACCCCTGTGCATTCTTCTTCACTCTCTCTCCTCTTCTGGCTGATCGTGATGACAACCTCGAGAAGGACTTTGGAAGCCACATATTCAAGATGGCAGCATCACCTGGATTCCTGAGTGACAGTGGAGCAGAGCCCCCAACCCCCAAACACACACTTATCTGCCACCTCGCTGGACTGTTCCATAACGATACAATAAAGATTCTTATCGCGTTGAGCCCTTACAAGTTTCTATCTAGTGGTTATCACAGTCTAGACGAAACTAATACGTATCTGATCCAAATAATGCTGAAATTATGGTAGCTTATTGCCCAGAGATATTGTAACCTTTAGACATTTGAAACTATTTCTCTTTGGTATAACTCTCTCATGCTTTTCAAATTCTCTCTCTGTCACAGTGCTTTTGAGGAAGTCCTTTGTACACATCTTGGGTTAGGGGAAATTCAAAAGACAGAACAGGAGAGAGGAAAAACTACTTTATGATTCAGGAGTTACAAGAGACGTCATCTGCCCTGGTGGGAACAGCATGCTGGTCAGTCATCTGTAACCCACGGAACACTGAATTTCTGAAATTAGACTATTTTTAACTTATGAAGGTCAATTTCACTGAAGAGGTTGCTGTGGTGATAACCCCAAAGTATGTAAAATCCGTATTTAAAACATGATGACAGGAAACCAGAAATAGGTAGGCATATTTCTGATTCTCAGAGAGTACAGAGTAAAGGGCCCACGAAGACTGACACCACTGGAAAAACAGAAGAAACTGGTTTGTTTCTTTTTTTAAAGCGCTGGCAACCTCAAACCTACTACTAATGTCTGTGTTTCATTTCAGTCTGCCCCCGTGGTTTTGTTTCTTATACTCCGAAAAATGTGAGCCTTTGGAGTCATTCTGACAGATTTTCCAGCACTAAAAATATCAGGGGCTTAACTGACAAATCATGGGTATTTTTGACAAGACTGTAGATTCAAGCCCTGGGAAATTCTCTCCATCTGCTTAAAGAAAAGAGAAAAAACACAAACAAAAAAACACTTGATAGACTGGCAAAGACTCTTGCAGAGGCTGACCTAAGGTTTCTGTCTGTCTTTACCATCTACCTCTGCCCTTATTCATAAACACAATAAGGGCACACGATTAGTTAGAGCAGTGTTTTAAAATGTGCTGGTATTAATTAATCAACATAGGAGCAAATAATTGCCTGTTTTTCTGTGATTTTTCACACATTAGACAATATATGAGGATGAAATGCATTCTTGTTTTTCATTGAAAATTATGTCTTTAATCTGACACTGCTTTCAAGGGCATTTATTGGCACCGACTGTGTGAATGCTCAGCTTGCTGATGTGAAAACTGAGTGTAACAAGGTTATGTAACTTGATGACGTTCTCGCAGCTAGGAAGTGGTAATCTACCTTCCAAACCACTTTCCTCTCCACTTACTTTCACACGCTTGTGTTCAGTCAACAAGCGCTTGTGGGATGGTAACTTGGGGCCTTGGCATTGTGGTGAACGCTGAGGACGCAGCTCCTGTCCCTGCCCTCATGGAGGTCACAGTTGAGGAGAGGATTTAGATTTCATCAAATAACCACACAAATAAATATTTGCCTAGACAATGAGATAAATATTATAAGGAAAAAAAAAATAAAACACCCAATGTGATTTAAAAGCATGGACTGGAGAATTTGTATCCAGTGATTCAGAGTAATGCTTTCCTCAGAAGGACCATGAGGACTACATCTGAAGGAAGTATGCGCATTCATCAGTCAGGTGTGCTAGATACAAAATCGTCAGCTTCTCCCTTCAACAGGCAGGACTGGTCTCCCCACCCAGTGAATCTAGGCTGGACTTTGACTTGCGGTATCCAGCAGAATATGGAAGAAGTAAAGGTTTCTGCTTTCGCTTTCTTGAAGTGCGCCCCTGAGCCCAACCAGCGGACACAGAACTCCAACTGTGAATAAGGCCATCTTAGATCATCCAGCCCCGGTCCAGATGCCAGATGCCTACAGCGGCAAAAAGTAACTCCAGGAGATCCCAGCCCAATCTGCTGACCACAGAATCACAAGCTCGTGAAATCACTGTGATTTTAAGACACTAGATTTGAGGCTGGTTTGTTACATGGCAATAAGCTGCCAATGCACCAAGGGTAGTATGGGGGAGGGGACTGAATTCTTGGCAGAAGGAGAGGGTATGAACAAGTCTTGCAGAGGGAAGAAAGCACTTTCAAGGAACCAAAAGAAAGACAAAACGACAGAAGATTTTGGAGGGACAGACAAGGTTCAAATCAAGCAGACTCTTTAGAACCTGTCAAAGATCTGCTTTTTTATCTTAAACGCAAAGTAAAGTCACTGGAGGGATTTTCAGCAGGGAACCAGCACGGTTAGATTTGTGCATGCGCACAGCTTTTTTCTCTTACTAGACTGCAAACTCATCATGGCAGGGATCTATGCTGAACATCTGTAGCAGAAACTCAGTTAAGTCTTACTTTACTGTTGACCAATCGGATCATCAAGACACCCAGTATCTTGGGTGAAACAGCCCAGGTGTCTGGGCAAATTCAGAAGGTTGTATAGAGTCCAAAAATAGAGGGCACAGTAGATCAGACACTGCACCCCACCTCAGTTTGAAATCTTGGGAGAAGTCTATCTTTGGCTAAAAAAGTCATTCTTTCCACCAAAGATTCCCACTGAAAATCTGCCTCTGATTCATCCCCTGATCAGCTGACAGCCCCTGCCTTCTTTGCATCTGAGCTAGAGTTCCTCTAACCCATTTGGCTGGTAAGCAAGGAGAAGAGACACAGGGAGAGTCAGCTGAACTACTGGGCTGAGTCTCTGTCTCTAAACCTGTGAAAGCTTTGGCTCTAGTGGTTTGTAAGGCTCAAGAAGAAGTTGAAGTTGTTAATGAATCAAAGGAGACCCTTGGAAAACTGCTGGCTATTCTGTTTCTTAAACAATTTGAACTCAGCAAGGTGTCATGGAAATACTCACAGGATTTAGAGAGTCTTAAGTTTAAACCCACACTATGCTATTTACAACTTGTGTGATCTTGTGTTAACAAATCTACTTTTTGCTTCAGTTTTTGAAACTGTTAGGGGCATAAATAAAGTCTACCTACCATGTCGGTGAAGATTAAGTGACATGTATACAGAAAGCACCTGCACAGAAAGTTGTCAATTAACTAAAGTTTACTTTCCATTACTCTTCCGAGTTTCTAAAGAATTTTGGCGGGCAGGTGCCAATGGCATTTTGGACATTTTTTGCATATTTTTCATACACACTTGAATTTTATATTTAGTTCTGCTGCAGAATTGCTTAAATTTAAACAGTATTTTAAACAGTAACATCATTTCTCCATGACCCACGTTTCAATCTTCTCTTTACTACAGCTCAGCGATTCTCAACATTGGCCGCACATCAGAACCACTGGGAGGCTTTCACAAAAAAATTGATGCCTGTTTTTATCTCCAGAGATAACAATGTAATTGGTCTGAGTTGTGGGTAATGAGATTAGTTTAATAAAATAATCCTTTGTAAGTATGTGCAGGAATCCACTGAACTACAATGATTTTCGAAGGATCAAGAGTAGCTATTCTTAGAACCCACTGCTGGTTTAGCTCTATACCCGACGTTATTTCCTCTACACCAGGCCCTTGGAAGGACACAATAAAACCTTTTAGTCAACATGGCAACTGAATAGGCCTGGGGCCATCTTACAGGCAAAATGGCTTTGTGGCTCATTACGTGAACACTCTCGAAATAGCTGAAGGGAAATCCGCCTTGTACCCAAGGCCAGGAGTTGTGTTTCTCTTCCTCACTTGAGATGGAAACTGAAAAATACACGTATTATATTTAAACTGCATGGGTTTGTGATCCTCTGATATTCAATTTGTGCTATATTATCTTATGTGATGGGATTTCTGTCTATACCGTGAGGCTTCTCGATTTCGCTCAAAAACTAATTCTTCAATTAGGGTATGCTGCCACCAGGTGGCAACAGGGGTCTCACTTGTGATCACCATCTTTGAATAATAATTGTTCACGCATACATTCATTCATTCATGGTTATTTGGAAAAGCTGATCTATCTCTTCACTTACTACTGATTGAAACGCAATATGTAAATTTTACTAGTACAACTGAACTTACATTGTTAATTTTAGTTTTAATAATTATAAAGGTAATATATATGAGTGTCCATAAATAGCTGTTATACAGACCTGAGTAAAACTCTACATGTCTACATGTATGAATGCTTTTAGAAAAAAATTAAAATCGAAGGTAAAAGTCAGTACTTTCTTCACTCTCCCTTAAGTACTAGTCACAGCACAATCTTGCATGCTCATTCCTGTGTTGTTCAGCCAAATTTTGCTGTTAGTAGCTTTATGAGATGGAGCACTGCTGTGGAACTTCAGATGAACTTGGTATTAAAATTCATTCACATGGATTCTCAAACGTTCTAGCAATGAGTATTTCTAATTAAGGAATTATTAATGTAGCTATTTCCCCACAGCCTGTGAATGAAATGATTTCTATCAACGTTACCTCCTGATAAGTAATCTTTCATTCTTTCCACACAGAAGAAGTAGAGGGGACAATAGCATAGATTTGTTTTATTTCTGGATATATTGAGTTCTTGTGACCAACTCATCCTCATCATAAGGAAGACACTTTCTTCTGCCCGTGGAAGAGAGAAACATCGTGATGATGTAGCCATTAGCTTCGTGTGACTTGAAAGCTGTGTACACAGACTCACCTGTCAGATGAGCTTGACTTTAACATCACTTTGAGCTTTTGACAGATTATTTTTGACTTGATGACTTACTAAGAAGGAATTTAGAAATTATTTTTAAAACATCCTGTTGTTCGTAAAGAGGGATTGATGAAGCCTTTATATCTCCTTCGATGCAGATACCTTCTGAGGAAAGGACCCTCGCTGATTCTCCCTCCCCGCTGTTGGTATCAGCCATCCAGGAGACTTGTAAGGGGTCACGGCAAATTGCGACAGTGCATTTACACGAGCTAGAGAGCCACACATCTGAGCTGAACATGGGACATTTCCACTGCCTCTGCAGTGAATGACTGTTCTCACCAACAAAGCCATGTCATGCTAATTGCGGCCTGTGAAGCTAATCACATCCTCATAAATCTAGAAAACCACAGAGGGCAACTTAGCCCAAGCTAGCCACATGGAGCAAGGTTGAGCAACTTTCTGGGTAACTTCTAAAGCCTTACAACCAAGAGTAAGGAGAACTGGGCTCAGGGAGACGGCGCTGATAATAATACTATTTCTCTTTCTGTCTTGAGCTCCCTTGTTCCTTGAAACAGTTCCCCATTCCTGTTGAGTCTGTGAGCCTCAGGGATCTGTTCGCCCTTAACTGGCCCAGTCATAGCGCTTTCAAGACCGCCTTTGATTTTGACTCTTTGGAAAAGATCCCAAAGGCCCACAGGAAGTTTTAAAAAGCCATATCAAACCCCATCTCTAACAATTCTGCTGTGGCCACTCCACACAAGTCTTTTCTTTCATTTTCTACATCCATTCCCCAATTAAGTGACCTGATTGAAGATGCCAACAGTGTTTATCGCTTTCTGAAACTGTTACTCTGCTATTTGATCCTGTGTCTTTACTTAACCCTTCCCGTGCTCCTGCCACACTCCCTCGGTTGTAGTCTCTTCTGAAGCCAGGACCGTATCTTGGCACTCCACTGGGTCAACGCCTGATGCGGAGCTGGGTACTGCAATTCTCCACTGAAGCCTCTGCTACCTGGTTCATGCATGCGTCCACCTGTTACCTGTTACCACATTCATTCTCTCAACCATTAGGGTTTCATGTGATAAATATTTATTGAGAACCTATTCTATTACAGGTATTCTCTTGAAGCTCGGTATTTAAGAGTAAATGAAACAGACAAAAAGTCCTTGCCCTCCTGGAGTTCAGGTTCCAGTGGTTGGAGGAAGTGAAATGCATAGGAAGCTAGACAGTGATAAGGAAGTGATAAGGAAGAGCATAAACAGTTCCTGAGGCCATCCTGACAACATCGGGCTGTCTCCATGGAACCTTAGTCTGGCTACAGCTGAGGTCAAGAACGGTTTTCCTGCCTACGGCCAGTTCCTGATGTGCCCAGTGTGGATCCTAAACAGCAGGAGTGCTGACTGTCTTGAAATCTTCCTTTAACTGCCCTCCTCCAAACTCCCAGCCAGAATAACTGGGCTTCCCCTGTTTCCTGCACTGACCTTTAGTTCACCAAGCCCAGAATTTTGCCCTAAATGTCCAGGTACTAGAGTTGAAATCTTTTTCCCTGATTGATTCTTCCAGACCCCATTTCCAGGGATTCTCCTTGTCTTTTCTCCCCTCCAGTCCTGGTGAACACACTGCTCCAAAGTGGAACCAGCACCTGGACCCATGGCATTTCCATTTCTTTGTGGTTTAAAATAATCTATTCATATGTTAAAATGTAAATGAACTACCTACTATATATGAGAACTTTTACTGGGGATTGATGGTATGGAAATAAATAATAGAAGTGGAAGAAGAGATATTTTTTATCAGACACAGTTTATCATGTCTCACATATTTTTACACAACAGGTATGCTATCCTTTTTTGTTGATACAAAATTGTTTTAAAAAATTTACATTTCTTATCGATTACTCAAGGACTCTCTTTGGCTGTAGAAATCACAGTGTATATGTATATATTATCTCCTAGGATGCCAAGTATGGCATTTTTTGAAAATAAGCTATTTTGACTAAGAAGAATAGAAACTATTCCATTAATAGTATGTATCTTTGTACCTAATTTTACCACCTATTTTGAAAATGGCCGTCACCATTCAGTTGCTCTATTTGTGTGCACAAATTGCCAGGGATTATGAAGAGGAGTTCTGCATGCAAAAGTGCCCAAATGGTTCAGTTGGCCGTTTGAGTCTTGCTATAAGACAACCAGAGCCTTCTTTGAGGACAGGGTGGTTGGACCCAGAAGGAAGCAGTATGGAAAGGAAACAGTTGGAAACAAGCATTATTGGTTGAATCAGACCTTGTCTCGAACACCCGAATGTTACATCCTCACCACATTTCTGCAAATACCCCCCGGTCCATGTTTTTATTATTCCTTCAGGCTCTTGGGTTCCTGCTCCCCGCTCGTGTAGTTGTTCTGTTCCCTTTGTGCTGACTTGGTTGTAGAACTGAGATGACTGGTACGTGTTACCACTTGGGCTTGAGAACCATCACTTCTAGGCCTTGCTGTTCAGAGAGTGTCAAGTGAACTGACACAAACAAACATCACCTGAGAGCTTGTTAGAACTTCAGAATCTTAGACTGTATCCCAGATCTGCTGAATCAGAATTTGATTTAATAAGATCCCCAGGCAGCCCATACACACATTAAAATTTGAGAAGGACTGAGAGTCTAGAGGGATAGTAACGAAAGGGAAGGAGAAGATACATCCTTCGCCTCATGGGGAGATACAGATTGCCACCTCTTCTCCCCAGATCCTCCATCAGAAGAGACCTAGAACTTACTGATCTAACTGGTTTGATTTCAGGGGACTGAGTGGCAGAGCCAGGACTAGGGAGAGGCAGGTGAGGCTTTTAGGGTGCAGGATTTCTAGGGCACTTGCTCTCGGGTGTCCACTCTGCAGCTGCAGGAATCTGAGAGCGCGTGACTCCCTGAATATTGCCCTGTAGGGACGCTGCCTGTCTCCCCTCGGTCCTGGCCCCACTGAGGGTCAGGGTCAGCACTGAATGGCATCAGTAGTCGATGAAAGGTGAGCCACCTGAGTGTGAGTATCTCTCCTCCATTCTTCCTAGTCTTTAGGATGAAAGCCCTTCTAGAAGTGCTTTCTGCGCTCCTCCTCTACTCTTCTGCATCTGTCTTCCATGGTTTGATGGTAACAAACAAAGTGGGATGGAATGAGAGGAGCCTTGGAGGCCTGGAACTCCATTCACTTTACTCAGAGTTGAGAGCGTCAGAAGGTCAGGATGACCCGGACCCTCGTGAGTCGTTTGTCGTGGGTCCTTGTGCATACATCCTCCTTGGTCTGGGGATGGAGTAGGACACAGGCATTCCTGCACTTCCAATTTCTTACTAGAGGGTTCCCCGTTGAGAGAGATTGGGAATGTATCTGGTTATGGATAGCGTTGATTTATTCTCTGTTTAGCTGATGACCCCTGGGGCATGGCCTCCACAGTGGAGAACTCTGAAGGGAGGAAGTTTGAGGGACTGGACCAGCACAGCACCACAGCCACCTCCAAGGGGGATGTGGGACCTGGGGCAGGCCCCTGCACCTTCAAGCACACTTTGTTCATCTGTAGAATGAAAATGGTAACAGTCATCCCCACTCTATGGGACTACTGAGAGGATTAAATCAACACGTACATGTGATACGTACTTCATAAAACGCCATGTAAATGTTCTTGTTTCTAACCTTGTAACTAACTTGAAGAGGTACACAGGAAACAATATTTTTCTGGGTAAAAGGCTCAGAGACCTTAAATACGATCTCAAAATCCCACAGTCTTTTGGTACCAGAGCTGAGGCTTGAACCAGAGTCCTTAACTCTGTTTCTTTCCTCCCCCATCACATTGCCTGTTGGACACGTAGTATAGATGTCTCATTGTTTATGTTCTCCGCAATTTAAATGACATGTCCTCCACCCTCCATTTACTTCCCCTTTTTATATCAAGACATCTTTTCAGATTCAGCCCCTTGGAACCTAGTGTCTTAAAGGAAATCATTATTGATCGACTTCTTGCAGAGCTGGAAGTAAGGCAACAGCTGAAGCGAAGCAGGCTCTTCCTATTTGCATTTAGGTGGGTCAGCAGAATGTGGCCCCAGAGTCGTGCCTGCGTGGTAATAAAACATCTTGGGGTGCTCAGTGTCTCTGCAGCAGGCTTGGGCTCACACTCAGGCCAGGCCATGAGGTTCCACGTGGACTAACAGTCCTCCTGACCACCCAAGAGAGGCCTCCCTGAGAAAACCAAAAGCCAACTTGGAAATGCCCCCATATACCCAAAGGCCTTGGCTGTCCTAGACTCTGCACTGCTCAATCTCCCCAGCTGCCTGGGGCCACCTGACACTCCACTGGACATCCCCTCCTCCCTATTTCTAAAATCAATCATTGTGAGGCTAGAGAAAGTTCAAGGCTCCAACATCTTTGGACAAGGCTTCAAGTTCCCGACGAGTGCCCTATTTCTGAACTCCAGATTGCTCCCGCAGCCCTGTCCCACTCTTCTGCCCAGAATCTAATCTTAAGCTTTGAAACAGAGATACTTACTTGTCCTTCCCCAGTGATTTTCTTAGGTGACAACTAACCAGGCAGAACTCCCTGCTTCACAGAAAACCCTCCCACCCCACATCCTGTGATCCTCACCCCACAATCAGTGAACTACCCTAATCATTCATTCATTCCCGACTCCATTTATTCATCAACCAACAATGTTTACTGAGCATCTTCTTTGAGCCAGGCTCTGCTATGTGTTGGGGGCACCCTGGTGGATACCACAAGTCTTGTGAAGTTATAGCTTCTCAGCGTAGACAGATATTCATTTACTTATTTATTACACAGTGCAGTGAGATGATCATATTCAAGCTTTGGAAAGCTCATGCTGACTGCAGGTGAGAGAACAGGCTGGAGGAGGACTAGTGTAAGCAGAGGGAGACCAGCTAGGAAATGACTGCAGAGATCAGGAGTGAGAAGGTGGTGGCTCGGACCACGGCAGCATCACAGCACATGAAGCCTGGCACGGCAGGACCACACTGGAGGCACTACGTTCTAGGGTCCGCACTGGCGTGGCTGTCGTTGGTCAGCCAGAAAGGACTTAATTCGGGCGTGGAAGGAGAAAGGTAGGAGGCCACCAGCAGGTATAGATGAAGTACAGGAGGAGGTTAAATGTGGTCTTTGGGTGGGGCCCTCAGGAAGCCATGAGCTATTTCCAGGAAGAGATGGCACATCTCTTTGATGCCCCAGTGGTTTTGAAATTTTTCTGCGTGAAGTTCACCACTTTCTACCCATGTGAGTCTCTCTCCTTTCCATGTCCCCCCCGCCCCCGACTGCTCAAAACTCTTCATTCCTGCCCGACTGCTGGTGTCCTTGTCTACGCTCTGCGGACTTCCTAACAGAAAAGGAGGCAAGATGGTTGAGAACACTGGCTTTTGAGTTGGACTGACTTGGATTTGAAACTCAGTTGTGCTGCTTACTAACTTTGTGGCTTTGGGTAAATTACTTAAATTTCCTGATACTGCAGGGCCATAGTGGAGGCTCTAAGTTCCAAGGGCTTTTCATGAGAATAGTGAATGTTCATTCTTGTGAAAGGATAAAAATTAGAATACCTACCACATAGGATGGTTGTAAGGATTAAAAAAGATAATGCCTGTGAACACATGATGCCAAGCCTGGCCAATGATAACAGCTGATGTTACAAAGTTCTTCATTTGGGACAAGCAGTGTTCTAAGTGCTTCATGTGTATTAATTCATTTTATCTTTCAAAGTATCCTCTTCTCCCCTCTTAGCAGATGAGAAAATTGAGACACAGAGAGGGTTAGTAGCTCACACAAGGGCACAAAGCTATGTAGTGGCAGAGCCAGTGCCAGGATTTGAACTCAGGAAGCCCCTCTCAATCAGTAGATTACATGGAATCTCGCAAGTAGTAAATACTCCACAGAGGCAGCTGTTAGTATCCTTACTGGACATTGTCGGGAATTGAAACTGATTTCTAGGATCTTAAGGAAGGGAGCCCCTAGTTACTCAAACTTCTAATTGTTTTGCCTTCTTTTCTGGTTGTGGAGACTCTTTCTCTAATAACTGAACCTACTTTCTTAGAAACCTAAGTGGGAAGAATGGGTGCTCAAATGTTAGATGAAGAAATGAAATTCCTTTGGAAATGTCTAATGAACAAATGAGTGTTAGGATTAGGAAGGGCTGACAGGTGAGGGAATCCCCCAGCGAGACCAGGTCTAAAGGGAGAAGGGATAGCTGTGGTTCTGGACGTGTTGAATATGGCAGCAGGGCCAAGTGGGCTTTGGGACCATGCCCTGTTTCATCATATTCGTATCAGAACAGTGCCTCTGCCAAGTTTCCCAGCCTTTTTGTATGTGACATTTTACAGCTTAACCATAGTTTATACTGATCCTAATATTTCTGCTTGCACTGTCGTGGGTTATGAGACCCTTGCCTGGTGAGAAGCAGTGTGTGCAGAGGGTGAGCACGCTGGAGCGCATAGCAAGCTGCCTGATGCTCAAATTCAGACTCCACTACTTTAAAGCAGCTGAACCGTCTGGTGCCTCCATCTCCCTTTCTATAAAAAACGAAGATCCAAATAGTACTGACGTCATTTGACCGACGCAAGAATTAAGTGAAATAATCCAGTAATGTGGCTTGCTGTTGCTACAGTCAGTTGTATGCCATAACCATAGGGCAGGTGGCCACTTGAGGAATAATTCAATGAGGGCATCAGGCTTTTAGGTCCCTAAGTGTCTAATCATCTGGTCTAGAATTATGATGGCAATTTCCTGAGCATGCTAATTACTTTCATGCCAATTAAACACAGCGCTTCACTACATGTCTCAAAGCATTTAATGAGAAAGTCCATCCCATTCTATTGCATTCTGTATTCCATTTCAAAATTTTGACACAACATTGCTTCATATCCTAGTCTATTCCAGCTCATTTCATTGTTTGCATTCTGTATATAGTCTACTGCACCCCTAGTCATTCCACAGTGTTATATTCCTTCCCATTCCATTCATATTCCATATCCCATTCCATTCCATTGTATCCCATATTCCATCTTACCTCATCTCATTTTAATTTAGTCTTTATTTCAACTCTGTCAAATTCCATGTTTTCCCACTATACCCCATTTCCCATTCCATTCCCTATTCCATTTGATTTCATTTCACTCCATTCTATCCAATGCCACATGTCTCCCAGGCCATGTAAGCCTGAGGGTAAGAAAATGGTAACAATTCCCATGTTTCTTTTGCTCTGTCTCCATCAGTTTTCTACAAGTATATTCCACTCTCAAATTCCTCCTGAATAGGTCCGGGGGTTTCTCGGGGATATATGGTCTAAACCAGTTAACTGGTGTTTCTGATAATTTGCAACATTCATCCTCTCCTATTCCAGCTTGAAGTAGTGGCAACTCTGGCTTGAGCCAATTACCCAAGTGGCAACTTGTTAGGGATAGTGCCGGCACTTAAAACTCAGACTTTCTCACTCTGTCAGTGAGACACCTCCCGCACTATGGATGCTACCTCCACACAGTGCTATCTCCTACAAATGGAAGTGGCTGTGGTTTCTTCCTCCTATTTCCCCCCTTCTATGAGTACAATCAGGTCTGTGGTCATATGCAGCAACAAGACTTAAAAAAAATATTGGTGTTCCCAGAGGTTTACAAAGGCCACTGGCACAGGGACCACAGAGTTAACTTATTTGGTTATATCAAGATTGATCAAAGGGTGGGCTTTGTAACCAACCAGGACATTCAGCACCAAAAAGATGAGGTGTGGGGGGCGTATTTGTACTACTCAACAGTGACACCTGTTGACCCAGATGGAAATATTTGTATTCTAAGTGGAGTTGGGGCAGGCTTTGGGAATAAAGAAAAACAAACAGCATGAACCCAAATGGACAACGAAGCAAAAAACATACAGGAAGGCAATCTGCTCTCATTTGAGCTGGTTTCCCTGCTGCCAGAACTGAGTTAATGTCAGCCAGGAAAAAACCAAATGTTAAAAACAATGAGTGAAAAACTTCCACAGAATATTTAACCAACCTGCAGAGACAATGTACTCTGGTCAGTTTACGGGAAACTGAGGCTTATGTGTGCATTTATATGCCATATGAGTTATCACACAGTGAGGGAGGCTGAATCAGGAGTCAGTCTGCTCAATCAAAAACCAGAAGACTTTTCACTTCAGAGCAGTGATTCTTATTGAAGTTTCTTCTACTTACAAAAGCAGTCTATCATGCGTCTCCTTCCTTCCTTCCTTCCTTCCTTTCATCTTTCCTTCCTTCCTTCTACAGATAAATACAAAATAGCCTTACTGGCACCAGGAGTCAGACCCTAGGCTGGGCTCTGGTGATGAGAACAACGTAGCCTAGATGTGATGAAGCTCATCAGCTACCAGAGAGCCATTCTTGCTCGTTCTGCAGGATGGTCGCTGACTCAGCTGGGTTGTCTAGAACAAGCAGCGGTATCACAGAAGTGGGAAGAATGGTACGTGGATAGGGGAATTGGGTAGATAACGTGAGTCACTGAAACCTCACTGTGGACAGAGATTTTGCGTTGGGTCTTGGAAAGTCAGTAGAACTTTCCCAGCAGAATTAAAGAAACTCAGTGGCATGCAGGTAGATGGTGTTTTGGGGAATGGTCAATAGCTTTCTGTATTTTTGACACTGGCTGTATTTTAGGGAGAAGATGAGCTTAGAGAGGCAGGCTGGCAAAAGGTTGAGAAGATTCTTGCTAAGAAATTTTTTCATTTATTTTGTGGACAAGGGGGAGCAACTGAAAGATCTTTTAAGCAGTCAAAGCTTTAATAGCAAGAATATTTTAGAAGAAGAACATTCTGGCTGCAGCACGGAGGATGGCCTGAAGGAGAAAGAAACTGCAGATCAGAAACCAGCTGGGAGACAGATGCCCTTATTTGGAGTTGTTGACCTGAAATAGATTTCCAGGTATTCCTCCAGCAAAGATGGGTTTATCTGGGATCAGCAGAGAATTGCAGCTTGGGTTCTGAAACCATGGCAAGTCACATGCAAGTCTCCTCACATGGTAAGGAAAAGAGAGCACTTTTATAGAGGGGAAAAGGAAGTTGAGATGGCTATGGTAAACAGAGAGGCCACGGCTTTTCACTGGCTGAGTCCTTGCCAGGAAAGAAGAGGAGTCTTTCTTCTTCCCTTTGGGCTCTGTAGTCACAGGGATGAGAGCCCTCCACTCTGGTCTCCAGACTGCATTTAAATGAGATTTCTTTGTATTAATTTTGTTCTTTCTTTTCTGTTTTCTTGGTTGAAGTATATAGTCAATTTACAATGTTGTGTTAATTTCTGCTATACAGCATAGTGATTTACATATGTTCCTTTCCATATTCTTTTTCACTATAGGCCATTAGAAGGTACTGCATATGCTTTCCTGTGCTACACAGTAGGACTTTCTTGTCTACCTATTTTAGATGTAGTCAGTATCTGAAAAACCCCGATCTCCCAGTTTATCCCTCCCTACCACCTTTCCCCCCGGTAACCATAAGGTTGTTTTCTATGTGTGTGAGTCTATCTCTGTGTTATAAATAAATTCATTTGTGTTTTTTTTTAAGATTCCACATGTAAGTGATATCATATGGTATTTTTCTTTCTCTTTCTGACTCACTTCACTTAGAATCTTGCTCTCCAGGTCCATCCATATTGCTGCAAATTGCATTATTTTCTTATTTTTTATGGCTGAGTCAAATAACGCAATGCAAAATTGGGCAGAAGCCCTAAACAAATATTTCTCCAATGAAGACATACAAATGGCCAACAGGCACATGAAAAAATGCTCGATGTCGCTCATTATCAGAAAAATGCAAACCGAAACTACAATGAGGTATCACCTTGTATTAGTCAGAACAGCCATCATTAAAAAGTCCACAAACGATAAATGCTGGAAAGACTGTGGAGAAAAGGGAACCCTCCTACACTGTTGGTGGGAATGTATTTTGGTGCAGCCACTGTGGAAAACAGTCTGCTTATTAATTTTTTCACAGAGTCTATAGCATAAACCTTCTTGATCATGGGCTTTTTTCTTTTTTTGGAAATAAATGGGCAATGAAAAGCGCATAGGTTTTTTAAAAAGTCAGATCTAACTTAAATCCCACTCAGTTTTGTGAAATTAGGAGACTTACCTGGATCAGACTCTGCACCTATAATGTGGAATTCATAACACCTAGTTCAGAGGCCTGGCTTGAGGGTAGACAGGTAAAGTATTAAATGGATTGATACTGCGCCTGGCAGATGGAAGCTACTAGAGAAACGGTATGGCCTCCCAACTCTAAATCTAAGTCCTTGATTGATCTGTCATGATGTAAAGGTTTTCAGAAGACCATGGTATGCATTCAATAGGCTGCTCCAGGCTTGTGTAATTTCATATAGGTATCTCACACATACACACACACACGATACAAAATGGCCTGAAAGCAGAAAATCTCCCACAAAGAGAAACAGGTCTACAGACAAGAGACTCTTTCATGAAAAATTCCAGATATACCAGTTGGTACGTTCTAAAACACCGAGGATCAGACCAGTATTTCCATCAGTCTTTTGGCCCCCAGTTTCCAGCCATGGAAGCAGACATTTTGCCGCCTCCATTTTAAATTTAGATTTTGACGTCATCTCCTGGCCTGAACGTGGGTCATGGTGAATGGCCAAGTTCACATAGCTGTTTTCTCCAACTTCAGCTTCCCTCTAATCTGTGCTCTCCTGATGGTTTTCACTCATTCCTTCACAGAGAGCCTACCACCCACCCCACTTTTTTTTTTCTTGAATTCATGGAAATGAATCAGGTCTGTGATGGCGTCATTCAAAAGAGAAAGCTAATTAAAAAGGTCCCCTTTCCTTCCTCTTAGAGACCTTGCAATAGTTTCCCCTTTTTGGAGACACAAGCCAGGAAGGAAGCTTTTCAGTGCAGCTGTGAATAGAGATGCCTGGCTTAGGTTTTGGGGAAACTGGATGATCCTTCTCAGTTAAACCGTGAGCCCCCTTGGGGAGGGGGGGTTTAAGCTGCTTTGTTCTTTCCAGGGTCAGGATAAACAGAAGAACCTCAGGCTACTCTAACAAGAAGGAACATAACATTGACACAAACATTGACTATGGAGTAAGTGTGGCTAAGTTGCTGTATGGGGAAAGACATTTTTCTAGGAGATGTTCATAGTGGGATGAGGGCACTATTAAGCACTGATGTTTACATAGCTCTTACTATGTGTTCAGAATTGTTTTAAGCGTTTTCCACATGTCAAGTCATTTGATACTGACAGCCACCAAAAGGGGTAAGAACTGTTCTAACCCCATTTTACAGGTGGGAAAGGAGAAGTCTAAGGGGGGTAAAGTGATTTGCCCAAGGTCATTCCTCTAGTTAACGTCAGAGCTAGGACTTGAACCCAGACCATCTGGTTCTGGAGTACATGCTTCGAGTCATTGCACTACAACACTGTTCACTGTATACTTAAGCAGTCCTAACTTGGTTTGAAACCGTGTGTGCGAGCAGGAAGCACACTGTCTCCAGAGCATGTGGCCCAGAGATGTATTTTATTTGGACCATATAGTGCTGAGTCAAAAATGTTTTATATTTGAGTTAATTGCCCATTATTTTCAAACTGAGACAATTCTGCATAAAAATCTAGATCTATAGCTTCTACTGAAGAAAACTGAAAGTTCTGAAAACTCTGGGCCTAATGTTACATGGCAACAGTGGAACTGAGTTGCTATCACTCTCTTTTAAATGAGCCATATTTTCTGTTTTTCTACAGGCCCCACCCGCTCCCTATTGCCTCCCCAGTACTAGGTTGTTTGCTGTCTTATTTCAGCCCCTTCATTCATTTATGTTCCCCATCTGGAAACTTAAACCGTAAGACTATTTGTTGTCCTGCTCTAGAGACAGAAGACTTAGCTCTAATTTCAAAGTGAATCTATATCATAGTGACTTTGCGTGAAATCCTTTAACATATCCAAACTCAATTTTTTTACTTTAGGAAATGAGAGGGAAAAAGAAGATTATAATACCCCTACTTCCCCAAAAATGAGGGGTAAAAATAACACTCAGTAGTTGCCCCCTCTGTCTGGAAGGAAGTAATGCCTGTTCTGTCTGAGTCTGTTGCAAGGGTCGGTTGGGGTACACACCTGTGAACGTGCTCAGTAAGCCACCAAGCGCTCTCAATGTTTTAAGATATTGCTGGGGTTTATACATTAAAGCCATTTTCATATATAAAGTCTCACTGACTGCTCTGGAAAGCTGTAAATAAAGTAGGCAGTGTAGACTTTATACTCTCTCCACCTGCACCTTCCATTATATAGATTTGGAAACTGAGACAGATACAGGTTAAATTGCTTGTTGCTAAGCCATGTAAGTGCAGAGATGGGATGTACTATGGACTGAAAGTTTGTGTCCTTCCAAAACTCATATGTTGAAACCCTATTCCCAATATAATGGTATTTAGAGGTGGAACATTTGGTAGGTGACTAGGTTATGAGGGTGGAGCCCTCATGAATGAGATTAGTGTCCTTATAAGAAGAATGTCATCTCCTCAGTCTGCATCACAAATTCGCTATGAAGCTCAACTGAGATAATATCAGTGACAATACGATGCCAGCGTAAATTAACACCAGGATGTGTGCATCTCTTAGCTTTCTGACTAAAGACTAAACTTCTTAAAGGTATGCTGTAGACAGTCCTCTCCACAGGCTTTTGCAGTTCTCACACAAGTGTGCATGGAACTGCAGGACAGGAAGACATCAGTTATCAAGCGGCTCCAGCCAGAACAACAGAAGCGTCCATGGAGTGATTCCTTTGGGGGATTGTTCCAAAATGAAGGACGATTTCAAGGTGAGGGTTGTCTCTTCCCACCTGTGTGAGCATCCATCTGTGAGGTTCCAAGACCTTCCTGACCTTCTTTGGTCAGCAGCCCACCTTGTCAAAAGCCGAGACTTAATGCTGGGGTGAAGGAACACGAGAGTTGGAGTCAGAAGGCATGGCTTTAAATCTTGGCTCAGTTCTTTAGAAGCCCTGTGTCCTTAGGCAAATTACTTCACCTCTCAGCCTCAACTGGGCTGTCATGATTAAAGGACATTTTTGTAAGTATTGAGCATTTATATTCGTTCCGTTCCTTCTCACAAGCTTTATCACAGCACGTGCATCTCACTAGGGGCTTTTTCTAGGTTTGTATTTTACTTTTTTTTTCTCTTTCTCTCTCCCTTCTCCTCTTTTTTCCCCCCGTCTCATGGTGAGACAAGTATATTCTCCTTCATTTCACCCCAAGTCATCTGGGTTAAGGGCATTTCTTCCCCTCAGGGTGAAAATGCCCAGTGAGCAAACCCAAGTCCTTAATAGCAAGAAAGTCAGGTTCATTTAATGTGATCTGCTTTCTGCCTCACAGTTAATGCCTCAGGAAGAATTTGAATAAGCTCTGCAGTCTCTTTTTTTCTGACAGAGTCTCAGACTGGATCCTAGAAAAATTCTGGTCAAGCTAAACAAATGATTCACTGAAGAACGGGAAAGAAAAAAAAAAAAAACCTGGCTGTTTGTTTTCTCTTTCTAGTTAATGAATTGAATTGATACAGGAACTTCATCGTGTTCTCAGGGAAATCCTGTTGGCTGGGGCTCCCTCCTCAGCACCACTAAATTTAGGTCACAGCTCAGTGAAGAACAATTACAGATCCTTAATAAAAGATAATTTACCCAGCGACATGGAGCCGGACAGCTGGGCAGACGTTCTTATTTTCTAGTTAATGCCGTGGGGGTGGGGGGCATGGGATGGGGATGAACGTTGACGAAAGTCATTTTCTGACCCTGCACATCCGCTGGCTGGCCTGCCTTGTAGCATATGCCAGTCCATGCTTGGACAGCAAGTGACAGCCGAACCTAGTGGAATCCCCACAAAACAGTTTCCTAAATTGGGCAGAGACAAAAAAGAAGATGGGAAGAGAGAATTCTGAAGTCCTGCATGTGAATCCTGGTTGGTGATGCTTTCTGCCCTCTGCCCACCTCATTCTCTCCTCTTCATCTCTGCTGAATCGCTTTACAGCTTGTCATAAACCGTGCTTTCTCTATCCTTTGTGTCTTTGCCCACCCTGTTCTTCCAAAATGGAATGCTTTCCCCTCTACTTTGAATGACTTGTTCTTGCTCATCTTTTAGAACCTAGTTCCATTATTCCCTCTTCCAGGGAGTTTTTTTTTCCTATGACCCTCCAAGGGCTGCCTTCCTTTGAATCTTTGCTTGACTTCCTGGGCTCCATCAAGCAGGCAATGTGCCATACAGTGCTCAGTGCCCCGCTGGTAACACACTCCATTGAAACTTATTATCCTAAAGACCTAATGACCTCCTTGTTGCTGAATCCAACAGACATTTCTCAGTTCTTATAGCCTTGCCCTTTCAAAGGAATCTTACACTGTTTACAAGTTCCTTCTTCTTAATACCTTCTATTGTGGGTTGAGTGCCCCTCAAAAAAGATACGCTGAAGTCCTAACCCCTGGTATCTGTAACTAGTTTGTCCATTTGAGATCCGAAATGATTTCACTGAGAGGAAATCTGATCACGTCGTTCGATTCTTGAAAGTCTTCAGTGAAAGACAGCCCTTAGTTTAAGATCTAAAATTTCCACTATTGCCATCTTTCCCAGGATCTACATTGCGTCAAATTCTCTGGTCTCTTTCTCACCATTCTGCGGTTTTGCTTTTTCTTCAACCAGATTTAGATTCTTATGAGGTTTCAAATGTACTGATTTTTTTCATGCTTACAAACACTTTTGCGGGATATGTCCAACACCCGAACCCTCTTTCCTGTCTTATCTGCCTAACTCGTACTTACCCTCAAGATTTGACCCAGTCATGATCTTCTCCAAGAAGCCATCTCTGGTCTCCTCCCCAGATTAAATAAGGGGTCTTTTCTTTGTGAACCCATAGCATTCCATGCCTGCTTCTGACATCATTCATACCACACTATGTGCAAGTGTTTTCATACTAGATTCTGTTGAGAGTAGGAATCGAGTCTTCCTTATCATTCCAGAACCAGAACCTTAAGCATAATGCTTTCTAAGTAAATTTCTTTCAATAAAAGATTATATAAATGAATTAACCAAGTTCTATGGGAGCAGAGGGAAGACGATGATCAAAATAAAAACAGCTTCACAAATCTGAATGTACAATTTGTTCAGGGACTAAGCTAATCTCTCTACTGTGGTATGTATACTCTGCAGTGTTGTACTCAGACACACGGTTTGAAGAGACAGAGCCACATTTTTTTGTGAATGAATTTGGTAGCATATTGTAAAGTTTCAGTGGAGATTAGTGGAGAGGGAGGTGAAATTCCAACTAACTCTTATGTAATAGTCTCTCAGTAAATTGGAAAGTACATCCGAAGTCCAATGCTTGGTCCTGGGTCCATTGCTTTCTGGTTTTAAAATCTTGAGAAGGTCCTTTTGTCTCTTAAGACTTAGTTTCCCCCTATCAAATGGGAATTAAAAATATTTTGCAGAGTTGTTCTGAGGATCAAATGGAACAAAGTTTATGAAAGAGACTAGAGTGTCTGATCAATAGTAAATTGTATCAATAGTAAATTTCAACTCCCTTTCCTCTCAGGATAGAACAGGCCAGAGGAAAAAAAATTACACAGCAAATTTTAGACAAATGACTGATGAAATTAAATCCTTTCTTCAGTTTAGAGGGACAAATGTATTAAAAGCAACTTTCAGCAGAAACTCCTTATAAGAAGGAGGTGTTGCTGAAATTTTGGGAAGCTGTTATGAGTAATTAAGGAATACTTTGTGTCAAATTTTTTTAGCCTGAGAAAAAGAAAAAAAAAGTTAAATTAAATTAAAGAGCAATAACTGATTCTTGCATGCATAAATAGTGCCACTGATTTTTCTAGTAGGATATCCACGATTCTGACTGGTACCACTCAATTTCAGGAATAAGCATAGGTGGCATATTTCAGTTATAATTCTGCTTTTGAATACTGTATATTTCATCATTTGATTTTTCCCTAAAACTTTCCTCTTTATATTACTTAAGTAATGTATGTTTCTAATCGGAGACCAAAAGAAGAAAAAAATAGAACAGCTACAATTTTACCCACCTAGAAACCGCTATTAACATTTCAGGTATACATTTTTAGATCTTCTCTTAACATGTATTTATATGTTTCCATAATGGGACTACACTGAACATGTTTCATTAAAATGTACTTTTTTCGTTCAAAACACCATGAATATTGTTACATGTTGGGAGATCACTTGCTGCCAGCCACGAGGAAGTAACCTTCAGACTTACTGCCCTGTCACAAGCCACTAGACAATGGTATGAAATATTTAAAACAACTTCAACTACTGGACAACAGGTAGTGCAGGACCGCGATCCGCAGGTGAGGGAAACAAGTTAGCTTAGCCCTACCATCAGCTTCGCTTTTTCCCTAGGGACCATTTCTGAACTGTGGGGCAAGAGGCAGGCTCTGAAACAGCCTGGCTGTCTCCTGAGTTGAGGAGGAAGGGCTCATTCCGGGGAGAAGCAGAGGCGGCGGGAGTTTGCTGGGGGACAGCACTGGAGAAGATGAAGTGCTCCAGAAGTGCACGTGGGGTTTCTTTGTGACACCATGGGTAGCAATTTCTACATGCACGCGATGAAACTCCATGCGACCAGGCAAAGAGCAACTCTGTGGAACGAAGAATTATTAGGGAGCCCTAAGCTAAAAAAATTGCCACAGTTCACAAGGAGCTGGGGAATTGGCTGAGTTCATGCCAGCCAGACACAGAGACCTTATGGAACACACAGGGATTTTGTTACAGATGTCGGAAGGGGCGCACAGCAAGGGGGTGCTAAACAATCCCCAGATCAGTCCTAATAAAGCTTAAAAATGACTTAGAAAAAGTCAAATGGATCCACAAATCTCCTCGGGTGACTCTGGGCAAATAAATTAACTTTCTGAGCCTCAGTTTCTTCACCTGCAAAATTGGGGTAATAAGTGTATCTACCACCTAGTGCTGCTAGGGGATTAATTAAAGCTCAATAATAATAGTTAACATTTATTGAGCACTTACTGTTAGACACAATTGGCTTATAACAAGTACTCACTGAATTCTGGCATTATTTTCAATGGTTGGAAGCCATTCTGTCCTCAGGTAAGAGCTGTAGTCAGTATTAAAGCTAATGTAAGGCATTTCTGTGTAGCCATCCAACAAAATCACATTCAACAGTTAGACCTAAAACACTCTAGTACTTTAGCAATCAGCCAATTTATTATTTACTGATAGTCTTCAATGACTTGTAAAGCGAACCCAAAGATCTTTATTTTAACCCCCATTGCACAGGACGCTATTCACTTACCTAGTAACTTTACCCAACTGAACTGTTGAGCCGTGAGTGCAGCCTGCTTTACTCATTTTTTGTATTCCCTCATATAGCACAGAGTCTGCTGCAGAGTGGACTCACAATAAATGTTTGTTTAGTCAAATTAAATTCAGAAAGTGTTCATTCATTTACAGAAGAAATTAGCTGGTAATAAAATACTAAGTCGTCTTCCATTCTGCAGACGAACAAGTAACCTGCCATATGAATGCAGTGAACTTTCCTGTCTCATATTTGGTAAGCAAATTCTTCTGTTATCAGAGGAAATTAGTGCTAACCTTTCCTCTACCACACTGTACATTTAAGCCCTCAAGACACCCTGCTCAGGCAGATGGGTGACGTTTGAGCTGGAATGTTATAATGTGCTCAGAATGATAAGAACCCAGAAATTAAAATGAGATGAAAGGCCAAGTGGAGAGAAAGGTTATTAGAATATGTTTTAGAGAAAAAGCTGGAGAATACTCCATGGTGCCTTCTTGAGGGGAAAGGAAAACCTAAATTTAGATTAACTCCATGATGTCTCAACTGCTCCTTCTCCCACATGCACCTTTTACAGCAAAAGGAAACCTGCCAATGGGATTTATTTTCATTCCAAGCCTGTGTCTCCGAACACACAGTAGCTCATTCTGGCCCTTTGGGAACACAGCGTGGGCTTTGGACTCAGATCTCCTTGGGTGCGATCCTGGCTCTGCCTCAGACAAACTGGAAGACCATGGACAAGTCCTTCATGCTTTCAAAGCCCCAGTTTCCTTATCAATAAGATGGAAATGCTGGTGCTCACTTTGAGAATTGTTGTGAGGATTAAACCATCAAGTGTTGAGTGTTCAGTGAAAGATGGTACCCTTGATTCATGTCACTTGAAAGAAGAGTAAATAAAACCCAATTATGAAAGGCATATGAAGGGCAGGCACTGTTTTCTTGGTCTCCCTCTTCATGTTTCTTCTGAATCACTGCCCGAGAGTCTTTTTTTTTTTCCTTTTATGAATGGAGAAGACCCTCTGTCCACCTTTTCACACCAAGGAGGGCATGGCTCTCCTCCTGGCTCTCTGAGTCAGTGTCCCCAGATGCTCTGGCTCTGTCTTTCCCTTCAGGTCACTGATGGCCACTTCTTCAAGGGAGTCTCATGGATCACAGTGGAACCCTGAAGCTTCAGTAAGCCAATGTGAAGGTCTTCAGGTTATATTGGAGTGAACAGTTTAGCTTCTGGCCTGCAGATTGTTCCTGAGGAGTAAGGAACCCACTCCTTCGTGATTCCATCCCATACGTTATTCCTTCGCCTGATTTGTACTTTCTCCCTCCCCCTTCTCTCAGAACAATTTGGCAAAGTCTTACTCTTTTTTAAAGTTTTGACTTCACATGTTACTGCCTCCATGAAAACTTCTCCTTCTACATCACATTAATATTTAATGAGGTCACATTAGTATAACTGGAGTTTTTCCCTGTAAAGTTTGTGATACAATGAATGTACCTTTTTCTATACCAAGAATGCATAAAATTGGGATCCCCACTTCTCCCTGACCTATCCAATAGCTGGAGAACCAGCAGTTCAGACCTCTCCAAGTCTCCCTTAGTTCTCTGCTACTAATTGGTGGTCTCCAGGTGACTCTAAGTGCCTTTGGATGGGAGGTGGTCCCTCCGGCTGGGTCTCACGTCAGTGTACTTTCTACGGCATAGGAGTGCTGGTGGAGTGACAGAAGCTGGCCTGTGCAGGCTGGGTTCAAACCCCAGCTGCAGGGAATACCACGGTTCCAATGATGGCCACAGACGTTGCAGCAGCTTGGTGTCCTGCAGAAGAGCTCCAGCTGACTTGTGCAGGGCCTTTGGAATCAAAGACTCTCCCTGCTGCTTGAGTGGCATAAGGCATGGAGATGGGCACTGTGGTGGAACAGCACCCAGGGACACTGTGGTGCCGCCTGATTGTTTCAAGTCAGATTGGAAACCCACGGTATTCAAGTCTCCTCTGCAGAAAATATAAAGGGCTTGGGACACTGTAACAAAGGATTGAAGAAATGCTTGGGGGAAGCATGCATCCCAGGGAAGTATGGCAGGAACAAGTGCCATGTGTTCCCCACACTGTTCTCTCTCCTTGAGAAAGTAGGAAGACATTTCTCAACCTCCGCTGCAAATAGGCTGCAGTCATATGGCTGAATTCTGGGCAAAGCAATGTGCATGGAATGATGTAAGGCGTACTAGGCATGGCCTTTAAAATCCTGACCCTCCTGCTCTTTTTTCTCTTCTAGGCAATGTCTAATGAGTTCTAGGGTGAGGGAGCAACCCAGCCCTCCTCGGGCTGTGATGAGAGTGAGAAGCTTATATTAAGTCACTACTATATTAGTGTTCATTGTTCCCCTAGCAGAGCTTAACTGATTTAAGAAGAGGTGAGAAGCTCTCTTTGCCTTTAAAGCTATTCTACAGGTAGGTCCAGGAATTTTTTAAAAAGTAGCTCTAGAAAGTTTCAATGAGCTACAGTTCAGGGGGGAAGCATCTATTAGGCTAGAATCAAAAGCAACACAGCTCCAGCAATTAGATCTTTTAGTTCCCACATACAGCTGGGAGCACTGACTAGTCTCCGGGTACATGAGTAAAGACCATTTCTAGAAACTTCCACAATGTCAACTCAGAAACAATCCACTTCCTTGTCCTTCCGGTGATGCTCCTTCTCCCAGGTCTTGACTCTTTTTCCTTCCAGTGCAGTCCAGTCTTCTCCTCCTGTATCCTCCTTTAAGGGGAAGTCAGCATTGGCGAGACTAATGTGCTTTGAATTATGTTCTTCTAAAGGAAGCCCTGCTTAGTGATTCTGGATAGTTTATCATCCTCATCTATAATCTGAAGTAGATGCCAACTTCTCTTGCTGAAATCATAATTTTAGTCTGTAGGCCCATGATATTATATATTACAGTAGTAAGACAGGCTGTTACTGGTATACTTGCCCTAGTAAACTGCGATCTTAAAAACAGGGACCACAGTTTTGTTCTTTGTCATCTATGTATGTCTAGCACCCAGCAACCATGCTTGGCACAAAGTGATCTGTGGTCCAAAAAGAAATGACCAAGGTACTCACCTTCCATAACACACCCAGAAGCTTTTTTATGTCTCTTCACTCTGCTTGTAGTGGCAGTTTGCCTGGAGTTGGAAGCTACAGTTCTGCCATATATTTCTACTAATATTTCTCCCTAGAGCCTTTACCTGGGATAACCTCTTTGGGGTGGGCACAAGGATATGCCCTAGGGACGTACCCCTTACCCCCATGTCCGTGAATTGTAATGAAACAGTTGCCTCATGGCTGGAACTGTCCGCTTTTCCCGCTGGCAGCAGCCAATGGCCTTGTGGGGCCAGCAGGCTGAAGTCATACTTGGAGCATACTCTGCTCAAGGAGACTCATCTCAAACGCCAAGTGCAAGGGCAACTGGTCATTCCACCCAAAATAAACCTGGTTAGTGGCCCCCCTCATGTTTTTACAACTGAGGAAAAAAGCTCAGGGAAAAAAAGTTCTGGGGACTCAGATAGTGACAGAACATAGAATCATGAGAGTGTAGAAATGAAAGAAGACTCTCAGATTTTTTCCCAATCTTCCTACTCAGACAACTGAGAACCAGAGAGCAAAGTGATTCACCCAAAATCTAAACAACTGAGAGCAGAAAAGCCAGGACTAGAATTAGGTTGCTGGAGAACATGCAGGTACTCTTTTCATCCTACTCTTAAGCTGCTCAAACATCTCTTTTTCTGGTAATGTGTGGGGACCCAAGCTATAGTACCCACCAGGCACTGGGTTCAGTGCTTTATATGCATTATCTAATCTTACTGCAAATATTCCATTCTCTATTCTGCAGAAGAGGCAGCTGAGACCTTGGGCAGGATACCAACTTGCCCAAGGTCACCCAGCCGCTCATTGTTGCAACAGACTGAAATACCTACCCGCCTGTTTCTAGGGCCCAGGATCGTAATCGCATCTTATGGCAATTTGGTGCCACTGAGAAATGAGTGAGCATGTTGTAAACCCAAAATTCAAGACCTTCCTAAATGCCAGAGAATGTGCTCAGTCAAATTGTGAGACACAGCATTTGTCTGCAGGGCACAGGCCCACATCCACTTGCCCAACCTACATCAAGCCTTCCAGAGTGGTTCCTTTTGCTTTGGAACCACTGACTGATCCGTCAGTTTCGGTTTTAGCTTGCCTGCCAACTTCTTGTGTGATCTTTATAAAATTACTTCATCTCTCTTTCCTTCAATTTCCTTGTATCCACAAAAAAAAAAAAAAAAAAAAAAAAAAGGAGATAGAAAGAACCAAAGATAACAAGTAGAGTCACCCCAATGCCAACTCCAATAAGCGTTGAGTCGAAGTCTGAATCTCTGTGTTGAAACTCATTTTGAAGCCACAGACAGGCTTGGTGGAGGAATATGAATGATGAGCAATGCTTGCCATAGATATTAAGGTGTTGGTATCATATATGATATGATTTGCCATCCATAGACAAGAGGATATTTGAGGTAGCTTTGAGGTCCCTTCAAGTTCTAATGAAGTCCTCCTTGGCTTGGAAATGAAAGAATTAACCATTTAGTTACTCCTTCCCACCACCCCAGAAACTTGCAGTCTGTGAAAAAGATTCTTGATGGTGACCCTTAGGAAATAGCAAATCCAATATTTTGTCCAGTGGAGAAGCACCCTCCTACCACCAACCGGAAGGGAGCATGATGTCTCCTCTTTAGCTGTAGCCTCGGGTGACCTACAAGCACTTAGAGCAGAGAGGCAGAAGGAGACTGAGATGCCACAGGACTTGAGAGATGATGTTTATAACTTTAAAAGGGTTCATTATAAAATCTGAGGCTTAGACAACCTCCCCATATCTATATGATTAGGAAGAGGGCACGTCGAGCCAGAGAAGGAAAGTATCACTTTATTTAACACACATTTACTGAAAGTCTCCTCCGTGCTATGTACTATGTTAGGCAGAGAGAGCAAACAATAAACCAGGCACAGCCTTTCAGGGAATTTATAAACTGTTGTAGAGGTGACCAGCTGGCCATCAGAGATATTTGCTTCCCCTTCCACAGATGAGAGCTGTTACTGGAGAGAAGCCATCCAGGCAGGGACTACTTTTCTCAGCCTCCTTCAAAATCATGTGAGACCTTAGGGTGAATTTTTGCCAAACAGAATGAACAGAGGGGATGTGCTATGCTTCCAGGGAGAGGACCTAAGGAGCGGATATGCCTTCTACACATAGCCTTCCTCATTTGCTGGATGAACACAATCCCCTAAAGGACTTGGGGACCATGATTACCTGAACCACATGTAGAAAGCTGACTGCTGGCATTTAACATCTGCATCCAACTGCTAACATGAGTAGAAAACACACTTTTGACTGTACGTGAAAATATAAGCCATTGCTGTTTCAGAGTTTATTTGTTAAATCCACTAGGATTTCCTCAACAAATACACCCTATAGTGTTCAGGGCAGATGAATAAACCAGAAATTACAGTGTCACTTAATTTTGTATCCTGATCATTCTATGTACGATGGGAATACAGATCTGGGGATGAGGGAAAACTTCCTGCTGAAAACTAAATAGCCCATAGGAATTACTGATGAGGAAGAACGTGGGTCCGGCGGAGTTGGAGGGATCAGAGGAAATGGCCGGTGCAAGGGTGCAGAGGAAAGAAGAACATGGCACCTTCTGTAAATAGCAGAGTTGAAAGCTTGTGGCTAAGGTTCAAGCAGGGAATGGGGAGTAGACAGGCTGGAGTGGTAAATAGGGCCAGATCATGGCATGTTGGAAGCTTTGATTTGGACATGAAGACAGTGGGGATCCATTGTTGCTTCCCACTCTAGCATAATACCAGCTCCAAAGAAGGAGTGAATATATGCGTGTTTCCTGACAGATTAACAAATGAGTGGACCATTTAAGAGCCTGTTGTGCTAGCTCAGATGAGAGATGATGGGAGGTAAACAAAGGTAATGAGAGATAACTGACGTGGATGTAGCAGAGGAACTGAGTTAGCAAGTGATCACTTGGGTGTGGGAGTTCAAGGATGGCTTCCGGGTTAGTATTACATGGCGAGTGGCTACTTGTATATGTAATAATTGCCATATGCCAGGGACTGTTATAAGCATTATACACATGGTAATTTGTGTAATCCTTATAAAACCCTATGAGTTAAAGTTAAGTAACATTAACATCAGATGAGAGAAATGTGGCACAGCAGAATTAATACTTTACCCCCAGTCACACAGCAAGCTACCATTGGAGCCAGGAGTTAAACTCAAACAATCTGGCTTTGGAGTCCATGCTATCAATGGTGTGAGATTTTTATCTGCTGTTATAAGACACAGGAAAGGAATCTGCATTGGGAAGAAGAAAATGAGTTCAAATTTAGACTTGTGAAGCTTAATTTGTCTGCAGAACACGCAAATGGAAATATCAGTAGGCAGGTGGAAATCCGTAATAAAACTGATGCAGACTGTGCCTAAAGTTCAAACTCTGAGGAAATGATCAGAGAAGGACCAAGAGTTTATTGCAGTTAGTATAAAACCGCTAGTAAAGAAAGCAACCACAGAGTGCAGACGATATGAGATGAAAACGTTGGATGGCATAAAAGACATCAGTGGACACTGCAGGATGTGCCTACGGGAAGAACAGGAAGACTGAAGTGGAGTAAAGACAAAGACATTTCCTTTAGTTGAGCCTGGCTAAGGGTTCCATCAATTTCCTAACGAGAGACGGTCCAGAAATCGAGCAGAGCTATAATATATCATGCATGTGGGTTATTCTCTAATTTTGGGCAATTAATGCTGTAATAACTATTTGATATTACAGTAGTTACTTATGATTTTCATGCCACATGGTGTATTTGGTCAGTTAAAATTAATTTCTGTAATAAAATCTAGAGGAATCCCACCACATACTGTACGAGAAGAAGAGAAGTCCCTGAACCAAACCAGTAACAGCTGTCGTCACAGCTGTAGATGCCAGCACCTCCTACAGAATCGCTGGGACGGGGCTGAGTCCTAGGTGAATGTTTCGTGAGTTACATTAATATTCTGTGTAGCTGTTAGTCTAAACAAGGACAGTAATGCCAACTGAAAGGTATATTGTTGGGAGAAATTAGTCACATACATTAATAAAAAGCACACAGGCCCCATGCTTAATAAATGGCAACAGTATTTATTCTCCCAATGTGTGTTTTTTCAAGCGGCTTGTACATAAAGACACTACTCTTTTGTTCTGAGCTAAACCCACAAACGTATTTGGGCCCCTTTTGGCTAGCTTCTGACCCTTAGTTTCTCGTAATAATAGCATTAAGAAGAGTTTCTCAGTGGAATGATGCTTTAAACTTTGGAAATGCTTTTACATATATTCCTTACTGAATCCTCAACACAACTCGGGGAGAGAAATCAACTCCATTTTATAAATGAAGGATCTGATGCTTAGAAAAAATTGGCTTTATTAACACCACCTTTACTATGAATAATGGCTAACATTTATTGAGCACTGATCCCTGTTCTGGGCACTCTGAAAGCATTCCATGCACATTTGTTTTAATTGAAGTATAGTCGATTTACAATGTTGTGTTAGGTTCTGGTACGTTTTCTTTTCTGATCTTAACATACCCATGCAGCAGGTGTACTTATTCCCATTTTCCATATGGGGAAACTGAGACTTAGGGGAAGGAAGCTGCCCAAAGACCCAGGAGTAGCACGTTTTGGAGTGACACTTCCACTCCAGCCCTCTGCCATGACTCTTTATCCTGGCAACGCTCTCCTGGCAACGCTCTCTCCTACTTTTCATGTACAGCCTCATCTAAGCCAGCTTGTGCTTCTGAACTCCAAAGTTTCCCAATGTTCACAACATGTCCTTCATGGGTGTGGTTCAAGACGGTCCACTGCTTTCAAGCTGCCCTTTTCCCCACTGTCTTATCTTTGGACCGACTGGGAGGCGGATGCTGTGCTTGTATGTGCAATTCCCAATTCATTACTTCTTGGTAAACCTGATTTCTTATTGTGGGACCCAGGAGGGTGAACGTTGCCCAGGAACATTCTAGGGTTTATTTGAGGCAAACTGTGAAGAAGGTAAATTGTGCCCTTTCTTTCTTTCATTCTACTTTGGTGACTGCCTTTTTGCTGGTATAACCTGAGCTCTCTAGCTTTCTTACCACTTAAAATACTTCTATTAAACCTCTTCTGTGCACCTAGATCTGTGCTCTATGGTGTGTATATAAAGATAAATAAGATACGTTTCATTGTAAATTCAGGAATGTGAACAAGCAAGTCAAGTGTGATATGATAAATGCTGTGACAAGACTCCTTAGGGTGGAGAGAAGCATAAAGTGGGCAGCAATGACTCATTCTCAAGAGTGAGGGCTTGGTAGTTCCAAGCCCACGTCCCAGGGCTGGAGCAAGCTGAGCTAGTTTTCAAAGGATAAAAGATTCCCTGGTCTGGGTTTGGAGGTTTTGTTGAGTAACAGGCAGAAGAATCAGTCAACCTGGAGGTTCAGAGGGCTGATTTACCAGGAGACACGCTGGAAGCTGTGAGCGGTCCATCATGACTGGGGCAGAGCCTACGAGATGGACAGACATAGGAAGTGCAGGCCAGAGGCAGATTAGCCAGGGCCTGTGCACCATGCTAAACAGTTTAGAGTTTCTCCTGTTCTGACCAAGAAGAGACCACAAAGGATTTTAATCAGGACAGCAGTGTCATGAGACTTCCGTTCTCTGGGCTCATTCTGGTGGCTTGTTGGGAACTACGCTCCAATAGATTTTAGATCCAGTCTGAAAGTGGGTCAAATTTAAAGATAATGATGGGCTACATGAATGTAGATGCAGTGGAAAAGGAAGACAGGTGTTCTGAGAGCTATTTCAGAGAGAAGCATGAGAACACGATGGAATGCTGACGAGGGTTGTTAAGGTTTCTGACATGAAAAAAATACGGATGGTGACATCATTCACCAAGAGAGGGGTTCCAAGTCCAACAGGTTTCCAGAAGAGCTGAAAATAAATAAGCTTGTCTTTGAATGTGTTTTCATTTGAAGTTCCACTTGGACAACCAGGTAGGGATAGTGAATGGGGGATTAAAGATAACAAGTTTGGAGTTTAGGAGAACAGTCTGGGCTAGAGATAGAGATTTGCAAGTTATCAGCATACAAGTGGTAATTAGAGGTGGTTTTTGTAAAAAAAAAAGAAAAAAGAAAAGAAAAGAAAAAAGGGATAAGCTTTATTCTCTAGAGTGAGAAGAAAGCTAGGCAGAGAATGGAAACTCATGGCAGGCCAACATTTAAGGGTAAAGGAAGGAAGAAGAGATAGAGAAATCGTTTACTGGACGATTAAGGAAAGTGAGAAGAGAAAGCTTTCACTGAGGCAAGGGACACAAGGGTTTTAAGGAGCCAAGTGTCAACAGAGCAACAGGCACTAAGATAAGGGGTGAGAAAGGGTCAGCTGGCTGTGGCAGTTAGTCGGCCACTAGAGACCCTGGAAGGGAAATTCTGTGGAGTCATGAAGCCAAAAGCCAAAGAGCAGTAGTAGGTTAGGGAGTCAACCAAGCTTGAGCAAGTGAAGGCAGTAAGTGCAGACCACTGAGTCAAGACACTGAGGTCAGACAGGGTAAGCGACTTTGTGTAGGTCATAAGGCTTATAAGGGCTGTAGCCAGGGTGTCATTACCAAGTGGCTTGCTGCATTAAAATGTCCTTTGAGGGCTTAAGCTTATTTACTGATGTACTCAAGTGTGTCTTGGTCAGCTACTCTGTTCTAGATGCCTGGGAATTAGGCCCCTTAGATACTATACCATACAAAGCAAGTTATGGATGATTGTCAAGAACAGTGAAGGGTCTAAGGTTTACTCTCCTTTTAAGCTAAGAAGTTAGCCTGCCACAGTTTCATGGTGGCTGGCAGAGGACAGGAGACTCCCGGGTCAGAGAAAGAGGACAAGTGATTATTTATAGCAATAATAGGAACCAGAGTAACATCATTTTTTTAAGCCAAGATCTTGAGCCTCAATTCCCATATGGTGGGTGACACAATTAGGGCCATGTGATGCCTACATACACAGTACGTAGTGGACAGGGGAGGAATACTGACCATGCCGAACCTTTGCCCCAGAGAGAGTCACTACCTCTTCTATCGGACAGTAAATAAACCTGCCTTCTGCCTTCCATCTCTAGCTTCCAAGGCTGTTCACTATACAAATGTTGAGGGAAAAAACAGCCTAGAACAAATGGAAGCAGGGCTTCTACCTGCAAGATGTGCAGAAATGCAAAAGACCCCATGGAAAAGTGTCTCTGAACAACGATGTGGTACAGATGACAAATTTCGTACTTAATAGTCATTTTCTTCCACTTAGTAATAAAAACTGAATATATATACTAGGCAGAAATGTACCTAATTGAAGACCGTGTGAGAGCTGGAGCTCAAGTAGCCTTCTTGTGACTGTGAAGATTATAGCTACCTACCAAACAGAGTAGGATAGAGCGACAAAAGGAGGCTAGGTCCTTGATAGCAGCTATGGACTGCCCATCTCTGGACTTTAAGTGAGTGGATAAATCTTTATGTGCTTATGACATTATACTGGGTTTTACTATTAGCAACCATAGACTACTATTTACTATTAGTAACTGAATGCAGTTACTAACTAATATGGATGGGGAGAATAACATTAGACAGAGGTCAGGATAGCTAGGAGACTAGAATTACAGCTTTCAGTTTGCTACTAACTTATTGAGTTACTTCGAGTATGCAACTTGACTTCCGTGAACTTCGTATTTCTCAGCTAACCCTTAGGTACTTCCTAGCTTTAACATCTCCTGGTTGTCAGTTCTTAAAATATCCATCCTTCTTTGTTTTTCAATACTCTTTTGTTCTGTATCCTATTTTCATTTGGACAGGTGCCCATCTGAAAAGCAACTGGGTGAAAAGAGATCAGACAGTATCTTACCAAGCTGCTTCCCTTCTCCCAAAACTGAAAGATTGCACTTTGGAGATGTCTTAACCTAGGGATATGAATTTCTAATAGATTTCCTGGTACCTTTAAGCTGAGTGTGGGAGAGACGTGGATGTAAATAGCTCACAATAATGCAAATCACATATTATAACTTCTATATTCCTAGTGCTTGGCACAGAGCCTGATACGCAGTAGGCACTTAATAAATGTTTATTGAATAAATGAACCAACACCTTCATTTTAGAGAATAGAAAATTAGGGACTAGAAATGGGTGGGGCATGAACCCCTCTGATTCTAACTGATAAACTGCTACCTTCACTACATGCAGAATGTGGCCCAGAAGTTTTCATATAAAATGAATCCTTGATAATCTAAAATGGAAGAAGTCAAAAAGAAAAAAAATGATATTTGAGTTAAATAGTTTCTGATTATCATTTTTCTCTTTTTTAAAGAACAGTAGGTCATTTGTTCATTGGAAACATAGCTGTCAGTTTAAATTATGCCCTCATTTGAGTAAATTGATATTGGATAATGAGACTTCACTGAATGGCTACATATATTTTTTTTCTCTGGGCTAAATAATTCCAATTTCTCTAACCTTTTCTCATGAATTCTATTCTCTAGGCTCTTAATCACTCGCTTTGTTCTCCAGTAAGACTGAATAAAAATGTTAACCAGCAACAAATATCATAGGATGATTTTTACATGAACGATAGCTCTACATCACCTTTAAGTACATCATGCCATTGGTGACTACAGTGTCAGATTTAGTCTTTTATAATATACTAGAATTCTAGTCTACCTCACTAATGTGTGGAACTGCTTCTAAGTTTATATTAGTCTATAGGCCCATGATGCCAGCTCTCTGTATTACTGAGTATCTAAATAATATTAAATAAACCAAATGGCAAGTTAGCAGTTGGGATTTTCTCATTATCAACCTGAATATATCATTTTTTCACCCATGACTCCATCAGCGATTCATTCAACTAGCAGGTATTGTTTCCTTATTCTGTGACAGGCTCTGTGTTAAATGCTGCTGTACACAAGAAAGGGAGCCCAGAGGCTCAAGGGCCAACACCTCCTACAAACCAGCCATTAGGACAGAGCATGGTCAACACAAAGGTATAAAGACAGGACACTTTAGGAACATGATGCCCCTTAATGCACTTGGGTTCAGATATCTTCAAGGACAAGTAGTGAACCAGGCAACAAGAAGAGACTGAACGATTGCTGCACTATGTAATATTAGCATGTGCTATGAATTAGTTATTACACCTAAAGGATTGTAGATTGGGGAAGATGACTTTATCTGTGCTTTTGCCATGACATAGGACCATGATTGAAGTAGAGAGCTTTCCTTGTGTCGGGCACTACGGTAGGTGACGGAGAGAGAGCAGAGAATAAGCTAACTATGCCAGGGAGGATGTGGACAAGTTAAATGGACAAGTGAATGGATGGTTAAAACCAGAGTGACCTATTTTTTCCTCAGGACAGTATCAGTTTATTCTGATTGCCCTGACTTAATCATTAACTATACTCCCTTTAACTCTAAAAACTGTCCTGGTTTGAAGGATCACATTTTATATGGTCATCTTTGTCATGGTACAAAGTGATAACTGCTATCCTAGACGTAGTACAGGGTATGATGGGGGCCTTGATGGAAGAAAACCAAGAAAGAGCTGCTAACCCACTCAGTGGACCAGTACACTGATGTTACCGATGACTTATTTCTAGAAATTTACAAATGACAGTGATGAGGTAAACTCCTTATCTAAGAAGAAATACTCAAAAAAAGAAACTACCCAAGTGAACTGTTTTAATAGCCTGACTGAAGCAACTGTTGATAACTCTGTTACGCTGTTGTGGAAATGAAGACGTCAAATGGACACCAAGGTGAGTCCGTGAGAAGTCAGTTTTTCTCATATGCAATTAAGAGAGATGTCCAATCAATAACGTGTGCCTTTGGAGGGGTTACGGTATCAATCACTTTACAAGATTCAGCAGGTCTGGATGGCTGGCCGTTCTGTTGGAAGAATGTTTCAGCTGGTATCAAAATAAACCCTGAAGTCACCCAGACGAAAATGTATCTCAGAATTTCTTGCAGGTCCAAGTAAAACGCTTGTGCATGTTTGGAAAGACAGTGATCCACATATAATGATCTGAGGTATTAATCACTTTTACAGTTAAACACATTTGTATACTTTGGAGGAAGAAGCAAGAAAATTTCAACTCAAAAGGCAAAACATGCTTTGAGAATGGACTGAATTGATAAACAACATACTGTGTAAGAATGACCCCTTTTATTATGTATGTGAGGTTGGGAGAGGGGTTTCTTAGCAGAGTATCGTCCGGTCAGGAGGCAAAAAGCTCAAAGGAGGAGGGCGGCTGAAGAGGTACCTACTGTCACGCTTCCATTTTTCATTCTAGACTGTAGCCTCAGTTCAAGGTGAAGAGAGAAAACATCAGGCTCTGAGAAGGTAGTTAGCATGACTTTTGAAGAGCCAGACTGGAAGAAAGAAGTAAAGGAGAAAAACACAATTTTTAGCATATGTGCTAGGCCTTGGGCTGAGGGCTTTACTGATAATGCCTCCTTGGTTCCAACAATGATCCAAGCATAGAAAAGACTATGCGGAACCTTCAGTGACTGGCCAAATACAGGCCACATAAATTGTTGGTGCCTCAGGTAAAGCCCAGTTTAGTTAAACACCAATGACTGTGTTATTTCTCCTATTCATTCTTCAAGTAACATCTTGGATCTTAAAAATAAAAGATCTTTTTGATATGTGAAATTGATCAAAGGAGAGGAGATTCCAAACAGAGCGACTGGCATAAATCGAGGTATTATTTTAGCCCAGAATAGAGTATGTTTGCAAAATGTGCACCATAAACTGTTCTCCCACTATGGCCAGAGGTAACCAGAAATATAGCACAAACTTTGTAGCAGCAGAGCAAAGAAATAATAATAATAGAAGATGAAATTAAACACAGAAGATTATTATGTTTTCTATAACGAATAACTAGAAAATTCACCATGGGCCCCATATCAGTTAAGAGTTCTTGGTTTTAAGAACTGGGTGGTTTAAAGCAACAGATTTAGTCTTTCAAATTTTGGAGGCTCGACATCTGAAATTAAGATGTCCTTAGAGCTGTGCTCCCTCTGAAGGCTCTAGAGAAAAAAATTCATCCTTGTCTCTTCCTAGTTCCTGGCGCCTACAGCAGCTCTCAGCTTGCAGCCACATCATTCCCATCACCCACTCTACAGCCATATTTCTTTCTTCTCTGTGTGTGCTCTCCTCTTCTTATTAAAAAAAAAAAAAAAATGGCCATTGCGTTTAGTGCCTACCCTAACCCACTATGACCTCACTGAAACTCAACTAATTACATTAGTAAAGACCCTATTTTTCAATCAAGTTACATAATGGGGTTCCAGTGGCCATGAATTTGAGGTGGACACTATGTGATTCACTACACCCTATCTTTCTTTGGAATCATTTGCTTCCTTCTGTCAGAAACTGACTCCACTGACCTTTGGTTGCTGACTTAAATGCATCTTTGTATGGGGCCATGAGCCTTTAAGTGTATAAACACTTCATGTTTCTGTTTGTTTACTCAGCATCCAGCACAGTGTCTGGTACAATGCAGGCACAAAATCTGTTTGTTGAATGAATGAATATATGAATGAATGCATTAATGAATACGCAATTTAATTTCTAACTAATACAAGACATAAGAAAAAAGCTACAAGAAGCTCATGAATGACACTTGGCGTGTAGCCCTACACAAGATTACAGAGCCCCATGGCTCTGTCAAACACCAGAATAACACTATCACAGGAACAGCAAATAAAGTCATGTTTCCTGTCTCCCAGGAGGGTTTACAATGAATTGAATATTGAGAAAATTGACTTTGCTTCCACTTTGATTCTTACAAGTTCTCAGATAAAATAGACAATTTACAAACTTCCATGTATTTTCCTTATATTTCTCATCCAATTTGCCTTTTTATAGTGTGATTACATCACGCAATCCTGATTATCTCTTCCTTGCCTTGGCCAGCTTCCTTTACTTTCACACCCATGGCAGAGGAGTCTGCTTTTCCTTCAAGGATTTTATTTTTGTACTCTGCTCATCTGTGCTTAATTTACATCTTCTCCTCCAGCTTCAAAGGTTTGCTGCGGCTGTGACTTCACCTCCTTAACTGTGGTCCCTTTCTTCTTTGAAGTTGAGTTTTCATTGGAAGAGAGATGCTGTGTCTTTTGGCTCTTTCTCCTCATCCACGCTGTCAGGAGATGAGGGCAAGCCACAGTTGCCCTAAGGATTTTCTGGGGTAAACATGATACTTTCTGGATATCAGGAGGTAGTCCACTTCCCTGCTGTGACTTGGAACAGGAGAGAGAAAACGATTCTTAGTTTAGGCAAACTCTTCAGAAGCTCTGATCCTTGGGTATTGCTCTGTCGTGGGAATGTTCTGGGCACAGAGGGCACATGCCCAGTCCTGCACCTCACCTGCGGGAGGGAGGCAGCTGGCTGTCTTTTATTGTTGACCCTCATTCCCACCACATAGCCTTCCTCCTTTGCTGTGCCTGCCCTGATTGCACTTCAAGTTTACAATACAAGATTTGTTTTCCATCCTGTTCCTTGTCCTTGGAGAGAGCTCACTTTGATGACGGTGCCAGGAACTAATTGTGAGGGGAACCAATTGTATGGGAGGATAAAGTCCATGGAGGCCAGAGGTCTTCCGCATCCTGAAGAGAAGGGAAGGGCCGTACAAGGATGTGATTCCAGGGAAGATTCCTGACTTCTTTTCCTTGAGAACTCTCAGTGTAGGATGTCCAACTCTCCCACTGGAATTACTGAATCTTACGTTTGGAAGGGACTATAGAGAAATTCAAGCTCTTCTGGAATACAGATTCCTTGGGCAGCTGCTATAGAAGAGAAGCAATTACAGTCAGATTAACAGGAGGCAGAACCTTAGCTCTGCCTCCAGCTGGATTACTTAGGTTAATGTTAACAATACTGGCATGCATTTATTGAGCACATACTACAGGCAAGGCACCGGGATGAGCGCTTCACCCCTGACAGCTTATTTTATCTCAATAATGGTTTTGTGGGGAGGAATTATTACTCTTACTATGTTTTACAAAATAAAACACAAATACACCAGGCCAGGCATGTCTCCTAAAGGTACAGAATTACTAAAGAAAAGAATCAAGTCTTAGGGCAAGGTGTTGTAAGCTCATGCGTTGAACAACTACATAACACTGTAAATAACCACCCCTCGCCAGGCTCTGTTTCCTCATCTGGAAAATGAGGCCAGGAATCCTACTTATAGATTAATAGGATTAAATAAAATTGTGGCTGGATTGTGAAAGGGGCTAGCTAGTTACCTAGAACATAGTTTTCAGTATGATTATTCATGCTCCTCTCTTGCTTCTTTTCTCTCTCCTGGAAACTACAAACCTGAAATCACCCTGGGAGACACTGGACAAAAGACGTTGCTGTTCTCCACAGCCACTGGGCGTTGCTTGGCGATTTGGCCCAGCAGTTCCAAGGGGGCTGAGCTGCTCATTCCCAGCCAGCCCCAACAGAGCAAAGGCAGGGAGCAGACTAAGCAAGGCTGCCAGGGATCTCTCTCTCCCCTCGGCACATCCTTAGCATGAGGCCTGATGCATGGTGGCCAGAGGAGCCTCCCTTTTGCTCCCTGTTTCACAATATTCTGATGAAATGTGGTTCAAAAGGGCACCACTAGAGAGTTACAAAACCTCCTTCAGCATTAAGAAACTAGAGCATCCTTCTGGCTCTTCTGCAGCCCAACTGGGGAATCCAGTCAACCTCTCAGCCCCTTCGAATTCCCAGCGGGGATAACCTAAACCTTAGCCTCATTTCTCGAGGGGGCTCTTATTAGGCCTGCCTCCTGTGCAATTCTCACAACGTCCCCCTCCAGTGTCAGTGCCCCACCTTCTACAACCGAGGCTCAGCAAGAATCAGTAACTCACTGAAAGTCATGCCTGAAGAATTCAAACCACATCTATTTGATTTTAAAGCTCTTTACATTATTCCACTGGACTGGCAATCCAGGGGACAGTATTCAGAAGAAGCAATCATTTATTCATTCATTCATCAACAAATATTTATTGAGAGTCTATGATGGGCCAGATGGAGATTCTGGGGATTCAACAACTGTTCTGGCACAGAGCTTGCAATCGGATTGAGTAGGAAACAATGAACAAATATAAAAATAAATATGTAAATATCGGGCAATAGTAAGTGCCAAGAAAATAAAGGTAGACTCAAGGCAGTAAGGTGACTTCTGAACAGAGCCTTGGATGGAGTGAGAAAGCGACTGATGTGGGAATTGGGAAGGAGCATTCCAGGAAGTGGAGACCAGAGGTTCCAGGTCCCCAAGGCAGGAGTGCGCTCGATGTGTTTGAAGAAGAGCATGGTGGCCCATGTATCTGGTCAGAGCAGTCATATCACAAATGGTCCCTGCAGGGCTATTGTGAGACTTGGTGTTTTATTGTAAGAGAGATGAGCTGGGGTTAAGGGTGGAGTGGTGAGGACTCCGATCTTCAGAAAGTCACTTCAGTTTCACCGTTGGAAAATGAGGGGGTTGGACTCCATAGGCTGTTCCCAGGCTTGGCTGCACAGCAAATCCTATAAGGATCCAGTTAACGATATAACTAATTTGGCTCCTGCCTAAATCCACAGACGATGATTCAATAGGTCTGAGGTCCTAGGTTCATTAGAGGTTTTGATGTCCAGATGTATTTGGCACCATTTTCCTAGACCCACTCTAGGATTTTCCTGACCTACCCCTCTATTCATCTTACGTCTGCATAGGGGAAAGAGCGGTAAATACAACATTAGCAGGTGTGAAAAGGCTTCTGTTATTGTTATCTGTGTAAGCAATTACAGTATGATCTCATTACTTCCCTCTCTCATGACTGCTTTCTTTCTTCCTTTGAACATGAGGAAGAGATTAAATAGCTAAAGAGAGCAAATTACTACATTCTAATGCAGAAGGCACTTGGATCAAACCCACTATTTCCCTGTGTAGTTTCTGATGGCCTGCAAATTGACCTGATCAGACTGGAAACTTGTGTGCTATCTAAATAATCTGCTTGATATTCTGTAACATTACTCCAATTACTCATCCTTTCAATAAATTTAATCTATTGATTTGAATGCCTTATTCTATTTCACACTCTTTCTCTTGCTCAAGAAAAGCCTCAGTGGTCTCCTAATGAAGGTGAAATAGACTTCAAATGCTCAGGGAATTTGACTCCCCCGACATCCCTTGATGCCAAACCCAGGCATGATAATAAGCATGAGAAATTGCTATATTTTCAGATGAATGGATTTTGAATTTGAGAACTGACATAGATTACTTTGCCAACCAACTCATGTGCTGTGTTCTAGATTAGGAGGAATACATTTCACAATGTGTGGTCACAAGTGGAAATTTTGATGCCTAACCTTTTAAAGGCTCAGTTTAGACCATAGGTTTCTCTAGCACTAGCTCAGCAAACTTTTTTCTGTAAAGGACCAGAAGCAAATCTTTTAGGCCTAATATTAGACCGTGTTTTCTCTGTTGCAACCCCTCAGCTCTACCACTGCAGCACAAAAGCAGCCATAGAGAATAGTAAATAAATGGGCGTGACTGTGTTTCAATAAAACTTTATTTACAAAAACAGGTGGTAGACTGGATTTGACTAGCAGGTTTTAGTCTGTCAGATTCTGATCTCGTCTAATTCCCCTGGTTTTGTTTTTTCTTTTCATTTTAGATTATCATTCTGGACATTGAAGCCCAGAAATGATGTGGACTTCAACTTGTAGCCCAGCTGAGAAGAGAACCTGGGCTAATGGTCCTTAGACTGTACCAGGTTGCTCCTTCCCAGGTGTTCATTTTGAAACTCAGCCCCATCACTCCCATCCTCAAATGCAGAACTGGGAGTGAGTTGAGTACAGGCTGGTGAGATCTTGGTTTGGGCATGAGAACACTGTCAGTAGCTCTTGTCAGTAGCCTCGTCCCTTTCTGGTTGTGTGGCTGTGGAAGGTGCTTCTCACCCTAATCTGTTTTAAAGACACATTTACATCTTCTGCAACCACAGTGGGTGAGAACTAAGACATTAAAGGGTCTGAGAGTAAGTATTTGAGACAGGCTGTGAAGATGGCATCATGGTGGCCCCAAATGCATCTACAAATGCTCTCCATTATCCATCTCTTTTGTGAATAACCTGTCTCCTCAGAAAGCTTCCTACTTACTTTCCTCTGAGCATAATTTGTACTCAGAATTTTCCTCTTTAGGTCCTAAAATGTCATTCATTTTATCTTTACTTTGAAAAGTGAGATAAAGGCAAATGGGATGCTTAGAACAGGAAGTTCTAAGCACCAGTATCCTGTGGCTCCCCCAACCTTGCTCCAAAATGTTGGATACAGTTTTGTCTTCTTGAAAAATTTTGCTTATAATAATAAAGACCTAATAGATAAACAAGACTATATGGTATACCTCCTAGAGGAAAACATAGGCAAAACATTATCTGACATACATTTCAAAAATTTTCTCCTAGTAGAAATAAAAGCAAGAATAAACAAATGGGACCTAATGAAACTTACAAGCTTCTGCACAGCAAAGGAAACCAGAAGTAAAACAAGAAAACAACCTACGGAATGGGAGAAAATTTTTGCAAATGAAACCGACAAAGGCTTGATCTCCAGAATATATAAGCAGCTCATATGACTCAATAAGAAAAAAATAAACAACCCAATCCAAAAATGGGCAGAAGACCTAAACAAGCAGTTCTCCAAGGAAGACATACAAATGATCAAAAGGCACATGAAAAAATGCTCAATATCACTAATTATCAGAGAAATGCAAATCAAAACTACAATGAGGTATCACCTCACACCAGTCAGAATGGCTGTCATTCAAAAATCCACAAATGACAAATGCTGGAGAAGCTGTGGAGAAAGGGGAACCCTCCTTCACTGCTGGTGGGAATGCAGTTTGGTGCAGCCATTATGGAAAACAGTGTGGAGATTCCTCAGAAGACTAGGAATAGACTTACCGTATGACCCAGGAATCCCACTCCTGGGCTTGTATCCAGAAGGAACGCTACTTCAGGATGACACCTGCACCCCAATGTTCATAGCAGCACTATTTACAATAGCCAAAACATGGAAACAGCCTAAATGTCCATCAACAGGTGACTGGATAAAGAAGATGTGGTATATTTATACAATGGAATACTACTCAGCCATAAAAACCGACAACATAATGCCATTTGCAGCAACATGGATGCTCCTGGAGAATCTCATTCTAAGTGAAGTAAGCCAGAAAGAGAAAGAAAAATACCATATGAGATCGCTCATATGTGGAATCTAAAAAACAAACAAACAAACAAACAAAAACAAAGCATAAATACAGGACAGAAATAGACTCATAGAGAATACAGACTTGTGGTTGCCAGTGGGGCGGAGGGTGGGAAGGGATAGACTGGGATTTCAAAATTGTAGACTAGATAAACAAGATTATACTGTATAGCACAGGGAAATTTACACAAAACATTATGGTAACTAACAGAGAAAAAAATGTGACAATGAGTGTGTGTATGTCCATGTATGACTGAAAAATTGTGCTGAACACTGGAATTTGACACAACATTGTAAAATGATTATAAATCAATAAAAAATTTAAAAAAAAGATTATACAGTATAGCACAGGGAAATATATACAAGATCTTGTGGTAGTTCACAGTGAAAAAAAATGTGACAATGAATATATGTATGTTCCTGTATAACTGAAAAATTGTACTCTACACTGGAATTTGACACAACATTGTAAAATGACTATAACTCAATAAAAAAAGTTTAAAAAAAATTAAAGATCTTACATTCCCCTTATAATAACAAAGACCTTGCATTTGTTCCTTGTTTTACTCTTTCCTACAGGAATCCCCCATCTTGAATTGACTTTTGATCAGAACTTGAAGAGCTACAGAATTTGCTGTGAAATGGTCACTTCCTATTTATTAGTGAAGGCTGAAGGATAATAGCCCTTCTTGCTAACTGGAACTTTCTCTGTCCTATACTACTAACTCCCTAACAATGACCAGGGTAACTTGATGCTCCTTCCCCTAAATATAATGACCACACCGATATCTTAAGCTACACTTCAAGTCCCACATTGGTTTACTTCAGACTCATCTCAGAAATAAAATGGACAGAGATGACATGTATGGACATTTGTGGAACACTGTGGATAACATATGTTTAGTTGTCACTTTTGTTGTTTTTATTTTCAGCATTTTTCCCAGGATGTTTTATTTTTATGCCAAATGGCTGGACACTAGAATTAAAAAAAACAAAAACAAAACAAAACAAAAAACCTCAGTAGGTTTCCAGGATCTGGTTATTGGGCTTCCCTTCTCTTAAGTCCTAGGAACAAAATTACTAAAAAACAATTCTCTTTGGTGATTTAAAAACATTTGAAGGGAAATATATCCCTGCCCTTTTAAGAACAAAAGCCACTTATATCAGCAGAAAGTAAGATTGTAAAAATCCCCTAAGACAAAAGCTATAATTAAAAGTGATCTTAAATAATTTTATGCAAAATAAATTCTACCCAATGAAATTGTTCAAAGGAAGAAGTGATGTGGACCTGTGATTTCCTACGGACCTTTTGAAAACTGGAGTAAGAATTTGAATAATTATTGCAAAAAAAATCAGGGATGAATTGTGCTACTAGAAAGCATCCTTCTCTAGTCATGCCAGCCTATGAAAGAAGCAGCCGGGACCACGAGAATATAACTAAGGTAAAGTCAAAATATATTTTGGTTGTGTATTTCTACTAGTGGTCTTCAAAAAAAAACTTACAGGGAAAAGATGAATGGCTAACAGAATCTCCTTAGAGGACTTAAGGCATGTTGACTTCAATGTTTGAAACAATATGTGACCCACGTTTTAGTAGACTGATTAATCAATTGACTGGTTGATTGCTTATTACATGCCAGGCATTGTGCTAAGCACTATAATGGGGGTTTCTGCTTTATGGGTCAACGTTGCCACTATTACTAGCATTTGAGTCAGTGGGGACTCAGGGTAAGACTTTGGGAACTCTGTCATGGACGGCAATATTCCCAGAAATGACACTTGATTTCAATCTTGTAGGTAAACAGGGCCATTTATTATAACTCTTTCTGGAGGCCACTATTTTTAATAGACCCTTTTTCAAGAATATTAATTTGGCCTCCCCCCTGCCTCAGACTCAGAAGACTTTCAAATGCATCTTCTACCCCAAAGTCCTTACTCAAAGACAATTTACTACTATTCCAAGACTTGACTAAATACAACACTCCTTTACTGCCAGCAAATATTTCTGTTTACTTGGGACACTATCCCTGAGATTGCAGGTGACTTCTGATCACGATTCTTTTCAAAGTCCCCTCGTAGCTCTCTTTATTATTACTCCGGTTAGTTCCACTAGATCTCTTTGGAAATAGATCTTGTTCTTTGTCTGATTTGACAGATGCCATCCTTGTACAGTAAATTCTATACACTAGATTCCCCAACATCTTTCTGTGAACTCCGTGATCTTTCTTTCTGCCCACGTGACAAAATTAAGGAGTTGGATGTGGCTAAAGGCAAAAAGAGAATGAAGACGAAACATGCAAAAGGGAGCAGAGGAGGGATTTCTCTGCTATAAATGGAAGTGACAAGTGGTGCCTTGGGAGGACACCCACTTAGAAGGCGCATCTACTGGACCACAAGTGTGCATGGGGAGGAGGCAGGAAGTAAAGCTGGTATAACAGGCAAGAGGCAGATGGCAGAATGTTCTATTTGCCATGCTCAGGATGCCTTAACATAATAGGAGACCCATGAAGGACTGTAACCATTTCCGTGAAGCAAGGAGATAATGCAATTTTTTTCTTAAAGTTACTTTTTGGCAGTAGTGAGAATAAATTGAAGTGGCTTCAAAAGAGTAACAGGTTTGGAAGCTGTTAGAAAAGCTCTAATGAGGAGGAACCAAATTTGGGCTGGAATATAAGGAATCAAAAGTAAGTAAGGAGTGATGAAATATTTTTAAAGAGGTAAAATTGTCCAAACTGAGTTCATAAAGACACTGCTGACTGCATGGATTCACTCATTCATTTGCTTGTTCATTCATTCATTTGTTCATTCATTTATTTGACACATATTTTGGATTGCCACGTGACCAGCATGTGTGTGCAAAGCCATGAACAAAACAAATGCTCAGCTCACATTTGGTTTACAGCCAAATGGGGGAAGGTTACAAGAAGCAACTATCAACATGGTTACAGCATTATTAGAAATAAAATAATTTAGGGTTAAAGGTTTTTTTTTCTTTTTTCTAAATGAGGTTGTCAGAAGGCCTTTCTGACAAGGACATATTTGAAAAGGTACCTAAACAAGTGAAGGGATGAGCCTGTGATACAGTCAGGGCCAGAATGTCCTGGCAGAGCCAGCAGTGGATCCCTACAGCGGCCCATGGCGGGATAGTTTGTAAGGGGACAAGCAGACTGGAAGGTACAGCATTTTAGAAAGTGGCCTTTGCCTCCCGTGTCCCTTTCCCTTTGGGCCCAGTCATGAAACCTTCCTTGTTCTCTTTTCTGAGGGTCTGGAATGTTCTGCTGGCATATTTTCACTCATTGGAGTCCTAAAGACACAAGGTATGCTGGTTGTGCTTGGCCCTTGGAAATAGCAGGCATCTGAAGGTTCTTGATGCTTCATTTTTGTTTTCAATGCTGTTTTTGGCTTTATTTCTTGAAAAAAAAAAAAACAACTCCTACAAAGGCTATTTATTACACAGCAGCAGTCAGCATGCACCAAGCAGAACTGCTTTTCATAATAAACCTATTCATCTTGTGGCATGTCAGAAATTTCTCAAATTGATACTTATAATAAATATGATTAATACCATATTGTATTTCAGTTGTTGCTGTAAAATAATGGGGAACTAATATTGTATTGTGATGTTGACAGTGTCGGGTCGGTTGGTGCCAAACGGCAGGAGCGGCTGACTGTATTTCATTACCAGCCACGTTCCTACGATGCTATTAAGTTTTTCATAATCCCTTTACTCAGGGCTGATCATTCATTCTGTTAGACAAATTCTTGCAACAATTGCCCTGGAAGTAAATCTGATGGCGACAATCTCAGCAAGATGGGTTCCCACAGGGACCCTGGGTGCCCTGCCTGTGAAATACGTTGGGCAGTTATAGCGACGTTGGGCTTGAAAATCAAGGACTAATCAAGGGTTAATAGAAAGGTGAAAGGTGAGCTTGCACGTGTGGTGGCAGGAGAGGGAGGAAGGTAAGATGCCTCCTGGTCCTTCAGTCTTCTCCAACCTCACCTGCTTCTCTCTTTGTCATATTTACTGCTTCTGCCGTGGAATTACTGGTAGTTCTCCAAACACATTAGACTGTTCCCAGGCTCCCGACTCCTGCATTTGCAAAATGCATTTTTTACTTCCTTATATGCCCTCCCTGCTTCCTTGAGAGTCTCTTACTCATCCTTCCAAACCTGGTTCAAATGTCACTTCCTCCTTGAAGCCATCTTCAAAACTTGCCCAGTCCTTCCACTGGGCTATAATGCTACCAGAGGTACCTGCCCATGGCTGCACCTTGAAGTGCCTTGTAATTACCTGGCTTCACCTGTGTCTCTCAAGTTGTCCTTAAAGACAGGACTTAGACTTAATATCAGGCAGAAGAAGGCTTGGCTTTGAGAAGTGCTCAGTAAATACTTGTTGAACTGAACTAGAATGAGGGGCACATAGTAACAGTCTGGGTATAATGGGGCCAGAGTTGCTAATCACTCTGGTGACATGTACAGATGTCTCTTTTGTACAAAGTGCTAAAGGTCTGCCAAGGGCCCTAGGATGCTTTCAGACATTTCTCATAGATACACCCATAAATGCATACACATGAAATGTACAGGAGTAACGCATTTCCCTAGAATCATGGGTTCTCAGCTTGGGACAAATTTTAGACGATTTTCCCCAAGTCTGTATTGAATCACTTAGAGAGATTTATAATAATAGAGATTCCTGGGCCCAGCCCTAATCTCACTACATTATTCATGTACCCATTTAACACTCATCTCCTGAACACCCATTATCTGTCAGGATACTGGGCTGGGCACTGAGGATAGAATACTCAGTAAAGCTAACATAGGTCCTGCATTCACGTAGCTTATAGTCTTGTGTATGTGGGGGAAGGGGCTGCAGGCAGCCACTAACCCAAGTAATTACACAAATGAATATGTAATATATATATAACCATCAACTGTGATTTTAAAAAATGTCAAGGCATTACGAGAACGTCAATGGCAGGATTTGATTTTCTCTGAACTGAATTCCCAGAAATGAGCAAGAGTCAAATTGATGAATGGAAGTTGGAAGGCAGAACACATTCGGGCAGAGGAAACAGCTTGAGCACAAGCGAGGCAGCCAGAAGGAGCAGCAGCATTCAACGAACTGGAGGCAGGCCTGGGTAGCTGGAACCCAGAGAGAAGGAGCTGGAGAGGTCGGCAGGGGTAGGACCAATGAAGGGCTTTGAGACCATATTATAGTTTTGGTCCTTGTTCTAGAGAATGTTGGCAGGCCTTCTGATAGATTTCATCAGGATTGTAAATGTTTGGTCATATTTTCTGTAAAGAGATCACTCAGTCTGCAACAGGAAGAAGAACAAGCGTAGAAACAGATCAGCAAGTCAGGAGGTCTGCGCTGGCAGTGGTCAACGTGCCTGTATAAGGACAGTAACAGTGGGACAGAGAAGAGGCGATGGATGCAAGGTACACTCAGGAGGATATAGTGCCAGGACTTAGCAATGGACTGACTAAGGCTGAAGAGGAAGAGAAACTACGCAGGATGACCAGCTTCCCTGGAGCAGATGGACAGATGAGGCAAGAGGAGATGAAGGTCTGCGAAGAGTCAGACTCCTCAGATATGGGAAGACCCCCAGGTTTTGCATTTTCAACAATGGAGCAAGGATTCTATGTGATTCTTAGCCAATCGGGTACAGGTAAATAGGCATTCAAGAATCTTTGGTCTGATGCCCTGTAACAATCCCACAAGTTGTCAGTCCATAGTGAGTGTTAAATGTTTCCATTTGTCTCTTGCAAATTTTTGTGCCTGAATTTCAGTTCTTTTGGCACTTCACCCCCCACCCCACCCCCCAGCTGCACTTGACTCTCTAGTTCAGGGTTGTTGTGAGAAAATGAATAAGATTATTCATTCACTCAAATATATTATTAAGCTCCTACTGTGTGCTAGGCTCCGCCCTAGGCATGGGGCATTCAGAATGGAACAGACCTGGTACATGCCCTCAAGAAGCTTAGGGTCAACAGAGAAAGGCAAGTGAGGCATTACTTTCATTTCAACGTTAACTAAATGCTGCGTTCATATGGAAGCCCAGAGGAGTCAGCAATGGCTTTCCAAGACGTGGAGATGGACACTTGAAGTCAGTCTTTCTGGATAAGCAGGACTGAGCCAGAAAAAGTTATGGGAGAGCATTTGAATCAAGGAAAAGCATGAAATCCTCAAACAGAGAGTCTTGTGTATGTGGGGGAAGGGGTTGTTAACATTCCTTCCTCTCTTCCTTGCTCCTCTTCTCCCGTCCTTTTTTCCATGTTCATGCCCCAATCTTGTCCTGTCTACATCAGCTACTGTCTTAACCTTCTGCCACCCAGAAAATGTGCAAGCTATTTAGTTCAAGCTCTTATCACTTCCTTCCTATCCATGCCAAGGCATCCTACTACACTTTGGCTACTAACGTTATTACTGCCACTTCCTATCTTCCTGAATCTGCAATAGTCTTCTCCTCCCTGTAGCTGTCCTTGTCTGTACTAAGGTTCATGCTGCCATCTGTAGTCTCAGGATCCTACACTGACACTCACATTCCAGAATTTTGCTTCATTTGTTACTGATGAAAGACATACATCCTTACCACGTATCTTCCATGATGTTCAGAGGGATTGGGTGACTTCCACAAGTCCATCCAAGGGGTAAGGAGCAGAGCTTAAATCCAGATTTCCAAATGTCCCACTCCAGTTCACTTCCAACCACATCACGCTATCTCAAAATATTCTTTGCAAGATATAAACAACCCTAAACCAAGAGCACTGCCCCCACAACAACAACTGCACGCAAGCTTGCAAACGGCTTCAGGTACATTTGTTAAATATTGAATTTTATATTATTTAAAATGTTGTTATTTTTTTTAGTGTGGAAACAGCTGGCTTTACTAAATGCTTGAGCCCTTTCACTTTCTTCTGATTTTCTCCATCAAGTGTGGCTGTTCTTTCTTGAATGAGTGTTGCAAGGTTGAGTTGTGCGCCTCTTAATGTCATCCAGGAGCGGGAATCTGGCTTCTCAGCTCAGTTTTGTTCTATTATCAAGTGATTGCATGAAGTCGCTCCCCCAGACATAGTCCTGTCTCTGCAGTTCCCCGTTGGGGAAGGGGCTGGCTGGATGCAGAGCCTAAATCTGGGCAGCTTTCTTAACCTCCGCATGTGGGGCGGCATCCCTTGTGACTGGGTGGGATGTGGCTATACACTCCTCTTCACACGCTCTGGTCCACATTAGTTCAGGGTGTGTTCCCCCACGTCAGGGTGTGCATGTGGTTTCCTCAAGAACTACTTGGATGCACCACACACTCTTGGATCCAGTACAGTTAGAGACCCTGAGGAAGTTGTAACTTCAGCTTGAGGCCTCTGGACTGTCATCTGCTCTTTTGGAAAATGTCAGTTTGCCCCTCCAGCTGCCAAACAGCTCCTCCCAATACATCCTGGGAGCGTTCAGTCATGTCCAAGTCCTGCGTGATGGTGGGTTTTGTTTTTTTTTTTTCCAAGCGGGGCTCCCATCTCCATCTCAGGGGCTAACATAGTTCACTTGCCATTTAGAATATAATTTATGGGGAAAAAATTGCATGGGACAGATGCAGCTATTTTCAACTGCATTGTCATTTCTTGTTTTTATACATAAGTACTACTTTCCACTTATTAAATAAGTCAATGAATATGTTTGAGTGCATCCTGCATGTCCATATGTCAAGTTATTTCCACATCATTCTCACTCCATTGATTTCTATATTGGTCAGAACTCTCTTTAGGAGTAGTGCTAAAACCTACTTGAACTAATGTAGTCAAAGGGGACATTTATGGGGAGAAAACTGGGGAAATCCCACATAACCACAGGCTGGACAAGATGACCTGGCCTCAGGGTCTAATGTACTTGTGACTGAGCTGCTCACTCTTGTCTCTGTTTCTCTCCGAGGGCCAGCTTCATTCCCTTCTACACCAGGCTGGCCTCCAATAGGGTAGGGTATGGGAGGCCAACAAATTCTGAGCCTCACATGCCATACTTTCCACCATCACAGAAAAACAACTTCTCTTCTCTGCATTCCAGTTTCAACAATGCCTGATAAGTTCTCCAGCTGGTCAGCCTTGGGTCAGCTACTCACTCACAGCCCAATCCTCTGTGACCACAGAAGGAGGCAGGGGACTGGTGCACTGATTGATAGAGACACATTTCACCATGATGCTTTCTTGAGTAGGAGAGAAAGGGTCAGAGTTACTTAGATCAAGCACACTAGGAATATAACATTTTAGATCTAACTAGGGAGTGACTTATCTAACTGAACATTATCTGTATGGTTTCCAGGGCCATTTTTTAAAGTTACATTGAGGGGGCCTTATCTGAGCCAGCACTGCTGTAAGCACTGAAAATAAAGTGGTAAGACGAAGTCTTGCTATCGTGGAGCTTATATTAAGTAGGGAAGATAAAAAAAATATTTAAACAAAGAAAGAAAAAAGAAAATCAGAGATAGTGATAAATACTGAGTATTGAAATAATGAGAGCTGTGAAAAGGGTGAGTGAGTGCTTTCGCTAGAGTGGGAGGGAAAACCTCCATAAAGAGGTGATGTTGAGCTGAGATCTGAATAATTTAATGATAAAAGAGGGTACCAGAGAAAGGGAGTAGCCAGTGCAAAATCTCTGTGGCTGGAATGGGTTCGGCATGTTCAAGGGATGGGAAGGAGATCACAGTGGCTAAAGTGTTATAGTGGTGGTGCTGGGGTTCAACCACAGAACTCTTTCTCAGCTGTTCTGTTCAGAATTAACGCAAGAATTAGCAGGGGAAATCCTTCTGCACTGTTGGTGTGATGTAAATTGGTGCAATCACTATGGAGAACAGTATGGAGGTTCCTTAAAAAGCTAAAAATAGAGCTACCATATGGCCCAGCAATTCTGCTCCTGGGCATACATCCAGAAAAGATGAAAACTCTAATTTGAAAAGATACAGGCACCCCAATGTTCTTAGCAGCACTATTTACAATAGCCAAGACATGGAAGCAACCTAAATGTCCATCTATAGATAAATGGATAAAGAAGATGTGGTAAATATATCTAGATATAGATAGAGGTATATAGATATAATGGAATACTACTCAGCCATAAAAAGAATGAAATAATGCCATTTGCAGCAATATGGGTGGACCTATAGATTATCATATTAAAAGAAGTAAGTCAGAAAAAGAAAGAGAAATATGATATCACTTACATGTGGCATCTAAAATAAGGTACAAATGAACTTATTTACAAAACAGAAATAGAATCACAGACATAGAAAACAAACTTTTGGTTACCAAAGGGGAAAGGAAGGGAGGGATAAATTGGAAATTTTGGGTTAACTGATACACACTACTATATATAAAACAGATAAACAAAAAGGGCCTACTGTATAGCACAGGGAACTATATTCAATATCTTGTAATAAAGTATAATGGAAAAGAATCTGAAAAAGAACACATATATATATGTATATATGTATAACTGAGTCACTTTGCTGTACACCTGAAACACTGTAAATTAACTATACTTCAATAAAAAATAAAATAAATAAAAATACAAAAATAGGATTAGCAGAGGAAAGCTCCCCTGACTCATTTTGTGTCTTCAGAGAAATGTCGATGAGAATTGTACATCCCAGATTTGTGTTCCTTTAGCCCTACTCCACCTTGCATACTTTCAGTGACAGAAAACTCATGACCATTTAATTTTCAGATAAGTCTGGTTGTGAGAAAATCCTTTCCTCTTTTGAAAATACAAATCTTATTTTACCTTATCATATTTCCTGCACATTGGAGCTGCTCCCCTTTCCTAACAGGCAGGATAAAGCTAGTCCTCCTTCTGAACTGTCTGTCGAATATTTGAATTGGATGCCCATGTCTCCTTCATGAGAAGCACCCCCAAATTCCTTTATTTCTCAAGGGTAAGTTGTAAGGACTCTGACCGCCCTGGATAATCCCATCCCCCTTTTAAAAGGCTGTCTGTGAAAAGAGTGGCCTGACCACTGCCAATGACTTGGGATTAACATCTATCTTGTTTTACACTGAAGATCTTCACTGATGTGGCCTAAGAATTGGAATGTTTGGCAGTGTCCACATACTATTGTCCACACACACCATCCACTGAGCCCCGTAAGAGTCCTGTCTGATGTACCTAATCCTCGAGTGCTGGATTTTGTCTACAGGAAACTCTCGGGCATCTGAATTGGGGAAACCAGCCCAATCACTCTGCAACTGTGCTGCATGCGCCACTGCACTGTCCCACATGATTAGGGCCATTGAAGCAGCGGGCTCCTCAGTTATGCGAACTCCAAGTCTCTGGTCCTCAACTAGCCAAGATTAGAGGTTCTAGACAAGGAAACAAGCCGGCAGGAAGGACATAGAATACATATTTTCATTTTATAGATATTACATATATTCTGATAGAACATATATATTCCATTAGAATAGAACACACACACACATATGTAAGTATACATACTTGTATGGTTCAATGTAAGTTCAGCCTACTTTATTATATTATGCAAGGGACTGAGTAACTAAATAATTAAAATTACAACCCTGATAGTTTTCAAGGGTCACAATAATCAAGAGGAAATTAACTACTTACAACAGTGGGTTTAATGAGGTTGGGAAGTAGAATCATTCACATAAAAAAGGATAACAATTGCAGGGAATGAAATAAGAGATTTTGGATTTCTAACGCAAGCCCAAATATTCAAGTCAATAGTGTTCGTTTCTGTCTGTGTAGAGGAGGAACTGTTGTCTGACTTTATTCTGTGACTGTGAGTCTGGGTAAGGCTGGGAGGGAAACAGAAGGAAAATGGTATTAATTGGCTGGACATGGTGCACTCAAACGCATGATCTCACTTCATCTCACAACTGCCCTTTAAGGAGATTTTACTATTCCCATTTTCCAGATGAGAAAAGGGAAAATCAAAGGGCCCCAGATGTGACAGCGTCTGGGCAAAGGCTGAGTCCCATGACGCCTGCCTGGCTAGGAGGATCTTCTAAGCATCCCATTTGTCAGTCTCTGGAATCCTCTGTCTAGTCCTGCTTCCTCAGCTCCAAGGAGCAGAGGTTATTACAGAGGGACTGGAATGACTTCATTTCCAATTTCTAATTTTTCTTTTCCTTTGTCTCTTTCCTCCTTCATTTCACCTTTTGAAATAATTTCTCCAATCACATTTCCTTTCCAAGTTTCCTCTTGGCCCATGCACCACTTCCTCTTCTATGATTGTTACAAATAGGTCTCATCCTAACTGGTGAATTGGAAGAAATAAGTTACTCCCTGAAAATAATTAACTTTGTTAATTGCATGTTTGGAAAGGGGTAGAGAGAAGCCTTTTTTCAGCCTACCCAGGAACTACAATGTGGCACTTAATTTATCAGTACAAATGGCTTTGGTTTAGTGGGACTTTTAAGACTGAAGAACAATGCTGAAAGTGGTGAGAAGACCTCAATTTCTTAACGTTCAAACAGTGCATGATTGAATCAATACAGTGGAAGCTCTTTGAAATACCATCCCTGAGATTTCTGACTTCCCACATATTTTATTTAAGCATTTGTCAGCTGCCATGACTTTACCTTTGTGTTTGATAATATATTTTTGAAAGTTCTAATAAATAGATATATCTTCAATGACAAAGGACATTTTGCTAAATTCCCATCCCTTTCACATGCCATCTGCACCATCTGGTAGACTCATTCGCTGATTTAGTTACATACACAATGAATAAATATTTTTTGGACATCTATTATAGGCTAGGCGTGTGCTAACTACCAGCGATAGGGTCATGATAAGAGAGGCGTATTCCCAGTTTCGTGGATTTTACAGCCTCTGGGAAGAGAGGCCATAAATAGTATTGTAATAACAACTAAGAATCATAATAAACAAATGACTACAAAGCCATTGTAGATAAGTGTTATGCAGGGAATAGAGCAGCTGGGCTGGGGATGTGCGACTTTAGTTAGGAGGTGGGGATGAGGATGCAGCAATGGGGCTGAGACCCTAGGAATGAAGAGGGCTCAGTCGTGCAGGAGAAAGAGCAAAAGCCGACGCCAGGAGCTCAGAGACCCCTGCTGAATCTGTACAAACCACACAGCAGAGCAGCTGTGCCGTGGAGATGAGAGCACACAGGGATGCTGCTTCCTGACTCTGAGCATTCTGACTCTTCTCACTAGCCTGTTTCCTGTTTTCCCCATTTTGCCTTTTTTTCACCTCTCCCTCCCTCCCTTGCGTCATCTCTGCGATTCAGCTAGATTTCCCTTTTCTCTACCCTGGACAATATAGTTCGAATAAACAAACTGAACGGGACAGCCTTAGACATGTTTATAGGGTGTGCTGGAAAATCTCAACAGCAAAGAGTGGTGGAGGCCTGGGGACCCTCCGCCCGGCAGGCTTCACATTGTCTCTAGGAGAGAAGGCGGGTCCCCTGCCTCAGCTGGCTTGTGCCTGGTTCTCTAATAATGGAATGTTATCTAACTGGTGCTTCCTTTACATCAATAGAAGTTGGAGCACAAGGCACGGAAACAAAGCACCATGCCAGCAGTTAAGTGTAAGTGAGGGTTCAGACCCCTCATTCCAAGGGCTTTGCGGTAATATTTAGAGCACGTCCTAATGACTAAGGTGGGTCAGCTTCATAGAGACATCTGGTACGTATTTTCTGGTCTAAAATTACAGCACTCCCCTTTCAAACAGTTTATATTTCTAAGAAGATGGGAGAGAACTATGATAAAGCACCATCCGATAATTTCTTTGTCACTAAATATAAAATAAAAATTCAAAGTCCAGAACTGTTATTACTCTGGGGATTAAAAAATACACATGATTGAAGGAATATTAACTGCAGATTTGTTTCATTTTCTTACCAGTTTTGTGAATATTATGCATTGAGAGGGCATCACTGAAGTCATGATTTTTTAAATGAAAGTAATTCCAGAGTCTGGGGATATTGTCTGCTACATGAAACGCTTGACACACTCAGCCCCCATTTTTAATCACCTAAAAACAATCAGGTCAGATGGTTCCTCTTCATTTCTCCCTAAATCCTTATGGGAAACATCACAGAGCAGAAGGCAAAGAAAACCAACCAGATGCAGGGCTTGCCCTGAGAACATCCTGAGGCTCTCACAGAAGCTTCTAGTCAATCTTTATTTGTCATGAGCAGCTGCCAGATGGGAATTTCACTTCATGAATGTCAGAAGTGGAAGAAAGAGCAGGATCTTGCCTATGGCGCCCATGATGGAAGAGGAGAGAGTGGAGAAAACGATAGTGAGGATTCCTTAGTCTACATGGTAACAGACGTCACGTCCTGTGGTGGACCCAGCTTCCCAGGAGACCCACACTGACCGGCTGGGTGATCGAGGTGATCGCTGCTCAGAGGACACTGCCCTTCTGAAGACACTGGTTATCTGTATTTAGGCTGCCCGTGAAGCATCTCCCCAGGAATCCTGCCTTGCTTTTTCCAGCTCTCAAATGTCTCAGCTTGAATTAGCTAGCAAGGGGGGAAATGAATGTGTTCTTCCCTTTTTTATGTCAATGGCTTTCAAATGCTGTATCCCATTAGAATCCTACCTCCAAATCTTCCATGATTTCTCCGTATGTGGTTCAAAGAAGAACAGAGCTGCCTGGATTAGGCTGGGGAAGTGTTTAGGGTTATGCTCTCACTCCCTGTGGGGGCCCTCTGAGGTACTTTGCATTTCCTGGAATCTAATTTGAAACCTTAGAGAAGTGCTGGCTCTCTGCTTGTGATTTTTTTCTATCGAGTTAAAATCAATGACTATTTATGTATTGTCTACCTACAGAACACTGAATGAAGATCTTGAGGGCATGCAGACAAGAAAAATAGCCTGGACCTGCCTTTTATTCCCTCCTTTGCTGTAAGGATGAATTATGGACTTAGTTCCACTGTAATGTTAATCTTCCTCTTCTCCAAATCAGCTCTACCACGTGCCCCATCACAGGTTCCTTTCTGCCTCTGGGTGTGTCCTTGTGTGGATAAGTATTCCCACCACTGAATCCTGACCGTGGGCATCTCTCCTCACTCCACCCCCCAGACCAGCCAGCTCCATCTTCTCTGCTCTCTGATCTTGGTCCTGCCCTTCAGCCCCTTTCCCACATCCTCTCTAATTGCTCACTTGGACTTTGCAGACTTCTCTTCCTCATCTTCTTCCCTCAGGACTTGAATATCAGTTCTCTTTTGCACTTTACCCAAAGATCAACACGGACTATTGTCATGATCAATCCTGGCCCCCAGGACTCCACCAATTATTGCATTAATGTTTATACTTGCAACATCTACCTTAAAAAGTCTTACAGGGTGGGTCACATTCAAGGAGTTTTTTCTCTTTCTTGGAGTTTAAATCTTCTGAACCCAGCAAGAACTTGGACCACTGGCCTTGCCTTTACAGAGTAACCCATATACAAAGCAGGCAACTTGCCAAGCCAAATTCTTGTATGAGTATCAATCCTTTGAGTGTATGTGTGTGTTTGTGTGTAACTACCATTTAGTTTAATTTTACTTGTCCTCAGCACATTTTTCTTTTGCTTCTGAGGTGACCAGTGGCTGCAGGATTAGTGTTAGAACATGTCAAAATTTGTTTCTGGGTCCACGTAAGACAGCATACTCACCCTAAGCATGATTGTTACACCTCTCTTGCAAAGTGCAGAATTAGCTCCTGTCAGCTCCAATACTTCATGTTTTGAGAAGTCTATGTAAAGTAGTAATGTCAGAAATGCATCAGCTCTCAGGTGCCCCTTCATCCCAGGCCATTTTCCTGACTCCTACGTGGTCTGACCCCCTCCAGTTTCTGCAGCCTCCTCTCATGCGGGTTTCCTACTCTCAGCCCCTGTGGCCCAGTCACCTCATTATCTGTAAGTCCCAAAGGGTTTACTGTTCTTCTGTCTGGAATGTTCTTTTGATGACTGAGCCCTTTTCCTCATACAGTTTCAATTCAAATGTAAACTCTCCAGAAAACTCTTTTCAGATCACACCATCTAAAGTAGACAGCCCCATCCACATTTTTTTGTAATCACAAAATTTATATATATATATATGTAATGTATATACATATATATGCACATACATATGCATATAATTAAACTTGCACGTGTCTGTGTGGGTACAGTAGAAAACCTGGAAAGTATAAATTTATAAAGAGGGAAGAGACCTCTAATTCTGCCACCCAGATAGATACTCTGTTGCTATTTTGGTATATATCCTTCCTTTCATATACATATTGCTATACAGAATGGATATTCTAATTCAAATATAATTATGTCCTTTTTTCCACTTAACTTTTAATCACTTCTTCGTGCTCATCAAGAGCCTCTTCAAATTTACAAATTTAATAATGTGTAATGTGCTATCTTATGGAATTATTGTAATTTGCCTAGCCCTCTTACTTGACATTTAAGTTATTTTCATGTCTTTTAAAAATAAATATATAACGCTGCAAGAAACAGCTTTGCATATAATTAAAAAAAAAGTAGTTAAAGACAAAGGCAGAGCTGGTTATTTCTATTCACTGATATTTGAACAGGATTGACTGTTTTCTAGATGACCTGTTGTAGGTTAACTTATGTAGTCCTGAGAACACTCTTAGAGCTTAAAGATACATGCATGTACATGCGTGTGCGTGTGCGTGTATGTGTGTGTGCGCGTATGTGTGTGTGGAGGAGGAGGAAGAGTAGGAGAAGGAGGAATAATATATCTACAATTTAGACCCAGGAATGTTAGCTCTGGCTATAGGATCTGATAATCTGAACAATAACTTAACAACTACACATGCATATATACTGAAAGTAGCCAATCTTTAATGTCATTTAAACAAACAGGTAAATTTATTAAGAAGACATTCCAACTGCTGAGCCCAATCCAATATTCACATCTTACTGGAATGGATCAAAACAGAGAAAGCCATGCCCTCCATCCTAGTGGGAGCCGCATGAGCACGGTTACAGGTGGCACACTCACCTGCACAAGGAAGAGAGCCTCCACAAAAGAGACGTGCACCGTGTGCCATTTATGAACGACACCGAGCTGAAATGCAGTTACTGGAAGAATGGATTCTGGAGTGAGACTGAACTCAAATTCCAGCTCCACCCTTGATGACTCTGTAAATTTCAGCTAATTCTCTGACTTCTTTACATCTCAGATGCCTTATCTATAAAATGAGATTTAATGCTACTTAGGTCATAGTTAATTCTTTGATGTAGATATAATGAGATAATGCAGGTAGAGGCCTTAGTCCTGGCTCAGGGGAACTCTTTCATTGTTGTTTAATTAGATTCACGTCCTCCATTTAATTTCATTTCAGAATGTGCTTTGATTTCTGTAAGTCAAAATCCTCCAAGAATTATACTAAGTAGCTTCTGATAGGAAGAGGCAGCTGATCTGACTTGTCCTCCAAAGAATCACTTTACTCTTGAGTCATTAGCTCACTCCTCAAACAACTACTGGATACCTACTATGTTCCAGGCACTGTGCTAGGTGCAAGGGGTTCAGAGAACAATACAGACATGATCCCTGGTGTCACGGAAGTTTCACCCTACCAACACTTAACACATTTCTCAGTATACATCAGCACGTCGTTTCTTGGAGTCATGCCATGCTCCCTTTTAACAGCCTGGTTAAGCTTGTGCAAAATTTCTGTGTTCTCAGGGCAAACATGAGGTTTCAAACTTATGAAATAATATTTACTAAGGACGAACATACAAGAATTGAAGGCAGAAAGTACAGTCCGTGTCCACTTAGATTCTTTTCAAGGAGCAGATTACTGTGTTGAAGGAAACCATTCTGAGCCCTCGTCCTGGAATCAGCACTTTGTCCAGTTCTTGGTCTCTAAGACACCGGCTCATTTCTCAGACGTCACTAATCACGGGCTCCCTCGTAAGCCTCTGGTCTCCATGAAGCCAACCTGTCTCTAGCTAGAGATGACCTGTCCCTAGCTGGATGCAAAACCTTTTCCTAACTTATCTAACTCAGTGTGGGTCTTCTGGAGTCAAGGAGCAATGTTGCCAGATATCTTTTGAGTCCCAGGGATCCTCTCCAATTGGGTTACCAGCCCTATTCACTCTCAAACCAACCACCATGTTAGGTTTCTCCATCCCAACAGGGATGTGTCCAACCCATTTCAATGCTTTCAACCAACTTCAACCCTCAAGGCAGTGCTCCCCAACAGTGAGCCATACATGTGAGCCACATATGAAATTTTCTCACACTGAAAAAAAGTAAAATTTTCTAATCACCACATTGAAAAAAAATCAATTTTTACATAGGTAACTTCACATAGGTAACTTTACCTATGTAAAAATTGATTTTTATAGTATCTTTTATTTAAATCAATATTTAAATTTTAATGATTTCAATATGTAATCAAACATAAATTATTAATGAGATTTTCTACATTTTTTTCATACTAAGTCTGAAATCCAGTTTGTATTTACACTTAACAACATATCTCAATTCAGACTAGCCACATTTCAAGTACTCAGTAACCACATGTGACCAGTGGCTACCATGTTAGACAGAGCAGACCCAGGAAATACACAGACTTTCACTACACAGCAGTGCTAACATACACACTGCAAGAATTCTCCCACCCACCATTACAGGAGGGTCATTCTCTCATAACCTCTTACTTCCTCTCTCCCATGCACCCTTCCAATACTAATAAATCAACTCCTTGTCCAAGTATCATGTCCAGATGATGTTTCCCACAATGCTTTCAGGAACCTTCTATCCATATAACTCTGCCTCAGTCCAATTGTCCCTATTATAAGTCACTCACATTTCTACAGCAAATGCCTCAATACATCATCTCTAGTAAACATTGCTAAGAATCTTATTGTACATAGTTCTGGGTTAAATATGGATTAAAATAAGTGAAACTGGAATATTCCCCAACTACTTTAGGCCTGATTATGTCTGCAAACACAACCAGCTTTACTTGGGTCTTTGCTGACCTCTTCCTTCTATTAAATACAATCTGTGTGCAGTTAGAAAACTGATTTGAAGGATGGAAAGAACAAACACAGGGCTGCTGCATTACTTGGTTCAGTGGTCCATGAGTCCAAATAATCAGGCCAGTCCTGTGAGCAGATAAAAATTAAAACCACCAAGAGACTCTCCTAGGACCTGAGCTCTGGCACACTCTTACAGAGCTAGTTCTCGTTTTCCTGGCCTTTCATCTTATTTTTCTGAGAAAATATGCAATGGTCAAGATCACACACGAATATGTGGAGCAGTTTGTATGCAGCCTCTTTCACCTCCTCTGAGAAGCCCTCCCTAACTGACCCAGCAGTGTGGCCGGTGCCCCTGGTCGGTGTGCCTATAGGTTTCTGTGCGTATCCTCCAAATCTCCCTCTACCAGAGTGCAATGTCTACAAGGGTGGACTCGAGGGCCAGACTCCTAGTTATAGTTCTTAGTTCTTCCATTTATTAGCTGTGTGGCCTCGGATCAGTTGTTTAATCTCTCTGTGCCTCAGTTTTGCCATTACAGGGCCTAGTCTTAGAGTTGTTATGAATACTAAATGAGTTAATATATAAAAAGCACTGAGGACAGTTATCTGGCTAAGTATTGAATGTTGGCTGTAATTACTTCATAATTGTTTTCTGGATTCTGTTCTCTCAGTGACCACAGTCATCTTCAAATATAATTAGCTCCAACATGAACAATTTCCAAACGAAACAAGTTCCTTCACTGCCTTTCCTGTTTCTATCAATGTTGTCATCATTGTCCATTTTAAATCGGCTCAGAACTTTGGAGGTGTCTTTGAGCCCTCTCAGGGTTATCCCGTGTCCAGTGTGTCCTCTGTCTGTTGATCCTGTGCCTTTCTCTTTGCTCTGGGAGCAATCGACAGGAAGATCATGGGATTTAGAGTCCAATGAGCTATCCTAGCTTTGAAATTCATGAACTGCCTGGTTTGAAATAAGTCTTCAGCCTTTGATCCTCAGTATCCTCTGAAACACAGATCATTTTATTACCTATTCCATATTTTAATTGTATCACATCCCCCATATATGTTAAAGGTATTTCTTAAATACATACACCATATACACATTGGATTGTTCTTTGTAACTGTCAGTTCAGGGCTGGGAACAATTACACTGCAGAACATTTTATTTCTTCCCCACAGAATCCTACAATATCAGTACCTAAAATGATCTTAGAAGTTATTTATTACAATTTACTTATTCAATAGTTTTTTTCTAAAAATCACCTGCAAATTGATTTGTCTAGTCCCTAATTAGGAACCCTTTCTACTTGAGTATCGTTGTCAAGAAGTCCTTTCTCTACACCGTAACGCATCAATGAATTGATCCACACTTCTTCAGATGTCTTTGAATAGGACATGCTACAGTCACCACTCTCCAAGCCACCTGCTGTCATCCTAATGGACCTTAAAGCCAGCACTATGCATGAAGAAAATATCTACATTAGGTAAGACCAGCCACGGGGCACAGCAGTCAGTGTGTGCACAGTCATCAGTCAAACCCAGCTGAATGAATGCTGAGATACGTGCGTGGAGGTGAAACGGCTGATCTGTTAGACTGCAAACTTTTTAGCGGCCAGTAGTATTTGTTCTTCAAATTTTATGAAAATATTTTAAGAAACGTAGCCAAGCTGAGTCTCAAGAACTTCGATGAATTATTTTTACTTCTGGAAAAACATTAAAATACAGATTTTCTTTCCCCAAATCTCACTAAACTGTCAGACATTTTTCTATGTTTTCTAGGAACTTATCAAGAGATGTGTGTGTGTGTGTGTGTGTGTGGTGATAATCAGCTACAATGAGAGAGGAAATGCTTGAAAAGTGCTTGACAGTTTAATGAGAGTCTGCGACATCTGTTTTCCAAGGCTCCACCAAGCATTAATTCTGGTGGCACTGCAAACTCAAAACTTCTACCTCAGACCCGTCCTGGGTAGAGTCCCGAAGTAGTTAATTTGTTTACGCTGTCCCTAGTGTTTTGAATATTTGAGTCCTGTGATCTGATCTTCTCAAATTCCCAAGTCTACATGGCATTACCACATCCCTCGTCCAAATCTTATCCTCCGGGAAAGGGTGAAACGCCTGATGTTTCAACCAGGTGTCAATGTCATCATTTAATGGGCATCCCAAATTCCGAGCTAAAGGAGCGGGGCTGGCATGGTGGAATTTCAAGCTCAGTTACGTTTTATTCTTTCTTCAGCTTCTATGGCAACCCTATTAAATCATCTGACACTGTCTATGAAGCTTCTTCCTGTCCCATTCAAACCTCCGTTTTCTGGGAAATTTCTAGAGATTCTAACAGTGCTTGTGTTGGGTTAAAGTTCCAAATTACAGCTTCAGGTGAGAAGTTTCTCTGTTCTTTTGCATTAGAGATGAGGTGGGGAAAGTGAGGGTGAATGCTGATGGAAGGTGTGATGATGGAAAAACCATAAAGAGCAGAAGCAAACAGGGCTGACTTTACTGGGGTCCCCGACAGACATCGCAGCGGGTGCTTAATTACACGTTATGCCTTTCAATTCCTTTGCATCCCTTACAGGTAAGCGTGATTACCCTTATTTTATAAATGAACGGAATGAGCTGAAAAAAGTTAAATGGTCTGCATAAGTGACAGGATTGCGATTAGGAAGCAGGTCTGAGGAACCCTGTCGACCCTGGTGAACTCTGGCTGCCTCTTGCCTCCTTTTCCTCTGCAAAGGCTCGAGGCTACCTGGGGGGCTGAAGCAGCACCCACTTGGGAGGTTGTACCTGCACCAACCTGGGAGGCTGTACCAGTATCTTCAGGTTATGCCCCCCTCATCCTAACAACACACAGACACCTGAAACTTGACAACAAGGAGGATGCATGGCTGCACCTTCCTTTCTCAGCAAACTCTCATTAGCAAAGACACATTTCACAGGCTTTGTTCTCAAGAGGAGTGAGGAAGGAGGGGAAGAGGCAGCAACCCCAGCAGTAAATGGCTGTTTGGTTTGCTCTATCTCAGGCTCTTCGCCTAAGAGAAAACCTGTCATAAATTTTCAAGCCGATTTGTTTGGAGACAGGGATCGTTGAACAATCACGGCATGGTGCACTGAGTACAGCGCGTTCTCACCTGGTGAACAAAGATACTGATACCTGCACCTGGGATGTAGTGAGGCCTAAGTTCAGTACTGTGTGCAGTACACAGGAGGAGTCCAGCGACGGTATGTACGTACGTATTACCATGAACGATGTTATAGTAAAAGTCATATGCCTACTGTGTGTCAGGCAGCATTCCCAGCACTTCAGAGATCTCTGGCCACTGAATCCTCTCAACAAACACCAGGAGGACAGTACTATCATTATCATCATTTCATAGTTGAGGAAACAACATAAACAGCGATGATTTGGAAGAAAGGGTTATAAATGGTAATAATCTGCTATTGTTAATGATGAGTTATGTAAGTGTTGTGATGTCATCTCGTGGAGAGTAAAGTGCTCTCTCTCGGCCCCTTGCCAACTTATTTAATCACATAAAGTCCAGGAGACAGAAAGTAGGCAAGTTCCACGTACCACCTCCCTCGTGTAGGAACTGCCCCTGCAACGTCTTGGCAACTGGTCATTTGACTCTTACAAGACGATCTTCCCCACTACGGTACATCTCCGAACACGAGGAAGCTCTTTCTTCTCTCTGGAGCCTGCCTCCCTTTCACTTCCTCCCAGCACTCCTGGACTCACCCTCTAGAGCTGCACGGCCTCAGGTTAATCCCTTTTTCACTTGATGCCACTTTAAATATTTTAAGGTTGTGATTCCATCTCCCTGAGTCTCCTTTACTCCAGGCCAAACGCTCTCATGCCTTCAGCTGTTCCCCATGCGACATGGTTACTAGGCTACTTAGCATTCTGGCCGCGCCTTTCTGGGTACATTCCAGTTAGCCACGCCCCTCGTCACCGGAGACAAACAGGGCTGAGAGTAACAATCCGGATGGGCAGTGTGGGCTGAGAGAAGGGACGGGCCATGCCATCCACCAGCTGTCTGCCCCTGGGGAAAAGGCTGGACCTTTCGGAGCCAGCGTGTTCTAAGCTTCATGGGGCTGCTAGTAGGTTTGTCAGGACATGATGTGAGATAATCACCGATGTGAAGCCCCGACCATAATATTCATTCATCCGTTCATTTATTTTCCCTACAGTAGCAGCATAAAGGCTCTTCTACAAGTAGCCTCAAAGCGAATACTGTATGTCACCAAGAACACAGAATCAGAAGGTAGAATCTGTAAACTTACGGGACATAAATTCCTATTTGTTGAAGGTAGAATAATCTGTATTATGTCAAGAGTCCTTGATGTGTAATTGTAATTCTGTTATTGTAATTACTGGTTCTATATAATCTATAATTTGGCCAGTGTTCTTCTGAAATTAGGTGCTAAATTTCATTTTTCCCCATTTCACAGACCTTGGGCTCTGTGAACAGACCACCTGGATTGTATCTCAGAGAAGCAACTGTATGATTTGGGACAAGTTCCTTCACCCACCTCTATAAATTAGGGAAACTAATAGTAAATTCCAATAAATTGTGGTGAATACTGAATAAAAAAAATACATACAAAGCGTTTTGATCAGTGCCTGGTACACAGTCAACACACACTAGTTCAAGCACTAGTCACCGTTGCGATGCTCATTACTGGTATTGTCAGTATCAGTATTATTTTGGCCACTTATTTCAGTCTGTTGGTCCACTGTATGTTTGTTTTGTAATCCGATTACCGATAATTTACAGGGCATCTTTAAGGGATTCTGTTCTCATCCTGGTAGGACAGTTGCTTTGTTCCTGATTTCAATAAACTCACAATCCAATGGAGAAGACGCACATACAGATAACACAGTCCAAGACTGTGTTCTAAGAGCAATAACAGCATATGTACAAGATGGCGAGGAAGAGGAACCCAGAAGAGGGTTATCTAACTCCCAGGATGATCAGAGAAGACTAACTGTAGGATACTGCCTGCTGTGCGTTTTAACACATTAAATTAGAGTTAGCCCAACAGGCTTTTTTTTTTTTTTTTTTTTTTTAATGAGTAAATAAATCACATAACAATGTAAATATTTTCAAATACGTATTTCCCAAATGCTCTCTTCATAGTATGATTTTTTTCTTGAGAGCAGTTCTTTCACTGTGAAATGCCACTCTTACCTTGCAGGGACAGATCGGGTGAGTTTATTTTTACAAATATATCTGCTGGCTACCTACAATCACTTCTCATTACAGAGAAGGTCAGCAAATTTGGAACACTGGACTTTTTTGTGTAAAAGAGAAATACATCTTTCTCTTTATTGTTCTGAGCCCCTTTAAAAATTTTGCCATGAGGTAATTTCCACAATAAAATCTGTAGTGTTAAAAAAAAGATTTCAGTAGTCATTTCCCATCTTATGGAAAAGATTACTTATTCTTTCTTGTTTTAAAGACACTGACAGCATTAATTTCATTCTCTATGTAAAGCATTTTTTTTTAATGCTTTCCGCTTCAGCGCTGATGCAATAGCTTGTCTATAACTTATACAGTAAATAACTTTTAAGTATGGTGCCCTTTGCAAACTTAATACAGTTTTTCCCCTCTACTTCTAATGTGAGAGCTTCTGCTCCAAAAATGGTTGTATTTAGGCACCTCTTCCATAAAACACTATGTTCATTAAGTCAATTACTGTATGTGAGGGCATCTTTGCTTTCTAGGATTACACACAAATATTTTTTCATATTCTTTAACATTAAATGAGAATCTAGAAAATTCTATAAACAGAAACATTTCGGAAACATTTGGGCTTTCATTCCACTGTAAAACCTGCATTCTGTTGTAACTGCTTGAGTGTTTATTTCTTTAAATATTTAGCAACATCACAGTATTTGTTGACAAAGGAATATATCCGGCTTGTTACTATGTTGTTTTCCATTTATTACATCAGCATTTTCCACTGGTCCAGGATATAGCCACAGTGATATATGACTTTTCTATCTTTTAAAAATAATTAAAAACTGAAATATAAGCTTCTAAATCATCAAGTTTGCTGAAATTTCACGAAATATTTGATTAATGCATAACTTTAAATATTCCTGGAAAAAACTGTTAACATCTGTCCTTATATTCTTCCGACTTGCTTATTGAATTCCGTGCTCGTTGTGATGGCTTTATACTGGTATTCACCAATATCTCAAGGCCCAGATGCACTTAAAGTCACAGTTCATGTGAGTGGGTGTAAATCCATATTTCACATAGACTTCTTGATAATGTCAATGTTTGGGGTTAACTTCCTATCAGATCTGATTTGATCATCCTTTCTTTTCTTTCAGAATTTGGATAATAAAATGTCGCAGGATTAGGGGCAATGCCAGCTCTGCTGTTTTCTTGTTGTTGCTCAGTCTTACATGATTAGTGTTTTGCAGTTTCTTTACAGGAAGATTTCTAAGCCATTCATCCACTTTGTGAGGGGCAGTTTAATTAAAACTTGGTCATTTCATCTCACAATCCCCAGAGCAGAGCCCAGGCAGTGCAACTGCTGGAAGGCTGATGTGAGGACACTGGGAAGGGAACTACCATTTATTGAGCCCAGCATTCCCTTGGCAGCTGAGAGCCTCTCTTATGCAAAGTTTAATTATACTAGAATTTACATCTGTATATTTTTTGGCAACCGCGGAAATTCCGGTTCCACTAAATGCAAATTTTGCGAAGCCTATTATAGTCAGAAAAAGAGGGAGAAAGTATAGGAAATGGAGAAAAAGCAGTAGCAGCGCAGTTAAGAGAATTTTGGAGGGAAGCTTTGAGAAAGGCAATGAGGATGAGGTAAAATAGAACCTAATTTGCAAATTGCAGTGATTTTAGAATAAAAGTAGGTTTAAGAGGCGCTATTAGGGGCAGGACCCAGGGAGGTAGAAGGACTGGCGACTATAGAGGACAGTAGGCATTCCTGGAGGTATTCAATCCCATATGCAAGGATTGGAGGACCAGCCTCCGGGAAAACCCAGCAAGCAGGTGTCCAGTACATGCATTGCCTCAATGAAGCCAAGGACTTACTGGAAACTAAGTAGAAGTTAATTCCTGAAGAGTTTCTGGTGACAAGGAATTCTAAATGCCCATGAATAGTGAAGGATTTAATATTGCGCCCTTAAAATGTGTAAAATGTGAACACTGTCTTATTTATAATATCCTTATGAGTATGTATTAGTAAATTAAATATTTATCTATAAGGAGTTTTATAGATTTATTAGCAACCTCAGTTCTTCATTCCACTTTCCTTAGGTTCCTGAAATTTCATCACCTAGCTCTTTGCCAGTTCACCTACTTTGTAGGTTTTCAGAATCTAACGCCTGCATTTTGAAGGATATACTCTGTGTCAGAAACATCACTAGGCGCTATATTTATGCTTTTTAATTTAATCCCCAAATCCAATTAGAGCCTAGACAAATGCTGATCCCTGTAGTGAACAGGTACTCTCGCACATGTGTGCCAAACCGTGGAAGTATTATTTTCAACCTTTAGAAGAAAATAAATCTGAGGTCAGGAGAATTTAGGGAGACACTAATTAAACTAGAATGTAATCTCTACCAGTTTCCTATTGCTGCTGTAACAAACTACCACCAATTTAGTGGCTTAAAACAACACAATTTTATTATGTTCTAGGCTGAATATCTGAAGTCCGAAATGGGTCTGACTGGGCTAAAACCAAGGAGCTGGCTGCACTCCCTCTGAGTTAGTAGGGAACAATCTGTTTCCTTGCCTTTTCCTGCTTCTAGAGGCTGCATTCCTTAGTGTGTGGCCCTTTTCAGTCTTCAAGGCCAGCAATCACACCAGTCCTTTTGTTGTCACATCACCTTTTTTAACTCTGAATTTCCTAACTCCCCATCACTTAAGAGGCCCCCTGTGATTACATTGGATCCACCTGGATAATCAAGGATACTATTCCCATTTTAAGATCATTGACTTAATCACATCTGTAAAAGCCCCTTTTGTGATGCAAAATAACAGTCACAGGACCCAAGGATTAGGATGTAAGCATCTTTGGGAGCCATGATTTTGCCTAGAACATAAATCCAGATTTGTGTAAAGGTAATACCTAGAAACTTCTATCTTACATTCATTTATACATTTGATATTTTTTCATTTGCACCTGCTATTTGCAAGACCACGTTCTAAGCCGTGAGAATATAATGCTGAACAAGATAGTCATAACCTCAGCAGCTCAGTTATCTCCTAGGCTAGCTGATAGTTTCTCACCTCTCCATGTCTCTCAAGATATTAACCCATTCAAATTCACTGAGTCTGTTAAATGGACACAGCATGATGGTGGAAAGGGTAAGAAAGAAATACAAATCAAGACCTGTGGTCTCAAGGATTGTTCAGTCTAGATAAGAAGGTGAAATGCACACACAAACAAAGATAAGAGCTAATAGATGGAAGAAAAAGGTGTTATGAATTAGCCTTGAGAAAGGACTTTCTTTGCAAGAAAAAAAAAAACCTTTGAAAGTACTTGGAGTAGAAGAGATATATTCTGAGGTTGTTGACATCAGCAAGCCAAGAGGCTCAGAGAAGTAGAAAGTTACACTGCTTGATTCTGAGGAAAAGAATGTATTAATTTGATCTTGAAAAGGGGGTGCTAACAGAGGGAAAAAGTGTCATGAATTTGCCTCTGATACATAATGGCTCTGAGATTAGTGTCAGTGATGTGCCTACATTTCGGGTCAAGAGACCCTAGTTATGGGGAGAAAGAAAGATGAAAAGATTTGAAGGCAAAATTAACGCAAAATAAAGATAACTTTGAACAGAATCAATTCCTTCAAAGGATAAAATGCATCCACTGGCAAACAACGAAATGAGTAGAAAATATATTTTTCAGTGTAATTAATATTAAAAATAATTTTAATTATCATCAGCATTTACAAAGCCTGGTCTATCAGCAATGTAGGTCACAATTCTAGTCTGCCTTTGGCAACTAAATGGAATGTATCAACTTTTTAAAGATCTTTGTATGGCTACTGGAGACATTTGATGAAACCTCCATAGGGAGGGAGTGGAACAGTCAGGATGAAGCCTTCCAGCTAGGTAGACTCAATTCCCATTGTATCCTCAGAGCTAAGCCACTTCCAATTAAATCCCGGCATGTTGCCATGGGGGGCTCGGAACCTGCTTCTGACAGCAGGCAGGAGTATTTGCTCATTGACCTCCCTGAGGATTTGGGAGCTCCAGAGGTTAATGATGGCTTGACAACCAACATTCAGGTGGAGAGTAAAAACAGCTTTATCAAACCAGCTGTTTAGAACACATGGCACCAAACATCCAGAAGTTTGGAGGCATCTGGTATTTGGTGTGATGTTGCCCCCACCCCGACCCAGCTACCTGAGAAAGATCAGTCTAGCAGTGAGGGAATCTGTCTGCCTTAGGAGCTCCTGCACCGGGAACCCGGCTTGCAGGCAGGTGATGCGCAGTAACAGGATGTTTGGTTTCACTGACTTTTCCACAGCAGACAGCTCAGGCTCACTTCTGGACTTACGAACGCAATGCCTCTGCGGGGCAAGCCTTCCAATCCGATGTTGCATCCTTGCGCGCTGTCCCTGGACCTCAGCATTTCCTTTATTCCAGGATGCTTTCTGTTCCCTGGGAAGCTACTCTACTCTGGAAGCTACTCTACTCTGGCCTTGCTTTACTAATTTTTCTCTTTTTTCTGTACTTTCCTAGCATTTACTTTTATGCTTGATTGTATACTATCACACATCAATTACTGATAACTTCCATGCATTTCCCTAGCACTTCTTGCTTTATGTAGTTTCCACTAACTCACAATTTCCATTTGAAAATGTCTCATATTATGGAATTCTGACATTGTATCTGGGAAGAAAATCCTGTGACCCAAGTGCATCGATTAGCACCACAGAATTCTGGGGGTAAAGCTTGTCAAATGATAATGTTAATTGCAGCCCTAAAGGCATCTCCAACAATTTCAGTCTCATATGTAGCAGGTTTTATTTTGCACCTTGGGTCAATCTACTCCCTTTTAAGAAAGCAATACAAACATTAAAATAGAAGAGACTTTATCTTAATGCCATATCCCCAATGTTGACACTCAATGTTTGTTGTTTTAATCAGTTAACATGAAACATATTGGTTTATTTATTTTCTGTTAAAAGTAAATATATATCATTATTAAGTTTATTTACTAATGTAAATTTTCATACCAGTCTAGGTTAAAAAGTAAGATGTCTTATCTTGTGCAGGGGTGGGGTGGGTGTGAGTGACATCCTCCTAACCCTCTTGTTTACCATGATTTCTGATAGGAAACGCTGCTTTAGTTTATTTAAATTTGCTTTGCACATGCGTTTCCAGTTACTTATGCAACTTGTACATCAGCCTTAGCTCTCTCATCCGTGGTTTTATCTTTTTATTGAAGTATAGTTGATTTACAATGTTGTGTTAGTTTCTGGTGTACAGCATAGTAATTCAGTTATACATATATATTTTTTTATATTCTTTTTCATTATAGTGATTATAAGATACTGAATATAGTTTTATCTTTTATCTCTACACTAATGTATCTCTCCAAGTAGGTTTTAAGGTAGTGGAGAGGCTTTCTTTCTACTTTTTATCATTGGTCACAGGGGCTCTTAACTTCCCTGAACACTCACTTATTAAAATGCAAATTCCTGAACCCCATCCTAGACTTCCAGGAATCTGTAGTTTATAACAATCCAAATGGTGGTAATAAGGTGGTCTTAGGAGAAATACCATCCTATGGTCTGGCATCCAGCCTCCTTTGTGTTGTAGTAGAAACTCATTATTTATTCCCTTCTTTTAAAATCATCTATTAAAAGCTAATTTTCAACAACAGTAAAATTAAGACTCTCATGCTAACGTAAATATGAACATGTGTTAAGGATTTAACTTATCAGTGAGGAAATTGGTATTATTGAAGTGTTATGAATTCAAGGGGGAATCCCCAGAAAAGATACATTTCTATATCAGGAATATAGAAATGGACAATTGGAGTTAAACTGGCCTTTTTCATAGGGAAGGGAAATCAACTAAACCTCCACTGGACAGAGTTCACATATCCATAGGCAAGAATTAAAAATTATGTGCATTATTATTAGTTTACAGAGCTGTAAAATGGCTCCTAGGCAATGAAAGACTGGAAGCGTATAACCTGGAGGGGTGTGATTTAAACAACGTGCAGTCTTCTACTGAAGTGCAGCATTTTCCTGCTTATGCTGGAAGAGTCTAGGAAGAGACAACAGCCGGAATCGGGAAGCATGGAGGCCGGAGAGATCAGTTGTGGAAGGAAAGGCAGAGCATCTTACGAGGTTGGGACTCAGGGGTGGGAGGTCAGCGGTGCAGTAAGGAGGTGGCACAGGGCAGCGAACGGAAGCAGAAGTGTGGAGGTAGGACTAAAGAGAACGCGTGCAAGGGGAATGTAACTCGTGGTCCCGGGCCACCCAGGATCGGGCCGTTCTGTGGCGTCGCTCGCTCTTCCCTGTAGAAAAGCCAGCTCATCCCTCCACTCCTTCAGCAGTGCCGTTACGTGATGGCCTGACGACCAGAGGGGTGTGCCTTGCCCTTTTTTAAAGTTCATGCTTTGAGTTACCTCTGTTTGGAAACCTCACCCAGAGGACACAGGTGGTAGCGAGATTGGCTTCTGAGGGACATAATTTAGGTCATCAAGTCCCCATTTGACATCAATTATATTCTTGCTTCTAAAGTCCTGGGTGTATCTCTATCTTAATATGGCCAAGGAACTATAAAGTCATCTTGTGTCCCTCCCGTGGGCACAGGACATTGCAGAAATAAAGCTAATGGAAAGAGTCACATGGTTTGACCAAATGGCATCATCAGCCTCTTCAGTCTGCTACATCCTGAATGTCACCGGCTTGGAGGGGCAGCTGCCAAGTTAGAAGAGGCTGGACATTCCTTGAAACAGGTGCCTTCTTTTCCAGAACCCAAATAAGAGCCTAAGATGCTTTCATTAACGTCAGAAAGCACATCCTTAGACAAAAACATGTTTGAATCGCTAAACAGGGACGTTTGGTCTCAGTTCCCTAACCTATTTTTAGTTTGGGTTCTTCATCAGAAATTGTGACAATGTTTAGAAAATCTGAGCTTGAGAGATCCAGAAAGGAGTAGTCGGGGAATTAAAAGAAAGCCCTGTCATTAGAGGGAACAAGTTATTTTTGCATAATGCAAACTTGACCACTTTCTTCCCCTTCTTCAAACACTCAGTGGATGTTGATTTCAGTTAGGATAAAATCCAAACCCTCTGACTTTGCTTGCCGAGCCCTCACTGCTATGGGTTTTATATGCCTTCTGTGCCTCAGCTTATTACTCTTCTTTTGGTTGTTGAAACTCTCCATTATTCTCTCTCACCTCCCACCTCCCCCACCACACACCCTGACCTCAGCACACATTGTGGCCTCCGCTGGAAACACTCTCCCTGCCCCTTTCTCGACTCTACTGACTCCCACTTAGCTTCAGTTCAGATGTCACTCCCCCTGGGAAGCATTCCCTGCCTCCTCCAGTCTGGGTTAGGTGTCACTCTGTGTTCTTACATTGCCCTGCATTTCTCTGATCAAAGCATTTATCACCCTGTACTGAGATGTGCCTCCCTCATCAAACGGTAAACATGAAGTAGAAGGCTAGGGTTTTTAGCTATTTTATTCAACATCACAGCTTCAATTTTGGGCAAGTACCTGGAGAATCACTGGAACTTACAATTTTTGTAGCATGAAGGACCAACTGAGTGAATGAGCAAATAAATGGATGAGTGGATGAACTACTGAGTGGATTAATGAATTAAGTGAGTGAACGGATACACAGCCAAGGGACCTGGATAGTTTTCCTGAGGTGAATAGTACAAAAGAACAAACAATTATCTTAAGTACGGGAAAGTTTACCTTGTAAAGGAGTCAGTAGGTTTGTGTTGCTTCAGGAGGCAGAGTTAATCTCCCAAGCTAGAAGATACTTGAGTAAAGTTTCTGCTCAAAGAATTTTTCTAAAAATGGAGCAGCTTAACAAGGGAGCAATCACCTCGAAGATAGCTGCAGAAGAAAAGATGCTGTGGGGCTGTGTGGTGCTGCGTGAGGATAATCAGGGACTGAGGATGGGGAGTGAGGGGTTAGGGGTATCTACTACACAGAAGAAACTAGACGAGATAGCTTATTTAGTCATCCATTCATTCAGTGAATCTTTACTGAGCACCTGGGTCCAGGTGCTGTGGCAGACATCGGAGATTGAAAGCTGTATAGAATCTTGTCACTGGGATCCTGATGCCAAAGTGCACACATTCTAGATGAAAAGAAAACACACAGCTAGGAGTGTGTAGGAACTGCTGTGATAGAAGTATGTGCAGGATTCTATAGAGGCCTGAAAGAATGGACCTTAACCCACCAGGTGGGCGCAAAGGAAGGTGGAAGATACCAGGGGTGGGGCTTCCTACAGAAGGACCAGCTGAATTAATCCCTGAAATGTAACAGCATAGGAGTCTGGGCAAGACATGCTAATAGAGACAATGAGGGTTGTAAATACCATTGTGCCCATTTTACAGATGAGGACGCTGACTGAGCCCAGGGCACACAGCAGGCATAGAGCAGAGCTATGTTTCAGACTCAGGCTGTCTTGGTTCAGAGTTCAGCCTCCTGAATGCTACTTTATTCTGTTTTTCAAAGGGGTTAGAAATGGTATCTCGTGAAAAAAGATGCCATCTTCAGACACAGTGAGCACACTCTATTGGATGGGGACCGAAAAGAAGGATCAGTCTCAAGAAACTTGGGGAACCAGCCTTTTCTTTGGCACTTCCATTCTTACTCCTTCCACTGTCACCCTAGCAGCCTTCTGATAGATTCTGGAACATGTCAGGATTTTCCTTGCTTCAGGGCCACCGTTCTTGTTCCTTCTGCCTAGGACAGTCTTCCTAAGCAACATACGGCTCCTTTCCGTCTTTTAAATATTGAGTAAAACGTCACCTTCTCAAAAAGGACTTCTCTGATGACCTTGATGGAAGTGCCCCCTCAAATTTTAATCTATCACATCACCCTTTTTATTCCTTTTGCTAGTATATTTCATAATCTATATTTACTTTTGATAATAATAGTTTGTTATGATCTGGATGTTTGTGTCCCCCCAAAATTCCTATGATCAAGCCTTAACTCCCCATGTGATGAAATTTAGATGTGGAGGTTTTGGGAGGTAATTAGGTTTAGATAAGGTTATGAAGGTGAGGGCACTATGATGGCATTAGTGTCCTTATAAGCAAAGGAAGCGACCACGAGTACCCTCTCCACCACATAAGAACACAGGAGAAGGCACCAGGAATAGGCTGGCCTCAGGGTAAAACATTCTTTGATTTCCGATCCAATCAGACCATTCCCACATGCTCATCTTAACTCCCCACTGGATTCTTCTAGTCTTGTTCATTCCTTTTTCCTGATTGAGATTCGAGGTACAGATCCACAGTCAGACAGTTGCCCCTGCTGCAACAGCCCCAAGCTCCCTCTTGTGATAATCCTTTCAAATAAAGTCTCTACTTACATAAGTCTGAATTTGTTTTTGTTTTAAATAGACTTAAAAAAAAAAAAACAGTTTTAGGTTCACAGCAAAATTGAGCAGAAAATACAGAGTTCCCATCCTCTCTGTCCCCACAGAGGCACAACTTCCCCCATTATCAACATCCCCTACCAGAGTGGCACATAATTATAATCCATGAACCTCCACTGACAAATCATGATCACTTGGAGTCCACAGTTTGCATTAGGGTTCACTCTTGGTGCTGCACGTCCTATAGGTTTTGACAAATGCGTAATGTCATGTATCACCATGGCAGTAGCATAGTGAGGAGTTTCACTGTCCAGAAGGTCATCATCATCTCCCTCCTCCCTAAACCTGGACAACCACTGATTCTTCTAGTATCTCTATGGGTTTGCCATTTAGAGAGTCATATTGTTGCAATCATACAGTATGTAGCCATTTCAGATGGGCTTCTTTCACTTAGTAATATACTGGATTTGTCTTTTTTTTTTTTTTAATTTGGCTATTGATCACTGAGAACACTGATCCTGAGTCACATATCCTAATGCACTAAATTTATATTCCTAAAAGGAACATTATGCATACTTCAGCAAGGGAAGGGGACGTACTGCATTTGCAAAGGTCCTATGGGAACTGTCTTTAGATAGAAATTGTGCTTACCTGCTGTTTAATGTTTCTATTAGAGATTGGAGAAGGAGCTCCCCCTCTGTGTGTCAATGAAAGAAGATAGTTCTGATGGGAAACTGCTTCATGGCCAGCATCTCTGCCCCAGGGGAGGCTATAAAAGGGGCAATTGGACACAGTCACTGGGTCATGCACACAGTCCTTGGCTGTGGACAGAAGTGGGTTTGTGGTGAGGCTAATGAAGTGTAAGTTCCAGGGCCTTCCATTTTATCATCACAATTTTGTATTCTTTTTTTTTTTTTTTTTTTCAAGAGGGCCTCTCAAGTGTACAAGCATCATGTCCTCCTAAAACCTGGGTCCACCCCTGACTGGAGGTTGTGGCAAATTCCTCTTTGCCTGTCTTTTCATCTCATTTGCCAGCTTTAGCCCAGGATTTCCCAGACAATCAAAATAAGCCAATGGCAGCACTGAAAATAGAGCAGGTAAGGGAAAGCGGTGTAGTACCATCTTTAACATGGAATAAAGAGACAGGATAAAACTCGCTGGGGGCCCTAAATATTCCATCTCATCGCATTTAAAAGTATGAAGTGAGACTTGGCTCCAGGAAGTACTCACTTCTATTTTATGTGGGTCCAAAATTGATTCTAATATAGGTCTATGTACTAAGGTAACCATGCTAAGATCTTGGAGCAATTATTGTCATAGATAAGCCAATTAAGTTAAGGAAAAAACCTGTTCCCATGACTCATGTAGATCTAAAACCTGAACTACAGTTAAACTTCAGAATAAAATCAGAGTAGATGGGACACCATCGGATTCTGATGTGTAACCAAATCATCAGCATTGTTCCTCGAGAAAAACAGTCAGTGCAGTTTGCAAAGCGCATGCTGTGTGAAAGGGCCACACAGAGGCCCGCCCTCCAGCCACTCCCACCCCGGCTCCCACTCTTTCTGCCCTTCCAGGAATTCCGCTGGTGCCTGTAACCCAAGGAGCCACACAGACAAGCCTGATAGCAATACTTAACATCTACTGATACTGATAATGCTACAGACACTGTGACTGATGCTTTCCATGTATTAACTCATTTAATCTGTTGAGGCTGTGGGAAGGGTGCAATAAAGATATATCCTTGGCTCCCAGTTTGGGACCAGATAAGAAATAAAACCCAGGAAATAGAAGGAGTCTTATTATTTTTTGTCTGTTTTAATATCAGTTTTGTTACCTATGACTGATCTGAGGACACGGCTTTCGTTCTCTAGCCATGAACTTCACCCATGAACTCACTAGACTTGGTCCTTCAGGCACTGCCTTAGGTGGTCAATTGAGCTCTTCCTTTAGGGGTTGAGCTTTGCTGTCCAAGCACCATGTGGCTAAGGGGAAGGGCTGGTCTCTTTGGAGAGGGGAGGAGGGGAGGGAGAGGGGAGGAGGGGAGGGAGAGGAAGCACGAGGGAGAGGAAGAGGGAGAGAAGGAGAGGGACAGAGATGGGGAGAAAGGGAAAGGAAGAGAGAGAGAGAGAGAGAGTTAGGTGCTCAAGGACTTTTCTCATGTTCACTCAGAGAAGTCACCCTTTATTGGGAGTGAAAAAGCAGAGGTTGAGATGGAAGCCAAGAGTACTTTAGCAAAACTCCCTGTTTGAAGATGAGAAGACCAAGAGAATGGAAACCCTCCCTATTATAATCCTTTAAAGAAAATCATGAGATTAAAAAAATATTAATTTCTCCAATTTAGACACAAAAAAACAGGCCAACATGACTTTAAACCCTTGTCCAAGGAAGGAATTTGTAAATGGCAGAAGGGCTCAGGTCAGTGACTCCAAAGATGATGGTCCTACACTCACTGTACGACACAGCAGAGGCACACCGTGATGGGCGAAGTGCTGTCATCTCACTGCACTCTGCTGAGCATCCCTGATGAAGACTGCTACACTGAAGGCGACCCTGAACTTTGGCACCACCCACCCATGGCTGGGAGTCCTAGCTCCATGCTCACTGTGTGTCAGCAAGCTACTCCTGGAAACTGGCAGAGGTAAAGGTTACTTCATGGGTTGCTGTGAAAATCAAATGAGATGGTGAGTATTACACCCCTGGCACATGACAGTATACCTGCAGGAAGAGAACATTAATGACCTTTCCTTTCCCACTGTTTTATTGGCAGGCAGATGGCATCCTTCCCTTTCACAGATGAGTAAACTGAGACTGGGGAAGTTGGAGTCATGTGCTCACAGCACGTAACATCTGGGCTTTGAACTTAGGACTTTTGATGCTAGTTCCTTTTTGTTTTTATCCATTTAGTCAAATGGGACATATCTACACATATGAAATAAGACTTAAATTTTGAAAGAAAAATCATGATTCCCTGTTTTCGGGGAAATTTACTTATGAAGAGCCAAACCAGAAGCCTCTTTTAGATCCTGCAGGCTCTCCTTTCCAAGCCATAGCAGGCAGGGAAGTTAGAAGTCAGAAGTGGCTCCAGGAAGCCTACCTCAGCCACGCCCTGGCTTCTACCAGTGAGGCCCGGAAGCTCTAGCAGAATCGAGGTGGCCCTTGCCTCAGGTTCCGCAGGGAAAAGGCTGAGATGGAAACTCAGTATCAGCGAGCATTTACCCAGACCTCTAGGAGGCCTTGTCCTCCTCTAGGTGCTCAGGTTTGGAATTCCCTTTGCTCACTCACGGGCATATATGGTGCTTCCATAGGATGGCCCCTTGCATTAAAACATTTGTCTTCCTTTGAGCCATCAGTCTGGAACATTTATCTTGGTTTCTCTGATTCAGCCTAAGATGCTTCAGCTCCTTTTGCCTCTCTCCATCCTTTCCCTAAATGCTCCTGTGCCTTGGAATAGAAGGAGTACATCAAAATCAGATTCAGGTGCACAAATGCTTTACTCTCTAAAATTAAACTGTAAGGCTCAAGTCTCCTTTCCCTCCACCAGGGTTTCCACCCCGCCTCTGCAATCAGAGGTATCCTTATGGGTTCTAATGATTTCTGAGATGATAATAATAATCAGATGATAATCTTATGCTAATTCTGCTGCAAAAACAGACCAGATGTCTGTACCGCATTAAACATCTCTTGATACTCTATTTAGTTCTGCGTTCCTATCATTGTTGAAAACATCCAATGCAAAACTGTCCCCCTGGACTATTCTGTCACCATTGAGCAGTATCTAAAGAAAATAGATTAACCAGAAATCTGCAGTTACAGGCTTCTCTGGGTAGTCACCAGTGATAGTTCACTAGGGAAGGGAAAAAGCTGTTAGAGAAATTGTAAGATACCATCTCTTTGGAGGAAGAAATTATTATTTTCAACTCAATAACTTATAATTTAAACTCTTGGTGATGTACAGGGGCCAATTTAAACAACTTGGGGGTAACAGTATTCACTATTTGGGATTCAAAGAAGAGATACACAGAAAGGGATATGTGGCTTGTATTTCAAATTACTTGGTTTAGTGGAAAGTAACATAGGCCTTGAGAGAGAATAGACATGGGTTTAACACCTGAGTCAAAGACTGCATAACCCTGGACAATTCTCAATTTAATCATCTCTAAATAGGCTTATTAACAGCTTATGCCCTCTGAACCACTGAGGGATGAGATAGCATATCCGTATGTACATAGTACATAAAAGCCATGCATAGTAGGTCCTGAAATAATTTTAGTGTCCCTTCTCTTTAGAAAGATCCCACCTTATTTGGGGATTGAAAGCACTGCTACTAGTTTACTGTACTGTGTTAACTATCTCCCAGTCATCTTTTGATCAAGCTATGGGGGTGGGTCTTACAGATATGGAGTAGGGGAGTTTCTTTGAAGTTCAAGTTCTTATTTCTGTACTGGAATTACCTTCCTTGATTCTGTAGCTGACTTTATGACAAATGTTTTAACTTAGTATTTTACCAATATTGGTATGTTTCATTCCAATAACAACTTTAGAAAGTATTACTCTTACTATACCCATCTTTTAAAATGAAACTGAGGCACAGAAAGTAACACAATCAAAGTCACAAAGTTAGTAAAATGGATTTGAATTTTGGAAGGAAGACTTTGATCTTTATCACTCTACTTTACTGCTTTAATATGAATTTCACTACAAGAAAAATAAAAGTTAAATGTTTTCCCTACGCATCTATTTTAATCCACTTTTCTGTACACAGTACTACATACTGTAATGTACAGTAATAATTGTATGTTATATTTAGCTATCTACCATATGAACACCTATTAAACTATTTTCCCATTTACCTAGTTGCCCACTGAAATAATTTCTATTTTTATTTCTTAGTATCTATTTTTACTTTTGTAACAATATTCATTCTGGAAATTTAACGTTGATTGCATTACTAATCATTGTACTGGGGAGGTAAGATTAAGCTTGCAGGCTCTGACATGTAATGAACTGGCTTGCAAGTGACCACAAACTTTGTGTTCTTAACAAGTTGCTCAAACCTGGCTGTACCTAGGTTTCCTAGACTTGAAAATGAAAATAATACTACCATCTCTCTCCACAGGAGCTGTTAAAGACTAATGAGCTAATAGAACTACAAAACATTCATGGAAAAAGATTGAAAAAGACACAAATAAATGGAAAAATGTTCCATGTTCATGGATTTGAAAAATTAATATTATTAAAATGGTCATACCACACAAAATGATACACAGATTCAATCCAACTTATATCAAAATACCAATGGCATTTTCACAGAAATAGGAAAAAAAAACTATCCTAAAATTCATGTGACCACAAAAGACATGTAATAGAAAAAGTAATCTGAGCAAGAAGGGTTAAGTTATAGGTATCACACGTCCAGATTTCAAAATACATTACAAAGCTACCATAATTGAAATAGTACGATACTGGTAAAAAAAAAAAAAAAAAAAAAGGTACATAGAACAATGGAGCTGAGTAGAGACCCCAGGAAAAAAAAAGAATCTATGCATTTACAGTCAACTGATCTTTAACAAGGGTGCCAAGAACATACAATGGGCAAAGGATAGTTTTTTCAATAAATAGTGTTGGGAAAACTGGATATCCACATGATGAAGAATAAAATTGGATCCTTTTCTCAAACCATACCTGAAAATCAACTCAAAATAGATTAAAGACTTAAACATAAGACCTGAAACTATAAAACTACTGGAGGAAACCCTAGGGAAAATCTTCTTGACATTGGTCTGAGCAATGATTTTTTGGGATAAGACCCAAAAAGCTCAGGCACTAAAAGCACAAATCAATAGATAAGTGGAGTTGCATGAAACTAAAAAGCTGCACAGCAAAGGAAACAATGAATAGAATGAAAGGACAACCTAGAAATGGGAGAAAATATTTGAAAACTATACATCTGATAAGGGTTAACATGCAAAATATATAAAGAACCCATACACCTCAACAGCAAGAAAACAAATAATCTGATTTAAAAATAGGCAAAGGACTTGAATCAACATTTCTCAACGGGTATATGAAAAGGTAGTGAACATCATTAATCCTTAGGAAAATAAAAATCAACACCACAGTGAGATACCACCTCATGTCTGTTAGGATGGCTATTATCAAAAAGACAAGAGATCACAAATGTTGGTAAGAATGTGGAGAAAAGGGAACCTCTGCATACAATTAGTGGGAATATAAATTGATAGTGGCGTTATGGAAAACAGCACTGAGGTTTCCTCAAAACTCAGAAACAGAACTACCATGTGATCTAGCTACCCCACCTCTGGGTACATATTCAAAAGAGATTAAACCAGTATCTCGAAGAGATATCTGTACTGCCATGTTCACTGCAGCATCATTCAGTTGCAAACATATGAAAACAGCCTAAATACGCATTAACAGAAGAATGGATAAAGAAATGTGGTGTGTGTATACAATGGAATAATATTCAACCTTAAAAAAAGAAGGAACCTCTATCACCTGTGACAACATGGATAAACCTGGAGGACATTATCCTAAGTGAAATAAGCCAGACACAGAAAAATAAATACTGCATGATATCACTTATATGTGGAAACTAACAATGTCAAACTCACAGAAGCAGAGAGTAGAATGTTGGTTTCCAAGAAGATAGGTGAAATGTAGAGATGTTGGTCAAAGAGCACAAAGTTTAGTTACACAGTACGAACGAGTCCTGGAGCTCTCATGTACAGCATGGTGGCTACGGTTAATAATACTGTGTACTTTAAAATTTGCTAAGGGAGTACATCTGAAGTGTTCCCACTACACTCACACACACACACACACAAATGCAGATGGCAACTATGTGAGGTGATGAAAATGTGAATTAATTTGATTTTGGTAATCATTTTACAATGTATAAATATATCAAAACATCATGCTGTATACCTTAAATATACGCAGTTTTTATTTGTCAATTATGCCTCAATAAAGCTGGAAAAATTAAGTTATAATTTAAAAATAAAAAAGAAGAAGGGACCAACCCTGTTGATAGATTAATTTTGAACTTCTGGCCTCCAGAACCATGAGACAATAAATTACTATTGTTTAAACCACCCAATTTGTGGTATGTTGTTACAACACCCTTAGTAAACTAATACAGAGTAATCAAATTAATTACCTTGCTAAGTTTGAATAACTTAAAGAACCAGCACCAGAATAAGACCTAGCTTTCTGGTTCTGTCCCGTGTGCTTTTTCTGGTAACTTGGATGCCTTTCAACTAACAATTCATTAATTCTCCTCTGTTTCTGTCTTCTAATCCACCCGTTTTTAAAGTTAGCAGGAACTTCCTGGTTTGGAATGTTGTGTGTGAGGCACAAGGTAAGGTACACTTTGTCCTCTAGACTGCTCACACCTGTGTCAAGGATCCTCCTTAATGCATTCTAATGTGACGTTATCCTGCAGAGTTTAGTTCATAAGGAAAAACAAAATGAGAGTATTAGAGAGCTTAGCTGCCCACAAAAATACCACCCTCAAAGCCAGCCTCTTTGATCTTTTCCATCCTTTAATTTGTTCAGGTATCACTGCAGCCGGCTTTCTCAGGATGCGCCCCACCTCCACGGCCCCAGCTGACCCAAGCAAGTACAGATGGGGTAAGGGAGCCACCACCTCTCATCTTCTCCTCGTTGTCTCATGATTCATGCCCCAAATGCTTCATGAACCAAAATTCTATACAAATGTAACACACTGTTTTCATAAATACAAATCCAGTCCCTGAAAATTATAGAATATAGACGGACTTAGAAATGATTAATGGCAGGCTAATGAGATCGTATAAGTATGCAGTCCATGAATAGAATCTTATAAAAAATGAACTGTTAGTCAGAAGATATTGCATTTTGCCAAAATGCCATCCCTGTAAGGGCATCGTGTCCCATTATCAGCCCAGGAGCATCAATCACGTGGACACCATTGTCAAAGGTGTCACTAGAGGGACTCTAAATTCTGATAAGCTAACCCAGTCCTTTTACAGGCCTTATTTTAAGCTGTCTTGGTTCTTTGTCTCACTCGGGCCAGCAAACAGTCTGTAGCTCTCCTTTATTCCCACCTGTCTCACCAAGAGAGACTTGGGTTTGTCCCCAAACCTATGTATTCATGTTGTACTTATTGTTTTATAAATTGGTAAAGTATGAGTACGAAAGAACTATGTTTATGAAACTAAGATGAACTTTATGAAAGACTCTATAAGGGTGATTTGCCTTTTTTTTTTTCTGTTGAAATAGGTGTGGGTAACACAATTGTAGAATATTTGGATGGGGTTGTAAAAATCTCGACATATTCTGCATTAAAACGGCTCTAGGTGTCTTCATGTTCTTCCATAACTTAAGAAAACAGAAACTCAAATATTTGCTTTTAGGCAACTTATTTCTATGCAAAGAAAAACTCTGGATCTACATCAAAAGATTAGCAAACAACTCTTCTGATCAATGAACCAACTAAATGTTCTGACTCACTTGAGAAAAAAAAAAGGCGCGTCCCCTGAGCTGAATGTAGTCTTTTTCTGCTTCTTCAGAACTATGATCAGTTATCAGAATGGAGAAATCACGACTCTTACTCAGTTTAGCAATTGGCCACGGTTACATCCAGTGGTCGTTTCTAAGTTCTCTTCATATTTGAACTTCAGTTTTCTGAAACAGTTAATTCCTCCTCCTCCTCCTCCTTCATTTTGTTCCCAGGAACCACTCTTTTTGTTCACCCCCTATGCAGATGCCTTCTCTTCCTCCTTAACCTGTTTGTTTTCCTAGTTCTTTCTTGTCACCTCTACCCCAGGGCTCAATTTGTAGACCTCACTTTTTCTCTCTCTAGACTAACTCCCTTGATGATCTGGTCTCATGATATAAAATATTATCTGTACACCAATGACACTCACATTTGTATCTCCAGTTTAAATGTCTCACCTAAACTCTAGATTTGTATGTCCAGTTGCCTACTCATCGTCTGTGTGAGTGTTTAATAGGCATCTCAAGCTCAGCATATTTAAAATCTCATTTCTTATCTTCCTCCACCCCATAGTCTACTTCACCTTGAACTCCATCCTTTGAGTTATTCAGTCCAAAAGCTTAAAGTCATCTTTAATTTCTCTCCTTCACAGCCTACATTTGATCTATCAGTGATCTGACTGGCTCCAGCTTTAAAAATCATTTCAAATCCAACCTCTTCTTTCCACCTCCCCTTCATTCAATTCACCATCATCTTGAACCTACACTTACACAATCTTCTAATTCCCTTCTACTCTGGGTCCCCTTCATTCTATTCTCAACAAAGCAGCTAGAGTAATCATAAAAAGAGAAATAATAAGATATCTTCTTTTAGGATTCTTGTAAAAAGTAAACACAAGGAATGTAGAAGAGTGTATGTAGAGAGCAAGCAATAAATCTTCTCTAATGTTGTTTTTGTTGTTACAGGACATGGCTACACCAATTCTTCCATTTCTCCCATGATTCTTAAATAGCAAATTTCTCCCTTGCATCCATAAATATATTCATGCTTGCAAAAATATTTCCTTGAACCGTATTACTCTCTAACCTTCTGGTCCAACTCTGACTTCCCTTTAACGAACAAGCTTATTTCAAAACTAATATACTTTCTTGGTAATGTTTCCTCATCTTACATTCACTCCCTGTCTGACCTTCCCCTCTTCTCTTGCGTGAGCCATCATTCAATAAGTCACTGATGATGCTACAAGACACAGATCCACCCCAATGTTCTCTGCTTTCCAAAGTATAGACTATACCTTTCTTTAAAGTCTCCCCCAGTGATTTCCCTTTTGTGACTTTCTCCTGATCATTCTCTTGCTCTTAGAAAACTCATTTAATGTTCATACCATCATATATTAATTGTCGGTGTTTGTGAGGACTTTGATTTCACAGCTTGGCCCTCTCCTATATACTTATGCTGAATCATAGCAATCCAGCTGGTGGTCTTTAAGTGCCACCTATTATTTATTCCTCAAAGATGTTCAGTTTCATATATGTATCTCAGATGGTTCCCTTGAGCTTTAGAACATCTGAATCTGTTCCTCAAAATCAAAATGACCAAAACCACCAGGACATATGTAGAAGAATATTTACAGAAGTATCATTTACAATAAAAACTTTACATATTTTTACATAATAACTTTATAAAAAAGCCAAAACCAAATTTATATTATTCCCAACCAAAGAGTTCTTTTTCCCTTTTGTTTGTTTGTCTGTTTTTGTTTTTCCTGTGTTCCCTGTTTTGGTTTATGTCGACATCCATCCATCTATGTGCTCCAGTTAGAAAATTTAACCATATTCGTAAAAATCTTTTTGCTTCTCACATTCAGTTATAAAACATGTTATGATGCCCCATAATCAGTTTTACCCAGATTTAGCTCCTTAGTCTAACTGCTTATCTCTATGACTTATCTCTATTCCCAGGATAACTGCCACACTCAATCCTCATCATTTCTCCCATAGGAAATTTTGACAACCTATTAAACATGCTCCCTGTCTCCAGTAACTTACCCAAGGTCTTATTCCCAAACACAAGTTTGATTATGTCATTTTTCTAATCTGAATCTTAGTCGTATTTCCAAACATCACAGTCTGATTTAACTTACTTGCATCTCCCATCTGTTACTATTTGATGGTCATTTCTTCTTTAAATTCTAGGCCCTATGGTCTGTATTCTTCAAAGCAGGGACCTTCGTACCTTTGTTCATGCCTTTGCCTCTTTCTGGAGTGTCTGTTTCTTCCTCCTGTATCTGCCTGGCACCTCCTTGTTATTTAAGGCTCAGACTACCTACAGTCTTCACGAAGGCATCACTGGCTACCTCTGAACATCCATCACCCTTTCTCCTGTGTTCACATTGCTCTCTGTATATCTGTGTTATGCACAGCATCATTGTATAAGTTCATTCAATTCTGATGTTTTTTCTGCTTCCCTAACTAGATCATTAGCTTCTTGAAGATAGAGAGATTGTCTTATCTGTCTTATTCATCTTAGTACATGTCAATCTGTGTGTATGGTATGAACTCCCTCTGTCTTCAAAAATGTTCCAATTTCAAGATTCTGCAACTCTGGCTGACTAACTGAGCTGCTTGATATCACAGAATAAATGTTTTTATCTTCTTAAGTGTCCTTTCAAAAATTTTAACTTACTTATTTGTAGGAAATTCTCATTGGACTTAGGATATTACTAGGAGCACATTCGTAAATATTATAAAGGTTTATTCTTTATGAACAAAAGTGTGTTCACATTGGTGAGAAAGACTATGGGGACAAGGAAAGAAACCAATATAAATTAAGTGCCTCGTGTGTGTCAGGAACTAGGCTGGCATCTTTTACACAATTTTATTTAATTTTCCAAATAACCTTTAATTACAGAAACTGCATTTTTCTTTCAATTTAGATGATAATGAGGCTCAGGGTTCTTAACTACCTTGCCTAAGGTAACATAGTGAGTTGGTGTTTATAAGTCAGGTTAGGTTAGTTTCTGCTGCAGTAAAAAAACAACTCCCAAATATTAGTGTCCTAAAACAGTGAAAATTTCTTCCTCACTCACTATGTATGTCCCCTGTGAGTTTGCAAGAGTTCTCTGCTCATCACAGCCATTCTGGGATCTAGGCTGATCAGTTCCATTGCAAATGTCAGATATCACTGTTCACGCTTTGTTGGTCAAAGCTGCCCCCGGCCACACCTAACTCCAAAAGGCCAGAGAAGTACAGTCCTAACATTTTTCCCAGAAGGAGGAAAGCAAGAATTATTTGGGAAACAACACTAATAATCACTCCAGGTGTGAAATTAAACATTAAAACCGCATCTGCCTAAGTCCTAAATTTATCCCTCTTTCTACGACACGAACCATTTCTCTTTTTTTTCTATATTTGGAAATATATTCAATTACATTTTACAAAGAAACCTAATATACCATCCTTGAGGGAATTTAAGGTATACAGAGTCTCTATATTAGTGATTCCCGAAGTGTCAGCGTCCGTCAGGATCACCTGCAAATTCTACGACCCTACATACCAAATGAGAACCTTCTTGGGGGAGAGAAGGGAGCCTGTATTTGGGACAAGCTCCTCAGGTACATGGGTTGCTAGTAGGGACCACAAGTGAAAGAAGAGTGTTCTAGGTCTAAGTTCTAAGGTTTCAACCTCTCACCAACATCTTCTAAGTTGTCTGGCTGTTTATTGTGCACAGTTTCCTTCCTCTTCAGTGCGAAGTGTAACATATGCTTCCATGAACACATGATTCTCTTCTAAAGCAGAGTTACTATCTCTCCTGAATTTCTTTGGGCACTCGAGAGGACAGAGCTTACTGAATAATGCATTTCATCGCTAGACGACTTGAAAGGGGCTCTGCTTAATGCAGTAGAAATTTTCAGATGATTCATTCTGGAGCCACTGATCAAAAGTACAGCTAATGGGAACGGGTGAGCTCAGGTGATTGCTATCTTTCAAGGGACAGTGAACAAAATCCCTATCACTAGGAAAGAGGCTGAGGAATGAAATCAAGTGTCAGATAGGCAGAGAAACCTTTCCCTCCACTTCGGCTTTTAAATAAATTTAGTCCCAGTCCCCTGTAAGCCTCAGACTAGATGTTACCATGTCTAAACGGATCTACCACGCTGGCATCACGTTTCTGGGTCTGAGCGGGCGGAGCCTTGTGGTGTTGGCAAATGAGGCAGGCAAGAAGTGGAACTGACAGGGCCAGGAAAACCTCAGGAATCCCTCAGAAACACAGCGAAGGGGAAGAAAGTCAGCCCTCATCAGACGCAAGGAGGCGAACCTCACAGAATTCCTGCATGTCTGTCCCTCAGAGGGAGAGCTTCGTTTCACTTGGCTTCCGTGCCAATCAAAATGCCCCCTTGGCAGTAGATAAAATAAAATAAAGAAGGCAGAAATAAATGCCAAAACAAATTCATGCACAGAATGACCTTCCAAATGCTGCAAGGCCCAGCAAAGCTGTCCTCTACCAAAATGAATGGAAAGGGCAAAGAAAAAAAAATCTATAATTCAACTTCAAATAGAAAAACCTTTAAAATGAGCTAAGGCACTAAAATATTTGCCAATCTCTTCCTTCTAATGGTGACCTAACATTCAATGAATGTCTCATAATGTGCCAGGTGTTTTATATGCATTTTCTCTTATTATTTCATAATAGCATTGCGAGATGGATGTCACTGTCTCCAGCTCATGTTTGAGGAAGTACGTTAAAGGTTAAGTGAATTGCTCAAGGTCACACTGGAAAGAAGAAATAAGTCTGAGATATTTATTTTACTCCACTCTAAAATTCACCACATTTTTTCCCATACAAGACAACCCCTCAAAGTTGTAGAATAAGAAAACTCCATTTGATGCTCCTAAAATGTCAATGTTTACTCTTTCCTTTGTTTGGTGTCAAGAAAGGTGCTTTATCAGAAATGGTTGGCTGGACGTAAAATGGCTGAAGATGAACGCTGTGAAAGCACACAAATGCATTTCCTACACCTTTAGTTTAACCGAGGTGCAAGAATCTCAGTCCATAAGACTAGGTACCAGGTCCTGCAATCTTCAAGTTACGCAGGAGAACTGATGCTTTGTTTCACTCTGCTGAGTGCTTACCAGCAAGGACAACACAGTCGAGTTCCCAGACCTACCTGCCAAGGTGTACAAGGAGGTTTACATAATCCTGGTAGATAAAGCCACGAAGAATCCAAGGGAAACTACAGAAGGGAAAAACTCCCATCACCAGACCTACTGCGTCATGTCAGCCTTGGGGAAAGAAGGCGTGGCTCTCTCATCATGGTAGCATGAGACCCTGAAGGAACTCACTGTGAGAGGAGAGGCTGTTGTGGGCCCTTATGTCTCCCCATGGGTTCAGATGGGACTAATCATCTTAGCATCTGCCATGGTGATGTCGGAACCGACACAACCCAGGAGGCCTCTCTCCACAAGACACCTGATCACCTACATGGTGCTGTTTGATAAGGAAAAGCACCCTCCTCCTCCAGCTCTCTAAGCAAGAATAAAACACAGGAAGAGGAGTCTGAAGAGCAAGGTGACCCAGCAGTTAGTCACAAGATCCAAAAGCGGCACTGATAGGTCACTAGATTGAGATGCGGACAACCTACAGGTCAGGAGTCAGACAGCCCTGGGCTGCAGTCTAAACTCTGCTACTAACCAGCACAGCGACCCCGTACGATTTACTTACCCTCTCTGCACTTCACAGGGTTCTTGTGAAAAACAAACGACATGACATTTCAAAGGGAAGCAATACAGGAGGAGTAGTCAGGAGCACTCTCTTCGGAGAGAAAGATACCTGGAGACCAGCTCTACAACTTAATATGCAGTTAAGATTACTTTCTAAGCCTCAGTCCCTTCATCTTGTAAAATAGGGCTAACAGATACACACCTTGTAGACAGGGACACAGGGCAATATTGATGGCACTGAAAAACATAGCTCTAATGGAAACGTAAGAAATAGCTCTAACATTACCATTCACACGTTACACATTATGTAAGAACACATTCAAACAAAACATTCACATGAATACAAGGAAAGTTATCTGTGGGATAGGGAGGTGGGACTGGGGTGTGGATTAAAAAGGGATTAATTAATTAATTTAATTAAAAGGGACCTGTAGAGATAAATAGTAAGTGCCATATACTCGGAAGTGTGATTAACTCAACCTTCTGAATCAGACGTCTTCACACCCCAACAATATATTCAGAGGTAGTAACTGAGCATAACTCCTGGGATTGTTTAAGGGTTCAGTGTGGGAAAGGTTGGAAAAGTTTAGCAGAGTATCTAATGATACTAATGGTTTTGATAGATCCTTAACTACGTGGCAGTTCTCTCCCATTTTGTCCCAGAATGAAGCTTGGGCTGTTTTTTCTTTTATCTATCTATTATTATTTGTTTATTTTATTGAAGTATAGTTGATTTATGATATTATATTAGCTTCAGGTGTACATCATAGTGATTCAATATTTTTATAGATTATACTCCATTTAGGTTTATTACAAAATAATGTCTATATTTTCCTGTGCTGTATAGTACATCTTTGTTGCTCCCAGGCCCCTTTTTTGAGAAGCAGGTTATCACCAAGGCTGTCTGCCAAATCCAATTTTCCATCTTTTCCACTATTCAGGTTTCCAAAAGTGGGGAAGCTCCCTCCCCAAATTCACTATTCCTTTTGCAAAGGACGCAAGCAAATAGCCCTCTGGTGTAACACAGAAGACTAGACTTTGACCTGTAAAATTATGAGGATGATATCAGCTAAAAACGAATTATGTTAACTTGATCATTTTTCATCTTTGGTATTCAAAATGACTTGGCCTGGTTACATCTATTTATGCCTCAGCCTATTAAGGAGGCACAGTGGTCTTGTCCCATCTAATCCTTTATTAAACTAAAATTAAAAATAATTTCTGAATTCCATTATTAATATCCTCCCTCTGTGAAAAGTATCTCCCTCAGCAGACCCTACTGACATTCAGTCTAGACACTGCTGGGGGAGCTCACTTCATGAATATCAATAAACGTGTTGCATAGAGATGGGAGGATATTAAATTATTTCTGAGCATTTGACAGTTGACAAAATGTTAGTATAATAATTAAAAGAGCAGGCTGTTTAAATGCTTGGTAGGTGTTCCTGAGTGCAGCAGTGCACCTTGGTCATATTAGAACAGCACCTTTGTTAAAAGGTAGCTTAAGGAAGAAACTTTACTTTCAGTTCATTTTGGCCTTACACCTTCAATGAATCCTATACAGAAAGAAAGAAAAGAGCTTCTTTTCAAAATGCCATTGACAAATCAGGTTATGCTCTTGATTTAGGAAAAATATTATAAAAATATATTTATATAATTTGTTGCCATCATTTTCTTTCTATTCCAACAGCAGATGAATTTAAATGCTAACAGATTAACGAGAGGGCAAAAGAGGTCGGGTTGGTTACTGTTCTCCTGTTCACTTTCACTGTCCATCCTAATCCTCATCCAATGTCTGCCCCCACCCCCAGATATTCTTATTCAGGTGACCTGGATAGGAGCTTGGGCTTCAGCATTTTTTTTTTAAAAGCTCCCCAGTTCTTTCTAATATGCGTGGAAAGCTGAAACCAAAGGAACTAGAGAAATGGTTCTCAAACTTGAGTGGGTATAAGGTTTACGTGGGGTGCTTACAAGAACTACAGATTTCTAGGATCTACCCCCTGGGAATCTGGGTAGTTCTTGGGTAGGACTCTGAAATCTGCATTTTTAACAGACACCCAGGGATTCTGATTCAGGTAGTCCAAGACATGTATTGAGAAAACTAAACTGGTCGTTTTTTTCATTTTCAGCTTCAATAAGTCCATCACTACAGCTGTTGAAGGAATGCAGATCGAAGCACAGGACTACACTCTGTTGCCCACAACCAAGAAACTTTCAATGCAGAGAGCCAAGTACATTTTGCTGATAACATTTGCAGGAACCAGCCCAAAAGAATACTGGAAAGAGATGTAATATTTACCAAGCACTTAGTATGCTCCAGGCATTTTACAAATGCTCTCTAATTTAAGTCTCAAAGCACACAGGCAGAAAGAAGTTACTATTCTTCCCTAGACCTCCTGCCGAAAAGAGGAGAGCCAGAGTTCATCTTATGCTCTAATGCCAAGGTCCCAGAGATTGACGGGCAACGGGTCAGGGGCTGGGAGACCTAAATACCAGTCTCTGATTCTGACTCGTCCTTCCTGTCTGTCATGAGGCAAGCACCCAAACTCTCTCAGTTTCTAACTCACCATCTGTCCAGGTTGGGAATAGGGTGGGTTTGGGGTAGGGGGGTCATACTTGCCTCTGCCTGCTTCAGAGATCATGTGAAGGTGAAGATGCTGAGTTATTGGGAGTGAAAGTACCTGAGATTTGTTGGAAGCAAACTATTATGTAGATGGAATAAGATTTTGTGTATAAAAAGAAAAATGCTAATGTAGTTGGATATCCTCTGCGATTTGTTAATTTGTCTATTTATTCATTCATCCAAGACTATTTAAACACCCATTGTTTAAAGAACCATGAAGACTGAGAAGGGCACAGGCTCTCTGTAGACAAAATATTTTCAGTTTGATGGGAATGGGAGGTGGTGAAGTGGATGAGAGACCGTGAGGAGTAAGGAAACAGTGCGGGGAAGAGAACGAGCAGGGAGCGGAGGAGGGGGGATGTGGGTCGGGGAAAGCTGGACAGAAACAGGACTCATTTATGCTTCTATGAATGTTCCACAGTTTACAAAATGCTTTTTCATCCATTGCAACATTCAATTTTGCTCTTCTCAGACTTTCACCGCAAAAGAAATCACCTAGAAGAATATTGTTTAAGCACATTCCTCGGCTCTGCCCCCAGAAATTCTGATTCAGTGGGTCTGGGCTGAGACTGGCGGTTATGGGATAGATGGTGGTCCGTGGACAGACCATGCTTCAAGTGGCAGTGATTCAATTATCAGCTCAATTTTATGAGGCAGGTAAGACTGGCATCAGGCTCCCCATTTATCATTCCCATTTTTTAAAAAAGAGGAAATTGAAGTTTAGAGAAATAAGGGAACTGGTTTAAAGTCCCAAAGCTATCAGGACTTTTTGATGCTAAGCTGTGGGCTCTTCCCTATGTGAATGATTTAAGCTCAATATTCTTTGAGGTTGTGTATGGGGAAATCTGAACAATGGCCATTGCCTTCAAAGTGGAGTGAGTTACCATGGATACAAATATTGTCTTAATGCATTGTAAGGCATTTCTTTTAACCATAAATTCTATAAGAAACAGTCCCAGCGAGATATAATCCATTCTGCTTCTTTAAAAAATCAACATTCCCACAGCAGGAGAACTAGATACCAGTTCTCTCTGTGAAAACTGGCCAGATCTATAACCTCCTTGCAGGTAAGTTTTAACCACCTTCTGGAATTGTTATGAGGATCAACTTGATCTAAAGTTCTTTTGGAGTTCCTGACACACAGTAAGTGTTCTATAAATGCTAGCTTCCATTTTTTCCTTTCCATTCTCAATCAAGCTAATAATAATTGAGCACTAGTAAAACAGTCCAAACTTAACATAGGTGGGGATGATGTGAATTAGGTATTCAGTTTACAATAATTTATTTAATTCTCAACATGACCCCAGGGAGCTGGTTCTGTTAGCATCTCTATTTCATAAACGAGGAAACTGAGGTTCAGAGTGATAAAGACCTTTTTCTACTCACCCACTAACTCGAGGGAGAGCTCGGCCTTCTGCCCAGCCAGGCACACTGCTCCCCAAGCCTGCTCTCCTAAGCCTGTTGTGAAGCTGCTGTCCCAGCTTGTCAATCAAGAATTAGTTAGAGGTGACCATGAAGGGCTAAGATGAGAAGAGTAATTCCAGAGCTTGACTGCCAAGCCTGACTTTTTCTTTCTTTTCACTAGCACCAGTGCCTGGTTGTTAAACCAGTGCCCAGTGAATATGGCAATGGCACTTTATTTTTCTGGGACAGGGCAAAAGAAAACGATTTTCCCCTTTCTCCTATTCTCACTTGCTTTGGTGCTGAGTCTTTCTGGCAAGAAGCACACATCTCTGCTATCTGATCCCTGCAACCGCTCGTTACCTTGCCTGCCAGCTCTTGTGTTGATAAAGGGTCCTCTCTCTGCCATTCACTTATTCATCCTCTTAGTGTTTGGAGGCAAGTATTCCCTGAGTTCCTTCTGCAGGCAGGCAGCGTGAACTTCTGGAGACACACCTTCCTGTCCTTATGGTGCTTTTTATCTAGTGAGGGAGAGAAAGACACATACTAAATACATAATTGCATTTCTGACTATAGAATTCCAAGTTTATATAAAGGAAAGGAGTGAAAGAAACTGAGTCTCATAAGAGAAAGGAAGCGGACTAAGGCTGTCACATAGGAGACAGGGTGTGCAGTCGACGTGAAGGAAGGCATCCACAGGTGAGTTTTCTTTGAGCTGAGACTGGAGTGGTGAATGGAAGTCAACGAGGCTAAGAAAGGTGGGAAGAGGGAAGGTGAGGTGTGTGGCATCTCTGTGATGAGAGGGAGCAGGGCAAGCTCAGAGAACTGAAGGAAAGAGCACGGACAGACCCTAAGGGAAGCCAGCTTGGGAGAAAAATATCAACCTCGGAACATACATCTATGCACTGTAGGAAGAACAAAAGGTCACTCACTGATGTAACAAATGTGTGCTGAACTTCTACCATGAGCCAGTGTCTGTGCCAGGTGTAGGAGATGCTACAAAGATGAGTAAGACATGTTTCCTGTCTAGTGGTTGAAAGTTTCTGTAAATTCCTCTAGGACAAGGCCATGTTTTACTCATCACTACACCTTGTATTTAGTAAGCAGTCAGTGAATATCTGTTGAATAAAAGAGCAACTTTAAGTCAGTAATTTAATTTTGATTATTGATCAAACATCAATTACCATACTAATTTTAAACATGAATATATATACATGTATATGTGTACATTTGTATATGTATGTGTGTATACATACATACGCATGTACGTGCACACTCACACATACCAAAGCTCACTCTGGAGTTAATAATGCATGATCCTCAGTGAAGGGACTTTGGCTTCACAATTTTTTAAGTAACCAGAAACGATTTACATGTACAGCCATGGCTGAGAACTTGGTTGACATAAGTTTAAACGAACAGGTCTAATTTCCCACTGTAATATGCAAGAAGTAAAATTTAAACATAGATAATGTCAGGTTTTAGCCACACTTTTCTTCCCCCAAACTTGAAGAATACCACTATAGAATAACCAAACCAGTAATAATAGTGAGCTTGCTGTCTCAAATGGAGACCAGGGAACACGCCATCCTTAGGAGAGTGTATCAGAATAGTTTGAACTCTGCTTCCCTGACTTACACAACAGATCTGTTAAGGCTCCTCAACGGGGCCTATGCTCTAGTTAGGAATTATTGTTGTAGGGAAATTCATTTGATTTCTCATTTATTCTTGTATCCTGGTAACTTAAATGAAAGCCAAACTTACGCCAAACCAAACAAAATGATGAGCGTTGACGATAAACATAATAGCTAAAACTTACCAAGTGAATCTGCTTCCTTGCTGATGACCTTAGCCTCCACTTGGTCTGTAGCCATGGTAGGTGAATGTTTATATGTAGTTTAATTAGTTAACAATAGTTAAGTGCCTCAAGAGCTCATCAACTTGGCATTAAAGGACAATGACCCATCATCACTGGATTCCCAGGCTACTTGACGGAGCTGAGTCATACATCTGTCCCTGAGCGGGGAAAGCAGTCAAGGACAGAGTGTTTTGCTAAGTCCCTGAAGTGCTCCCAGACACACAGCATGGTCTAACCAGCCACAGAAGCTTTCAAAGCCAATGGCAAGGAATCTTTAGAATAAGGGAAAATGAGGCGAAAACAAGCACAAACTCTCATTTAGCCCAATCCCACCTCAGCCACGTGAGCTCCTGTAATAACCTGGACTGGCTCCAGCAGTGATTGGCTCTATTTGTTTTACAGGAAACTTGCCTTCTTGAAAGGGAGATGCTAAGCTTTTCAATGCCTCCAGCAGAACATGTTAGTGCCTTGATTCCAAGGGTGTGGCTCACATAAATCTGAAGTGTCTCTGGTTTCGGTGGGAATAATGAAACCTTTCTCAGCTGACGCATCTCGGAATTAAAGAAGCATAACAGCTTTGAACCGTTGTCAAAAGCTGCGTGGAGCCTCATTTCTGGAAGAGGTGTTTCATTTTCTGTGATTTAGCTTGGAAGCATCTCTTTCTTAAATCCTTTCCTTGTTTCCTCCACCTACTTTATTTCTACCCCTCTTTTGGCTTTGCCAAAAAAAGAAAAAAGGTTACAATACGAGAAATGTGGAGGCTGAAAATAATTTGGGGAATCTGACTATCATTACATCGTGTTGGCAAAACATGAAATTTCAAAATTTTGTCATGAGCTTGTTTATGAAAAGATTTATATGTCCATCCCCATATGCACACATCATATACACCTCATTTTTTTGGTGGTGTTTTTGTTTGTTTTTACAAGAGGAATTTGCAAGCTTGTGAAAGAAATCTTGTCACTACAAGTGACTGGAGATTTTTCTTTCAATTGGTATTCTGAGCCTCCTGTTGGGTAAAAGTATATTGTTGAAGGAAAGTACTGGCTTTCATAAGCCCAGTTGAGTCCATTTCCATCTTATCACGGTGGTGTCACTAAAGAAAGCATTGATGTTTTGTGTTCATTTGTTCATTCATGCATTTAGCCTACTGTCCAGCAAGGCCAGTGTCTGGGGGATAAAGAGTAAAGAAACAATCAATTAATCAGTCTTGCTTTTATGAGCTTAAAGTTGTGAAGAAGATAAAAACTTTTGTACAATGTTTTGAGGAAGAATGCAGATGACCCTATAACAGTACAGAGAGGTGCTCTGAGAACTGGCAGGAGGCAGGCATTGGTCATGGCTGGGTGGTGGTTTCAGGCAATAATTTGGTGAAGAGAAGGCAATTGGCCAGGCTCTGAAGTATGATAAAAGCATGAAAATACTGAAATGGTAAGGGAGAAGGGGCAACTGGAGAGAGATCATCAGGCCAGGAAGCAGGGTTGAGAAACCAATTGCTGTTGGTGATCCTGACTTTATAACAATGCCCATCTGCTCAGGTGTAATTTAGTCTCAATATTCTCAGCATGTAGGAGACAAGCAAAGGGAGTAGAGATTCACCCACGGCTAGGCTGGACGCCATTGAAGTTCAGAGAAAAGGACAGACAAGAAAGTGGTCGAAAATGTAAAGTACAGAATCTAAGATGGAAAAACATTAAAAAAGGGTGGGATATGGGTCAAAAAACATCTTTCATTTAGAGGATTTTAGTAAATGTGGTATTTTTAGGGCTCAACTAGCTCCCAACAAGGGCAAGGAGGTACAGGGATAAGAGCTGGAAGATGGAGATGGTTCATGTGATCTAAAAAGGTACCTTCCACAAGACAAAGTGAGAATGAGGGGTAGGTGAGTGGAGAGGAACCTGCAGTGAGGAGGCAGTAGTATTACCTGAGAGCCTTATTTCGTCAGTGACCAAGAAAAACTGCAATTTAGGGCAGAAGTTGAGGTAGTGGGATCAGACCATTGATAGATAATGAGACTCAGTTACAGACGGATGAATATTCTGTGCCCTTAGATTCAGGTGAGCTTCAGAAAGGAGGTCTGGCAGTTCTGGTGTGGGCTTTGACGTTCTTTCCTCTGATCCCTGGATGAAATGTGTCCAATGGAAGGCAGAAAGGAAGATAAGTTAGAAATCGTGGTGCCATCTACTCCTTAGGAAACCTTGGGTATGACAGGCAGAATAACATGCCACTGTAAAAAAAAATGTCTGCATCCTAAAACCCCCAGAACCCGGGAATATTGTACCATGGCAGAAGAGACTGCAGACATTGACCAAATTAAGGATCTTGAGATGGAGAGGTTATGTTGGATGATCCATGCTGACTCAAAGTAATCATAAGTGTCCTTATAAGAGAGAAGTAAGATATAAGAGCAGAGAGGTGAGGTTACATTGCTGACTTTAAAGGTGGATAAAGGGGATATGAGCCAAGGAATGCAGACAGCTTATGGAAGCAAGAAAAAACAGGGGAATAGATTCTTCCCTTGAGCCTCCACAAGGAATGTAGCCTTATTGTCATTTTGACTTTAGCCCAGTTAGACCCATATTGAATTTCTGATCTCCAGAATTATAATGTAATACAGGCATACCTTGGAATTATTGTAGGTTCCATTCCAGACCACTGCAATAAAGCAGACATCACAATAAAGCGAATACAGCAATAGAGCAAATATCACCATAAAGCCAGTCACACAAGTTTTTGGTTTCCCAGCAACCTATAAAAGTTGTGTTTAGACTATACGGCAGTCTATTACGTGTGCAGTAGCACTATGTCTTTAAAATGTACATATCTTAATTAAAAATACTTCATTGCTAAAGAATGCGAACCATCATCTAAGCCTTTAGCAAGTTAATCTTTTTGCTGTTGGAGGGTCTTGCCTTGATGTTGATGGCTGCTGATGATCAGAGTGGTGGTTGCTGAAGGCTGGGGTGGCCATGGCCATCTCTTAAAATAAGACAACAATGAAGTTTGCCAAATCGATCGACTCTTCCTTTCACAAAAGGTTTCTCCATAGCATACAATGACATTTGGTAGTATTTTACCCACAGTTGACTCCTTTCAAAACTGGAGTCAACCCTCTCAAAGCTTGCTACAGCTTTATCAACTAAGTTTATGTAACTTTCTAAATCCTTTGTTGTCACTGCTACAATCTTCACAGCATATTCATCAAAAAAAAAAAAAATCACTTCCTTTGCTCATCCATAAGAAGCAACTCCTGATCCATTAGTTTAATAATGAGGCTACAGCAACTAAAGTCACATCTTCAGGCTCCACTCCTAATTCTAGTTCTCTTGCTATTTCCACCACATTTGTAGTTACTTCCTCCACTGAGGTCTTGAACCCCTCAAAGTCATTCATAAGGGTTAGAATCAAATTCTTCCTTACTCCTATAATGTTGATAGGTTGACCTCTTCCCATGAATCACAATGTCCTTGATGACATCCAGAACGGTGAATCCTTTGCAGAAGGTTTTCAGTTTACTCTGCCCAGATCCATCAGAGGAATCACTATCTGACAGCTGTAGCCTTACAAAATGTATTTCTTAAATAATAAGACTTGAGCATCAAAATTACTCCTTGATCCATGGGCCACAGAATGGATATTGTGAGAGCAGCATAAAACAACATTAATCTCATTGTACATCTCCATCAGAGCTCTTGAGCAACCAAGTGCATTGTCAATGAACAGTAATATTTTTAAACAAATCTTTTTTTCTGAGCAGTAGGTCTCAACAGTGAGCTTAAAATATTCAGTAAACCATGTTGTAAACAGATGTATTGTCACCCATGTTTTGTTGTTCCATTTATACAGAACGGGCAGAGTAGGTTTAGCATAATTCTTAAGGGCCGTAGGATTTTAAGAATGGTAAATGAACATTGGCTTTAACTTACCAGCTGTACTGGCCTCTAACAAGAGAGTCAGCCTGGCCTTTCAAACTTTAAAGCCAGACATTGATTTCTCCTCTCTAGCTATGAAAGTCCTAGATGACATCTTCTTCCAATGTAAGGCTGTTTCATCTACGCTGAAAATCTGTTATTCAGTGCAGCCGCCTTCATTCATTATCTGAGCTCCATCTTCTGGGTGCCTCACTGCTGCTTCTGCATCGCCCCTTGCTGCTTCACCTTGTACTTTCATGTTATGAAGACTTCTTTCCATGAGGCTTCTTTCCTTAACCCTCACGAACTGACCTCTGTTAGCTTCAAACTTTTCTTCTGCAGATTCCTCTCCTCTCTCAGCCTTCAAGGAACTGAAGAGAGTTGGGGCCTTGCTTTGGATTAGGCTTTGGCTTAAGTAAATGTGACTGGATCGTCTTCTATCCAGACAACTAAAATCTTCTTCATATCAGCAATAAGGCTGTTTTCCCTTTCTTATTATACATGAGTTCACTGGAGTAGCACTTCTCATTTCCTTTAAGAACACTTCCTTTACATCCGAAACTTGGCTAACTGTTTGGCGCAAGATGCCCAGCTTTCAGCCAGTCTCAACTTTTGGCATGTCTTCCTCACCAAGCTTCATCATGTCTAGCTCTTGATGAAAAGTGAGAGAGGTGTGACTCTTCCTTTCACTTACCATGTAGAGGCCATTGTCGAGTTATTAACTGAGCTAATTTCAACACTGTCTTGTCTCAGGAAATGCAGAGGCCCACAGAGAGGGAGAGACATGGGGAAACAGTTGGTCGGTGAAGCAGTCAGTAGACCCACAACATTTGTTAAGTTTTCTGTCTTATATGAGCATGGTTCAGGGGACCCTAAAACAATTACACTAGTAATATCGAAGGTCCTTGATCACAGATCACCATCACAAATATAATAATGAAAAGTTTGAGATATTGCTTGAATTACCAATATACTACACAAAGACAAAAAGTGAATAAATGCTATTGGAAAAATGGCACAGACAGACTTGCTTGATGAAGGGTTGCCACAAACCTTTCATTAAAAAAGCCACAATAAAGCAAAGTGCAATAAAGCAAAGTGCAGTGAAAAGAGGTGTGCTTGGAAATTTATGTTGCTTTAAGCTGCTGAGCCTGTGATAAGTTTTGTTTTTTGTTTTTTGGTTTTTTTTTTGGTTTTTTTTTTTACAGCAGCAATAGGAAGATAATATATTGGGTTCAAGGTAATGCTGGAAAACTTGTTCTCAGGTAGCAGATGTCTCCCTTAGCTGGAGCCAGGCTAGACACAGATGATGGCTGGCATACTGTTGGAAGAACCAAGTAAGGTAGACATCGTGGCAGGTGTAGCAGTAAGGGAGAAGATGCGGGTAAAATACTAATGCTTATCTCCAAAAGATGCTCTTAGCAGAGAATGGGGAAAAACTATTTAGCACAGTAACCTGGAATATAAGTTCTTAACATATGGTTTAAAAATAGTTTGTTGAGAGTGTTGAGTCTTCTGTGGGCAAGGCAATCCCTTGGTGGGTAAAGACCTCAGAGAATACAATGTTTAGTCCTCTCTCAAGACAGTTTTCTACAATTAAAATTGGATTATCTTGAATATCAGGGAAAGCCTTGAAGTGGGGAAAGGACTTTTGCATGAACAGGAATGGTTAGAAGTATGGAGGGCAAATGATAGCCTTCTCATCCTGGTCCTACCTGTTTGCCTGGCTGACTGTGCTTATAAAAGTTTGAGGGTTTTTTAGCACCAGCTGAACATGCTACTTCATTCCACCTCAAGCTGCCTGCCTCCCTGACTCACTGCTCAGTCTTCTACCCTGGAGCAACTGCCTGAGATCTCCTTGAGATAGATGTGTGATGACTCATCTCTATATTGCCATCACCTAGTACAATGCCCAACAAATAGCAAGTGTCCAATAAATCTTCATTAAGTGAATGCACAGGGTTCTACTCTTAACATATTTAAAGATTCATGGCAGTGAGAGGGTATTACAAGACAGTGAGTAATCCTGTGCTCAGATTTGCGATCCAGAAGAATGGTTTCCAAAACCTGATCCATACCAGTCCATCAACTGATGCCAGGCCAGTAAAGATGACTGGTCCCCACCCTATCCACTATGATTCAGTAGGTCTAGGGTAGGGCCTACGCATGTGTTTCTTTAACAAACTCCACAAGGATTCTGATTTTCAGGTGAGTCTGTGAACTCTTGATCTTGATCTCAAAGAAGACAGAGACCATTATGAACTAGGCTGATCAGAGAAATACACATTGAGAAGTTGGGATCTGAATTGAACCTTCAAGCATGGGCAAGTGTGAGTAGATGAAGAGAAGGAAGAAGAATCAGAACAAAGGTATAAGGAGGTAGACACTGCTAAGAAATAGTATTCTGTATCATTTGGACTTTTTACTCAAAAGACCATTCATAATCTGTATCGCTTATTTCTGCTTAATAAATTATCTTATAACTTACTTTCTTAAACAACTATCATCATCTATTATCTCAGTTTATGAGGGTCAAGGATTCAGGAGTAGCTTGGCTAGGCTTTCCTGACTTAATGTCTCTTAAGAGGTTGATGTCAGATGGTGATTGAGTAGAGGTCATTTCAAAGGATTCTTTAGTCTGATGCTTGGATTGGAAAGACTCTTAAGGCTGGCGATTGGAAAAGCTAGGGCTCCCTGTGCGTCTTTCTCTACCTTTATGATATTCTCTGTATATGATCTTCATATCATGGTGGCTTTAGATAGTTGGGCTTCTTACTTGGTGACTTGGCACTCCAAAAGCACATGTTCTGAGAGAGTGCTCTGGGAGGAAGAGAGATAGGCAGGGAGAAGGAAGAGCTGAATAGTGGTGCGTGTGTGCAGTGCAAACATGCACACAGGTGAAGAGATGAACAACAGACGGGCAAGGGAGCCAGGACTTCTAGGAGTGCTTCATTTGACTTTAACCAAACACCAAAAGGTTACTTAGTGCTTCTTACTAGTCAAGAACACAGATTGTATACCATGCAGAAGAATTATCATAAAAGATACCAACTTCAAAAAATATGGTTTCATCTAGCTTTATCCCAAGGAACTGCAATACATTCTTAAATTCCTTCAGCAGTTTTCAGTATTCTCTGAAGACCAGGGATCACATTTATAAAAGAGTTGGATGTGTCTAGTTGATAGAGTCCCACAATCCGAGGCAGAAGACTGGAGCCCCAGACATAACACTTGGCAAACTGTGATCCCGGGCAAATCTGTCAACTCCTTCCTAGTCAAGCTACTTATTTCCCCAACTTCACCTCCTTTAGTATCTTCCTCAGGCTTCACAGTCCCAGATTTAGGTTACTCGCTATTTCTAAAAGCATAAAACTCTTTCATGCCTCTTAGCTTTGCATGTGGTCATCCTTGTGCCGGAGCCACTGTCCTTCCCTACCTCTCCCTGTCTGCAGCAGGTGCCTTCCCCTGCCTTTCAGCTCTAGAACAGTTACTACTTCCTACTAGAACTGTCAGCTTCCACTCCTGGGTTCTTCTGGTGCCCTGCTTGTGTCTGCATCATTGCTCAGGTCTTGTTTTCACTACTAGATTAAGGCTCCCTTAAGGAGAGGTTTCTGCCTTAATGGCCTCTGCCATGTCTGCCAAGAGCATAATGCCCGACATACAATAATCTATCAATAAATATTTATTGTGTTTAAGTGAATAAATAAATGCATGTAGACAGGAAAGCTTATTTTAAAATCTGGACCATTCATTCTTTGGCTTGAATGGACTGTATATATTGGGCTCCAAAGGTCATTGGCTAAATTATCTTTCCGTGATCATCACATCATCAAGACTGAAAAATAAACAAACAAACAAAAAAACCTTATTGTATCTGGATAATACAGCAAAGACCTTAGACTTTTGAGTCTATTGCCTTCTTTCTCATTGAGAATCTTGTGCAAAGACGAAGGCGAGCTTAGGGAACTCCAGCGTTTACCTCTGTGTGTGAAGTGCAGAGCCCCTTCTACTTTTTGGCTACTAGGGATGGTACACACCTTTTTCATCTCCAGAAAGGTCTAATGGAAGGCAAATTCATTCCTACTGGGCCGTGGATGCCTATCAAGTGAAGGTGAATGGCATCCAGACTGTCACGTCACACCACCTCTCTGGGACAGGGCCAAACAGGACTCGAGGCCTGGCCTCGTTTCTTTCTCACTCTAGTAAGATGCAGCCACACAGGTATCATTTGTGAGCTCGGCACTGCCATCCACCAGCAATTTGATTTCACTTCTCTGAGCTTCACTTTCTGTTTCTTATCCACAATTTGAGGATTGTGACCTCATAATGCTCAGCTCCAAAAATGGGAACTCTTATGAAGACTGAGATAACCTTAGCAAAATCATCCAGCCTGTTTTCTAATACACAGTAGGTGCTCAACAGATGTCAATCTCTTCCCTTCTCCTGCCTGACCCTCCTCAGAAGAGAACATTCCAGCCATCCATGATAAAGAGGTCATTTCCTGCTTTCCTTCTCTGCTTAGTAAGGATAGGGCAGGGCTCTGGTATCTTGTGCGTATCTCTCTGGCTTGCAAACCCAGGCACACCCATCCACAGGGCTTTGTTTCTTTAACCTCAAGTTATGTAACGAGTAGGTGTAGGGCTCTGGATTTATTTCCACAAGGACCTGTTTCAAAATCCCTGCTGATTGCTCCAGGCTCTGAGCATGTGTATGAGAGAGGCCCACACATGTTCCCCAGTTGAAGCACCAGGCCTGAATTAGGTCATGCAATCATTGCATTTTTCACCATTTCACAAGCCGCTGCTGTGGCAGCTGGTTAGGGCCACGGAGAACAAGGCAAGAGCGGGGAGTTGCTTAACCTTGCCCTGTATTCACACACACATGTTGGCGGGGAAATGGTGACTCATTCTCTCTGCTGGGATACACCTGGTAGGCGGGCTCCTAATGACTTTATTTTAAAGGCTACTTTCCCTCACCTTCAGATAAATCCTTTACAGCTCAATTTAATCTCTGGAAGTACAAGACATGTCAGGAAGAGTATTAACCTGTTCTGACCCCGAGGGTACCATTGGGTAACACTTAGGGAGTATACAGGTGGTATCCAAGGAACCCTCCCCAAAACTGTGGGAAGTGAAATAGACAATAGTTGATGATTCAAAGACTGGTGACAGCACCCAGTGGGGGTCACCACCTACCATGCGCCACGCACTCTCTCTACATTTTCTCTAATCCTCATGTCAACCCAGTTCATCTTGCAACTGATGCTCAGGCACATTAACTGATTTCTCCGAAGGACCGATGTCAATAAGCAGCAGAGTTGGGACATATCCAATGCCAAAACCCATGTACCTTACACTGCATCACAGCACCTCCCCGCGGTTGAAACTGGGTGTTCCATTGACCTCCCACCCATCTCCCTGGAACTGCCACTACGTATGAGCATACCCCCTCCTCTCTGAGCCACTTGTAGTCTTTATTTTAACATTTTGGACTTTAGTGAAGTCCTACTTATACAGAAAGCTGTTGAAAGAACAGCAATTTTAAAACACCCCTTATATGATTCTGTTTCCTTGGTTACTCTTCCTGAAGTCTGACTGTCTCTCTCTCTCTTTGATTCTGGAAATTACTAATAGGTAAACTTTCAGTACTATACTTTACTTTTATTTTTATTTTATTTTTTCACCTAAGTCAGCCTAAGACAGTTTCTGTTGCATGCAACCATACTCCCCAATGGATGGATACACTGTGGAGAAATCAGATAATTACTTGGTCGAATGCAGCAGCTCTATATCTTAAGACAGTAGTTCTTAAACTTTGGCAATCATTAGTATTACCTGGAGGGGTTCAAAACATTGATAGCTACATGTAAGTTAAGAAACGATGTTAAGAAAAAACAGCAACACATACAATATGTTGAAAATACGTAAAATGGGATTAAATGCAAAACTTGAGATACAAATAAACAAGGATAATCGCATTAAGGTGATGTCTTCTTTCTATAAATATCTCCTTAATGCTGTTGTTTTATATTTTAGAGGGCGATAAAGAGGGAGAGAGACACACTGACTGAAACAAAATCTTGGAGAAGGAATTTAAATTTCATTCCTAAAATGCATCACATGGAGCAAAATAAACTTTTCTGGGCTACGGAAAATAATGGACGACCAATGTAAAAGTCACATAGTTGCTGATGATGTTCATTTCTGGCACAGTTAGCTCTGCAGTGGGATGGTAAGCATTCTCCTGGCTGTCCCAGAAATTAGAACACTTAATATGGACAATTAGTTCTCTAGCTCCATGGTTGTGAATGGGCCACCTCAGCCCAAGCCTCCAGTAATCCTGGAGGAGAGTGAACTCATTACAGCAAATGTGCAGGCCAGAGCCCCTGCAAACATCACTTGCCGATGTCGTGTTGCATCGTCTCTGGACTGCATTAGCTTCCTTCTTGCCACCTGAGATTAAGGTCCTACACAGAAAAACAGTGAGACCTGAGAATGCAGTATCCCAAATGGCACCATTGCTATTTTCTTCTTCTTGATGGTGAAGCAAATGAGACAAAATGTTCATTTCTGATGTGATTTTCTCAGTGGATCCAATTATCAAGTGCTAATATCTCAGGTTACTGAGGTCCCTCTGTCCTTTGTTATCCTAAATGAAATCAACTCAAGACTTGATATCTCACAGATATACAGACTCAAGATTCTCTCCATCCTAACCCTTCCTCAACTATTTCTTGGATCATCAGGGGGTGATTACATCTTCAGGAATTGCACTTCTAATCACCTGTGTCCCATTTTCTATTAGTTTTTTCCTTTTGCCCCGTCTCACCTCTTTCTAATGATGTCTCTTTTGGGTCCTGTAGAATTTAAACCCTCCTCCCTTTAAATGGATTTAGCTGAAGTTTTGGAGCAATAGAAAAAGGAGCAGGAAACATCCCACAGGTCACCACAACAATTAATTGAATGTTGGTTATTAGATACCTCAGTCTCTCTGTCTCTGAGTCATCCCAGCTCTTGGGAACTTGCTGCTGGCTACTATCTCTCCTCAGTCCATAGCCCAAAGCCATTTAAATCTATTTTTTCTATTTTTTTTCTATCCTTATTTCCATTTATCATCTTTCTGGGCCTCTTTAACCCATCTACTTGGACTCTCTTCAAGTTAAAACTTCTTATGTCAATTTTACACAACAATTTAATTTTCTCTTTATTACCCTTCCACCTACTAGATGATTCCATAAGTTCTCTTACGTAAATAGATAGGCTGAGAATTTCCCAAATCATCAAGTCCTGGAAACTATTTGCTTAACAGTTCTCTGCAATTTATCCTTTTTTTTCCCTCACATTTTATTATGAGCAGCAATATGAAACCAAGTTGAACTTTCAACATCTTGCTTGGAAACTTGATCAGCTAAATTTCCAAGTTAATTATTTACAAGTTTTGCTTCCCACATAACTTCAAGGCACAATTCTACCAAGCATTTTTCTACCACATATGTTCTTATTATACAGTTCTCAAGATCGAAAATCTGAAATGGTCTTACTGGGCTAAAACCCAGATGTTGATAGTGATGCATTTTTAAAGCTCTGGGAGACAACTGACTTCTTTACCTTTTCCAGTTTCTAAGGGCTGCCCATATTCCTTGGCTTATGGCCCCCTTGCATCTTAAAGGCCAGCAATTGACAGCTGAATCTTTCTCAGACTTCATCCTTCTGATACTGTCACTTCTGCTTCCTTCTTTCACTTTTAAGAACCCTTGTGATTATATTGGACCCACCCAGATAATCCAGGATTATCTTCATATTAAAGTCAACTGATTAACAACTTTAATTCCATCTACAACTTTCATTCTCCCTTGCCACGTAACACAATATAGTCATAGGTTCTAGGAATTAAAACCTGGATATTATGGGAGGCCATTATTCTGCTGACTGCACTAACTTCTGCATAATTTCTAGAAAATAGTAATTATGTAATAATTGATGGTTATCATCATTACCATTTGATAAACAATAATTGAATACTTACATATAGCAGGTAATGCATTAGAAATACAATAGAGAATTAGATATATATGGTTCTTGCCCTCATGAAGTTTATAATCTAATAAAATAGCCCATTGAATAAACAATTTAAATACAATGAGGTTAGGGCTGAGGGGGTGGGGAAGACCACTGAAATATGTAAGGAAAGTATCTAACCTATGTAGGACTGCTAAGAGTAGAATTTTAAAAGGTGGAAATATAAAGAATAATCCTAAAGGTTAAGTTAGGTAAAAGAGGGCATGATTTGTGGAGGGGCAAAAGTCAAGACCATACCCAGGTGGAGAAAATTAAAGAAAATTGGGGCTAAATAATAGCAAGAGGGTGCAGGAGTGGTAGGGGGAGAAGCAGCACAAGCCATATTAGCAAGAGCCTTTAAACCGCATTAGATACTTTAGACTTTATTTTGTAGGTGACGGGCTGCACTTTAAGGGGTTTTCATCTTTGAGTTGATGTGAACAGATTTCCATTTCCAAACTGTCAATCTAGCTATAAGCTAGAGGACCTGCTGCAAATTCTATTAAATAGGAAATAATAAAAATATAGCCATAAAATCACTTATATGTGGAAATTTAGAAATCCACTTCTAATTAACTCATAAATAAAACTGATACCACTACCAATAAAGATATACACACCAAAGCTTGGTGGAGACAGCTAAAGCAGCACTTAGAGGAAACCTCAGCCTAAAATGCTTTTATCAAAAAAGAGGAATGGTTAAAAATTAATAAGGTAGATACCTAATTCAAGAGGCTAGGAAGAAAATGGAAAAAGAAAAGGAATAAAACAATAAAGATGTGTAGATGAAGTCATGCTTCAAGGAAAGATGTTTCCCTAACTGCTAGGAGCACTGTTAGCTGACTGCACACAGGTATCATCTTCTGTGACTGTCCAAGCTGCAGAGAGGTGCCTCACCCAAGACCATGGGCCGTCCTGGTGTAGCCCACCTCCAACGACTGATCAAAGCAGAGTACATAAACCCAGCCATTTTGGCCCAGTGCAGGGCAACATGGAGGGCCATTTAAGTTCCAGAGCTCCCCACAGGGTTGGTGGAGTCTCTGATGAGGCTAGCATTGCTTCTCTGTGTCTCCCTCTACCCAATCCTGCTTCCTTCCTCACTCCTTCCACAAATGTAGATTCCCTAGGAAATATATGGCACATTAAAATGTACATGATAGTGACATTCAGCAAAGTCAAAGGTGGTTCATTAAAAAAAAATAATTAAATAAATGCCTAGCAAAATTAATCAAAAATTGAAAAGGTGATGCTATGGTCTGAACATATGTGTCCCCTCAAATTTACATGTTGAAATCCTAACTCCTAAGGTGATGGTATTAGGAAGTGGGGCCTTTGAAAGGTGGTAAGGTCATGAGGTCCTTATGACTGAGATGAGTGCCCTTATAAGAGACCCCAGAGAGCTCCCTTGTCCCTTCCGCCATGTGAAGATACAATGAGAAGTCTGTGACCCAGAAGAAAGCCCTCACCTGACCTTGCTGGCACCCTGATCTCAAACTTCCCGCCTCAAGAGCTGTGAGAAATAAACTTCAGTTGTTTATAAGCCACTCAGTCTGTGGTTTTTGTTACAGCAGCCCTAATGGCCTAAGACAAGGGACATAAATACAGTTACGGAAGAGATTTAAAAGATAACGGGAATGTTAGGAACAACTGTTTATCAATGAATATTACAGTATAGATAAAATAGATACATCCTTAAAATATGCATAGATAAAATTCCTATAATGCATCCCTGTAAATGCATAGATAAAAGACACATCCTTAAAAAGCTTATAAAATCTGACTCCACAAGTAGAAAATTTGATTATTTCCATAAACATTAAAGAAAACAAACCACTAGTTTAAAATCTCATTACAAAGAAGGCATCAGGTCTGATGGGTATCTGGATAAGTTTTACCAAATATTCAAGAAACAAACACTTCTAATCTTAAACAAACTTCTCAGAATAGGAAAAGAAAGAATACTTATAAACCCATTTTATGAGGCCAGAATAATCTTGATAACAACACCTGACAAAACCAAAGGAATAAAGGAAAATTACAAGCTGTATCACTCATGATCATAAATGCAAAACCTAAACAAAATATCAGCCAACCTAAGCCAGCAGTATATAAAAATAAGAATACATCATAAGCAACTTGTTTTATTTTCCCAAGGAAAACAAGATCGGCTTAATATTAAAAAATTAATTAAAATAGTTTACTACATTAATAGATTGAAGGAAAAAAATCCTACAATCTTCTCAGCAGCAGATGGAGAATAATCATTTGATCAGTTTCAATATCCATTCATGACAAACTTAACAAATACAAAAGAGAAGTTCCATATATTGATAAAGGGTATTTACCAAAACTCTAAGGCAGACATCAGGTTAGAAACTGTTTCAATTCTATACATAATATAGTTAGTATCTTACATCAGGGTGATGGCTGGGGTGCTGGTGGAAGATGGAAAGTAATGTATGTAAGGGAATTTATCATTTCCTTGTTGGCAAAGACCCATCACATATATTTTTGAGTAGCACCTAGCCTAGGGCCCTGCACATAACAGATGCCCAAAACATGCTTACTGACTGACAGATACAAGACTGTCCTAAGAAACTGCCATCATTTCAGAGTGGTGCAGCCTGGAGATCACTGCAGCCTCCAGAAGATTCTTGCTCCGTGTTGTGTTCTGGTCACACTTGGTATAATCACTACACCTTCTACGTTCAGCTGCCAAAGACTTCATTTGTCCAGAAACTCAAACTAGCTTTTTCTAAATTTGTTCTGAATTACTACCTTCTAATAGTACCCATAGTAATAGATTGCTCTAAATGATGTAACTTTTCTTCCAGTGATTAAAAAATATCAGAAAAAAATTCGGCCTTAAAGAGCATTATGAGATGGAGCAGGCAAAGCACTAGATAAAGCTTGAAGAGGCTGGGCTTTTAGTCCTGCCTGGGTTATAACCAGCGATGTGACCTTTGATGGGATTCAAAACTTCAGGCCCCTATATCCTATTCTGAAATGTACTACGTGAGTTATTCATTCAACAAATTAAGAACTTTCGAACATCAGGCATTGCACACCTGCCCACGCTATCTAGGTGTTGGGATAATCCACACTAACAGGAGTTATGAAAAGTCCACTGCAAAGTAACTTGCTGTACAAAAAGCTGGAGGATTTGGGGAGTGTGAGAATCCAACGGCTACTGATTTACCAAATAAATCTCAATCACCTCTCACATTTGCGCAAGGCTCTAGGGGGATGATGGCAAAAATAGAATTAAGTACTAAACTCACACCAAGACCATGCTCTTTCTTTGCAATATGGAAAAAAAAAAAAAGGATGAATTCTAGTTTGCCTTAGCTGCATGCTCAACCTTGACCAAATCACCCAATGTCTTCTTATGAGTTCCTGAAACAGATCTTCAAACAAAAACCTGGAACAATGAGTTTTTTTGGAATTTGATTCCCAAATAACAGAAAGGGGATGGGGAAAATGAGCTAGGAGAAGGAAGACAAAACAAGGAATAGTGTCCGAATGGGCCGTTACCACTGTGGAATCCTGGCACTCAGTCCTTCCAGAGACCACCTCAGTAATCCGTAAAACGCAGCTCAGAACTATCCTGCTGAGAGACAGGTGACTAGGAAATTTATCCACTGATTCTTTCCTCTCACTGTGCGAGAGTTGCCCCTGGCGCTTGAAGGCTGCCTTGTCTATGAATGGAGAATTACCTGAAGTAATAAGTTGTCAGCTTCAGGTGAACTCAGTGGTGAGCTTGGGTTTGTGGGGTAGAAAATCAACAGCAATTGTTATAGTAACCAGTGTCAGTTTAGATTTTTCTGATTTATAAATGAAAATTTCTGATACATTATAGGATCAGAAATTTTTGTGGGTATTAAAACTGCCAATATCCATTTTTGCTTTAAGAAGGAATGCTCACTCTCAATGCTTTGGGGAAAAGGTGATAGCTATGAAAAAATGTGGCTGTATCGTTCTCGTAGCTCATGAATCCTGTGACCTGGGAAGCAGGAGTTATAAGCCTGTCTTGTCTTCATAATCTCCTTTGAGCATGGTCCAAGAGAAGATTTTGATAGGGACCTGATGAAAGAGGCAGAGTGGAAAAATTTGGGTTCATTGCAAATGTTTATTTAACTCAGATACTTCAGAAGTATTTATTGGAGAAACACTTGCAGATTTATGTCAGATGAATCAACATCATTCACCCATATCAGAGTCATAGCCTAGGGGAGGGAATTTAGTTAGCTAACCTGTAGCTTACATGCATGGTATGAGACCTATTTGAAAGCCTTGACCACCCAGTGTCAAGTTCTTGGGCTGCCCTTCCCACCCTGGTGCAGGAGGGGCAACCCCAGCTGGTGCTGTGAAGGGCAGTGGTTCTCAAGTTTGAGTGCTCACCAGAACCGCTGAGAGGGCACTTTACAACACAGATAGCTGAGCCCCACTCCCAGAGCTTCTGACTTACCAGGGCAGGAGTAGGGCCCCCACATCGGCGTCTCTAAAGAGTTCCTAGGCGATGCTGCTGCTGCCGGTCCATGGACCACATTTTGAGAACTACTGCTTCAGAAGAAGCTGGAGTCACATGATTGAGTGGGCAAAGGCAGGGTGGAGGTCACTGAGTACTCTGCTGAGAACTGGATCATAAACCTGCAACCCAAACTCATGAGCAGCCATTTCTTCTTGGTCCTCAAAGATGCCACTGCATGTTCATACTCTCACAGGACATTACTTTCCACGCTGCAGGTTGCCCCCTTCCTAGCCTATAACACACAACTTTACCACATCGCAGGGTTCAGATTAGCCTTCCCAAGCAAGGCTGTGCTTGGCAGAAGAGGGTGGACTTCACTAACAACTAGACTTTGCATGGAAGAAATACGGAAGGACTAGAAGTGAAGAAAAGAGAAAAGAAAAAAGAGAGGGAAGAAGTAAAAAGGAAAGAAGGAAAGACAGGCAGGCAGGACATATTATGAATATACGTTATGTTTCAAGCCCTATGCCTTGAATTTTCACACACTTTAGAATGTTGAAGCCTTACAAATATTCTGCAAGTCCTATATTATTGTCCCCTAGAAGAAACCAATATTTAAACATATTACGGGATTTTCTTAAGTAGATAAGACTTGTAAAAGGCACAAGCAGGACTCAAGCCTAGAAGCATTCAATTCCAAGTCTAGTGAAATTTCTGCTGTTCTCCACCATCAGAAAAATGGTGTCTATGTGGAGGAACTGCAAAGCAAAGTCACATGGGTGAAACAGTGGTTGTCTCAGATGTTCCACTGATTCTTGTATTTAAAATCATGGTGTGATCTATGGCCCTTGTTCCTGGCTCCCTGAACTTGAAATAAATCCAGGGCATCTTTTATAGAGTTGTTTCAAAAATGAGCTAGTACTGTGTAATCTCCCTGCCTTTGTACACATATTAATCTCACAGCCTGAGAGGCTCTCTCCAGTTTAGGTAGGTGCTATTATGTTGCAAATATCTGGGGAACAGAATTCCTGATTGAGGAAGAAATCCCTCTGTATGGCATGGGGCTTCTCAGAATGTCCAAGTTTGGTCCAAGAAGATGAACCTGGGGCCACAGACCTACCAATGCTGAAGCCAAGGGAGACCTCACTCTCGTCTGGATGGGACCATGATATAACCCAACAGCTTAACCCAGAGAAACACTTCACCTGTCCACTAGAAAGTGCCTGTCAAATGATGAAATAGTGATTTTAAGTGGTTCCAATTTTACAGCTTCTACACAGATACCTCTAGATTTATCCATTTGAGTCAGGCCATTGACAATATTTGCAATTAGTCAATTTAGCCTGGCAGTATGTAGAGTTCAAAAGAAACACACAAGAGTGAGAACTGCAAGAGGGGCAGCTTTCACTGAAGGTTGGGGATGATTCTTACCACGTGAATTACACAGACGTGGGATGGTCTTGCTCAGACACCCTGATCCCCCTGAGATGGCATTAAATCAGAGACATGTTTAAAGGGCATACTGTGGAGAAATGCACAGTGGGGCTGGGTAAGTTCCTGTAGTCTAGGCTGAGTGGTTGAAAACACGGGATCCAGGGAGAGATGAGAGTCAAGAAAGGGATCTATCACTGCCCTTCTGGGACTCGAGTCATTTACCATCAGCTACAGCCCATTTCAGAGGCAGAACAGGCAACAGTCCAACATTTTCCAGACTCTGAAAGGAGACTAGAGTGAAACAAGAAACAATCTCTTTGAACTTGTAGGTAAACACAAACTGCAAAAGTGCACATTTCCAGTATCAGGCAGTTTTTCTAAGTACAACTCACAGCTACATTTAAAACCTAACATAAATGATATTCAAATATGTAGTTTCTCACCTGGTCCAAAAGGGAAATAAGAAGAGAATGAAAGGGAATACAAAGGGTGGGTATTTACAGTGTCATTCGTTTGAAGCTTATTTGCATAGAGGAAAAAGAGATTTGACTATGAAGTCACTCATACATGTAAAACAGAACGCCAACCTTATTAAAATTGTGTAATCTGATATGTAAATGAAAACAATGATACCATTTTTTTTTTTACATAATTCAACAGAATTTTTTTTTTCTCTTAACAATAAGCCCTGGTGATGGTAAACTTAAAATCTGGGTCCACCTTACTTATGTAAATTAGAGGAAAGAACACTGTGCACCGACAGGAAGGTAGAATTTAATGAAGAAGTTTTTTTTAAAAATCCAGAACCCTTTCAGTAAAAGAACTCAGACATTAAAATAAAAATTGAGTTCCACATAATAGGGGCTTGCCATCTGAAGCCCAGGTACTCCTATCCTGAAAAGCATTTTAGAACAAAATGCTTGGCACCTGATATTGTGAGTGTGTGTGTGTGTGTGTGTGTGTGTGTGTGTGTGTGCATAATATCCGTGTCTGTGGCAAAATTTGAGAGTAGAACAAAAAGGAGCCGTTTTAGAAGCTGGAGCCCAAGAAGCTCAAAGAAGTATCCAGTAGGATCCCCAAACAAAGGTTAAGGAGAATACGAAGCCAAAAAAACAGAACCCAGGGAACTGGGGGAGAAGACAGAGGCTCACAGCAGCAGTGTTCAATGTGGGGCTTTGCAGGCAGGCACACCTGGGTCCCTCCTATACCACCTACAGGGCATACTGACTGAGAAAAAGCATTTCGTGCCCCGGAACCTTGGCTTCTTTATTGGTTAAGCAGGAAGAACAATACCCACATTATGGAGTTATTGCGAGATTTAACTGAGATAATACAGGTAAAATATCTTGCACAACTGCCTGGATGAAAGTGCTTAATAAATGCCCTAGTGTTACTGGGGAGTAAACAGAGATGCGTGCAGGACAAATGCAAACCAAATCTATTCTTTGGACTTTGTTTTACGTGCCACTCAGCATGTACAGGACGATATAGGCTGATGTCCCTACGTTAAAAAGCTCAGGTAGCAGGCATATAATGTTACTGTGAAGCTGAAAGAAAATTACTCACACAAACACAATTATGTATAATTGTCTGGCACATGGTAAGCATGCAACAATTCATAGCCCTTATTTTTATTAAAAAACTGTCTCTCACCTTATGCTTATACCTAAGATTAATCATTATGCTAGAAAATGGTTTTGTTGTGAATATATAAGTCACAAGAAGAAAAGTAAAAAATGAACAATAAACATGGCAAAATGCCCAACAAAATATAAATTAAAGCCAAGACACCATTTTTTTAACAATACAACATAGACTTTTTTTTTTCCCTTCAGTGATAAGCTCCATTGATGCTAAGTATTCATTAAAATAAGCTTGGTATATGTTACTGTTGGGACAGCAGATACAAATGGCTCCTTAAAAAATCATTTAGCAATATGTAACAAGAAGCCTTCAAGTGTTCAAAACCTCTACCCAGCAATTCCATTTCTTAAGGTCTAACCTATAGAAATAACTTAAAATACAGGGGAAATATATATAAATATGCCTCTGTATTATTTTTTCCAACAGTAAACAATGGGAAACAACCTAAAAAGTGAACAGAAGAGGAATGGTTCTTAGCAGTTTCTACTCTGGCATATTTATTCAATGAAATACTAGACAGCTTTAAAATGATGCCAATAAAAAGTTTAAAATAACATAGTAAACGCTTACAATGCCATCCTAAGGATAAAAGCAGAACACAGAATTGTTTAACTAGCAGATTCACAGTACGTAAAACATCTTATTAATAACTGAAAGAAAATATACCTATTTAATAGTGATTATCTGAGTATGCTAGTAATCTGTCTTTATGTTTTTCTGTATTGCAATGTTTTTCCCTAATAAACATAGATTTTTTTTTAATAATAGTGATAAAAGTCCAATGACACTTCCGTTAAATATTCCAGCAGCAAGAGTCTCTAGTACAGAGGTCAGAGAACTAGAGCGTGTGGGTCAAATCCAATATGTCGCCTGCTTTTGTAAATAAAGTTTTATTGGAGCACAGCTGCACTATTTCATCTCCGTATTGTTTACGGCTGCTTTCCTCTAACCTGGCAGAGTTGCGTAGGTACAATACAGACTGAAAATATTTACTATCTGACTCTTGACAGGGAACATTTGCCAACTTCTGATTGAAAACACTGCACCCAGAAGATCTTTCAAAACCCAACGGCTTGAAAGTTGCTGTTTTTCAACCTGGAGAAACAACACTTTAACATTCCAGTAGAAAGGGCCTGTCCAAGGACAAAATGGCTGATGATTTTAAGGTTGTTGATTTTCCTTTCTGATTTCACAACTTCTAACACGGGTACATTTAGATCTCTCCGTTTAAGACAGGCCACTGATGGTATTTGCTATTAGTCAGTTTAGCCTGGTAGCACCCAGAGTTCAAGAAGCAGGCAAAGTGAGAACGGCAGGAAAGGCGGCTTTCCCTAGAGGACAAGGACGGCTTCCAGATATGTGATGGTCCTGCTCAGGCATCCTGATTCCCCCTGAGGCGGCATTAAATCTGAGACTGGACTAACATTTAGAGGGTACGTGGTGAGAACTAGGCAGTGAGGCTAAGTACTGCACTCTTCCCACCTCGCTGTCCAGGCAGACGGGCTAAACATATGGGCTCTGGGGAAAGGTGGGAGTCAAGAGCCGGGCCGTCACTGACCATCTGGGGTACCCGGTTCATTCAGCTTTGGCACCATGTCTACAGTGTGATTCTGCATCTTTTGTTCACATACTGTCATAGAAAGGGAACTCACTCCTTTCTGATGCAGCCCATTCTATGGCTGCTCCTTATTTATGAATACCAAAGAACTTATCTTATATTTTTATCCCCTTTAATACTTGGCATGATAGTGGGAAGTTGCAATAGATTTATGATCTCACTTGCAATGATTAAAAGCTATTCTAAGCTCCAGCATTGCCTCCTTCCTCCGTGTAGCTCAACCCATGGGGCTGGACAGGAGATAACGTGAGAAGAGGAACATAAATGTTACTTAGCTGTTGGTGACTCTGCCTCCTTGGCAACATTGTTGTTCTTATCCTTAGCAGGATCCAAATGCTGGCTTTCTGAAGGGCCTACCTGAGCTCTCCTTGAGGCCTGCCAGGCCGTCCACAGCTGCCTAATGTGAGACACGCCAGTTCATCTCTTACATCTCTCAGGTCCCCCTACTGGCTGTATGTCTTACAGCCTTTGATGCTGTGTCTTCTGGCTCCAGTCCCCTATCCTAGGTGGTTCTTTATACTCAAGGGACTCCCCTCTTGGTTCCTGTTTGACCTGTGGGGATTCTTACATCCTCACTCAATGAGGGGTAGGGGGTGGAGGATGCTTTCTCTGTCCTCCTGTCCCTCTCTCATTTCTTCTCACCTGCATCGGTAGGTAGACACAGTGCCAAGTAAGCTGCCTAAGAAGATGTTCAAATGGATGCATGGTTAACCTTGGATCCCTTCTCTTGGCTTCAGAAAAGTGTAAGACTTCAATGCACATTCTATTAGTCCAACAACTCACAACTCTGACAAATTTTCTCCTCCTTCTGCCCCTCACTCCAAGTGTCTTCTTCGCATCGATTGGTATGGGAGGTAGGTGGGGGCTCTGGGGTGACAGTGGGAACAAGCAGAACTATGTAAATACCTTGTTGTAACCCCCGGGGAGAGTCCTGCCTGTGGTTATTTGTGGCTCTGTACAGATGCTTTGGACACCTAATGCTTTTTTTAGCTCTGAGTCCTAATCATAATTTTGGAGCAACAGGCAAAACCCCACTCAATGGTCTATTATGTCATCATTGACTGGCCTGATCATGGTTAGCTAATCTGTGTTCCAAGAAGTCCAGTCCCAGGAAATGCTTCACCTAGAATTCCCTTCACCCAAAACTACCATGATCATAAAGGGCTCTGACAAGGCCCACAGTTCAGCTTTTTCAAAATGAGCACTACTGCTGTGGCCTGCTTTATAGTGTATAAAATGCTTTCCTTTATATATTTCTCTCATTCATTCATCCATCCATCCGTCCATTCACACAACCATCCTACGTTTGTTGAGGACCTACTCTCCCTGGGGTTTGCATTAGATGCATCTTTTGGAAAAGCTATCTGCAATCTCATTTATTCCTCACAGCTGCCTTTGGAGACAGATATAGCACATAATTTACTCTCTTTGTATTGCAGTTGAAGGACCTGAAGGTCAGAAATGTTGATTACTTTTTCCAAGGTTACACAGCTATTAAGAAAGGGGGTGGATTGGAAGAGGAGAAGCAACTGGGACTTAATTAGTGTACTGTGACATCCTCGACTATTCATGAATGTTTGGGAACAAAGCACATCTACAAGGAAAGAAAGCATGGGAACAAATTCTGGATTCTTATACAAATCCAGCATTAGGATTGAATGCCAGGACCACACCAGATTTCCAGATATAATTGTGAGTTAAAGTGACACAACTGAGTAAATATGGACTGTCTCACTTCAAAATCCTTCAATTCTTTTTTTTTTAATTTGATAATGTGATTTTAAATGCCAAAAGTCTCAGTTTGGACATTGGTTAGACTGACAGACAAGCCAAGGAATGACAAAGAATAAAACTGTTTAATTTGGCCAAACAACAATAGACTGTCTCTGAGCAGTGGAGGCCTAGCTGGTGTCGGGTTATTCTGGATTCAGTGAGAACCTTTGTCAAATCATCTATCAGCCATAGAAGAATTCCAGAAACTCTCTTTATTTGGAAGTGTGAGTATTGGAACTCAACAGCAAGGGGTGGGGATGTCTGGAACTGGAAAGTAAAGTTTCACACAGTACTAAATATAACCTCCTGCCAGGCAGGTAGGGGCTGCTTGCCAAATTGTAATGGTTGTCAAGATCCAAAAGCTATGAAGAAGGCCGATGTTTTGACAACTGAAATTGCCTTCAAGATGGGTAAATTTGCCCTATTGAAGGGGAGACGAGAGATGATGGAATTAGTTAATTACCTCTCACCTCCAAACTTTTCAAACTTCAACTATAACAAGTTCATCACTTACTTTAGTATAAATAGAATTTAAACCAAGATAATGAAATTACCTCTTAGTCTCACAGTGGACTTTTCCACGAAAAGACAACCTGGAAAATCTATCTGCTGAGACAACTTTAAAAAGAGGTAAATAGGAATAGTCAGAGCCTAGTTCCATCAAACAACATTGCCCAGACAATGCCTCTTAGAACTCCTGCTGTTCCTGCTTTCTGTTACATTTCTGTCATAGTAACCTCTTTGAGGGCAGGCAAAAGGCCGGTCCTCTTTCCTCGCTATATTCCCAGCTCCCAGTACGATGCCGGGCCCTGCACACGAATAAAGGGACTCTCGAATCATAACTCCTGGAGCTCATGAAGAGGAAGTCACTCTTTCTGAAACTAGCAAAATGGTTGGTGTGACTGAGATGTTCACATTTACAAGGTAAATGTGCAGCACGGAGTATGAAGTCAAAGGATTCCACATTTTTCCAGAAATGCAATTTAGATGAGACATCTAACAATGAAAGTGGGCAGTGTTTCTCAGAGTTTGACAAAGCTGAGCCTTGGCAAAACTGTGAGGTATGGTATTCATTCTGGCTGTACTGTTTTCAGGAGGCCTTTTGCTCCCGAGTACTTAACCCTGACATGATGCCCTCCCACAGACTGAGGACCGGGAAATGTACAACCTCCCTGCCTCCTGGAAAAATCTTGCTTCTCATTCCTTTAGACCCTTGCTAACTCATGGTTTCAAATTCAAGAGTGATGTAGAGCTGGAGGAGACAGCTAACACACTAGACGAAAATATCAGGGTGACAAAATTATGTAGAGACAAGGCAGGCTGAAATGTACCACATGAAATGGATGATAATGCCCCACACTTTGATTTAAAAATTTCATGATTTGGTATCAATGTAGAAGACCGGGGTGGTTTGCAGGAGAGGTAAGCTAAGTATCACACTGCAAGTTGACACTGAGCCAAGAATGTAATGTAACTTCGTAGAGATAGGTGGGGGTGGGGAGGTGGGTGCCTCTGGAAAGAAATACTCAGGGACATTCAAAGAAAGGAATGGTCATAACTAGGAACACCACAAGGAAACCTGCTACGCCGCTTCCTGTGTTGTATAATATCTCTAAGCCTTAGGGTCTCCATCTATATAATAGAAATAACAAAACCAAAGGTGCCTTATTCCTTGTGTTATCATGAGGATTAAATAACAGTGCAGTTACGAATTGTTCTGATTATTGGTGTCATCTTGAACAGTAACAATAACAAACTCAAAGTTTGAGGAATACTGGGACAATATGAAGAGCACTGGAAGAATTAAGATGGATACAAAAGTTCTAGTTTCATAGAAGAGAACTTTGTAGGATATGTACATTGTAAATACAAAGGTAGGTAAATTATACATCAATCTAGACTTTCTTTTTTGAATGAGAGATCTCATCCTTTAATATTAATTCCATCAGAAAATTTCAATATTAAAGATATAGTTGGCAGTAGACATTCACAGATATTTGGCCATTCGATTTTTTTTGTGGTGTTTTACAATAAAACATACACCCTTCTGAAATATCATAAAAGGATAAGGAAAATCATTAGATCTTCCTATATCAAAATACTCTAAGTTGCATTAATAAAATCATATGCTTACATAACAGCTTAATAGCCTCTCATAAAATCAAGGTGGGAGAGAGAAAATGTTTATATCCTTGTGTGCTAGAAGTTGTTTTGTAATTCCTTCCAGGAAATGCTTCAAGCCAGACTTTTTGATTGGATGGGATTTCACCTGGTCCACAAGACACTTTGGATGGATCCCTATCTCATCAACATTGTTTTCATCGGTGTGCTGCCTACAGTTGATGTTCCAACGACTAAGATGCCTTTTGCCTTTATACAATTTCATCACCAGACCCCCTCCAACCTAGAAAATTCTTCTCCTTCCCTCTTGCCTGTTTATCTCTTCAAACTCTCTACTCCCAAAGAGAAATATATGCATGTATTTATTTTGTAATTAACAATTATCTATATATTTTAAACACAGAGGATCTGAACTAATTTTTGACTGCTGGTTTTAGGTTCCTTTGCTGCAGAAACACTACAAAATAGAGTTTCAGGGTCTTAAACAATGAAGATACTACTTCCCAGTACTGTGTGGGAGCCTGAGGAAACTCTGACTCACCATGTCCTGCATGTAAAATGGTATATTATTTCAGGGAGCGCCCCAAGAGAAAATCGTAAGAGAACTTTTCAGCCAGAGGTTTTGAAGCACTTTCAGAGCATGAATACATATATTCTTATTCATAAAACACACACACATTTATTGATGCTGATCATAAAATCTTTTCTTAAGCATTCCTCTGTACCCACACTTGGTGATGCATTTTCTCAATGGAGTCTAGCCTCCCTTGTGGTCTCCATTTCTGGGCTGTAACTCAGTAACTCTACCCTGCAGGCTGTGCTTTGGCTGCCTTCAGGAACAGCAATGTCTCTGTTCAAATCAAGAGAACATAATAAAACACTGTCTGCTACAATATCAAACATGAGAGGTTTCCGCTGAACTAATTGGTAGGAAAACATTTTGCCTTCATCAAGTGGCAGGGCCCAAAGTCAGAAAGATGGAAATTGGCTCAGGGAGTTTGGGGAGGGCAGGCAGATCATCTGAATGGGACCAGAAGAAAAGTTTGCTATACGCTGAAAAGCTTTAGTTGGGGCTGAAATGAAGATAGCATTTTGGTTAGTTCCACAGTCTAGAAGGAGAAGCAGATTACAGCTGAAGAGACGTAATGTCTAGACAAGAGTCTTCCATTAGCCAATCTTGACTCAGTTTACTCTTCTGCCAAATTATAATACTGTTGTGTATAGAGACCCAAACACATATTCTGCATAAAACTCAGTTGAGGCACTAAAATAGACATGAAAATAAAACAAACTTATATAAGCAGTGGTTTTTTAACACAGTTGGAAGTAGAATAAAATTGAATTTACATCAGAATATTTTTACTAAAACATATGCCTCCTTCATTGACCCCCCTACCCTGCCATTATAATTATTTGAAACATCATATGCCGATGTAACCAGAAAACAGCAGCAACAATGACGACGACGCAACCACAAGCCATTTGCTGGGTGTGTTCTATGTGTCGGGCACTGTGCTATGTCATTCACGTTCATTCCATCACTCAGCTCTCATCTTACTCTTAAGGGCAGTGTGCTATCACCATCCCCATTTCACAAATGAAGAAGCCGAGCAAATGAGGAAGTGTGCTAAACTAACCAACCCAGCTACACAGCATCACTTTGTATACTTTGAAAATTGGAGGAAAAACAATCACATCCTTCATTTGGGAATCCCATACCAGGACAATTATTCCCAGGGTAAAGCACAATGTCCAGCCCCCAATCCCTGAATCTCCTCATCTTCTTCTGTTAATTAAAAACCACTGAAAGTTTCCTTTACCACAACCATAAGAATAGCTCTGAGTGTTTTAAAAGACAGGTAGCAGTTCATTGGACTGGGACTTCACAGATCCAACCCTGGGGACCTTCATCTACAGACTATGAGAGCTTGGGGAGTTTCCTCTTCTGTACTATAAGGGGGCTCAGCTGGATGGTCTCTAAGGTTTTTTGTTTTTTGTTTTTTGTTTTTTGTTTTTTTTTTTTTTACTACAAATAACATCCACTGTTGAAGGGTTTGTCTTTTTGATCCAGATGTTAAGAAATATTCTGTCCCTGTTGAGGACGACATTGGTAGTAGGATGGGGCTGGAGGTAGCAAAGAGATTTCCAAGCACCCTCATGGTCTTACCAAGTCATGGTTCTCAGGTCTGCTTACGTGTCAGCTGATCATAATAAAGCAATCAAAGAGGAATGACAGAATGATTCAATAAAAGAAATAAGATAAAAGAATAACGTGAATTCCAGTACACAGACATCTAACCTCTGCTCTTTTCAAATTCATCTGTAAATCTAAGATAATAGTAGTGCCTACCTCCTTGGGATTTTTCAAAATAAAATAATATACCTAAGATACGATTAACATGATGTGTAAAATAAGAATAGTAATTCTGTGAAATTAGTTGCACCCTCCTCCCTCCAGTTTCTCTGAACCAACTATATGAAAGAGACAGTGGACCGTTCCGAGTGAATCTGGAAGGAAAACTCTGATTAGTCCCCAAGCCAAAACAGGTCTCCATACTCTTCTTCCAGATTCGAACGAACGCAAGACTAGCAGCCATTAGTCAATGCCGGCCTGTCTTACCATGGGAAGAAACTCACAACGTGTGCATCCCAGGAGCTGGCTGGCTCCAAAAGAGACTGGAGAAGAGGTGCTCCATGTGCTCAGGGCTTCTTTGCCAGTCTCTCCAATGCCAATCTGATTATACGTTCTGCATTCCGTGGAGAACAATGAGTAGGAGGGGAAGGAAAAAAAAACAGGATTTTAGAATGTTCCTAATATTTCCAAGAAGACAGAAGTCCTTATTTTATGGGTCTGCTCAGAAACACTGGAAACGAGTGAATGGAATCCTTCACAAACAATAGTACCAACCTCATGGGATGCGTCATGGCATTTACACATAAAGTACAGTAGTTCTTTTAACTGACTTCTTAACTTACCGTCAGTATCACTCCCCACTCACCAAGCCATCCTGATTAATCTGTAATAATGTGACGCTGGTTTCTAGTAGGCCAGTTTCAGGTAAACCCTTATAATTCAACTTTGAGCAGTGAAATTTTACATGTGTGTTGTATTGACTTTCAAAACTCTTTATTCTGGTGTAATTAATTGATTAATAAAAAGCTATATAAACATACCAGATACCATTTTGAAAAGGTAAAGGATTTTCTTCTATGAAAATAAGTGAATGTTTTGGAAGAGGTGATAAAAGCAAGCTTCGCCAAAGTGGTATGTGCAACACTACTGTAAGAAATTGGGGAAAACTTAAAAATCTAGGGGACTTTTGTCTTCAGATTGATGTTCATGTTCAGATAAAATAATAGTTTGGTATTTGCAGATACTAACTACTATCTATAAAACAGATAAACAGCAAAGTCCTACTGTATAGCACAGGGAACTATATTCAATAGCTTGTAATAGCCTATACTGAAAAAGAACACGAAAAGGAATATATATGTATGTACAACTGAATCACTGTGCTGTACACCAGAACCTAACATAACATTGTAAACTGACTATACTACAATTCTTTAAAAAAAGAAGCAATCAAACCATTATTGTTTTGAAAATAAAATATTTTAATAACTTTTAAATATATGCCAAAAATATAATGGCATAAAACACTAAAAGGACCAATAGCAAAATTAGAAAAAAATGAGAATCATTTCTCTTTATATAACATCATATGATTTCTTATAACTCCCATGTTAATAGTATTAACTATGTAATAATAATCATAATATAGAGAAAACATCTACCTAAACGGAAAACTATGTGATATCTTTAGCATATTATTTCAAATTACCTAATTCTGCTTCTGTGGGAGCTATTTTACAACTCTGTACATTATACGTAACTAACAGCAATGCAAAGTGATCCTTGCCCATAGACATGTGAATTTGTCAATTACGTCCAATGAAAGTTCAATTGATTTCCCTGGCCCACTGTAGACAAGACTAATTTTTCCTCCCTCTGCACATTCATTTTAACATTCCTGATCTATAAATGTGTCTGTTCTTTGGAATCTCCTTTGAACTGGCTTTTAATGCCTCACTAATTCCCTCCTTAATGCATTAAATGAAATCTTTAATATGGATTTATTTTTATATCTATATGAGGGTCATGATTTGACTATTTTTTTGAAAATTATCTGTTAACAATTATCATAATGTTAGTTAATATTTACTAAGCACTTTCTATGTGTCTAGCTCTATTCTAAGTTATTTATATGCTTTGTTTCATCTTGTCTTCACCATCCCTGTGAGCAGCTAATTATCAACCCCACTTTCCACATGAGCACCCAGGGTCCCCTAGAAGTTAAGGAACTTACCCAGAGGGAAATAGGAGTACATGGTAGAGCAGAATTCAAATTCGAGCTGAGTCCATTCCTGATTGGAATGATGCTGTAACATATAGTACCATTCCAATTTTTCCAGATGAGAAAACTGAACCTCAGCAAAGTTAAAATATCTCTTACTTTTCTACTTATTCAACAAATATTTTAAACATTTACTATGAACCAGACACTGAGCAAGGTTTCAGGAGATAGAAATCAAAAAGGTAAATAGACAAAGCCCTTGATTTTGATGCAGTCTAGAGCCTTGAGATAACTGACTCAAGTCTGGCGCTGCTGTAGCCAGACAACCTATTTCCTTCAAAAGGTTATTTTCTTCAAGCTTCTTTGTGCACCCACTTCCAGGCAACTGGGAACATTCAGTGGTCCGGAATTACAACTTCTAGTAAGAGCACCCTGATGTCATCTTGTATCCTCTTGTCACTCGGAAAAGAACGTATTCAAATAAGCCCAGAAAAGGAGATGACTAATGAGTTTTTCGGAGACTGTCTCCAAGATAAGCTTCCAACCCCGCTTCCCACTGAAAATCCTATGCCCTTTGTCTGAAACGCACTAATCTGGCTTCCCTACCTAGTGGATCCCTGCTCAACAGGGTTACGTCCTTCAAAAACTTTTGTCCTCTGTTCAGTCTTCAAAGCCTTTCTGAAGTACTCTCAGACTTCATCTCCTCCCCGCAAGTTTATGAATTAGCTCCTCTTGTCGCTTCGGCATCTCCTGCCTCTTGGTTGTTTCTAAATGTTGCAAGTATCGTGTGCCATGGAAATCACTCTTCTTCATGTCTGTTTCCTTCATAGAAGCATAAACTCTCCCTGGAAAACCATGGCTTATTTATCTTTGTTTCCCCCACACCTGGTCTGCTAAAGGCTAGCAGGTGGGTCGATCAGTGATGCACTGGTAAACAATTCTTCTCATACAATTTATGTAGAACAATTTTCATTCTTCCAACCTACAGAGTTCTTTCTTGTCTCCAAATCTTTGCGTTTACTGGTCCCTCTGTCCAAACCTCACCTCCATTTTATCTCCCGCACTTCCTAAGGATTTCTGTTAAGATGTCAGTTCTTCCCAAAGTGTTTTCTAACCCTGAATTTCTGAGTCTCCTCTGTGTGCTCTCCTATCACCTCAAACTCCCCCCATTAAATCACTTTTCACCCTGGAGTATATTTGCCTATGTATATATCTGAACATGAATATGCATATTCATTGTATATGTAAAATGCTTGAGGGCAGGAACTCTGTTTATTTTACTGCTCTATCATTAGATCCTAAACTAATATAAGTACATATAATTAAGTGCTCATTTACATACATGTAAATATATGTCAAATGAAGGAAAAGACTAATTTGTTCATGTTCACTGTTGTCCAGAAGGAATTATGCTTAGGGTGCAGCATGATGGAATAGAAAGAGCAACTTTGGAGCTAGAAACATGGATTCTATTCCCGACCCAGTCATTTTTCAGCTGTGTGACCTGGAACAAATCACACCAATGTGTTTTACCTTGATTCCCTTATAAGCAAAATGAGAATAAAATCTCTACTTTGACCTGTTGTTATGAAGACTAAATGAGATAATGTGTGTTGAGGATCTGATACTAAGTAAGCTCTCAATACATATCCATTTCCTTCCCCTTCTATTTGTGGCCAGTGCTAAATTATAAAGACAGCATTTGGGCACATAACAGGATATCCTACATGAGCAGGAATGGCTTCCCAGAGTAATAGACGGTGTTGCCAACAATAGTGAAGAGAATGAGAGGAAGCCGACACACAAACGAACGTCCTCAAGGTTTCACCCTCAAGGGTTCAATGTAAGGTTCAAAGGATGACTCTGAACGTTAAACAGCTTCATGAAAAGCCCAACAATGTTTCCAGCTGGAGCAATTAACCAAAACACATTTTTAAAGGCAAGAGAGCCCAGTAGAAAGGCAAGAGACCTGGAGTCAGCACTGAGTGAAAGGTTAACACTGATGCATGGTATGCAAAGCATGTGCCAATGACAACATCAGATCCACCTTCTTCCCGCTCTCCTCTGCCCTGGAATAGGGACTGTGAAGGGGTGGTGTCAGCTTCCTGCATGGTACCGTCACTGGGTGTTCTCTTCCCCCAGGGATGTTTTAAGGCTTCCAAGTTTCTATCAGGTCATTCCTGCTGTAGAACTCATGAAAAACATCCACATGTTGTAACTGCAAGTTAGGTGGCAAGCCAAACTTCTCCAGACAAATTTTATAATCAGGACCAAAACAAAGGATGCGACACGTTCTGGGCTGCTCAAAGCCCACCTGATATTTCTAGGCAGTGGTCTGATCTTTCAGTTCTCTTGTCTTAAGAGAAGACCCACTTCTACACCATTGGCAGCTGGTCAGCTAGGTGAAACTCTGAATTCATGCTAAACAAGTCCTACCCTCACTTTCTGGTGACAAAAGACTGGACACTTAAACATCCTACTAGCTAGTTCCTGGAGGTGTATGATCCCACTCCCAAAATTCTGTCCTGGCTGGGGCCATCATCACAACTTCAGAAGGTTCTGTTTCAATGCTGCAACAAACACAGCAAAGTAGGAGATTCAGCCAACAGGGAAGTGGTAAAATTAAGCACCATGATCCTGTGAAAAGAGTGTTTAAATCCTTTACTTTTAAGGGGGATTGGAGTCCTCCTGACTGTGGCCTTTGCTGATGTTCCCCCCATTTTCACCACCCTTCTTCATTTCCCCCTCCTAACTGGGAGTGACATACTCACACCTGACTTCTCCCAAAACTTTATCCGAATCTCACTTTGGCACTCAGCACCCCCAGCTTCCTAGGGCGGTTAATGGTGGATATATCGTATCTCCCCAAGGAGCTTGTTAAGTTCCGTGAGTTTCCTCCACTTCCTTACCAAGGCTGGTCTTCTCCAGGACACCCAGCCCAGTGGCAGCCCCAGGGAGAGAGTACTGACATTCTCTGTCTATTTTTGTTGAAAGAGAAATCTGAAGGGTCATAAGATTTTTATCTAATTTCAACTTGAGTTCCACAGACAATATTTTGACAATAATCTGAGAAGTCAGATAGCAGAAAGTTTGAATAACAAATAACATGTCTATGTTGTTTTACAGCAGGGCTTTTCCTGTTGTCTGAGTTGAAGGATCCGGTTTTTTAAATTAATTACCAATCTATCATGGGCCAATGCTTTTGTAAAGTAGAATAAAATGAATTACTAGAAAGAATAAATTTAAAAGATACAAAAATATGAATTCAAAATATGTATTAATAGAGTCAACAGAAGCAAATCCCCTCTGTCAAACTGCTATAAATTTTATAAGCATTGACTATGAGTTTCTGTGCTTATCTCATGGACTAGCAACAAATGGCTACCAGGGCACCCACCCCGGACCATGCTTAGAGGAACACTAACTGCCTTAGCCTTTATACTGCAGTGTTAGAATCCTAACGGGGGCTGGGTTCTTTCTCCCGAGTGAAAAGTGTAGGGATCAGATGGGAGGAGCCGATTTGAGGCCAGATGTGCATCTTCAGCCTTTCTCTCTGGTCTTTGAAAAGAAGGACCAAGATAAAGTTTGAAAAGTCAAAGGATTCTGGAAAATAGGATCAGGAACCACTTCCAATAAAGCCTAAATCTTGGTGGGGTAAGTGCAACCATCCATGCCCATTCCATATTCTTAATAAGGAAAAGAGCATTTATATGTCTAGTTAGGTGGTTATAAATGGATCGTGCACGACTATCTCATTTGTAACCTTTCCTCTGTTAATTGTTTGCTTGTATTTCTATTTTTTTTTAACCCTTCAAGGCACATTCACAAGAATTTTATTTAATCCTCCCCAAACCCAGTGAGGTAGATGTCAGTGTTGTCCTTATCTTGCTGGTGAGAAAACTGGCTCAGAGACATTAAACGACGTCCCCCATCACTCAGTTACCAGGCTGAACTGGAATCCACACTCAGGCCTACCTCACTCTGAAGTTCATTCCCTGTTCCAAAGCTCACTGCTTTTCCGGCTAACTGTGCCTTGCTGTACTTAGGAAATCCAAGTACACAGAGAGATGTAAGGAATGTGGTTTTTTTCAATCAGCAGGAGAAAAATATGTCCCCACAAAACCCTGGGGTAAAAAATCATTAACATGCTTTTGTGAATGTTTGGTGGCCATACAACCGCTGTATATATCTTATAACTTTAACCCCCCCCAGAGTGTGATGATATATGTGCCGTACATAGATTCTTAATAACGAAGCTGTGAGCGCCACACCTGCAGTCTCTCAGAGAATCTAATCATCAGTAATGACTAGTTAAGAGTATTCAATGTGATTGTCCAAAACAATTGCAAAACGGACCCAATCACTGTAATGATCCACTTGGTGTGTATTAAGGAAATAGCCAGTATTTTAATTTCCCTAAAACTGACTGCATTGTCCTAATAAACTGCAGAAAACATCCATCAAGAGAAGAGGGATAGCTTTGTGAGCTACTCACGTGTTGTGACTGATTTGCTCTCCTTCCCACCAATAAGTTTTCAAAGAATGGGGCCAAAGTGTCTGACATGAGCCTGAGGGTGAGGATCTCTTTGTAAGGTCCCTCATGAAACGGCGATACCATAAAGGATGCTACTTGCCATGAGCCTCAACCTCTACACACATGCTACTCCAAGAGTGCGGGTTAACTGCTGCTAATTCAGACTCTTTCAACCCAGACTTCAGTTCCTAGTTTCACCCTCAGCAGATGCTTTTCCAGCAGAAGAAACTTCACATTCTAAGACACATTAAGACAGAAAGAAGTACAAAATATTTGGGCTCAAATGGGTTCCATTTACAGGTAAGGAAATTAAAGCATAAAGGAATAAACTGACTTGTCCAAAGTCACACAAACAGGACTGAAGGTGAACTGGAACTCTGTCTGAACCCATCTGTGAGGAAGATTCCAAATTTGACTTAAAACATAAACCGACTGCACACACCTCTACTTCCTGTTTCTATTGGCAAAGACTACATCTACTTTCTCATTTCTCTATTCCCTGCATCAAACAGGGTGCCTGGTACTTAGTAGATGCTCAGTAAATGTCTGTTACACTGTAAAAGTACCGAGGTAAATTAGCAGAAGTACCAAGGTAAAACCTTTTGGAACCCATTGCTACTCTGCACCCTTGTAGGCTTTGCCTGAGTGCTGACAGAGTGGGTAGAAGCACGTGTAACTCCTCTTGCTCTTTATAATCTTTGCTGTGAAGGAAATGAAATAGCGCTCAGATTTCCTATTACCACTGTCGGAGGGATGAATGATTCAAAGACCTATAAAGCTCAATACACAATTAACATCACGCCTCACTATTGTCGTGGGCTCATTGTTCTACGTCTTGACTGTCTAGACAGGTATCTCAACTTTGACCTTCTGAGCTAATGGGACTACAAAAGAGAAGATGCTCAGAAGAAAGAAAAATCAAAATCATGGTAAATTGGAAAGCCAAAATGCAACAGTCTATTACCGTTCTGTCACTCAAAGAACCCGGAAGCATCCTTTCTTCCTTGCCTCTGAATTGAAATGTAGGCAAGGCTGAGCCACTGCATACATCACATGAAATTGCTGATAGTAGGGTTTTAAATCAAGGTGGTATTTAACCAAAGCAGGCACAAGGCTTGTCCAGACCTTACTGGCTTCCCATAAAATAGAATATGTTCACATAAAGGCACTTTACCTTTCTGACTGTCCAAGGGGCTGTTTGTAATGTTCTCCTTCTATCCTCTTGGTCTAAGGGGATAAGTCAGTGAGTATAGACACACACACACACACACACACACACACACACAGAGAGAGAGAGAGAGAGAGAGAGAGAGAGAGAGAGAGAGAGAGAGGCTGAAAACAGTGTTGAGAGGAAATATTTCCAGTGAGTCAAAAGCTGTCAATGAAAGCTCACAGTGAGGGGGCATTTGATTTCTCTCTGCTAATACAACAGATCATGTCTTTTTCTCCTGTTCTTAGAAACATCAGAGGGCCATACGCTGGACCAACAACAAAGAATATTATGAGGGAAAGCTGTAGGAAACATGAACAGATTTTTGTTGTCTGAGACTTGTAGAGGGTTTCAGGAAATTCCACACACATTCAAGGGAGACTCTACGTATTCGTCTATGCATGTATCCATCCACCAATCCATCCTTCCAATATTTGTAACCCTCCATCTATATGCCAAACATTGTGCCGGGTAACAGGGAATAGAATGATGAACAAAGTAGACGTGGTCTTTGGCCTCCAGGAAAGACCAGACATACACATAGAAATAATGACATCAGACTGTGGGGTTGATAGAGAGGAACTTACTGTGGGAGGATAGAAGCGGTAAGTTTCCCTGGAGGAGATGATGTTCCATTACAGATGAGGAGGTATTAGGCGAAACAAAACATGAAAAGCAGGAGTATATTTTGGATTCTAGGATTAGTATGTGTTTCACGTCAAAGCAAAAAGCCTTGAGAAAATACACTTGGGGAGATGCAAAGAGTTCAGTCTGGTGAGAGGGGAGGAAGTGGTGACAATAATGTGGAGGACACTGGACTTGGGCTCTGGCTTTGAAGGAACTGTGAAGTAACTTTAGGAAGTTTCCCTCCTTCCCTGGGCCTCGGCTTCCTCATCTGTCAACCGTGGAGGCTTGTTTCGATGACATCTCACATCCTTTCCAGCTCGTGTCTTATGAAATCTCTTATAAACAATGAACTTCTTGAAATACAGCTGGCCTCTAAATGAACCAGAAATCCAGCAAGCAAAGGACTCAAGTGAGCTTCTTAACGTGATTGTTCAGTAATCAGTCACTAGCTCCACTTGCCCTGTTTACAGACAGAACTTCTCTTATGGAAGAACTAGTTCTCTTACAGTGTTTCTTGTTCCAGAACTTCCCTGAGCCATTGTTGTGACAGCGGGGTGGTTAAGGGTGATGGAGGCATGGGAAGCAGGAGTCCAATGGGAAGGAACTCCTAAATTTTCTTTAGATAAATGGCCCCAGAGCTAGCAGTGGTTCAGTCAGCGTGGTATTGGGGAAATGAATCTGATTCAAATGTTCCTTTTTCCCTTTTGAGCCTCCTATCTCCACTCTAAAATGGCAGAGGTATCTCTCATTCTACAAAATCTTCCTAAGGTCTTTGGACAACACACCTCATTAGCCTTAGCTTTCTCATCCAGAGAATGATGATAGCAAAACCTGCCTCAGAGAATTGCTGTGAAGATTGAAGTAGGTGGTTCACGCAAAGAATTTAGCAGAGTGCCTCACTCTTCAAGCACCTTCCATGATTAATTCATTTAATCTTCACAGTAGCCTTGTGAAGTGTTGTGATTGTATTCTCATGTTTTAGGTAGGGACACGGAGGCTCAGAGGTTGAGTAACTTGGTCAGGGTCACGTGGTTTCCATAGAGTAGCGTGAGGATTCACTCTAGGCTGCCCACCTCCAGACTCCAGGCCTGTAACTGTTAGGCTAAAAGGTCTGTTACTAAATGCTGGGTTCTTCTCCCCCAACATATCACCTGAAGACAATTTGTCTTTTGTCCTAATGGCAGGGATGCCAACCTGTTGATGACAGGGTTTTGACTCCACCACTGCATAATGACCCCCTAGACCACTGCCACCAGAAATAACAATCCTGCCAAGGCCTAGAGGCCAGGTCCCTTTTGTGGAGCATAATTATTAGCTCTCCTTCTGGTCATAACTATTAACTGCAACTTGACTAACCCTGATGCCTAAACATGGAATCAGTGTAGCACTCACTGAGATCATTTCAACACTTCATCTTTCTCCTTCCAGAATAGCTTCTGTGCTAACTGTGTTTGCTTCCCCCTTTGCATCACAATAGTAGTTTCTATTTTGAGTTTTTATTGTTTGCTGCAACTTGGAGAAATTCTTATTCTGGTTCTGATTTGGCCTTGGCTATGTTTCAAAGGCTCTAAAAGCTCTAGTCAAGCTGGCTTCATTCATCTTCGGCCACTGGCATGTGTCTTCCCAAGAGAGGAAAACAGGCTCTCTCCCCACCCCTTAAAAACAAGTAGATGAGGAGGGGGAAAAAATGTCTCCCTAGATCATACCAGGAGCAAAGTTGGCTAGGAATAAAACAAATGTAAAATTGAATTCCTGTCTGATAAAATTAGCTCAAATGATTATCTTCAGATTTCTTTTTATCTCCAAAATTAGAAGTGTTAATCATCGATGTTATTCTGTAAAAACATTTCAAAGCTTACAATTAAAACAATAATACTGTTTGCTTCCATAGCACTGTTCATCAGGGATTCTCAACGGCCTCTCTACATTGTATAAACAGCACAGCAGGTACCCTCACAGAGCTGCCTGTGAGGGGCCCAGGGAAAGTCCCCCTGCTCCAATACCTGTCCTAATAATGCTGCTCAAGAAGACTGCGTAATTTTTAAAACCTCATTTAATCCCCATCATAACTTTGTGGAGTATTCTCATTACTCCCATTATGCAGATACATCAAACTCTGGCTCAGAAAATCAAAGTGTGTTCTGAAGGCCCTAGAGCTAGTCAATGGTAAAGTCTGGTCCCGCGGGGACTCAGACTCTCAAGTTCTTTCTGCTACCCCATGCTGCTGCTTTCTTGGCACTCCAAAGTGGAGGTTCTAATTAAAATGAAATGCTAGGTAATATTTATTGTGTACTTCCTATGTGCTAAGCTAAGAACTTTAATTGATTTTAATCACTAATTCATCACAATAACTGATGAAATATTTACTGTAATAATTGCTAAATTACAGATGAGAAAAATCAGGTTTTTCATGGTTTAATCAGTTCTCAAGATCTCACAAGCAAAATCTGGCAAATTTTTCAGCATTTAAAAAAAAATGTATATACCAGACACTCTTGTAGGCAATGAGGATACAGCAATGAAGAAAGAAGACTAAACAATTTCTGTCTTCATGGAGCTTGTAACCTAGTAAATGGACAAAAATAAAGCATAACACATATAATGTCATTGTTTGAAGGACCATGGAGAAAAACCAAAAGAGGGAGAGGGGTGAAGTGCTAGTAAGCCACATCTAAACTCTCCAATTACTACATCCACTACCTTCTCTCTTCTGGAAGGTCAAGACATCTATCAAATGCTGAGAATTTTATTCCTCTAATACAAGGGGGAATCACATTCAAGAGGGAATAAATGGCATGTTAGTAAGCATCATTTAGATGAAGTCCAAACCTTCAGACTGTGGTGAAATCATAGGAGATAACACTGAACAGATGAATTGGGACCAGATCATGCAGGGCCTGCAAAATCAGGTAAAAGGTTTTGGACTTTATTTGGCAAACAAGAAGATCTTTTAAATTGGAAATGATTAATTTGGAATTATTTTGCAGAATGACAAAAAGGGGACAAAGACTTTAGGTATTAAGTTTAGAAGAAGTTTGCAGGGGTTCCTGTGTAAGGTAATAAGGCCTTTAAAAGGCCAGTGAAATGGAGTCAAAGATCTACTATGAAGAAACTTTTGAAAGTATGTTGACAGTTGATTATTTGTGCAAAAAGAGAGTGAGGAGAAACACAGGTAAACAAGAGTAGATTTACCATGAAATTCATGAAATCTAAATTCAGGGACCCTCATTTGCACAGACCCCTCCTAAGGTCCTCACAGGGACCTCACCTGTGTTAACAAGTGTTGTTAATTCAAAAAGCATTTCTTCATTTCAAAAGAAAATACAAAATGCCATAAAAGAACCTTCATAGAAGTTTTTCAAATTTGACAAAAAAATCTGAAAAATGTATACAACATATTGATGAGTTGAGAAGCAGAAGAGACTCCAATAAGCTATCAATAACAAAAACAAATTGCTAAAAATAATGATAGAAATATGACTAAGTTATCTTTGTTTTTCTATGTATGCAGCTAAAATGTAAGAAAAAATACTACAGAGTTGAGTAGTTAACAAAAACAAATATTATTTTTCTGAATTGTGTGACTATGGCATTTCTCAAAATTTTGAATTTGTAATTTGTTTTAATTGCTCTCCTCATTCTAAATATTTCCTTTTGCATCTAATTTGTATCCATAATGCTGTATTAAAAAATTGTTAAAGCTTCAGGCCCCACAAAACATGGATCTATTGATGCAGATGAATCCCAAGTCAATAACCTAAGTGACTAGAAAGATGAAAATAAATACATGTTTTCAGAGGAAAAAAAGTAAATTTCAATGTTGTACATGTTGGCCATAGGAGCATGTGAGGTGTTGATGAGGTGTAGTTGGTTCGAAAGAGAGGATGGAAATGATGAAAATACGTCGACCACAGGGAGGAGGAGGGTCAACCACATGTTTATAGTTGAGACAATGGAAGTAGACAAAATTGATGAGGCCACAGAGATGGAAAAATGGGCAGAGACAAAAACCTTCCTAGAATTGTATCTTGCATCATACAGTTCAGTCTGACAAATACTTCCAAGAAACAAATACTTCCTAGATAATGTCTGAGCTAGACATGCATGAGATCTGGAAATTTCAGTCAAATATTCAAATGTGTGTCCATGTAAGCCAAATGAGGCATTTTAAAAACATCTGGTTGATTTTTCAGTCTCTCTTTTGGACCTCAAGCACTGGTGTGTACCACTACCTGTCCTTGTAATTTGGGTCAAAAGTTGTTCAGAAGATGAGTCCTGCAGCTTGGTGTAGTGCAAAGAACATAGGATTTGGAGCTGTAGAGAAGGGATCCCTGTTCTTTTTCTTAGTAATTCTTCTGGCAAGTGGCAAAGATAATACACTGTGCTCATCAAACCTATTTCCTTTTTCTCTCAAGCACACAGAGAGACTATACTTCCCAGATTCTCCTGCAGTGGGATGAGGCCATGTGACTAGGTTCTGGCCAATGGACTATGGGCAGAAGTGATGTGGGCCAACCACTTCCATCTTGCCCTACCTAGAATTTTCCAGGAGACTCTCAAGGTTCTCTCTCTTCTCTGTCTGCAGACCTAATGCTGATGATGCTCTGCAGTCCTCTGAGTTCGTAAGATGCTGGAGCCATTAAATAAAAGAACCTGGGTCCCCGAATTTCCGCTTGGAAGGCTGTCTACCAAATATCCAATCAAATTATGATGTAAGAAAGAGATAATTTATTCTTTGAAATACTGAGCTTCTGAGGCAGTTCTATCATAGAAGTTAGCCCACCCTGCCTAGTAGAGCAAATTGCTTAACTTCTTTGAGCCTCAGTTTCCTCAACTGTATTACATTTCTTAGGGTTCTTATAGTGACTGAAATATATAACATGTCTACATACTTATATATTCTATGTTGATTCTCATTCCTTTTTATTCCATGTTCAGATTCAGATTTTGTCAGGACTGGCCCACTGAACACCTCCAGAGGGAGCTATCTCATTCTGTTTGATGAATATATATGTAGAGTACACTATGAACCATGTCTGCTAGAGCTGTGTAGCTCAGCAAAGCGCCATCAGGTAGAAGAGAAAGCACATTTCCTTCCAAAGTGTCCAGAACAAAAGAACTTGTTATCATCTTAAGTAAAAAAATCAAAGCAACAATAATTTTAAAGGTAGAATAATGTATAGCTTTTCCATCAGTGGCTTTATAACCTCCTAATGCCATCAAAAGGGGATTTAATCTTTTCTTCAAGTTGTGTATTTTTCCCTCTCCTCTGATAAAAGAAGATAATAAGAATATAGCTGATATAAAGTAGGCAAAAGAAAACCTCCTGATCAATATTCAGCTTTGGTACTTATGTAAATTTTATGTTGATTGGGACTTAAACTCCCACTAGCAACTCTCGGTGCCAAAATCACATTTCTCTTCAGGTGCCTAAGGTTGGAATTGAGTGTGTACCAACCAGAACTGATTGCTTGAAATGAACAGTTCAGAGTTTAATTTCTCTAATTTGGGTAAATACTACCTACCACCAGGCTGTCTGCCTTTTCAAGTGTTCAAAGTCACACAAAAACCAATATTTTAGGTGATGCACAAGGGAGGCACCACCACGGCGCCATGATATTCAGGACAGTTTTACTTCGGTGAACCTCAGAGACTACGTAAACCCCCAGGAACAAACTGGTGAATGTAAGCTGAAAGAAATGCATTGTTGGGAGGTGGTCCCTGCAGCCATTTGCTTTCCATTTGTATGAACATCTGAACAGAAAAATGACAACATTACAAGATTCTGACATCTGGAAATTGTGAAACGTCCAGTTTTTACACTAATTTAACGCATAGTCTCACATTACAGTCATGTTTCTCAGTTATCCATGTGTCACTCAGAAAGATGCATTGAATGAAAAGAATTTTGGCAATGCAGAAACTTCTAGCTGGAGCACAAGGTAATAATAAATGAAACACTTGTGCACAGACTGTCTACTTAGCACTTACTCAAGCTAGCCTCACAGAATGGTAGAATGGGAAGAGGACTTAGATCCCGGTTAGTTCTGATCCTTTTAATTAAAAGATGAAGGAACTGAGATTCTTTGAGGGGAAGTCACCAGGCAAGGGTCAAAGAGAAGTGAACAGAAGCAGCAAAATTCCTGCCCAGTCCAAGATGTGTCCTATTATAATTCCACCCTGTTTCTTTTTACAATTGCAAATTCTCATTTCATTGCTGCATTTCCCTTTGCACCTGGCCCAGACACAAAATAAAAGCAGAGGGGAATCTCAGGTCATCAGGCTTGTTCATACTTCTTATTTGATCAGGCAAATGCTGAGCAAAAGGTCACTTTTACCTTCCAGGGATCAGCACTGGCCAATCTGCAACAGAGGATTGTGATTCTATATTTAAGACAGTTTTTAGGATCCAGATGCTGTGATTCTTTTTTGTTTCTAAATATCTGTTTAGTGACGGGTGAATGGGGGTTCTGTGCTAGAGGCCAAGAGACTTGGTGCTGAGAACCAGCTACTAACTAACCAGGTGTCTGTGGGCAAGTTCCAACCTCTCTGGGCCATTTTTCTCACCTATAAAATGAGAAAGAAGAAATGCCAGTACAGCAAAGGCCCTGAGACATTTAACACTTCATAGTTAAAAAGATTCCATCTTATGCCAGTTCCACAACACACACTTTTCTAAGGTAAACGCAGTTATGAAGGTGCCCCAGCACTATGCTAGGAGCAGCAGGGAAGGAGGCAAGAAGCAAGACCCTCCTTGTTGGAGTAAGTCACAGTGCAGGGGGACCGTGCAACACAGGCCTGTACAGAGACGCAGTAAGGACTACATGCCTGGGAGAAGGCCTCTGGGGCAATTGTCCTTGTGTCTGGGCTTTCTAAGAACTAAGCTAGACAGACTCTAGTAATAATTAAAAACTAGAAATATCTTCACTGAGTATTTATTACCTGTTAGGTACTATTTTAAGCACAACACATGTATAAACTCATTTAATCCTCATAATTGTATGAACTACATATTATTATCCTCATTATACATGTGAGGAAACAATGGCAGAAAAAGGATAACTAACCAGCCCAAGGTCACACAGCTGGTTGAGCCAGGATTCAAATCTAGAGAGTTCAGCTTTGGAGTCTAAGCTCTTAATCACTCTGCAAAGTTTTTAAGGCAAGGAGGAGACAAGGAAGCAGAGGGAATTGGCCTGGACAACCATCTGGACTGAATGAAGCAGGACTACAGCAACCAGGAATAGCCTCATGCATTGAGCATCTACTTTGTGCTCTGACACTGTGCTGTGTTTTGCAGGCATTATGATTCAAGCCCCATCTGATCATTCATTCAACAAACATTTATTAAGGGCCTACAATTTAGTAGCCACTCATGCAAGGAACTGTGAGGAAAGTTTTGTAATTATTCACATTTTACTGATGAGGGAACTTCAGCTCAGAGACATTATGTAACTCATCCAAGGCCACTGTCTACCCCAAGCCTGGGTCTCAGCTATAGGTAAAAGGCTTTGGGTTGTCATTTCAACTCCAGGAAATCACTTACAGCCTGGGACTTTTTTGATTAATTTGATACAAAGCCCTCCTCTAAGCAAGCTCTGCAGACACCTTCTAGTTTTGGTTTGTGTACATGTGTGTAAAGAGGTAATGCCACACAGGACGGTAAAGCTGCTGGAGACACTGACAAAAGAGAAATCATTCGAAGCCTCTCCATCACCTGGCAGGTCAACTGCTGTTTGCTGTCACTTCCTTGCTGTCACTGCCAAGGTGAGAGGCAGGAAGGGTGAGGAGAAAGTGGTGAGTGGCAGCATAAACAGGTGGAGATGCCCTGGGGTCAAACGGAAAGAGTGCGTTCAAGACCACAGGGTAAATTGCCAATGAGGAGTGACTGGCACGGTCTCAGGCCTCCAGGAAAAAGTAAGACCCCTGCGTCGTGGAGAGCTGCAAGCCCACTGGGAGTCAATCACACTCCTTGACTTGTTGACAGTCTAGAAAGTTCTACATGTTTGAGGTCCAATCCAGGATCAACTGCTAGTAGAAAGAGGGTTTTCGTACCTCAACAAGCCAATGAACAAGGCTGAAAGTTGGAGCTGAAGTTAATGAACAGGACCTTTGGAGGAAGTGGCCATTCCTTGTATAGGCCTGTACAGTTTTGCAGTATTTTCATATCTATGATCTTAGACAACTTGACTGGGAAGATAGAGGCATATTTTAATCTCAATCTTACTGATGAGGGAATGGGAACTCAGAAAGTTTGGGTGATTTCCACAAGCCCATGGAACCAGGTTTTGAATCAGAGCATGATAATTTATCTTTGTGATTTCACTTCTTTATTATCTAAGGTGAGGCCTCCTCTTGGAGGAGTAGGGCAATTTCTATTTAATGGTATTTAGATATAAAACCCTAATTAATATTAAAATCTAAAGTGTGTGACACCCCTGTGTTCACGTGCCAAGCCTGGCTACATGGGAGTGAGTGTCCCTCATGAGCTGTTGTTCAATTGGTCTTGACAACTGTTGTGGGTTCAATTCCATTTCCCAGAAAGACAGGTCCAAGTTCTAACCCTCAGTGCCTATGAATATGAACCTTTGGAAACAGGGTCTTTGCAAAGATAAGAGCATTACACTTATCAACAAGCTTTAATTAAGCACCTAACGGCACATCTACCCCTGCATGAATGTGGATACATATATGTGTGGCACGTCAAGGGCGTGTAGAGGATTAGACATAAATGAATTGTAAAGCTCACAGCACACTGTCTGGCACACAGTAAGAATGTGAATTTGGCAACTGGCATATAATGTTAGGAATGGGGACATATCTGACCCACTCACAATAGCCTTCTGCCCACATCCCTTGCTAACTCCTTCTTAAAAAGGAAATGTTTTAAATATGATTGCCCAGAGCCTGGGACATTCACTAAACCATGATTTACTAGTGAGCAGAGATGCTATGTCTTAAAGTTCAAGAGCCATGCATAATCTTAAACATCTTCTTACTTCTTAGAGGGTTCATTTAAGGAAGACAGTGAGAGATGAGTACATCTTGCTCTTGTTACATCTCAGGAATCAATACACTGTCTTAGGAATCAACATCCTTTTCAAAGGAAGGAGACAGGGCCAGATAGAAAGAAATGATCACCATTATCGGTGCTCTCTGGATAGAATACTTTCTGTATACAAATACTCTCATTCATTGTATGGTTTCTTGGTTGGTTCTTACCATGTTATTGTCTTACCAAATAGAGAAGATAATGAGCCATTTGTAGTGGACTAAAAAATGGTCCCCCAAAGATGTCAATCACAACTGCAAACATGCTGTTTTTGTTTTTGCCATAAAAGGCAAGCTTCACAGCTTCCAGGGATTATGACACGGATATCCTTGGGGACCATTCCTCGGCCTACCACAGAGAGTGAAAATACGTCCAGTGTGGTGCAGACTCTAGGGGAGCAACACGAAGAGAGGCGCATCTGGAGAGGTAAATGCAATCAGGTCATAAATAAAAGGCTGGAAAATTCAATTCTGATGATCGCAAAGTCAAGAAGGAAGTGCTTTAAATGAGAGTTGCTTTGTTAGGTAGGTTTGTTAGAGAAAGGACTCTGCCTTGGAGTGGTGTGCTGGTAAACGATTGACGAGTGGCTCTGCAGGATTAAAAAAGAAAAGAAAGAAAAAAAAAAAAAGGAAAGAAAAGGAAAGGGGAAAGAAACAAGAAAGAAAAAAGGAGAGTCCTAATCTGTGACATTTGTTTTTTCATGGTGTGAACACATGGTGGCTGAATTCTAGCCCCAGACGTGGCTGTCACTGCAGGCAGATGGGCACCATTGGCTGTTGAGAACTCAGACAAGCCAGCTCCAGCACACTCCCAGATTCACCTGGCTTCTCACTGGACAGCTGACTGGAAGGAACTAGACCAGTCTGAGACTGACGGAATTAACCACTCTTTGCTGTAACTGACCACTAACAATATAGTATCTTGAGAAGAACCCCAGTTAGTCCTTAAACTATGGCCGGCGTCGCTGGTGCACATCCCCTAGGGCACTGAGCAGGCTGGGTCCTAAGTGGTGTCTATCACGTTCTTGATTACATGAGCAAGCACCAACTCTTTCCTTTTCCCGCGTCCAATTCCTCGAGGTTAATGGAGCGAGCAGTTAGGGCCCAAGATGAGAACAAAAGCTGGAAGCTGAGCGCAGCCATCACCCTCCTATTCCTCTTTCGTGTTCTCTTAATTCCCTCTCCCTAGCTCTTGGGTAGGGATGGTTAACCACTTAGAGGAAGGGAGAGTGGTTTGTAAAAAGGAAGAGGGCAAGAAAACAAGCGTCTCTTTGTCCCAAATGCCAGTGGTAGAATGCATCTGGAGCTCTGTGGCTTGCTGTGGGTGGGCACCTGTGCATGAATCAAAGGACAGGGAGGAAATAGAGCTCAGCGGGGACAGTAAATAGATCGGCAAGGACATCTCACTACCTTCAACATTGCAAGTTCAATGGCTTCTTATTGCCTGCCATGCATAGTTAGAAGGGCTTTCAGGCATGCATGCTTTTAAAAATTCCTCCAGGATAGTTAGTTTTATGAAATATTACTAATGGCATATTCTTGCTTTCCCAGCACTACTGGAAATATCTGAAATAGAGGAAAATTACTCATAATTTTCTGTTAAGTTAGATCACTTAATTTAACAGAACATGCCATGTCATAGCAATCACAAGCACTGAATGAGCTGTATGCCCGTAACTGTTAAGAATTCCCAAGGGACCTCAGGGAGTAAAGCACTTTTGCCTCCCTCACAACCACTGATCTTCATTCATTTAATAAAAAGGGGGCTGCAGCTTTGGTAACCTACTTCTGTTTTCAGTGTTCCCCTTCACCATTCTTTCACCTTCTCCAGAACACCAGTGCCTGGTCTGAATTTTGAAAGCAACCAGGAATTCCTTCTGAGCTCAGGGGCTGGAACATAAAGTGATGCTCAATAATTACTCATTGAATTAATTTCCCTTTCCTTTCTAAGGCACTAAGAATTTGATGTTAACCCTTAATAAGAGAATTTGCATTTTATTTAAACGGTCATAGAGAGAAGGTCAGTGGAATATAGAAAACTGCTGTTAGTGGAATTTCAGGATGACATGAAAAGACCTTCCTGGTATTTACCATCGAGGGACTGGTGACTTGGTCCAGATGTTGGACTGGCACTGTGTTCTGGGCTTACCAGTGGAATGGATGAGTTTATGCTGACTGCTTTATTTATCATTTTATTTATTTATTGGTATGGATAAAGAGGATTCAAATTCCCATCCTCAATTCATTTCCAACTTGGAGGTGCCCAGTATTTACAAAACCTTGTACTATGCACTTTCACACACTCTATCATTAAACTTTCATAAGTCATATGAGAGAGACACAGTGTCACACCAGAATTACAGATGAAGAAAACCAAGGCCCAGAAAAGTTCAGCAACTTTCCCAAAACCATGTGGCTACTAGTGCAAAGATAGACTCAATCAAGTCTGTTGCTTCTAAGTCTCTGGGTTTAATAATCCAATTTAAGTCAGTTCCACAAGCATGTATTGGGTTCCTCTGTTATGTCAATCACCATGCTTGCTTCTGAGGGTAGATAGATAAGCAAGACTTAATACCTGCTCCGAAGGCGGGAATGGATATGTGAGCACATTAACAAAAACGCAAAGAGGAAAATGACAAGTGTCGGAGAAACTCTAGATCATGTACAGCTGTCACTCAGCAAGGGAGGAATTAATTCTGAGTTTGAAGAGGAGGAGGAATGTGCAAGGGGCCTCGAAGGATGGGGAGGATTTCAACACTCGAAGATAGGAAAAATGTTCTTCTAGGTGGAGAAAACAGCAAGAACCAAACCATAGAGAAATAATAGCTTGAGACACAGTGGATTGTGCAATTTGGCTGAAGCTTCCAGTCCTGAAGGGGCAGAGTGGAAGATCAACTAGAGAAATAGATAAATTGAACCTCCTTATTTTTTACTTGAATGCAGGGGTAGGAGTTTCGATTTCATTCTATAGGCAACATAGAAGCCATTATAGCCAGGGCACAGGGAGATATATAGGTGTATCGATACATCTAAAATCTGTATCTGTCTCTACTGTCTATGTATTTAACTCCAGTATATCCATATATCCAGTATGGGGAGCCACTGTGATCTCTGAGGAAGGCACCAGCACAACAACGGAGCAGAGCATCCGCTTTATTCCAGAACCCTACTAGTTGTTTAAAGGACATGTAATCTTACTAGAGAAAATATATACATCTTTTTTAAAAATAGAAACACTAAAGCCTAGAGGTAAAGGGGCTTGTACCTGGTAACTATCAGGCCCTCTGAAACATGTTATGTTTGACTATAAAATAATTGCTTCTTCAACGTTGTTCCGTAATTTGGGAAATCAAATGGCAGGTGTGTGGTGCACAAATTAGAAGGAAATGTAGGCAGAAGCCAGAGAAAGGGAGAGCAGGGAGGAAACCGATGCTCAGTGGGGTCAGCGGAGACAGGGGAGAGGGTGACAAGGGAACTGGAGAGGAGAGAACATATTGAAATGATGCCCTCAGGTGGTGCTGAGGGGTTGGCACCTGACTGGTCACGATGGAGTCAAAGGGGAAGGAAAAATCAATACTGTTTTAAAGCCTGGGGTGCAGACAAGTCCTGAGAGTTTTGAAGGCCCCTTGAGGCCCCTGCATTCCAAAACGATAGGTCCCTGGAATCTCGGGACCACTCACCAGGGCTTCCTTTGACTTCCAGCTGCTGGGACTAGACAAGTTTCCCAGGTAACACGTAGAAGACCACAGGCCAGAGTAGCTAGCATCTCTCCACAGGGTTACAGAGACCTGCCAGTGCTTTGCAGAAAGCGATTCCTTTTCTCTGGCAGCTCTTTCAAAGTCCAGAAGCTAGGGCACCTTGCTGTGCAAGTGCAAATGCCAAGGAAGTCCGCTCAGCAGGGGGCCCTGCTTCCCTCTACTCTAGACACCCAGGCATGGAGGGTCTAGTATGCTCCTTTGCCAGCTAATTCATGACCACTTCACTGCCTGGGAGCATATAGAAGAAGTGAGGGAATCTTCCCCTGCTATGCCCAAAGCTAGCTATGCTATGCTCAGGGCCCTCGGGGCTCAGGCCAGAGGAACCACCTGATAATTATGGACCTCGCCTCAAAGACGGAATCAGCCCCAGCTAGCTCGGTAGGGTCTGGAGGTGAGACAATTTATAAGCCTGTCGTGTACAGCACTTCCAGAGCCTCACAAGGCAAAGCCTTGTGACTGGAAAGAGTGACTGGATTCTTTCATCCTCCCTGACTGATGTGGAAGACCATGCAATAGCAGGGCTGCTGCTTTTCCCCCTCCGAAGGACCATGGAGTCTTTGAGCCGCACAGGACTTCAGATTCTATACATCAGTGAGGCATCCTGTGGCCAAACAGATGAAGGCTGGATTTGTTTTTTTCTTAAAGGATTACGAGAAGGAAATCACATGGTAAAGGGGAGAATTCAACTCATTATTTAAATTAACCACCTTATTGGAGTTGGTGATGGAGAGTAAACGAATACAGTCCTTCATTGCAGTGAGGCAAGCCGACAAGCAGACAGATATTTACCATGAAGGCTGGCAGGGCTGTGATGGAGTGATAGAAAACAGCGCGTGCTTGCAAGGCACAGAGCGTGAGCCCAGTGGAGGAAAAATCAAATTTGCTCCAGGATGGTTCCACGGAGGGGGAGACATTTAACCAGATCTTGACAAATGAATAATGGCTAGAAGAGACGTCCCAGGCAGAGGGAACAGCTTGTGCAAAGGCTTGGCTGATCTCTCCTCTCAGCGAGCAGCCGCGGCGCGCATCCACTAGCGAGTGAATCATGATCACCCCTCCAGCACACGGCACGCAGGGGCAGAGCCCCCGCTCCACACTCTCATACCTGGCAACTCACTGAACCAAGGCTCAGCTTCCAGATTTCACTAGTTCCTTCCACTTCAAAATTTCTTAACCCTTAGAATTTCTGAAACAGTGTAAACTACCTAACAAAATCCCAACACATAACGAGAGTTTAATCATGTTACTTCTATTGAGATACGTCTCCTGGCATTTGTTGAGAAAATAAGGTATTTATTGGATGCTCTGTGTGTACAAGACAGTATGGAAATAAGATACAAGGTGAAAAACATTGATCCTCAAGTAACTTAAAATCTAGGTGTCGACATCAACCTATTAATCATAAAATAATTTCAAGCACAGAGCAGGCCATAGTGAAGGTTGGCTAATGTAGGGGGCTGTATTCCCAAATGAATTAGACTGACAAGTATGACTATAGGAAGAGAGAGGAAAATGTTATGTAAAGGGGAGTAACTCTTAAATAAGAGTTTCAATATTTAATAAGCATATCTCGCCTCTAAGTATTAAGTCGTACATTGCTGGAGAACAGGGGCTGTTGTTAATAAGGAGACGGTGGAATCCCATCTTCCTGGGAGTAGAACTGGGGAGAGGCCCAAGAGAAAGCTATGGTTCAGAGGCCAGAGCCTGGGAATCCAGAATTCAAGTTCTAGAATCTGATGTCCTGGCTTGAATTCTAGTTCTACACATTTAGCTGCTGAAGACCTGACAATTTACTGAACCTCTCTCAGTCCCAGTTTCTTGATCTATAAAATAGAATCAACAGGATGATGGTCATGATGGCAATGATAAATGACTCTTGGGGTTGTGGTGAGAAACATTCAAAAAGAGGTACATGAACAGTCATCACAGCAACCAGAACATTGGAAAGTTTTGAAGGCAACATCCCCCACCAGTCCCAGCACTTAATAAATGCTCACTGATCGATGGCCTGGCACCCAGGCATGAGGAAAGTTGTTCTTGCCACTTCTTTAAACCTAGCAAATGACTGCTGACAATAAACGAATATAACTCATGAACAGAAGGAAACAAAAGGGTTTGGAGAGACATGAAGTGACAATTTTCCAATTTCCCTCTAACATGTTTAAACGATGTGCCCCTAACAACAGTGACAGTGCCCCTGATTCTGCTGTTTCTATTTTCGGCAGTCATCACCTGGCTATCTGGAGCAGAGATAACTAAGGAAGGATAAAGACAGGAAAAAGGATTTGGATGGCTTTAGATAAAGGCACATTGTGTCTGTCAGGACCCCATCTCTACAGCACAGACATCACAACGGGTGTTTTCGGTCAGTCCAGACATGAAGTCATTTAAGAGGGATGCTGAGCCAGTGACTTCTCTTCCTAGAGTTCACACAAAGTTAATTCTGTTTGTTGCACCATTGTTACTAAGGTTTCCAGGGCCAAGTTCCATATAATACAGATTAAAGTGTCCCCACAAACATGACAACATTGTTTGGCCAATATTGTATCTCCAACCAAAATGCCAGAAGGACTTTCAGAAAATCACTCGAAAGAGATTTTACACCTCTTGCATCCCTCTTGGAATTGAAGCCACGGGAGAGCTGTTTCAAGGACAGCACAGGTGGCCACACCATCGCGTCTCCCCAGCCCCATGTTCCCTGTCTTCTCTCCCCTACATCACGTTCTCTGCTCCGTGGGTGCACCAGACTACAAAATGACTATTACTCTTCCTCACAGAAAAGACAAAACAGTCCTATGGTACAGAAATCAGCACAGCCTAGGTCAGGAGTCAGTGATTATTTCCTGTAAAGAGCTCGATACTAAATATTTTAAGCACTGTGGGGAATGTGCAGTCCTTGATAACTCCTCATCCTCCCCCCTCACTTCTCCCTCCCCCTCCTCCTTCCCCTTTTCCTTCTCCAACTCTTTAAAAATGTAGGAACCATGCTTACCTTACAGGCTACAGAAACATACAGCTGGTTGGCTCTGGCCTGCTGACCAGTGTTTGCCAACACCTAACATGGTAGTAAAACATCCAACAATAATAGCGGAAGTATGGAATTACAGGATTTCATTTAGGACGTGAAAAGTTATTAGAATCCATTACTCTCACTGGAGCAACAGAAACAAGCTGTATAAACTACAAGATCATAGTTGTTACCCTCAGAGAACGCCTTAGAAACCCGAGAATAATAAAACCTAAATAAACTCAATTCTAGATAATGACACGTCCTTCTAAAAGAGAAGAGCACCTTTGTTGCTCCATCAGTGATGCATGGCAAGAAAAGGAAGAATCCAACACTGATGGATAAGAATGTCAGAAACATAGTTTAAGTCAGTCCTTCAGTTACTGTGGGCAATAGACAAAAGGTCTTAATTTTTCACAGCTTACTAGGAAATCATTATTATTATTTATACAAGTATTATTTAGAGAATAGAACTGTTTTCACTTCTTCCAAAAATAGTGTGCACTGTGAACTGATAAAAGAAATTCCCAAATGCTGGTGAGGCAGCCATGATGCCCCTTCCCACTCTTCTGCAGGAAATCAGACTTTTAGCTTGCTCCTTTTGAGAAGCGAGCAAGTGATGCCTCTGCTGTGCTGGGTGGAGAAAGGCAGAAACCAACGCCGATTTTCAGACTATGGCAGTTTGTTTGGCTCTACAGGGAAGCCTTTTTATGAAAGGTGGGTGTCAAGGAAATGTACTGTCAAATAATCTTCAACTGGAAAGTAACCCGGTCCAAAATGCTACATCAATACAGAAGTTACCTTAACATCATCTCAAATACCTGGTCTTGCCAGCCAGAAGGGTAAACACTCTTCTGTCACGAGCCTAGTCTTTTTTCTGAGGTGATTTAATTATGTTGACAGATAACTTTTATTAGTGCTTCTTCAATGCGAAACATTATGTTATGCATTTTACATACATCATCATCGATTACTCCTCAGAATAATTCCATGAGATAGGTGCTACTATTGCATTGTTATTTCTTTTTTACAAGTTAGGAAATTAGGGTTTAGACTTGCTAAGTAACTGTTCTGAATTTATCCAGAAAATAGGAGATATTTTGTTTCAAAACTCAAGCTTGTAGCTATTTAGCTCTATTATTATTACTACAGTTAAAGTTTGCATAGATTTAGAGTTTGAGTGTGTGTGTGTGTGTATTGTGGTTGTTAATGGCAAAATTTACACTGTTGATTTGCACTGAGTTTGCAAGCTAGAACTCCCTAATATTTGTTCGTGATGTGTGTATTAGACACAGTGTGCTCATTGTATATATATACATACAAATCAACTTAGTTTTTGAACTAAAATGCAAAGCTTTATAATTGTACCTCAATTTTAAGTATGTCATTGAATCATTCTACCTCTTTTTGCCTTACTATATTGTAATTTAATAATCGTCTCCTACTTTTCTTTTACCAAGTTAGTATTATAAAAAAAAAATGAGTTCACTGGTCCATTGCTTATTAACCTCATTTTGAGTTAGAGTATACAAGAATACAGAGTGGTTAAAAGCCATAAAGGAAATATTTATTCATGACAATAGACTATGCATATATATACATATACATACACACACACACACACACACATAAACACATGTGTATGTGTTTTTTAAAAAAGGATAAAAGTCAAGGTTACATGATGGCCTATAATTGTCACATGTGTGATAAAGTCTTCATAAAGTCACTTCTAAGCTCCATAGTGGCAACACACAGGACAGATGTATAGTATGTTCCCATCCTCCACTCCACCTAATGGTCAGAGTGAAAACCATTAGAGCTGGAAAGAGTCTTATATGTCATCTACTCCTATGTCATTTATGTGAGTCGGGGTAAGCTGTATTAAGTTCCATTAACAAATAAAGAAGCTCACAATCTCAACAGCTTAACTTGTAAATGTGTATTTACTGTTCTCATAATAGAGTGTTCGCACTCACTGAAAATTCAGTATCTCCCTAGGGCAACTCTCTTCTATGTGGTAACTCAGGTATTTCAATCTGGTTCCCTCTTGTGGCCCCTTCGTCTCAACCTGTATATCCACAATCACTATGGAAGGGGAGAATTAATTTGAAGAAAACAGTCTGTTCTTAAGCACACACGTTACTTCTGAACATAGTTTATTGGCCAGAACTATTCACAACTGAACTATGAGGGAAGCTGAGAAATATAAAGGAGCACATGGAGAGCAATAGCTAGCTATTCCAGAATATTATTTTAAGTACGATTCTGTGGATCCTTGGTAAATTGAAATGCTTGCCCAAAATCACTGTGGGAAGACACTTGCCTAAATGCCAGTTATGCTGAGTCTTAAGTCCAATGTCTCATGTCTTTGTCTTGTGAGTATATGACAAATATCTATTCTCTACTGACTTGAAGCCCACTTTGTAATTGCCACCGTTGGCTACCAGCTTTTTTCATATCTTTAGCTATTTCTAATGAGATTAATATTTTATTTAATACATTACTCTTTCCTTCACTCTTGAATTGTAATAATAATTGTTAATATTAAACAATAAAATGCTAATTTATGGAAGACTACATACCCGCTACTATGCTAAGTGTTTTGTACATATTATTGCATTTAATTCTAATAATATATATAAATTAGGTGTTATTATCTCTGTAGATGAGAAAACTTGTGAAGGTTAATTAATTTGTAATCTACCCCGTTTTACTCTTCTTGGAACCATGACTCCCTAGGACTATCTGTTTTGATCCTCAAATTAATTTATCATCTTTTGAATTCATGACTTTCCCATTCTGTCTAGATTTTACCAAAGCTAGGAAACAAGCCTTAGAACACTCAGGGCTTAGATTCAAGTAGGAAAGGCTTAAGTAAGATCCAGGCAGCTGGCCAAAGGACATTACTAAGAGCCTACCTCTCGTTTTTATGCATTTTTATTTGAATTTTCACAGGAACCTGTCTGTGCTTGGGTGGTGAAGATGGAGCAATGTAAATGAGAAACTCACTCCAGGCCAAGAGAGAGGTGAGCTGAAGATCAAACACGCATACACATACCCCTCAGGTGCAAAAGAACAAAGAAGCAAAGCTCCCTTCCATGCCAAAGAGGAGAGAGAATACACAGAAGAGGTACCTTCCAAATCTAAAAGGGGAAAAACAATTTACTCAAGCTTGAGACCAGGAAGATGTACAGTCCTGGTTTAAGCCAGGATTGAAGGAGAAGACAATACAAGAGATTTCAAAGGCAGTGAGGAAAGACTCCAAATATAACAGAATATTCAGCTCTCTAGGATTTCAGTAGGGTTAGCGGGCCGTTCATTCACTCAACACTCATTTGCTGAATAACCTACCATGTGCAAGGCACTGTGCTCATATCGCTGGGGTGTCTGGCACTGTTCCCATCAGACACAGAGGTCACTATTGATGTGCTAATCTTGCTCACCAGTGTAGTGACTGATGGAAACTACATCCTACTGAGGCTACTTAGGTCCAAGGTTCAGAAGCTAAAAGCTAATTTTGTAACTTCATCACATTGTCTTCCAGTTTAACCACATGGCCCCTAGGTACACAGACACGTTGTGCTGGACATTGTGGTGCACTACCCAGATCTCCCTTCCACAGTCAAAGACTTATGACGCATGCTGCTGAAAGTGCTGCTGGTAGACAGCCCTCATCAGTCAATCCCTTTTGAGAGTACCTTGGCTGTAAATAGTCACCTTGCTGGAGGACATCCTCCTTCCTTGGACAGCCTACATCTGAGGACTAGTGGATGCTTGAGGATAAAGGTGTATCCCTTTTGGCCCAACTCAGAACAACTCTGAAGGGTCACCTCATCTTCAGGATTCCCCACAGGGCGAGCTGACTGCACTGAAGCATGACATCTCCCACTTCCCAATCCTACTTCTTTTCTTTTCTTTCTACATTTACAAACTCCAAAAACACCCCATAAGTAAACATCTGCATGCTAATTTCCATAGCAGACTGTTTCCTGGGGAACCCAACTTACTACACACTTTCTGCTCTGGGTCAGCACTCTGGAGCCCAGCCTGCTCTTCCTTGCCCTGCTTTCCCTCTGTTGGCTTAGTCATTGATGTGTCTCTGTCTGATTATCTCAACTGATCTGTCTGTTCTCTTTATTATCCCTTCTTTCCTACTGTCTCTTTCCAAGGCTCATGTTACCTCATTTCTTCTCAGAAATCCATCTCTTTTTTTATTTTACCAATCAAGTCAGCTAGAAAAATCTACATTTCAATATCAGGGCTTACAAGCCTGAATTCATTCTCAGTCTCATAAAATCCCTGAAAGGGCTTCTATGGGAGAGATGAGACAGAGCCTCTAGAACATTCTGCTTGAATGCTCTCAAATTGCTCTAAGAAGTTAGAGAATTGTGAAAAATAATAACTACTCTATGAGGCAGCAAGTAATAAAATCTGTAAAAGGAAGTATAGATAATCTGTTTGGAAATTTGAAAGAATTTCCAGATGAATGATGATAAAAAAATCTGTTATAGTGTGATCAACATTTTAGCTGAATTTTAAAACCTAAGAATGATTTATACATGAAATCATGGGAAGGAATTGTTTCAGGTGACAGGGAGAAGAATAGTGTGAACAAAGACACAGAGGGAGGAAGAGATGGCGCATGTAGGGAATGCACGCGTGACGACTGGAACGTAAAGTGTATGCAGAAAAATAGTGAGAAATACAATTGGGAAGATAAACTAGGATGTAAGTATTCTGAATTTTTCTTAAAAAATGAGAGTAGAAAGAGTGGAAAAATTCTTTGTACTTGAAAATATGGCACCATACTAAAATTTAAAAATCGAATAAACAAAACTGGGAAGGTGTATGTTTTTCTCCATTGACAAATAAATAGAATAGCACATATTTCTAATGTTTTCATCAGCCCTAAAGATTTCCATTTCCAAATTTTGTTTTTGTTTTGTTTTGAAAAGAATCATTTGGAGATACTTAGACAGGTAAAAAGACAGAAGAAGAAGAAGACAGAGAAGGGTACTGGATGGTTTCTCTAAAGAACACAATTCTTGTCTATATCCAATAATACTTGACAGCATACCATTCACCCACTCACTTCACCTAAACTCCTCAAATTAACCTGATCCCTTCCTCTTCTGAATCTGGCACATAAATCTCTTGGCTCTAAGACTCAACCTCCTTGAAGGCAGGAATTGTGTCTGAATCTCCTGCGTAATCCTAATACTTAGCAATACTAAAACGGAATGTGCTAAAAGCCAGTGCAATAAATGAATGAATTACATGACCTGCTTAATAACGGAAAATTTCATGATATAAGATTCTCTCCAGGGGAGCTCCACTGAGCCTGGAATCTATATATCCCAAAGTTTATTCATGTGTTTGTTTGCAGGACACAGAAAGCAACTTTTGCTCTTTAGGTGAAAAGACAACTTATTGGAAAGATAATGGGGTAGTCACAGATTCAAGTTCAGGAAAACAACCAAGGGAACTACAAGGATTTCAGCATTAGGAGTTGGTGGGCCTTTTTTGCTAAACCATGCCACAAATGTGACTTTCCCTGTACCAATCTCAATTCCTGTGCCTCTCATTTTAATGTCAAATTCCTAGGTGGGAGAGTTTGTTCCAGCTTTGGTCAACAAATCCCTTTCCCCAGTTCAACACAGCTAAGGGTCACTAGATAAGGAGGACATCACCACTGGGAGGAACCATCTGGACACAGAAGCCACCCCAGAGTGTGCCTTCTCTATCCTACCTCCTCAGCTCATACTCTCACACTTTCTCCTTAGTATGGTGATGTCTAACACATAGGGGCTACTTCTATGCCTCAAATTTTCTTAGTTTTACATATATTGACTCATTCAATCCTCAGAACAGCTTACAAGATGGGACAATTATTTTCATCATTTTAAAAATGAAGAAACTGAGGTACAGAGAAGATAACTTGCCCAAGATTATCCATTTGGCATAACTTGGATTCAAATCCTGCCTTTTTTTTTTTTTTTAAATTTCAGAGCCTCCAACCATTAACTAACATGCTAGAAGGCTTAGAGTCAGAGCCAGGTGAATTTTCATCTGAAGGTCTTGACTCAACAGCTGGATTATAAAGTCCTCAACAGCTATCCACATCTTTCTTTTTTTCAAGTCCCAACAGTACACAACATAGGGATGGGTCCAGGGAGACTCTTAATAAAACTTGCTGACTGATCCCATAAAATCTGCACTCCGCCCAACTTGATAATGCTTACTTCACAGCCTTTTCATAGCTACAACATTTCCTTCTTTTCATTAAATATTGCATAGTTAAGTTTTAACTACCACCTCCCCACCCACAAGGAAACAGACAGCAGGAGAGTAGAAAACTTGAAAACTTCTATTATTTCCTGAAGACTTCCAGTACCCAGTATTACACTAACATTTAGAAGATGTAGGTTTATCTTTTAGTCATGCACGTATGCATTTACATTGCCTACTGAGTGCCAAGTAACTAAAAACTGACAGTAACATAGGGTCAAATAAGTCTAAGTCACTGTCCCAAAGGAGACTACATAGCTTGATGGGAGAGAAGAAAATACAAGCCGAATGTGATATGCAGTAAGTTTAGTAGGGAACTTCCTCCATCTCTCACCACACATCTACTCACCGTCAGCACCTGTAATCAGTGATGCAGTGACGGGCATCTGCCTTCCCCATCATAGAAGAACAGTGCCTGCCTCAGGCCAAGGCCAACTCTTCACCTTGCGCGGCAGATCATCTCTGTCACCTACCCAAGGGCGACACTCTCTTTTATCATCAAATTTTCCTCTCAGTTGGATTATTCCCTCCAGCACATAATCATGTTACTCTTCCTTCCAAATTAAAACACACACACAAAACACACCAAAAAACGCTCTCTCTTAACCTGCCTTTCCCCCCCTGTTAACCCATATTTCTCTGCTCCTCTTCACAGCAAACTCCTAAGAGGTATCCAATTATTCTTCACTCATTCTCTCTTACACTCACCCCAACTAGGCTTTTGGTCCACTGAAACCACCTTGTCCAAGTGATTGGTGAGTTCCATGCTGCCAAATTCCAGGATCAATTCTCAGTCTTCCTCCATCTTGATCTGTTAACATGCTCCTCATGAGATCCTAAGGAAAATGAACCTATAGTTGTTCTGCTCTAGCTGTCAGACTATTTCCTTTAAAAAACTGAGATTTGTCTACTTGCAGTTTGCAAAATTGGTCCTGGCTCTGACTTTTGGAACGTCACTGAACCAACCTCTTCCCTCTTTCAAAGGCAGATTTTTCCGTTATTTGAAGGCATCACAATGTCCCTGCACTGGCATACCTTTTACCTAAATATCACATGTATTTGATAGGTTCCTGAAAATTAATAGACTCAACTATGATCTGAATGCAAGAAGAAACAAGACTGTCTGCAAACTATTTATTGACTTACATGTTCAACCAACAGATGGTTTTTGAGTGTCTTCCATGTTTCAGGTAGAATTCTATTTACTGGGGATATAGCAGTAAGCAAGACAGACCTATCACCTGCCCTCAGGGAAATCACACAGCAAACCTTATTGAAAAATGAATACAACACTCTAGGTTGTTCCAGTGTTTTATAAATGTTAATGCTTACATTTGGTGGGTTAATGTTCTGAATTATAACCTAGCACATTTTTCATCTCCAAAATTCCCTTTTCCCTTCCTTCCCTCATTTCCCAGCCAGAGGCTGAAGAAAGATGACAGAAAAGAATCCAGAAGGAACAACCAGTCAAGTTGATGACTTTGAGTTCCAAAGTAGATTATTTTTAGCCTATAGCAAAAACAATAGTCATGAAAAATGAGCTGCAACTAAGCATTTGGTAAAGTTTCCCAAAATCTAAGTTTTAAATAATAAAAGAAACATCTGTAGGACTCAGAACACGGAGTCTATATAATAAACCTAAAATAGGAAGTGGTAGAGTGGGCAAGTAGGGAAATTCTAAACTCCATTCACTGGCTTTTCATCCAAGCCTGCAAAAATAGTTTTGTATCATTTCTACACGGCTCAGGGTCTTCTCCCACTTCCCAGTGAGGACATTGGAATCATTGACATCAATGAGCCACAGGACTTCACAGCTGCCACTAAGCTACATTCATGGCACACATGTTTCCTAATGTACAACACCCCCTCCTTCTCCTCTTGATATTCTGTGTCTCCCCCCCCCCTTTTTTTTTCTAGTTTGGCTATTATTACTTGAGACCCATAGTGATTAAGAGTTATTGTTGAGGAAACAGTCAAATCTGGAATTGAATTCTAGCTCAATTACACATTAGCTATGTCACCTTTAGTGGGTAACTTATTTGCTTTGTGCCTCCATTTCTCCATCTGTGGTAAGTATACCTACTTCACAAAGCTGTGGGGAATAGTGACCAATATATAAATGTAAAGAGCTTAGCTCTCTGCCAAGACTACAGCAATCTGTCAGGTTTATTTAGTAGCAGTAGTAATAGTAGCTTTATCTTGTGTTTAGTGTATCTTTAGTTCATTACAGGAGACCTGATCATCACCCATAGCTCTAACAACACTGGTAGACATAACTTTAAGCAACCACAGACTAAGCCAAAGTAGCTCATTTCCTCTGGAAAGATGATCACTTCTGTTAGGTTCTCTACTCCCCTGCTTGTTTTTGCTTTGTTATTGTGAAGCCTCCATAAAACAAAAACAAAAACAAACAAACAAGCCAAGGAACACTGGAGAATTCCCCAGCCCATGCTAAAGCATCCATACTGGTTTTCCTGCCTCCTGTCTTGTCTATCTCATAACCTCCATGTGGCCAGTTTCACCTGCAAGTGAAACCAAGTCACGCCCCCATATCAAATCCTTCAACAGCTTCCCCACACACCCTCCAGGCAAAGGTCCAGCCTCCTTAGGAAGGCAAGCCAACCTTCCATAATCTGACCCCAGCTACCTTTCTAGCTTCATTTCACTCCAATCCCTGTTCTCCAATCTATGCTTATCTCCCTGCACAGAAATTGTTGGTTCTCATCTTTGTACCTTTGCTCATATTGCTCTTTCCACCAGAAAAGCTCTTCTTCCATCCTGTGTCTCCATAACTCACCCATTTTTAAGACCATATTTTATCTCCTACATGAGCCCTTCATGAACCCTGAATTGGACTGTGCTGTGCTCCTCCCTGCTCTGTGTTCCCTTGACTCATATTCCCACTTCAAGTCCCACACAATCTACTTAAGTTGTCGGATTACAGATTTGGTAGATTGGAAGCTCCTGGAAAATTGGGGCATATTTTGTTTTAAAAACATATCCACTGTATAAATATACCACATCTTCTTTATCCAGTCATCTGTTCATGAACATTTAGGCTGTTTTCATGTCTTGGCTATTGTAAATAGTGCTGCTATGAACACTGGAGTTTATACAATGGAATACTGTTCAGCCATAAAAAACAACAACATAACACCATTTGCAGCAACATGGATGTCCCTGGAGAATGTCATTCTAAGTGAAGTAAGCCAGAAAGAGAAAGCAAAATATCATATGAGATTGCTCATATGCATAATCTAAAAAAAAAAAAGAAAAAGAAAAAGAACATAAATACAAAATAGAAACAGACTCATAGACATAGAATACAAACTTGTGGTTGCCAAGAGGGCGGGGGTGGGAAGGGATAGACTGGGAGTTCAACATTTGTAGATACTGACAGGCATATGCAGAATGGACAAACAAGATTATACTGTATAGCACAGGGAAATATATACAAGATCTTATGGTAGCTCACAGTGAAAAAAATGCGACAATGAATATATATACGTTCCTGTATAACTGAAAAATTGTGCTCTACACTGGAATTTGACACAACATTGTAAAATGACTATAACTCAATAAAAAAAAAGTTAAATAAAATAAAATATCCAAAAAAAATATCCAGTGTCTATCACAATGATTTACACATAAGTAGTTATTTAATAATACTTCTAAACGCTCTGGGCCATGCATAAGATGACCTAGTATGTGGTCCTACCTCTCCCATTATAAGTCACATTATTTTAGTTAAATTACTGAAAATATGAACTTGTTTCCTCATGTCAAAAATGAGAATAATTCCCTTAAGACCTCACCACCTATCTGGTCTCCTTAAGAGTTACTATGGAAAAAGTAAAACAAACTAAATAATCCATGTTATTTTTAAAAATTACAAGATGCTATGCAAATATAAAATATTGTTAGAGAAAATATTTAATTTGGTTGGAACCATTTGAGATCGCTGTAAAAATATGACATAGATGTAACTAAGCTCTCATTCCTTTCAACTGGAATTAGAAACAACAATAACAACAAAATCAATCATACAACTTGAAGTTTCTCAGAGAACTTTGCAAAGCTCAAGTAAATGAACTATAAACTTAGAAGGTTCTTAGGAATTATCCACCCTTATTTTATAGGGAAGGATTCTGAGACTCCAAGCTATTCTGAGACTGGCTAAGGATTATTAAATTGGAACATGTAGAAGACCCAGGCCTCTGGATTCCCTATGTGTTTCTCTCTATAGTAAACCAAGCTACATCTCCATTAGATACCCATTAATTCATGACTGAACTAAATACAATATCAGATAACTTTCATGCTTTGGTTTTTGAAAATTCTATAGTCTTTTGTAACCCCACACTCTAAATCCTATCATTCATAAGTGATTCACAAATACTCTGTGAGGAACTGAAATATTCACATAAGGTCCCAAAAATGCTTCTTCAGAGGGCACAAAGTTTTGGACACATTTTCCTTTTTAAGCAAAGAATAGTCATATCTTGTAGAGCTACTGGGATTGACTTGGAAACAGAATATGTTTTTCAAGTGACAACTGCTTATCACCATGGCCCTCAAGCCCTACACACTACCCAAGCCTATTCATTGCCATCTCACAGGTCAGCCAAGTTTCCTCATTATGAGGAGCGCAATCCTCGGTGCCTTCTGAAGCAGAATATTTCCAGTGGAGTGATTCAGCTTGTGCAAGGACCTAGGAAGCTGAAGTCAAACAGCTGCTCCTGGCTAAAGATTTCTGCCTTCCAGGAGCTGTTTGTGAGCTGAGCCCCTGTGGAGGCCAAAATTATATTTAACCACAGAGTAAGCAGATCGAGGTTGGAAGGATTCAATCACTTCTTTCACTCAAGTGCTAGATATTGTTCTAGGTGCCAAGAATAGAGCAAAGAACAAGACAAATAAAGTTCTGGCTCATGTGTGATTAGTTTGTGATGGCTCGTTTATCTGTTTATGGGCCTTGAACTTAGAGATGTGGATTTTGGTTCCAGTTTTGTTAGTACTATTGACAGCCAATATGTGTAATTAAGTCTTAGCCTTAATTTCCACATCTTTAAAATAGTAACTGGAATCCCCATTTACAGGGTATTTGTAAAGAACAAACAAGATCCTTGGTGTTCCTGTTCTCTGAAACGTATGAAGAGCTATAAAGCAGCATGTAGGAGCCTTACTATGTGTGTTCTTCACAGTCCAGCTCCAATTATTCTTTCCATTCGTGCCTGCTCCTGCTTTCTCACAGAGCTCCTCCCCAGCCAAATCCATCTTCACTCTCCCCCATCAAGCCATGTACCTTCTTACCTCATATTCTTTGTTCCTGCTATTTTTTCTTCCTAAAATGTTCTTCCTTTTATCTCTGATGCTCTATTCAAGAGGTTTAAAATTCAGTTCCCATGGGAGCTAGGAAGGTAACATAAAATCAGTGAAGATTGCCTGATATAAAAGAACAGGGAGTTGTAGGAATGGAAGTGAACAGAAGTACATATTTTCTATAGTTGACCTCACTGCTTGTAACTACTTCCAAGTGAAAAATCTGACTTGGTAGGACTGTGTATATTGGTACAGTTGATAGCACCTCACAGGTCTCTGAGACTGTTAATCGTCATTCTTTCATTTTTTTTTTTCCTATTCCTCCAAAGGGACAATCTCAACTGACCTATCTTCAGGTTTGCTGATTCTCTGATCATTTCAAATCGGTTGTTGTGCCCCTCTCATGAATTTTTAATTTCAATTACTATACTTCTCAACTCTAGGATTTTCATTTGATCCCTTTACAGATTTGAAATTATGCTGAGTATGTTCTCTGACAATAATGGAATAAAATTAAAATTCAATAACAAAATGAAGTTGGGGAAATTCACAGATATGTAGAAATTGAACAATACACTCCTAAATAACTGATAAGTCAAAAAATATCAGAAAATAATTGAATGCATAAAAAAATTAAAATACAAGAAACCCAAAATTATGTAATGGAGTTAGAACAGCATTTACAGGGAAAATCTATAGAAAGAAGATACATAAAGAAGAAAACTCAAATAAATATCCTAACCTGACATATTAACAAAGTTGGAAAAGTTCAAACTAAGCCCTAAACAAGAAGAAAGGAAATAATACAGATTAGAATGGAAATAAGTGAAACAGAAAAACAACAGAGAAAACCAACAAAACTAAAAAATTGGCTCTTTGGAAAAAATCAACAAAATTGACTAACATGTAGCAAAACTGATCAAGAAAAAGAGAAAGAAAACTCTAATTATTAAAATCATATATTAAAACTGATCGTACAGAAATAAATTATTAAGAAAATAATAAGAAGAAAATTATTAAACAAATTAGATAACCTAGATAAAAGGGAAATTTCCCAGGAAGACACAGCCTAACAAGACAGACTCAAGAAGAAATAGAGAATCTAAATAGTTCTTTAACATGTAAAGAGATTGAGTTATTTATCAACAAACCTTCCACAACAAAGCACAAAATCAACCATATATCTTTATGGATGAATTTTACCAAACATCTAAAAAAATTAATGTATTTCTTCACAAACTCTTCCAAAAACCAGAAAAGGAGAAACAGTTTCTAACTTATTGTAACAGGCTAGTATTACATGGATACGAAGACCAGACAAAGACACCACAAGAAAAAACTATACACCAAAATTAATTGTATAGATGTAAGAATCCTTGACAAAATACTAGCAAACCATGCTCTATAAAATTATGCAACAAATGTACACGTTTCCCAATGGACAGTATTTAGGATGAATTTAGCTTTCTAAAAATAATAAAGGAATGCTTGAAAGTAGGCAAATAGTTAGAGGAAGATGAATAATCAGGAGTGGGGAGACAGGCACAAGATAGTAACTATAGTCTTGCATCCTTCATACAACTGTACCCAACATGCACAAGCCAAACTCACTAAATATGTCTGGAATGAATACAAATATTGAATGAATTAAACACCTATTCAAAGCATCCATGAAAATTATAACAATCCTGAGGGGTTTTTTTTTTTTTTTTTTGAGACACAATTTTTTACATTGAAGAATCTCAGTTTTGGAAGAGATTTTAGAATTTACCAGGTTCAATTTTTCATTTGTGTTTGGATACCACCATCTCTATCCCCATTAAGCAGTAACCCAACCAGTATTTGATTGTGTTTTTTTTTGATGCTGAGTTTATTAACTCTCAGGATGGTTCATCTTTGACAGTCATTCTGCATTTAATTGACTAATGCTTCCTGAGGGCCTCCTTCAGGCCACCAGGCATTAAGGATACAGCTGCAAATAAACTAGACAAAGATCCTACCCTTGTGAGGTAGGGGAAGATACAGAAATAAATAACTGGACAAAATATATTATAAAAGCCATAGAAAATGTAGAATATGTGGAATAGAGAATGCTGGGAGATGGCTGCTATTTTATATGCAGTGATCAGGGCAGGATTCTCTGATAAGGAGATATATGAACAAAGAGAGTCTAAATATTTAGACTAAACGCAGTTCTACCACCAATTCTCTCGGTGGCCTTGAGCAAATCACTTCCCCTCTCTGAGATTCCGTTTCTTCGTATATAAAATAATGGAATTCTAGGTTCCCTTCCAGCTCTAATATACTATCATTCAAGGGACATGACCATTATGCAAAGACAGGTGAAATATGAGTAAACAGTGTAGCTGTATAAGATGTGGGAAAACCGCTGATCGGTTCCTGGTCTGTAATAAAATCTTCTCCTCCATTCAGTGTCAGTGTAACTCAAGGTCAAAGCTTCTCTGCTATTTCCTCCTCACCTAGAACATTTCTCCCCACAGCTTGTACTCAACAAACGCTTCCGTCGTGGTGAATTCTGTCCTTTTCCACAAAGATTCAAGTGGCTTAATTTCAAACTGAGGAACTGGGAGCAACCACAGAATATGGTTCAACTCCACTGGGAAAGAATGTAGTTTGGGAGGGTCTATGTGTCGTCTAGTGGTTCTCAAATTTGACTACATATTAGAAACACCTGGGAAAATTTTAAAAATCTCAGTGCCCAGGCTGTGCCCCAGAAGAGTTAATCAGAATCTCTCAGAATTTATTTAACATCCTTCAGGTGATTACAGTGAACAGTTCAGTTGAGCACTTTGGTTTAGGGAAGAGTTTGGTTTTGACAGTACATACATCTGGACTTGACATCTGATTTCAGCACTTGCTAGGTATGTGCCTGTGAGTAAATGTCTTAACTTGATTCTCATTTTCCTCACTTTAAAATAATAAATATTTAACACCACATAAATGCATGAACCAGCAGACAATCAATAATTGATATATTTTCACTAAGATTTAAGTTCTCATCTATTGAAGTCCTAGATTTATGTAATTCTGTACTAGCTCTAAGCAGATAAATGTATAAGCCATGCTCTTAGGAGCTAACACTTTTTATACAAAGCCCTGAAAGACTTAGAGGGGATAGGGACACAATGTAAATAGATGCCGCTGGCAATCTATCAGTAAGAAAGTGATAGCCTGAACATGGTGTTCAGAATTTTCAAAGATAGATGTCTTGGTTGTTTATTGCTGCATAACACCTTACTGAAAAAGATAATGGCTTAAAGCAATAGTATTTATTATTTCAGTCTATAAGCCAACAATCTGGGACAGATTAGCTGGGTCCTCTGGCTCTGGGTCTCTGACAAGTGTGCAAGCATCTCAAGGTTCAACTCGAAAAGATCTCCTTCTGAACTCGCTCCCACAATTGTTGGCTGGGTTCAGCTTCTCAGAGGCTGTTGGACTGAGATCTCAGTTTCTTGCAAGTTGTTAGTCAGAGGCCTCCCTTAGTTCCCTGCCATGTGGTCCTCTCTTGCAGCATGGCAGCAAGTAAGCAAGAAAGCAAAAGAGAGTGCCAGCCAAAGGGAATGCGCTGGCCCTGCAGACATCAGAGCCTTCTGGTAACCCAGCCACGGACGGGACATCACATCACTTCCCCCAAGTTTATTCATCGGAAAGGAGTCCTGAGATCCAGCCGCACTCAGACAGGAGTTCCCAAGCACATGAGTGCCAGGAAGCAAGGTTCACTCAGAGTCCAATCAGCCTACCAAAGTATATGCTTGGAAGTTGTTTTTTCATATCAAAACGTAACTGTTGGTTCTCAAAAGAGATGTTGAATACAGAAGTGTCAGTATTACTTCATTTTCATTTATGTTTCCAAGAGCCCAAACCCTACCTTCCTCCGTAATTGTTCTTGGGGAATTCCATTTACTGAGCCCCTACTGTGGGCACAACACAGTTCTAAGGGCCAAGGGGTGATTTTGAAATGAATAAAACAGTAGCTGCCTTCTGAAAGCTTACCAGAAAATGAGGAAAAGCAGAAAAAAATCATTGCAAATCAAGATAGTAAATTTTATTATAGAGAAACTATGTACTATGCACTATAGTCTTACGGGTAAAGAACAATTCCTGGTGGTTGGAGGTAGAATAAAATCTGTGCTACACCCTAAGGATATAGAGGACTTTGAGAAATGCATATTTGAGAACGGCTTTCAGCGGGAGGGAATAGCTTGAGCAAAAGCAAAGTGGCAGGAAAATTGAGGGAATGTTCCAGGACTTGTGAGGAAAAAGTACAGGATTCAAGGTACCCATTAGAGACATAAAGCAGGATATAGTTTGCTAGAGACAAAATATAATTCAGTGGAGGGACCACCAAATATTTAAGAACCAGAGACGGATATAATAAGATCCATATGGAAAGTAATCACACTGGCAGCAGGGTGAAAAAAGGACGGGAGTAGAGACAGCTGGTTGGGGAGCAGGGACACTGGAGTCAGGGAAACCAGTTAGGGAACCTTTGTAATTACACAGCCAACAGGAAAAGGCATCTCTTCATAGACAAGGAAAGCGGAGGATAAGGGACAGTAAGGTTTGAGGGGACACCGGTGGGAGAGCACCATCAGGATTTAGGGAGACCTCTGAGAAAAGTTTACACAAGAGAAGTAGAGAATGGCTGGATTTTCACACCTGGATAACTAGATTTGTCACAACAATTCAGGGAAGCATTTGGAAATACGAAGCAAGATAAAGTATGTATTATTTGATTCATTCATCCCTTTAAAATGGTTCTCTTATGAAAAACAAGTTCCTCATTTGCCTGGGAAAGTAAGAACTGAAGTGTCATTGCACATTGTGTGTGCTGTTGTTTGTTTGGAGAGAGAACAAAACAGAAGGCATAGATTCAAAACCACCAAGGAGGGTGGAGAGGCAGAGTCAGAAATCAAATTTAGGTCTGTTTGATTCTTCCCACTACTTTTGGAGCATGTGTCTTTGAGGTCCTTGATTGTCACACTGAGTAGATTTTATTATACCCTACAGACAATAAGCAGCTAAGGCAACTTTATTTTCCCTCCTCTTGGAGTTTCATTTTGTGAGGGCTTTATTTTGAACTGGTTACAATTTAGGAGCTTCATAGGCATGACTGCTCCATTAATGGATTTAACATAGCATGTCTAATGAATAAGAATACACAAAGACTGCAGGAGAAAGGAATGTCTATTTTCATCCAAGGGCATTTAAAAAAGCCAGAATGGAATTTAGGCTTGGCTCTCAGGGAAGAGCATATGTCTTTACTGTACTGCAAAGTCACCACGCAGAGAGGGAAAGAATATTTGGCTGGTGATTCAAAACCCAGCACCGAGAAATTTCTCCAGGGAGAAAGCAGAAAGCGGGACTGAAAGTGGGAACGGCTGAGTAGTTAGTTCCAGAAACAGTGAAACTGGTACTGAGCACAGGGATTTTCCCAATGTCCAGGTACCCAGGTGACATGGTCAATGTGCACAGTCCATGGGATGTCCCCAGGGGGAAATACCTGCCTCTTAACAAACTTCATGCCAATGGGAGACCAAATCCTGTTCAATTTATCCAGAAAGTTCCCCCGTCCATTTTCACCTCTCCATGTTTGAATCTTTGTTTGGGCTCGATCTTTTCTCCCTTTCTGTCTTAGGTTTCCCCCAGAAGTTAACTCTTAGATAAGGATTTTAAGACAAATACAGTTGACCTTTGGACAATATGGGGTTAGGGGCACCAGCTCTCTGCACAGTCAAAAATCTGCATGTAATTAATAATTGGCACTACATACACTCGTTTCCTTGTGTCTGCTGGTTCCTGCATATCCACAGTTCCACATCTGAGATTCAATCAACCATGGATCTTGTAGTACTTTGTATTTACTACTGAAAAAAATATGTTTATCAGTGGACCCACTCAGTTCAAACCTGTGCCATTCAAGGGTCAACTGTAGTTAATTTCAGAAGTGATTCCCAAGAAGTATTGGTAGACCATGCAGATGTAAAAAAGAAAAGGGAAGTAATCCAATAAAGGACGTGTTAATGAGCAGGTTATTGCTATGGGCCGGTGGGGCTGAACTACACTGGAGACCTCTGGGGAGATAATGTGGAATAAGCCTCAGACTCGTTTCACTTGAGAGACACAGAAACGAAAATATGTCTCCTCCAGCTTCTGTTAATCATCAGCTTGGGGTTACACTTGGAAGATGTCAACTTCCCAGCTCTTCCAGCCAATCCCATGCAGAGGCTGAGTGCCCAGAGGACGGCCTTTAGGAGGGAGTCCCAGACGCTGGCAGTCGGAAGCTGTCAGCATGCGTGGGGACCACCGGTGATGAGGGGATGTGGCAGAGCCCGCACAGCTCAGTTACACCCAGCCGAAGGGCCCCCTTTCTCAGCTGACAACGCCTAACCTGCTCATCCTTCACTGCACATTGACTGAGCATGTACCATGGTACAGCCACTGGGACACAACAACAAATAAGGCAGACCTGATCCTTGCCCTTACGGCTCCTACATTCAAATACAGAAAACACAGAATTTAGCTAGCCATTGTAATCAAAATTTATATTATGAAAATTTTCAAACATACAGAAAAGTTGAGAGAATTTTATAATGAACCCCCAATTAGTCACCATTCAGATGGATAGCAGCTGCTAGCATTTTATCCTATTTGTTTCATCTTGTTTTTTGGCTTTTGCTAAATTATTTTAGAACAAATTATAGATATTATAACATTGACTCCTATGTACTTTGGTGTATCTTTAAAAAAAAAAGACCATTTCCCTGTGAAGCACAATAACATTACTACACTTAACAAAATTCAAAATCAACAATTCATCGCATTGAATGGCCAGTCTTTAACATTAATTGACAGGCAATTCAATTAACTCAGAGAGTGTAGAGACTAATCCTCTATCTAATCCAATAGTCTAATTTTATGTCTTGCAACTTTTAGCATGGTTGTGGTGATAGGGAAATAATTTGCCTGAAATGGGGGGTCAGAAGACCCGGTTTTAAGATCTGTCATTAACCTGATGACTAACCAATTTTTTTCTGAGATCAAAGTGGCTCAAAGATGGGAGATACTGGCTCATGTAACTAAAAAGTCCAGTCATATGAAGAGCAAAAATAAAACTGTTAATAAACAGTTACGTAGCACTTCCATATGGCTAATCCTGCTCTAAACACATGCACACACAGAAATACATACACAGCATCATCTGTCACAGTAACCTCATGAGGTAGGTTTCCATTCATTATCTTCATTTTACAGATGTGGTGATTGAGACATACAGAGATCAAGTGACTTGCCCAAGGATGTCACACAGCTTATTAGCAGCAGATTTGTGACTCAGACTAGCGTCATCTGGCTCCACCATCTAGCTTAGGACGTGACTGGTCCAGGGACTCAAGTTATATCTACAAGACTCAATCTTCCTCTTAAATTATGTTCTCTTCTTGTTCTTTGGCTCCATTTTCAGGCAGAGATTCCTTTCATTGAAGCATAGTCTTCATTCACTCCACCTTTACTCTCATTCATCGCAGTAGAAAATGTTTTTCCAGTAATTCTCAATGCAAAGGTTTCTAATTGAGTTTCATTGTGTCTGATTAATCTGACTTATGACCTACCCCTCAATAAATCACTAAGTCTGTGGAACTATTCATTCTCAGAGCTGGGACTATGGTCAGCCCTTTTGGAATGCATAGAGAATGAGAGAAGTGGGGGCTTCTCCAAAGGAAACCAGCGTGCTATTTCTGGAAGAATGGGAACTGAACACTGAGTGTCAAAAACCTGCCGGTGAGCATCCCCAGATCCCAGCAAGAGCTTGCTGCCCAAACCTTCAGTTTTCTCACAAAGAGAAGGCAGTTGGACATCATACTTTCTAGAAAAGGCTTTTAGCTCCAGTACCTAAATTCTATTCAATTTAGGAAATGAAGGCTGAGAGATGAGAAAGCATTTGCTCAAAGTGACAGAGATAGTCAGTGCCAGAGCAAGGGTTAAAACCAGAGATTCATCAATCCCAGCCCAGTGCTTATTCCTCTCAGCTCCATAGCTGCTGAAACATGGAGGGCCCTGACAAAAAATATTAATTGCTGGCATTGATCCTTTAGCTTGAAGGATCTGTGGCTTTGCAAGAGAGAAAAGGATTATGATATAATTATTGACCTCATTTGAAAAATAAATATTAGACCGCAATTTTTAATAAAGCCCCCAAAACACCCAAAATGAGTTTTTCAGAGGATCCTCCAAGATTAACCTGAGTTTCCACAGGAATGCATGGTGATGTTGCCAGGTGATACTTGCCTGATGTCATCAAAGGAGCTAATGGCTACAGACAGCTTTACCTGGCACAGCATCAAAGCTGTTGACACGCAAGTGAGAGAAAGTCCACCTAAGCTTAACGCGTCTGGATCTGTACAGACTCGTGTTGATCTTCATCTCTCAGTCAGTTTAAAGTAAACCTTCTGGGTATCCAATCCAGGGACCCCTTCTCACCTCAGACTTGAGAGAACGGAAGTCAAGCTTTAAACTTTAAAGAAAAATGAGCAATAGAACACTCAAGTTTTGTCCTAACTTTTGGCTGGGATGAAGATTTTTCTAAAGGATAGGATGGGAATATTGAGGAAGAAGGATTAGTCAACTCCATCTGCTGCTTATATTCTTGGCATTAAAAAAAAAAACAGGAACACACTGGAACCACATGCACATACACACAGACACACACACACACAGCTTATGACGGCATGTCTTCTATTTGCCTATCTGCTCTAGTCTTCCTTGGTTGGCCAATTTCTTCTCAATGTGTGCCCCAATTACAGAGGAAGTCAGTTTGATTGGTATTTGGTAACTGTCAATCACCCTCGATATCAAACTTCCTTATAAGTTACTGGATACTGGCTTCTGCTGGGTTGGCTGCCCTGTCTATGTAGTATTGGTCATCCCTGCATCAAGGGAGTTGAAGATCAACATGAGTTTGTACAGATCCAGATGCATCAAGCTTGGGTGGACTTCCTCTTGCTTGTCTGTCAACAACTCTAGAAGTTCCTTCTAAAGAAGGATGTTATGGGTGAGGAAGTTCAGATGGAATGGATGTGAAAAAGGTTAAGACTTCATGACAGGTTGATCTGGCACATCTGCTCTTCTGCAACCACAAGCCAAAATCTGATTTACAGTATTTTCTTCTTATTACCACTTCAAAAGGATGCAACCAAATGTTTGTAAAGATTTGTGATCCTGGGCAAGCAAAAAGTTTGCAAACATCTGGTCATACTGCGGTACAGAAATTTTGTTTTTGATCCCTCAGCTCAATGTCTTGCTGTGAAAAGGAGAGTTCTCCCCTTCCTTATTCCTCTACACAAAACACTAAAAAACATGTTTACCAGTCCCACAGCCCATTTGTGATCAGCTCCATTGCCATTTACTGCTCACTAAAGTACAAAAGTAGGAGGGTGGGTGTAGCTCAGAGGTAGAGTGCTTGCTTAGTATGCATGAGGTCCTGGGTTCAACCCCCAGTACCTCCATTAAAAAAAGAAAAGTATAGGGTAGGAAGGAAGCAAAAGAAAGACCTAACACTTACTGATCACCTACTTAGTACCAGGAATATGGTACCATATGACCTAGGTCATATATTTTCTGTCTCCATGTATTCAAATAACAATACACAAAGTAGATCTTATTATCACTGTTAGATGGATAAAGAAATTGAGACTCAAAGATGTCACTCAACTTTTCCAAGATCACACATTTGCAGCTCTGGGATTCAAAGCCAGTCTACATGACTCACCATCCAAGTTCCATCTGTACATTATCTACTTTTGTTCCCATTCACAGTGTCTTGCCCAGTGCCACGTGTTAGGAAAATGACTACCAGGATTAGCAACACATCAACACCAGCCCTTCATTATCATCTATATAAAAAGGTTCTGTGATCAAACAAGTTGGCTATTTCTGCATACAATATTTCTCCCATAAAATTCATGATACCACTGACGTATTAATGACTCTAAAATGTCCTAAATAACCCAGTTTAGTTTTGCTTGGCCAGTACGTCCTAAATTAACTTGATCACAGGATGCTTTTTCAGATAACACTCATTAACATCTCATGAACATAGAATTTCATGGCAAACTCTTCAGGGAACACAACATTGCAAGATGCTACCATCCCCTTGCTTTGTGAATGATAATATTGGGTCAGAAATGTCATCTATGAATGACAATTCTGACTGAGAAGGAAGGAATGATGTGAGTTAGGACTCACAGCTAACGACCGGTGGAGCTGGGGGACCAGAGGTCTGGGTTCTGAATACTAACGGTTATGTTAATGAAGCCTTGGCATGGAACAGGCATACATCTTTGCTCTTTCTTCCTGTTCTCCTCCCCTGGGATGTCACTCATGCATCTGTCTTCATAGCAAAATCCACGACTCACCAAAGGACGTGTTGTCTGACTGGTCCACTTTACAATGATACCTCTCTCTCTTTGCTGGATTCTTAAAGCGCATACAGAAGGGCAGACAAACGCAATAGGAAAAACATGCTATTCTCCCATTTTGTGCCAAAGGCTGGTATCTCTGATGAAATGTGTCATTTCTTCACCTTGAACAGAGGCATGATTCAACATGAATTTCTTAATATATACTCAGAGTAACCTCTACAGATCCCATTGCACTGACATGCAAGAAAAAACATATTTTCCATGTCAAATTTAGGGCACAATTTTGTGTGTTGTGTGCTGCCTTTCCCTTTCCCTATTCTTTTATTTTGTTCATAAAGGTGGCAAGAGAGATCATGTCTTCTGTCCCTAAATCTCTCAGGGTACTTAGCACACAGCAGAAGATGCTATGTAAAACTACAGACTCGAATCCTAACATTTCAAGAGATAGTAATGTCACAGAATCACAAAACCAGAAAAAATACGATAAAGTAGGAGTCAAAGAGTTGAATGTACAAGGAACACGTGCGGTAACAACAAGCTGGAGTTTGGGACCCTCTGAACACTAGAGACTTAAGGAACTTGAGGATACAATTGCTCCATGTCTGTCTTTCTTACCAGCAGGAGAGTAACCCATAGTAAAATGAACCAAGCCCTCCAGACTTTCAAACTCCTCTGAGACCAATAGGAACCTCTGGGATTTAGCACAGTGTCGGTATAAGTTTTCTTGGTCACAAGACAGGTTAATCACTTGGACACTTCCCCTTCCCCTCAAGGCACACTTTCTCTTCCTTCTAAGATTTTGAAATCCTGCTGGAGATTGCCAAAGGATACGCACACCCTCTTATAAAATACCCCAGATCTGAGGTATAAGGGTGAAAGAGATTGTTTACTGTCTGTATATGAAGCAAATGGATCAGCTAGGGTCCTATAGTTGCCAGTGGGCTGACACTGGCTTCTCTTTCTCTTTAAAAAGTTGAGCTGAGCAAATCTCCCAGAAGTAGAACCAAATATACCAAAATGGAGAATAGCAGAGAAAACAGAATTTAAAAATCAATCCAGAAAGTTAAACATCTGCATAATAAGAATCCAGAAAGAATGATTTGAGAAAGTGAAAGGGAAGAGAAAAATAATAAAATAATATGAGACTAATTTCCAGAACAGGAGGACACAGGTCCCCGTATTAAAACCTTAGCTGAGTGCTCTGTACCGAAATGGTTCAAGTCCCACTCTAAGACACATGATACTGAAAAATTTTAAATACCTGGAGTAAATAGCTGAAAACCTATTTGCCCAAATCCAATGGCCAATTCACAATTATTGTTTTTTCTTGATCTTTCAGTTGGATTGAACACAATTGATTACTCCTTCTTCTTAAAACGTGTTTGCCATTTGACTTCCATAACATTGTGTTCCCATGGTTTTTGTCTTATCTCTGTCTCTTCCTCCTTTCTCTCTTGCTAGATTGTCCTCACATTCCTGAACTTCTCACAGCATCTCCAGTATCTCCAGCCCCTACTCAGCCAAATGCCAGGTGAGCCTCCCATTCATTAGGATAACCAAAAGGTCCCCACAAAATTCCAACACATCTCCTCCAAGTGTTATCACGTAAGACTAAAGTCACAATATGTGAATTGTTATCCTTGCATTTTGACTAACTTGGTGCCTGAACTTGGACAAGTCAGCATTTACGTGCAAGCCTCAGTTTCCTGGTCTTTCTAATGGAAGACGCTGGCCTGGGTCAGGGGTAGCCGAGCTAAATGGCAATGGGAAAGGTAGGTAATGTAAATTAAAGGCTGAATCAAGTGTAAAGAAAATATCACACAGCTTGGGTCGCCTCTTATGATCCCATTTTTGGGTAGATTAATGGGTAGAGAAAAAATATTTCATTTAATATTTATTAAATAATTATTGTCTCAAAAAGCAAATGTTGTCTTTGCAATAGTGGCAAGGCAATAGAAGGACGTAAGAGACAACTGACCCTTAGCCTCAGCGATGGACACAGAGCGGGGAGTGAGAGCAGAACACGGGAGAGGCTCACCTCTCCTACAGGGGACGGTGGCCACTGAACTTCCTTGAACTGTTACCAGGTGGAGCTGCCAGTCCAGTGCTGTCGTACCTTCCACTTTTTCAAAATAATCCAAAATGTTCAATTTTTAAAATGCAAAACCTAGACATGATTGAGTGTTGGTTCACTTCCCATAAAAATATCATTAAAGTCAAACAAAACACACACAAAAGAATATTTCACTCATAGGTCTCCTGTTCGCCCCACTCCTTGCCCTTCCATTTCTGAAGACCATTCTAATGCAAACCTTATTATGTTACCTTTTGGGGGCATGTTAAAGAGGAAATTCCAGGAATTATTTAAAAAAAAAAAATCTTGTTAGAGGGTTAGTCCAGAGGTCTGGGGTTTGGTGCCTTTCATTTCAAACATGAAAGAAAGTGCCCTGTAAGGCTGTTTTAAAAGCTAAACTGGTTATCTAACTTTAAATAAGCCAGCACACCCAGGCAAGGTTACAAGATGTACAGGACTTTCTTAGGAGTTTATTTGTTTATTTATTTTTAGAGAAGGACAGGATGCAAGACCTAAAATTTCCTTTAAATGCAGCACCGCCCCTGACATTGTTTATACTTTCCCCTTGCAGTGCTTCCAGGCACACTTTAAAGGAAGGCGATAAGGAGGAAGGAAAAGAGAAGTCACTCGCACCCTCTGCACAGGAGGAACTCTGAGTGTCTGCCCTAGAGGGTGTGGATGGAGCTCTTCAGCTGCCCTTGTTTTATTTATTTATATTTCGTTTTGTCTTTTAAAGAGAGTCAGTAAACTTCACTCTACATCTGGAACACGCTTCCTAGGAAGTGTCGGAGTGCCATAAATCTTTTCTATCAAGGATCATCGCATCAATGGGACAAAGAGGCAAGTGATGTACATTAGGTCTGCAGCTCACAGTCCGCCCCATTATCAGCAAGGGGAAGGAAGCTGGAGTGACAGGATATGGCAGGTTAGAAAATAGTTTATGGAATGCTAAGGAACAATACCCAGCCCCCTGGAAGGCCGGTCCTCTTTGGATCATTCCAAGTTCAGAGCAGGGGTCTGTTCAAGCAGGGGCTGCGGGGGTTGCGGGGAAGGCAGTCTATTTTGAGAACAGATCTTTGGTGCCCAACTCTTGCTTCCGGCTCAGAAGGCAGCACCGGGTAATGAGCACACACTTTGGAGTTAGGTAAATGTGGGTTCAAATCTTGGATCCTCAAGAAGTCAGCTTTACAATTTGGAAAAAGAAATCATTCTTTATTTCTCATATATTTATATATTATTTAGCACATATGCAAAATGATAGGAAGAAGTTTGCCAAATACGGTTTTGCAGATTAAATGCCACAGTGAATATAAAGTATACTGCCTGACAGAAAGTGCTCAATAAATTTAGATTTCTTTCTTTTCTCTCTGAGTGCAAAAAGAATGGATCTATCTTAGATACAGCTGCCTTGGTAGTAAGTTTTGTGAGAGATGCTAGGCACTACGCTTAACAATATCTTTAACCCCGGGTTTCCATCATTAAAGACTCAATACCTTGTCAAAGTTAATACCAGAAAAGTTTAGAATTGGAACGATCACTAAATATTATGTACTGAAAAGTTTATGTCTTGCCCCAGTCCCTGCTTGCTCCAATCTCCTCCCAACTGCTCTGCAATGATGAGTAAGTGTTCATACTATCCCCCTTTTCCAGATGGAAAAACTGCAGGCTCAGGAAGCTTAAATAATTTGTCCAAGATCACCCAGCTACAAAGTGGCTAATGTAGGCTTAGAAATCACATCAGTTTGAATTCAGAATTTGAAAACATCACTGTCATGCAAACCAGGCAGAAGTAGCATCTCCCTTTATTGTAGCAAAAAAAAAAAGTTCTAAAATTACTCAGCTATGTCTTCACCTGATGGTAAATGGAGAAACCATTGGCCATCTGTGAAGACCTTGTGTGGCAGCTTCCTCAATGATTCCTCAGGTCCACATGCCCATCCAGACATTTTTGTCTGAATCTCTGTGGGCTGGCTGTCTTTCCAGTTCCTCTGAGAATTGCAACTTCAAGCCAGCTGGTTCACTGGGAAAATTGTGTTCCTGTCCCCATTTTCCACAAGGCTTCTCAGCCTTTGCTCTCCCTCCCTGCAAACATCTCTCTTCAAGTCTGGGGAATAATGCTTACATTTCTCTTGTGACCCAGGCTAAATGTATGCTCTCTTATAAAGCTTTTCTGGCAGACGCCCTTCCTTGGCACAATTAATTATAGAAAACAGAAGAAGAACTTTAGAACCATTATAGAACCATGATCCAACTATCTAACAGAATACTACTCAGCAAGGGAAAGAAATGGACTATTGGTTCATGGAACAAAATGGGTGGATTTCAAAACCATTAGGTTAAGTGAAAGAAACCAGGCCAAAAAAAGTGTATGATTCAATTTACATAAAATTCTAGAAATGCATGTTAATCGATAATGAAAGAAAGCACAGTATCTGTTGCCTGGAGATGGAGTGCAGAGGGCCTTGTGAGGGAGGTATTACCAAGGGTCACGAGGAGACATTGAAGATGACAGGTATGTTTATGCCCTGATTTTTGTGACAGGTGTATACTTCTGTTAAAACTTGTGAAATTGTAAATTTAATCATGTACAGTTAAATGTATGTCTAAAATAATACCATTAAGAGGGAAAGTCAAGATTTTAATCAAGTTTGACTCCAGAGTCCATGCTTTTGGACTACACACACACACACACACACACACACACACGGCCTCATTTGAACCAGAACTTGAGGTCTAAAAACAGCATGCAGGAAGGAGAATAAAAGAGGAGCAGAAAAAGTGGACGGGGAATTAATAAAACTAAGGTAGGCTGGCAAAGACGTGTGCAGCAAAAGTGTGGAAGGGGGAATGAGTGCCCTGAGGTTTACTGACTGTTGAGCTTCAGACACCTCTCAAAACTTCATTAAGTGGCTGAGGTCTCAGCTCCCATCTTCCTTTCTCAGGGGCACCCTCCCTAAACACCCAATCCCACGTGGCCACACCGCTTATAACTTTCTTGGCACAAGCCCTACTGAAAACCCTGTTTCACTTCTTTTGCAGCCTTTAACCCAATCTGAAAGTATCCCGTGGATTCCCACATTTGCAAAATCATTTTCTGTCTAGCCCTGCCTAGCTCACTACAGCTTTCCAGCGTGTAGAATACTGCCAGCCCAACAGCAGATGCCTGCTGAAAAAATGTGTGTTGAATGAACAAGTAAGTGAATTCATCCTTTTCTATTTTAGGTTTTGCATTTAGTATGGGGCTTGACAATCTCCCCAAATGCCATTTGCCAAAACCTTTTCCCCTTAATTTCTAATCCCATGTCTGTTAACAAGGAAATTAAATCCAGATGTTCCTGAATCATCTGCCTGGACTCACCAGAATTTGGTGTTGCAAGAGCTGAGTTATGGAGCTATCCCTTTAGTAAACCAATGCCCAGAGAGGAGAACAAACAACCTCCAGAGATAAAGGATTTAAGACAGGAAAAAATGAGCCTGAACTTCTCAAAGCTGTATCTCCAGCTGGAATTTTGACAGGAGTTGGTGGGGAATGGAGGTATTATCTGGTAACCTCTACCCTTAGTTCTCCTTGCCAAGATAGGGCAAACTTTCCTGGACCACTCTAGCAAGAAGTCATATGTTCTCCGATGGGTAGTGAAACCTACTTGAATCTTGTATCTTCAGATGATGCCAAGGCAGGCTGTCACTTCCTACTCTCATGATTATTAACTTTGATACAATACTTTGGGAGCAGAAGTCTGGTGGCGATGTTAAGACACATTTGTCATCTGGTAATAGATCTTTCAAGGCAAGGACTAAAAACACAGTAAGTCATTTTGGGAAATGCCAACCCAGTTTTTATTGGTGTGTTTGTTTTTTCGTCTTTGTTTTGGGGTGTGCATGTCTGTGTGTGTTTTAGTACAGGTTTCAAGAATGAATATGAGCTTTTCAACAAAACAAATTTGTGTTTCAATTCCTCTTCTGTTCACTGGTAGTGTCCCCGGGGCATTACATAAGTTTTCTGAGCCTCTGTTTCTTTATTTTAAAAAACTGAATTAAAATAGTATAGAGTTGTTATAATGATGAGATGAGATTTTTTTTTTGGTAAAGAGTCTGTCAGAACAGCTAGTACATACTAGTAATATTAGAAGTTAGAAAAAAATTTGCAAAAAAATGAGCAAGGGAAGGAGAGAGAGGAGAGAAGGAAGAAAGGAAGGGAAGAGGGGAGGGATGGAGGAAGGAAGGAAGACAGGTGGTAGTGTGTTGGTAAATGTTTAACAGTTTAGAAACTGATTCTGTGATAGTAAGTAAGTAAATGAATAAATAAATAAATAAAACCTGGAAGTACAGTGTTTGGCAATTTCCATGGTGTAAATATTCCTTCATGGCCAATAACAAGCTTTCAATGTGAGGTCAACTGGCTCTCAACATTTCTGAAAATGTAATAATCAATTCTTGCAAGCAGGTATAGGGGGCAGGACCTGCACACCACTGAAGAACAGCTACAAAAGGCCACAGCTATTGAGAAAATAAACACTGCTCGTATACCTCTACATCCCAACAGAAATTCATAGGTACTGCAGAAGAATGCTTTTAAAATCCAATTTTACTAACTTTTCACTAGACTGGTTTTAGCTTCTCATTAATTTTGACTCTGGGTTGGAAAGAGTGTATTTGTGCCTGTGATATGTGTGCATATCCACATACCACAGACAGCACAACGTGGCTTACAAAGGTATTACAACCCTTTACAGAAAATGAAATGGCAAGCAAAGGGTCTGGGTATAGTTTAAAAATAAATTTTAATAAGATGCCTTAGGGCTTCTCACTTGGAGGGAACTTTAAGTAGACATATCACATCTTCCTTCATTTATTTCTTTTTCTTTAACAGCTATGGAATATATTGATGGCTATGGCCCAGTTTCCACACCTAAGAGTGATATTCAGTGAAAGCTCATTTATTTTATAAATACAACATATAGGTGTCTGGTATTCATACTTTACCTTCTCAGCCTACATCTAAAAGAGTTACCTTGAATATGGTCAGAAGAAAAAGATTTAAAAAAAAAAAAAGGGGGGGGAAAGATTCCTGATAAGGAAAGATTGCTATGTCCCAAAGTCTTATTGGCTGGAGATCTCAGCCCCTGTTGGTCACACCTCTCCAGTGTGATAAACGGGAAAAAGCACCAAGACCCACAGTTGTCCTGACTTTTCTTGTACTCATCATACTGCGTCATAACACTGATCTCTGAGTCTTCAATCACGCTGATCTCCTCCGTTCATCTTAATACCCCGATCAAAATGCTGACTGCGTAGCAGGACTTAATAAATCTCTTCCAAATCAATGAATCTTCAAATGCATTAATGAATGAATGAAAGTGCCTTGTCACCACTGTTATTATTGTTTATTTGGCACAACACCTTCTGGATTTGATGGACTTTGATCTCATTCCCTTTCTCACCTTCGTGTATTCATACTAGGTAGGGTTGCCAGATAGAGCCGATACAGAGGGCACCCAGTTAAAATGGAATTTCATATAAACAATTTTTAAAATGCAGTGAATTTGTTGTTTATCTGCATATTTAACTGAGAGTCCTGTGTGTTAATGGGCAACCCTGATATGTGTCAACAGCTCCCATCACTTAAGTCTGTTTTCAGGCATGGTTCTTCCCATCCCCGCCGCATCTCTGACCACCGTGTCTCGTGTACCCCCGGCCCTCACATCGTGGATCGCACTGGGCAGAGCTGGAAAGTCAGCTGGAATGGCTTTTGCTTTAACGAAAGGCGAAGCAGACCTTCTGCCCTGCCTCAAAGTGAACAAGGTCCCCGAGAGCTTCCTAAAGAAAACAGCACTGCCAAGGAGAAGTGAGGCATCCTGACGAACACTCGCCTCTTTTGTCTAAAACAAAGAAAAGAGCTATTCAGAAACCAAATTGATTAAAATTGAGGGAAATTGCCAGACCACTGATAATTGCAGCAAAAGGGCAGTGGTCACTACAACTGATAGTCACTTCAGAGGGAGCTGTGCACCCACAGCCAATCAGGCGCATTAGTGAGAAGCAACCTTTTAGTGACCCACGGTTCCCCCCTCGGGAAGCATTTCACACAAGCCTTTAAAGCCAGGCCAAAGCGTTTTCCGCACCATATTTACCTTGAATTCCCAAACCTAGGGGGACTGAAAATCATTCAGTCTCTAAATGTCTTTCACATGCTTAAGAGATGAATGAGACTGGCCTCCCCGACATGGCTTTCTCCATTCTCCAGCCTTTGAAATACGACAAGTGGACGAGACCTCGTGCCCCCCACGCACCAGTGGGGCTCAGGTTACCCACCGTCCTGCTCCCCCATCAGACAGTTCAGAAATGCTACCTCTGTTCAACACCATGAAAACCGGAGCACTTGTCTGGTGGGTATTTTTCCCTCTTACATCCTCTCAGAGTTGCCCTTTGACAAAGATAAATCTCTCCTTGGTTTTAAAAGGAATCTGTATTTATAAATTGGGTGAAAGAATTTTGACCTGGGACCTGGGAGACTGGGACCTGGCTCAGCCATAGACATGCTGAATTGTTTCTGGCAAGTTGTAGACCTCAACCTTCTCATTGAGAAAATAACCAAGTTGGACGTGGTCCACAGGTCAAAACTGTGCTAATGATTGCAATACCTGGGAACAGCAAAGAAAAAGTTTTATACATATACTTATACATACATAAAATACATATTATAAAATATTAAATTGTAAGTTATAAATATATATATAGTACTTTATATATAATTTTCAAAGAATAGGCTTAAAATAATATATATTAAATATTTTCTTCTTTGAAATGGCCATATATATATACATATATGGCCATCCCAAAGGGGGATAATTATATATATATATATGCATATGTTTGTGTATTTGGGATCAGTAATCCGTATTGTAAATAAGCCCCCTGTGATATTCTGAAGATCAGACAGGTCTAGAAATCACTAGAGAAAAAGGTCACCGGTCTTGTCCTTGTTAGCATTTCATGGTAGGAATGTTGAGTGTTTTTAATTCCTTCCTTTTCCCAGGAGCCTGGAGGCTGTGCCTGTAGGAGAGTGAGTGAACCAGGGCCTCCAAGGATGTTGAAGAGGTCAAAGGGGTCCACTCTAGGAAGGGAAGAGGAAGTGCCCTCTGTCCCCCAACCAGGAAATCCACCACACTTGCTAGAAGGGCACTTCCTTAATGTTGAAGGAAGGGTGAATATCTCAGTTGCCTCCAGGGACAGGCTAGGTGAGTTCAGTGCTGTCACCAACCCCCCACCCCCCAACCCCGTGCCCTGGCCTGTGGCCCAGGAGGCTTTGTGAGAAGAAGGGCTGCATTATGATTTAATCAGGCCATGAAGATCAGTCCTGCATGTGGATGTGGTATTCAGATTACAAATCTCCCACCACTGAGGAATCCATATCTCCATTCTCTACAAGCACCTACCCTATGAAGAGGGGGCTAGGTTGCTCCGGGCTCGGGATTCTGGCTCCAGAGGAACCGCTAAACTACCTATGTAACGGTCACCCCGCCCCTGCTCCTTTCAGTGCTTCCAATGCCTCGCCTGTAAATTAGGTTGGCTGATACGTGTAAGGTCCTTTCCAGATGTGAAAGGATGCAAAATGAATATTTTTAAAACTTCTGTGACCACTGTTTAGATAATCTAATTTAAAGGTATATAAATATCATTACTTAATAGTTTCCAGTGACTAAAGAAAGACACACACTGAATGCACATAAATAAGGAAATGGCTGCATATTGTGACGTGTCCATGCAAGGAATATTATTCGGCCATTTTCAAAGGTGAATTTGATCTCTATCTATTGCCCATAAGGGATGTCCATGATGAGTTGTAAAAGTAAGAAATTTATAGAGAATTTAAGCAACTCAAAGAAATATGCGCTTGTATGAATTTGATGCTTTTAACAAAAGGCACCAAAAGCGTATGTCTGTATATTTTACATGAATATTGAAAATGGATGCAAAGACACACATCATGCTGTTAATACTGGCTTCCTAGAGGGGCAAGGGATGGGCTGAAGACATCTTGTTAGCTGTTCTTTTCATGTCTTCAAACTGATCCACTGGTTGTAGTGAAGACAATTTTCTTTTGTAAAATTTTTTTTTAAGATTAAATAAACAAACAAACCCAAACATCCTTCTCCTGAGGAAGGCACAGGAGGTATGGGTGGGAATTAAAAATCTGGTCCCCTACAAGCTACTGGAAAACATCCCCACAAAATTAAGCTTCTCTTTCTTTTTGGGCACAGTCTCCGTCCTCATTGCCACTGCCCTGGGGTTCACCATCTCCTGCCAGCACTGCTGCATCCACCTCTGAACTCAGCTCTCTGCTCTCAGTCCCATCCACACATTGTTCACATTGCTGCCAATGAAGTCTTTCTCACATATGGTCCTGTCACTCCCCGTCTTGAAAGCATGCCGCGATCTCCCACTGTGTACAGGATGCAGTCTCCACTCTTTAGGAGAGCCAACAAGGCTCTTCACAATCAAGTTCCAAATGTTTTTTGTTCAATTTTATCTACAGATATTTCTTTTTCATATTCTATGCTCTAGAGACTTTGAACTGTTTACCATTTGCTGCTATTTTAAAAACATCTTTGGCCTTTTAACAGTTTGATGTCGTTTCATATGCTATTTCTCCTCAACCTGATTCAGTTCCCTCTGTGCGTTTCTGGTGAACCCCTACACCTCCTTCAAGACCCAACCTAGATATCCTCACCTGTGAAAAAGTTAATTTGTACTTTGGAACCCACAAAGTGGAAGCCAACCCAGTGACCCAGCCCACATTCCAAATCTAAACCTAAGTCAGTTCGCACTTACAGCAAACCTAACATACGCCAATCACAGTCCTCCAGCTCAGTGTTAGCTAGCTTGCCTTACTCTAGAAAATAAGGCCTGCTACCCTTATAAGGAAATCCCAGCTTCCAGTCAATCATGCCCTGTTTGGGGGTTGCCTCTTCTAACGCTTTGTCAAACTTGCTTTTGCCCCAAATCCCTTGGGAACATTGTTTCACTGCCAGAGAGGAAACTGTACTCCCCCAACCATGGATTGTTTAGAGCAAAGGACATCAAACACGTTACTAAATTTTTTTAGTTTTGTCATTTGACACCTGTATAGGGTCTATCTTTAATGCCACCCTCAAGAGTAAGTCACCCATACCTTTACAACATCCATAGTAAATCTCTATCCAAAAGCTTATTACTATTCTTTGTACTAACTTATATAGTTACCTTTCTCCTCCTAGAATGAAAACTCCATGGTATACGCTCAATGAATTCTGCATACATTTTATTTACCTCTAATCTTTCGGAAATATTTTTTAAATATTGCAGCAAAAAAAACATTGTAGACTGTAAGGGGTGTATGGCTGGTGGTTTAAATTTTGCTTCCAAGTGACCAAACTGCGTACCTGATTACATATTGATAACATCAAAGGAACACTCACCTTGCTAACTGCCACTTGAATGGCTGCTGCAGCTGGCTGTGGCCGCCTCCCAAACTCCAGGAGCCCCTCTCTTCCACCCACACCACAAAACTGCATGAAGTAGATGAAATAACATTCTCTTGGGCACCAAAAGCTTTAAAGTTTTAAGTCCTGATTCTACTCCTTCATACTGTTTGAGATCTGGCACCCTCCTGACGTCTCTGTACCTTACTTTGCTCATCTATTCAATGGGGACAGTGATCGAGTGACTACTTCACAGGGTAACTATGAATTTGAACCAGTAAGAATGTTAAAGAGCCACATGAACCTAGGTTGTTGCGACTTTTTTAAACAGCTGCCCCTCCTCCTACAAGGTTTATTTGTCCCTTCTCTGATCAGTCCCGACGGGAAATCAGAGGAGCACTCGTGGTTGCCCTGCGAAAAAGCGTAATAGTTATTCCTAGCTCATTTAAGTAAACCTGTTGCATCAAAATGAAGATGTCCCACGCCAATTACTATCAGGCAGTTACTTCTCTAACAAAAATATTTTTCACTTTGCAAAATGTATCATTTGGCTCATTTAAGTAGCAAGGTTTTCAGAATATCTTAAATCACAAAAAAATCACACACACACACACAGTTTCAATCCATTATATCAAGGCTTTCCCTTCCAATTTCTTCCGTGAACACAATTTTCTTCCACTCCACAGATGCACAGTGGAAGTGAAATTTGCTGATGCTTGGAGATGGGCTAATGGTGGTAGCAAACTGGGCTCCAACACTTACTGTGGGCAAGGTATTTAAGTTCTCTGAGCCTCCACTTCAAAGTTAGTCAAAAGGATTTAACATCTAGCTCACAAGGTTATTATGAAGACAGAATATATAAAGTACCTGGCACATAATATGGGCTAAGAAAAAAACTCAGCTACTATTATTAGTATGTTTCATCATCATTCACTTCAAATACCCCATTCCTCTAAATCAAAAAGCACGTTAGCTTTGCTGGTTAGCTTTGACACAAGCAAGAAGTCAGAGACCTCTGTCACACGCAAACTAGTGAATCTGTAAAATACAAAAACTAAACAAATTATCCTTCTCAATGATATCTCCCAAATATACTCTGAGATGTTATTGTTTAATTATAACTACAACTTAACTGGGTTACAACTCTGTTCCTAGGACAAAGCAGAAAGAACTGTATTAACAATAACTATCGGTATTCACTGGGTAAATGGAATAGCAAACAGGCAGGTATGAACAGCCTTCCAGGAGGGAGAGTTTCATAGGCTGATGGTGTCTATGAACCGTAATGTCTAAAAGTCGTTGACTCTCACTAATCAGAAAGACAGGATAGCAACTGGACTACAGTCTCTGACACCTGGCTGGGTTCAAATCCCAGCTTTGCTACTTCCCACCTATTTGAGTAGAAACTAGTCCTGTCAAAAAGGAACCCAAAAGGGACACCACTGTCAGATGGGGAATCCATACCAGTAGAAACTACGGTCATTGAGAATTTATCACATACCAGACACTCAGTTTTGCTACATACCTTACTGAAGTTCAACAGTCCAATGAGGTAGGTACAGTTATCAGCCCTATTTTTAGGACAAATCTACGATGCAGAGAGGTTATATAAATCCTCCAATGTCACATGGTCCCAAATGGCAACCTCATGCACATAGCTTGTGAACACTGCCACAATCATTCTCTCATTGGTTACTCAAAATAACTCCAGGATATGATGTGTTGCAAACTTTTGTCTTTTAAAATGTTGGATGTTCATGTATGTAAAATAACCAAAATTTTGCAATTGTTGTACCATAAATTTGAACAGAATCTCAGTGATGTGGCACTTACAGGCACTACAACTGGGTCTGTGTCCAAAGCGTACGTTACCTTTGAAATGCATTTCAGCATAATTGTACTATACAGCCAGAGCCTTCTTTTGTCATGAGTGATGTCACAAGTGACTTTCAGCGGTCAGTAAACAGCATTATATATTGACTGTCAAAGAAGGAAAAACAGACCTACAGTTCGGCTGACGTAACTTTTTCATGTCACATCAAAGAAAACTGAGACGCAATATAATTGAATAAAATCCTACCAATATGGAGACATATCTACTTTCATGGTGGAGCTGAAACTTGAATTTTGAACTCCCGACTCACAGCCCAGAAAGTGTTCAACTGCACAAAATCTCAGCAAGAAATCACAATGCCTTTTCAGTTCATTAGTTAACGTATTTTGCCTAGCAAAACTAGCACAACTCATTTACTTGAGGTCTATATATTTAAGAAAAATAAGCCATTTGCCCTCTCATTTATCGACCTCCTCTCTCCAGCTCGAGAAAGAAGGATCAAGAACTGGGCAATCCTCCCGCCTGTATTGGCTCATGTCTTCCCACAGTCATTCCAGGACAGTTACATATAGGTCTGTCTGAAGCAGGGGAACACAATAACATTTTTTTAACATGTTTTTATTGAGTTATAGTCATCTACAAATTTTGAACTCCCAGTCTGTCCCTTCCCAATAACATTTAAGAATACTCATAAGACTGCAATTTCCTGTTCAATTCCCAGCCATTTTTGCTAGACTTTGGGCCTATGAAGACACCATGATTATTGTATTCAGCATCCCCAGATGCCCAGCAAAGAGTTTTAGTAAACAGAAGATGGTCAGTAGATTTTTGAAGAATGAGTGAAAGGAAAAGATCATATTTAATAATGGTTATGTGTTGGCCAGACTAACAACATGAATTAGATTTCTCCTCCTGAACTGCTCTGAGAGTACTTTATTTACGCCGACCTGGTGGTACTAGCCTCAGTCCGTGTGTATTAAGTAGCTCTCCCACTAGCATATAAACTCCTTGAAGGCTCACACTTTATTTCTTTCTTGTTTGTTTCCCTAAAAAGCACATGTGCCCCCACCAATAATGCCTGTTACATTCTAGGTGCTCATGACATGTTTATTGAATGGAACTGAGTCTATAATCAAAAGGTTAACCACAATGATCTGTCAAGGACACTTCCAATCCTAGTAACCCCTGATTTTGGAGTGCTACAAAGACATCTTCTAAAATGTCCTCATTTGCTTCTGTATCTTTTTAATAAATCACAGACATATGATTCAGATAGTCCTTGGTAAGGGAAGGGAAGATTCATGTATTTTCATCTACATCATTCTTTGGGATATCAAGCTTGGAAATAAATGCTTCCTTGGCTAATGTGTTCTAAGATGACATGGACTATACACAGATGCCAGCAAAGGTATTTTAAACAATGCTACAACACTGTTTATTTTATATTTATTTTACTTTATTTGTTTTCCTTTATTCCTAGAGGCTTTATTGTAAGACTGGTAAGCACAGTAATTCTTGAATCTAACCAAATCTATCTCAAGTTTTACTAAGTAGGTCCAGGCTATATTCTTACATCAGAGGCCTAAATAAAGGATCCTTACATTCTGCAGAGAGTACCTAACATGAACTGTACTTCCTACAGATTAAGCCAGGATAACAAGAGAACAGAGCTCATGCTCTAAAATCTGCCGCTGTACGGGAAAGCCAGAAAGCACTGGGTCTCTACAGAAAACTGCCAGAAGGAGTCAGGATGCCCAGAAAACGGAATTACCGCCAGAGTCAAACATTCTGTGTTATTTACAAGTGGGAGTTGTCAGGTCAGCTAAATCAGTTATTTACCATTTGTTTCATTTGGCTTTGTATAAATCTTCATTTTCTCACACAGCAAATTCCCAATTTATCGTGAAGCCATACACAGTCAGTAATGAGAATACAACGTCAAACATGAAACTGAGGACAGTTGCAAAATTTACAAGTTCTGCCCCCTTAGCTGGCTGCATTTCTCTGCATCCTTCCCTTGCCCAGCAGCCATCATCTTGTCTGACTTTCAAATGTAAGCCATAAACAGAAGCACTATCCCATCGCCCAATGAGCAAGAGTTGTACACCATCTTAGCTTGTGATACTGAAACCCAGAACCCCAGCACCCCAGCTGATCCCTCTCACTTGGGAAGCTGGTGGGGGCTGTCAAAACCACAAATAACAGCAGTAATAATAGCTCCAACAACAACCATGTCTCTTTCGCCTATTTTGTGGCAGAATCTGGGCAAAGCACCTTCCATACATTATTTTATTTAATCCTGACAACACCCTGTGAAGATGCTATTCATGTCACTTTATGGTCAAAGAAGCTGAGATCTGAGATGTTAAGGAGCAAGTCCAAGGACACAAGGTTAGTATTAGCAGAGCCCGGATTCTCACACCCCAGCGGTATTGTGATAAATGGTGATTTTGATCCTATCCCTTCCCCCTCGTAATTTCTCTTCTTGATCATGGGTTGTCAGGCCATTTTCTCTCTCTGGCCACCTCTGCTGAAAGCTTTAATTTCAGCAACACCTCTACCCCAAACCCCCTTTTGGGGTGACCTTTTTATTAACAACATGATTCTTTTTATAAGAAAATTTCTAAACTCTGCTCTTGGAATCAATACCTTCTTGTCAATCAACTGTAGCAAGTTCTCTGCAGGGAGCTCTGAGGAAGAAAATAAGACCCAAGAGGAAGCACCTGCATAATTTAAAAGGACAAGGCCCCTTGCAGGGCAAAAAGAAGGAGCAAAAGAGACTTGAACGCTGATGGAAAATTCAATCCCAGAGACCCAATCCTGGACCACATGAATTGTTTTGTAGCTCTGAACCTTTAACTGAGTCACTTTAATTGCTGAAATTTGCTGAGAGCTCTGCAGATATACATGTGAGCACAGGGCTGGTCCAAGGAACCTGGGTATCTGACGTCAGGTTGGTGGCTTTGGCCAGGGACAGGCACGGCTCACGGTGCATTGGGACAACAGTGGAGGTCAGTCAGTCCAAAGGATACAGCACTCGTCTCTCATGTTTGCTGTACACAGATGCTTCTCTTCAAAGGAGGCTGCCATGTAGCACTTTTTTTTATAAGTACAGCCTCTAAGAGCCAAATTTCCCAGGTTTGCACTGTGGCCCGTCTGCCGACTAACTTGCGCAGCATCGCACAAGTCACACAGCCTCTGTAAGCCTCCGTTTTCTCATCTCTAAAATACTGACAAACTCTCCTAAGTACAAATAAAGCAGTGACTCGGAGTAAAACTCCACCAGTCTGCTCACGGCCAACAGATGGCCAGAATCACCACAGATGTGTTGCTGTATCTTCAGACTTCTGACGAACAACTGTACTTATGAAATGTATTTAGGAATCCAGTCCATCATTAGAGGAGCTTCCACAATGAGGTCTTGGAGAGCCTTGTTCATTGCGTATTGCAGCTGCATATCAAAATCAAATTATCTACTTCAGTGGTTTCCAAACTGGGTCTCACTGGGCACTAGGGTGCCAGGGTGGAGCTTTAAAAATCTCTAGGAGGACTAGGGGAGGTGAGTGACAGTGAGTAGACGAGTTTCTCACCCACCTCCATCCCTTTTTCAGGCAAAGCATTTGTGACATAAGAAATAAATATTTGATCTCTGCCCCATTTTCTGACACAGAGCTCCCCAAATTCTTCTAATGCCCTGAGTGATAGGGGTGATAGGAAAGTCTTACACAGAACACCTCAATCCCTTGAAATTTCCTGGGTTACAGGAGGTTCCTTTGTTCTAATGAGGAGACGCCGGGTGGGCTCCTGGGTAGCTTCAGGATGGGGGCTGGCCACCAGAAAGATCAAGCCATGATTGGAACTTTGGAACTTTCAGCCCCACCTCATCCCAACCTCCGAGGAGGGAAGAGGGGCTGAAGGTTGAGTTAACAATCAGTCACGTTTACATGATGAGGCTTTCAGGAAAATCCCTGAGCTCAGAGTTCAGACAGCTTCTGGGTTGCTGAACGTGTCCACACGTCAGGAGGGTGGTATGACCTAACTCCACTGGGAGAGAGACCCCTGTGCTGGAAACGACTCACCCTATGCTCCTCTTCCTCTAGCTGTGCCCCTGTGTCCTTTGCAATATCCTTTACAATAAACCAGGACATGCAAGGAAAGCGTTTTCCTGAGTTCTCTGAGCTATGTTAGCAAATTACCAAACCTGAAGAGGGGTTGTGGGAACTCTCGGTTTACAGCCAGCTGGTGGAAGTGTGGGTGCCAGCCTAGGCGTGTGACGGACAGCTCAAGTGAGGGCATGCTGGTGGGGCCGTGCTCACTCCGGCAGACAGTGTCGGAGTTGCACGAAACTGTAAGACACCCGGCCGGTGCCCAGAGCCAGGGAACTGGCTGCTGGTGTGAGGGAGACCCCACGCACTTGGCGTCAGCGGTGCTGCGAGGAGAGGAACGGCTTTCCTCCTTCACCTTCACTATTACCTGTGCCACGTGTGGGGGCTCCAAGTAATACTTCATCTGCCTTTGGAGCCCCTTGGCAGAAGAGAGAACAGGAGTGGGAGAGGACGGATTCACTCCCGGACCGAGGCACGCAGCCGGCCACGGTCCTGTGACACGGGCTGCGAGCACAGAGGAGGACCCAGCGCCGCTTCTAACTCATTTCTAGAGCAGCTTTCAGGACCCGGAAGGGCAGGCGTTCACACAGTTAATGCTCCAATACTCAACGCTGAGATAACGTTACTGCGTGACCCCGGCTCTTCACCTCGGTCTCAGGGTCTGGGACAGCCCACTCCGGGTTCAAGGTCACAGAGGGGTAGTGAGGAAGCATCCTGACTGCTCAGCTCACCGGCTCAGTGGGATGATTGTGAGTTGATGGACTTAGGGGAACAGGGAAGGAAGAAATACAAAAAGCTTTGCATGGCTCCCTCAGCCCCTAGCTTCCTCTGCTGACTCATGTGGAGAACAAAAACACAGGAAAAAAACACAGAATACCTGCGCCTCATTATAATGATAAAGCGGGCTTCCGGGCAGCCTGGGAAGTAGTGCCTGAGCTGTGGGACTTGAGACCAAGTGGAAGACCAGTACTTTCCGTAACACTTCTCCAAACCAGTATTTTAACCCAGACTTTAAAATGTTACGTAAGAAAATTTTAATGAAAGATTGATTGGCAAACAGGAAGGCAGTTCCTCAAAAACTTAAATATAGGATTACCATACGATCCAGAAATTCCACCTCTGGGCATATATTCAAAAAAACTGAACACAGGGTCCTCAAACAGATATTCACACACCCATATTCATAACATCATTAGTCACAATAGCCAAAAGGGGGAAGCAACCTGAGTATCCATCAGTGGATTAATGGATAAATAAAACATGATATGTACCTGCACTAGAATGTTATTCAGCCTTAAAAAAGAATGAAACTCTGACACACGTTGCAGCATGGATAAACCTTGAAGAAGTTATGCAGAGTGAAATAAACCAGACACAAAAGTGTAAATGCGCTCTGACTCCACCTGTGTGAGGTACCCAGAGCAGTCAGATTTGGAGACAGAAAGCAGGATGGTGGTTGCCAGCGGCGAGGAAGAAGGAAAAATAAGTTGTTCTGTTTAATGGGTACAGAGTTTCAGTTTGGGAAGACAAGAAGTTTCCAGAAATGGATGGTGGTGATGATCACACGACATTGTGAATGAACTTGATGTCACTGAACTGTACACTTCAAAAAGGCTCAAATGATAAATTTTATGTTACATATAATTTACCACAATGAAAAAAAAACCAAGTTTAATACTGGACAGTGTTTTGAGAAGTGTATACAGTATACGGAATTTAACAAAGGAGAAAAGTTCAAGGCACCACACACACACTTCGCCCGTTAGCTCCATTCTGACGCCTCCCCATCAGGACACTGTTATCCGGAGCACAGTAAACAGGACGCCCATTGTGGCGGGAACTGGATTTCTGGGGAAGGATCCTGGATTGAGTCTTTTTAGGAAAAAATCACATAACTCTGATTTATTATTAGTATCTTAATGATGTGAGTTCTTTTAAAGAGACAGCGCTTTTCTCGGCGGCCACCTGGAGGGAGGAAGTGGCTCAGGCCTGAGGAATGGCCACTGGTGAGCACACCGGAGACACGGCCCCTTCCTGCCACTCCGCGCACAGCAGCTCTCCCGGCACATTGTTTCGGGGATAGCTTTATCTTTTTATCGAAGGCCTAGAAGAGAATCAGGGGCCCCTTCCGACTGAGGTTGTGGCAAGGGTCAACATGAAGTCAGCGCATGCGAACTTGCTCAGAAAGTACCTCGCACACAGCAGGCACCCAGGGAATATTCCAGAACCCTGGCTGTAATCGTCTACCATATCCCAGATATGTTTCATTCACTCAAAAATAAGAATTGAGCATCCGCCATCTGCCTGGCTCTTTACAAATCACAGATGGTAAAACAATGAATCAACTAAAGTCTCTGCTTTAATTCCAGGAGCGGGACAGAGAATACACAACTAACTACATGCTGCTTCTTACGGGGTAAGAAGAAAGATAAAGAAGCAAAGTAAGAGGAAAAGAAAGTGATGGGACGGTGTCCTTTTATCTGGGGCAACCTGGGAGAACTTTTAAAATCAGATGACACTGGAACAGGGACCCGAAAGGCAGGTCTTTGCACATGGACAGAGGCATGAAGGGCAGTCTGGGCAGGGAGAACAGCAAGAAAAATTCCCTGTGCTGGGGACACGCTGAGAAAGTCCCTGAAATTGCCTGGAGGCGAGCATGGCTAGAACAGAGTAGGAGAGGGTGCGTGTTGGAATATGAGGTCAGAGACGTGTATGTGTGTGGATGGGCTTGCGTCTTGGGTGCATGTGCGGATTATGCGGAGCACGGCTCAGAAAACGCCTTCTGTAAAGGGCCAGCAGCAGGTGTTTCACATTGCAGGCCATGCAGCCTCTGTCACAGGCATTCAGCCCTGCTGTTGTAGTTTGGAAGCCCATAGACAAAAGGCAAACAAATGCGTGATAAAAACAAAACAAAACAGGGAGAGTCTTTGTCTTTCTCTGTTCGATTTATTTCACTTAGCATAATGCCCTCCAAGTCCATCCGTGTTGCTACAGATGGAAAAAGTTCATTCTTTTTATGGCTGTGTAGTATTCTATTATAATATATATATATATATAACTCAGAGGTAAAGTACTCAAGTACACACGCTCTCGTCTGCAGCTCAGGGGAGTTGTTTTGATCTCAGACAGGGTATAATCTCCGTAATCCTCAGCTAACTCATTTATAAAATGACTTGACTTGCATTTTATCTATCCCCTCATATGCCCGGGTTCCAAGGAGGACAACAATTGCTTCAGATTTTCTATTACATTGGTAATTTATAATTTGGGGAAAGTACTTACTTTAATCAAAGTCCTATAGCAGGCATTTATAATTTTCCTCATCATCCAAATGGGTTAAAAGTGTTTGTGATGCTATTTAGCCATTTTATCTATCTGTATTTATAATCTGTCTTTGTTCAACTATAATGGAATGATAGCCTCCTGGAGGCTGGCTGGTTTCTTCCAGTGCTATGCCTGTAATTCAGGTAAACACCACTAGGTGGAGAAGTCTCAGATCATGTAAAGTACCTCGGAAAGCGTCTCACTAGTTCTTTATGTTGGAATCTACTTTAACATGAACAGTAAATCTTTTAAAAACTAACAATGTGTATTTATTAGGGTAGGTTGGTCCTAGTCTCTACCAACAAGTTCTATTTTCTGGGCTCCCAGAAGGATAAGTCAGTTTTATTCACTTTATTCTGACTCATCAGAACAGTGTCAGTACTTGGAAAACAGCACCTTTAGGGAAGAGGCATCTCCACGCCCCTAAATTATGAAAATCAACTGATTTAGTCACCCTACATATTCCCATGGACTGTGTCTCAAAAGTCAGCCCAGGATAACCAGAAGTACTTGAAGAGAGCGGACCTGATGATACTACTAACGTCAAGTGTCAGAAAGTACTTAGGAGAAAGCATACACTCAATAAATCCAGCACATACTCAGTCAGCTGTTCCCACTTACCTAATTCCTGTATCTTACAGCTTAATTCTGTAAGCGCTACTATTGAGTTTCCACCATGTATCAGGCAATGTGCACACTGGAGTTAAAAACAACACCAACCACGGCCTCAAGCTGTCGTTCGATGCAGGGATGCATACAGGCACAGCGCAGAGGCATTGTGGGTTCAGCCCCCGACCGCCACAATAAAACAAATCATCACAGTCAAGCAGGTCAACACAAATTTTTTGATTTCCTAGTGCAAATGAAAGTTACGCTTACACTATACTGCAGTCTCTTGAGTGTGCAACAGCATTATGTCTAAAAAAGTACATATTAATTTACAAATATTTTATCACTAAAAAATGCTACCTATCATCTGAGCCTTCAGTGAGTCTTAATCTTTTTGCAACAATAACATCAAAGACCACTGATCACAGATCACCATAACAAATATAATCACAATGAAACGTTTGAAATATTGTGAGAATTACCTAAATGTGACACAGAGACATGAAGTGAGCAAATGCTGTTGGAAAAATGGTGCCAATAGACTTGCTCGATGCAGGGTTGCCACAAACCGTCCATTTATAAAAATGCGATATTGCAAAGCGCAACAAAGTGAAGAACAATGAGGACCATCTGTACAGAAAATGGTTAAATAATAAATTATTATTAGTGAAATCATTGCTAGGAAAGAGAAAAAATGGCAAGACATAAAATAACACGGAAGGAAGTATTTCAGGATGAGTGACAGAAAAGGTGCTTCTGAGGAGGGGACAACTAAGCTATTTCAATAATAGGAGGCGGCAAACACACATGTTCTCCAGGAGGAGAACCTTCCAGGAAGAAACAAGAACATATACAAGATCCATGAGGCCAGAAAAAGCATGGAGTGGTTTAGAGACATTAATAGTATCTGTATGGCTGAAGTTCAAGACACAAGCCATAGAAGAGTGCAACACATGCTTGCAGAAGTAAACAGGGGCCAGATCACAAAGGGACTTAATGTGATAATAAGGAGGTTATTGCTAACACAATAGGAAGCTTCTGTATGCTTTTCAGCAGAAGACGGAAATGACACATATTTTAAAATAATTGCTCAATGCTGCTGCCGAAAGACTGTATAAGGTTGGTTTCAGTAGGTGTAGGGGATTTCATTTTTCTTGTTTGTTTTGGGCTGACATCATTCAGGCTCCAGTAGGAAACAGCACTTTCAAACAGGGATAATTTGGGAGTTTAATACAGGGTCGAGGTGGAGGTTGGGTACAGGGAAGCCAGAAGAGGGAAGTGCAGTTTCTTGGGGACAAGGACGATCAGAGAGCCATCACTATACCAGACATAAAGGCACAAATGGAGTGAGGGGTAACCAGAACAGAAGAACAGAAGGCTGCTTCCAGACAGGAAAGGAGACTTTCCATTGACAATCCCCGCAAGTCTGTGGCACTCCTAAAAAGGAGGGAGCCCATGCAATACATACCCCGACCAACCTCCTCCCTCCCCCCAATTTCCTGCTCTTATTCTCCATTAACTGAATCCAACCAGAAGCCCAAGAAGGGCCAGGGAGGTAGCTTACACACATCAGCCCACCGAGGAACAGAGCAAAATGAACGTATCTGGAAGGGAAAACAGAAAATATGCCATCCACAAGGTGACAGTGAAGATAAAGGCAAATGTAAGAATTCAGAATATCCTTGGATGTAGAACTCCCATGAGGCACAGATACATTTTTATGAAGAGTGGAGGAGACGGAGGCATTAACTATAAACCTCAGGCTTCCACGTGGAGTCATGAGGTTGATTATGGTGCTGTTTATGAAGATGTGGTAGACTTGGGGTCGAATGGATTCTTAAGGAGAAACTCAAGATTCATTGGCATGTTAAGTGTAAGGCATTTGAGAGGTGTGCAGGTGGAGATGTGAAAGGGGTGGGTGGAGGGACAAGAATGTACCTCAAAAGACACACCTAGACTGGACAGAGAAACTTGAAAGTCATCAGCACACACACGGTATTTAATGAGATGATAATGGCTATTATCTAGAGAGAGCCTGTAAAAAGAAGAGAGGACCTATTTTCAAGTTCTGAAATCAGACAGAAGAGGAGAAGCCAGCACAGAAGACTGAGCAGTTGTAACCACAGTGGTGGAAAGAAAACCAGGAATGCATGAGGTCACAGAAATTATGAATACATTTCAGGGAGGAGGATGGGACAACGGTGATACATACACCATTGAAATGACAGCACTTTGAGACTAGCTTCAGTTAGTGGAGCAGGCAGAAGCCAGATTAGAGTAGATTGTTCATGATAAGCCTGTGATATAGGTTTCATTATGCTTCAAAAAAAATTTAACATGTGAAAAAATAATGCTGAGATGAGTTAAGCAGCTCTTTTATTTAGTTACTAAAGTTTGAATGCAGGTCTTTGGACTCAAAACCTGTGCTCATTCCATTCTGCTGAGTAATGAATGCTCCAACTCTGTGATTCATGCTATGCTGGGAGAAGTTTGGAAGGAATTGTCAAGTTAGCATCTCATCCTAGGGTTCTGCCAGATCTGACCTTCTCTCAGCTCTGGCTCTTGAAGGCAGAAGATGAGGAAAGGCTTCCCCTCCAAAGGGGAAAAAAATAACATAAAATAAATGGCAAGATATTAATCTCGAGACCATTTACAGAGAGCTGTTAAGTGCCCCCATTGGCATTAACAGCGATGAGCTTCGAATATCACTTGTACAGCAAGCAGCTTAGCTCTGCAGATAACAAGTCACAGCAGGCCTTCTTCGGCTGCAAATGTCGTCACTTTGTTTGCCAATTAACTCTTTCCCACACTGCTTTTTATATAACCAGCTGGGAGGCTCTGCTGAGACAGCATGATCTGCCAGAAAACAGCACTGGCCTGGGAGCTGGGAGAGAGGATGGGAAGAGGCGGCAGAGGTCGCAGAGACAGACAGCAGTGGTAACAGTAGCAGAACAGTCATTACTAAGCCAGAGCCCTCGGAGACTACTTTCTGAAATAAATTTCCATGTTTTCTGAGCTTAATATCAGTCAGTGTCTTAGGCAAGACACTGTTCTCTCATCTCAAGAAATTTCACTTTGTCTACATCGTCCTGAACATGCTAGCTAAACCACTCTGTGGTCTTTCCAAGTACACTGCCAACAGTCCTTACATCCGTATTTGTGATGCCACAGACTAGATTCCTCCAGGAGCAGGTGGTTTTGTGTCCTAGAGAGCGTTGCTTTCTCATGCATTGGAACCATGACTTCCAGCAGGTGAAATACAGGGAAATCATGGATGTTCTTTGTTTGCTTGGCCCTCCAGCAACATTTGACATGCTTGACAATCTCATCTTCACAAAGCATGTTTTCTTTTGTTTTCCTGATACCACAATTTCCAGGTGTTCCTCCTTCCTCATGGACTATTCTTCCTCAGTCTCTTTTCCTCAACTTACAAATGTTGAAACATCCTGGGGTCTTTCCTAAGCTCCCTTTATTTCTCCATCTATTTTCTCTCCATGGAAGGCACTGATATAATTCATCATCCAGAATAAGGCCACCTTGAGAGACTAAGGTGCTAGACCAGGCAATGAGTATTACAGGACCACAGGTGTGTTTCTAGGTGACCACGTCTCTACACAGCAAAGGTTCTTAAATCTGTGTCTGTAGACTCTGGACTCACATACTCAGTGACCAACTTGACATTTCTACCTAGATTGAAAGAGGCATCTCAACCACAACATAGGAAAAACATAATTCTTGAGTTTGCTCTTGCCATCCTGTTCTTTCTTAGTCATTTCCACCCTAGTGAATGGCCTCACCATTCATCCACCATTCACAAAGCCAGCCATTATCTTTGATGTTTCTTCCCTTTGTCCACCATATTCAATTCATCAACAAGTCCTGTTGACCCTACTACCTTCTTGGATGAAGCTACCACCATTTCTTGGCTAGATACTACAATAGCATCTTAACTGGGCTTTCTTCTTTGATTATTGGCTTTCTAGAAACTCTTCCCACACTTTGAATAAAATATATGCTCCAAACTTTGATGCTCAAGATTCTCCATGTCTTGGCCTTTTCCCACCTCCTCAGTACCACTTCCTTTCCCCTCCCCTCTCACCTACTCTCCTCCATCCCACTGGCCTTCTCAGGGCCTTCCAGTAGCCCTTCTCCTTATCTTAGAGGCTCTGATCCTCAATAGTTAGCTGCTTCTTAAAATACAGAACTTTGCTTAAATGATGCCTCCTCAGAGAGACTTTCTCAACTGTGGTTCCTCATCTGAGCCGCAAAACATAGCAAATGATTTCAGTAACACCCTCTTCCCCAATTTTCTCAAGGACTGTATAATACCACTACCATACTAGATGCATAGACAAGAAGCTAGTCAGTTATACCGAATGTATGCCTTAGGGCGGCTGGACTTTATCTTCGAGGGGAACCCTTGTTGAAAAAGGCAAAATATGCTTTCTTATGTAATTCTTCTTCTAAACGTAGTTATTACCATCTGGTATTTTTCCTCACTTGGTTACTTTTTTATATTCCCTATCTCTTCTGCTGAGATTGCGAACTCCATCAGAGACTATGTCCATGCTCTTTGCTGGTACATAGCATGCATTCAGTAAGTATTTGTGGGAGGTAAATGACGGAGGCACAATGAACCAAGATGGGGAACCTAGGAGGATGAGGGCTTCTCGCAAACCCTTTCTAAGGTTGGCCTTTACTGCTGACCCCTCCAATTATTTTTTTTTGTAGTATACCATGCTGTGTATTTCTTTAATAGTCCTCACCACAGCTTTGATTATTTCTTTCCTCTGTGTTCATTGTCTCTCTCCTCTCCCTAGAACATGAGCTCCATGTAATGAGTGACCTTATATGACTTGCTGTCCTGTTATCCTCAATATCTCACCCAATGTCTGGTACACAGCAGTTTTATTATCTAAATAAATGAAAACAAGGGCAAGTCTCTGCTGCAAGAGACTCTGATCCAGGCTGAACTTAGATCACCTTGCCATACCCCTCTGTGCTTGTTACTAAGCCTGTCTCTGTGTCAGATTTTCCCATCAGTAAAATGAAGACTCATTAAGACCCACCTGATACAACATAAGGAATAAATCATCCTATATATAACTGTTGTGTGCTACCTTCGTTTGAGTTCCCCAGAAGCAATCTCTAAAACAAGGGTTCCAGTCCAGCTAATTTATTGGACAATGAAGGAAACACTGGCAAAGGAGTGGGCGGAAAGAAGAGAGCCACCAGTGTGGGCAGCTGAGCTTATTAATCCCACTGAACAAACTGGGAGACAATGTGGTGCATGTGCTACAGACTGATCCCACCAAAGGCGAAGGGAGCTGGGGTATAAATACACCTATCAGACTTTGATGGAGTGTTGTTCCCAGCAGGCATTCATTCCTGGGCCTGTCAGGGTGATCTGTCCAGCTCTAAGAAAAAGCCCTTATGCTGAGAAATGCAGAGCTGCAGCTGGCCACTGGGCTGGCATACACTGTAGTGGTGGGACCAATGGGATGGGGGGAGGGGGTTGCAGAGGGGATTTCCAGAAGCATCTGCTACAAGTGTCTGCTGTATCCCAGTAACAGCCCAGTGTCTGGCATAGTAACCTACATTTAAAATACTTTTGTTCATGAGCCCTCTGAAATGTTATACAAACTAGATAATTGTACATTTTTCAGGGAAAAGATGCCAAGCCATCATCAGATATTCAAAAGGGTCTGCGACCCCAAAAACTTAAGAGTCACTGGTATAGAAATCCATATGACGTGAGACTTGCCCCTTTTCTAGCCACTCATTCAAAAATATTGTTAGTGCACCACCGAGAAAGCACGAAGGCTGTACGCACTGACGACTTCACAGCAACCCCAGGGGAAGGTAAGGATGCTCCCGACCAGTGAGAGTGAAGACTGAAGCCGAGGTTACTGGCTCTCTGAGAGGAAGTGGCACCACCCCAGCATACATTCTCAGTACACGCACAGTGGAGGTAATAAACTCTCTCTTATAATCCCTACCTTACAAGGCTGTTGGAGGAGTTAAATGGTATAATGTATATAATATACTTAATTACCTAACCCAGGCCTTGGCAACACAGTCCCTAGAGAGCAAATGCAGAGACCACACTCGTGTTCTCCACTGCGGTGCCCAGGGTCCTTGGACACAAATACATGCTGGACTGAAATGTACGTAGAGGGCAGAGGAGTGACAGGGAGGGAGGGCATCTGGGCCGCAGTGTTTTTTGGCCTACTGGATATTTCCAGAGAGGCCCATTTAAAGCCAGTGACACACAGAGAGGGCATTTATTTCATTTTAGCAGGCTGGTGTCATTGGCATTGGACTCTGAGTGCCTACACCACCCTGTGATAATGGAGACAGCTGGAAGGTCAGAAACACAGAGATGCTTCAGATGCATTTCCAAATATTTCTCTGATGCAGGAGGGAGAGTCTGAGAGAAACTGGTCCCCTGACATTTGTCTACCGGATGCCAAGTCAACATGCTGAACTGAACACATTTCAATCTTAGGTACATTATTTAAAAAAAAAAAAAGTGGTTGGCGGGTACATTTTTGCACTGCCTGCATGCTGGGCAGAGAGCCACCTAGAGAAGGTAAATAAAATCCTAGTCACAGAGAGCTCTGGGCCGGAAGTGTTTTCAAACACTCGCTTAGAAGCATTGCTGTAGCCTGGAAAAGCAGCTGAGCCTTAGTTACCAGAGGCCTGGGAGCAAGTTCTGGCCTTCTACTTACTACACGTAAAGAATTAAATCAAATTGCCCTAAACCTCACTGTTCTTACCTAGAGACTAAATCCAGGTGGGGAGGATTAGCAACGTGCACACACGCACATGTACGTTCACATGTGTGTTGACAGAGCCACTGTTCTGAGCACCTAGCCCCACCCTTGCTTGGAGATTTCAGAGAGAATCGAGTGAGGATAGGAGGATTTCAGCTGATTGTCTCAGTCACGCTTGTAAGTAAGCAAAATAGAGCAGAGGTCAGCAAACTGCTCCCCACGGGCCAGATCCGCGGGGCCTGCCGTCTTTGTAAAGCACGTTTCACTGGCTGACAGCCACGCCCATTTGTGTCTGTAGCGTCAGCGGCTGCCTGTTTGCCACAGCAACGGAGCTGAGTAGTTGTGACAAAGACCAGATGGGCCACAGGCCTAAAATATTTACTATCTGACCCTTTATGGAAAGTATCTGTCATCCTCTGAAACAGAAGATGAGAGAAACTCGCGTTAAGACCGTGTCCTTGCACTCATGTTTATCGCCTGCATCTTCCAAGGCTGAGAACTTTCTTTTCCAATGTGGTGGGAAACATTAACAGAACTGACCTTGAAGGAAACTCTTCCTCCCCACATTCTTCCCTCTCCTCCATCCACACTCATCCCCTCCTGGTGACCCCTAATTCTCTCTTGTCCGTTCAGCAGGGTGCGACACAGATTAGGACTGAGATGCTCAAACCACAGGGTTGTGAGCGTCCTGCAACCACAGTGTGATGTGAACAACCCCAGCCTGTACTCCTGGGACGCCAATTTTATAGAAAAATAGGTAAAATCTCATCTTTCAGAAAAACAAACTAGGAGATTTTAGATGAAGCACAGGACTGCAAAAAAAAAAAAAGAAAATTCCCAGTCTGCTCTGGTCCATGTAATATCCTCTCCCGGAGGAAAAAGCTCGCCCTCTTCTGTGTGGGATTATAGACGAGAAACGTGACAAGGACTCTCCGTGTGGGAGCCCAACATCTCAGGGTCGGACAGAGCTGTGTTTGACTCTTTGCTCAATTGCTAACTGGTCATGTGTCTGAACTGTTGCAAGACGCTCACTGCTTCTCATTCTGCAAAGCAAGGAATGAGTATCTTCCTAGGAAGGCTGGAGTGAGAGTGAACAATGACAATCTGTACTGACGGTTCTCCAACCTGCCTGCACATGGAAACCACCTGGACACCTCCTGGATGCCCACGCCTCACCATCACCCCAGCGAAAACAGAAGAGGGGATCAGCACTGCTTAAAAATCGCTCCAGATCATTCCATTGTGAACCCTGGGTTAAGAAAAGCCTGATGCGCGGGGAAGAATTAGCATGACTCAGCATGTGGTACTCACCTCGGGCTGCCCGTCATGCAAGCTCCGACTTACCCCACGGTGGCAAATAGCCCGAAGTCAACGTGTCACCCCACCCTTATCATGTATTTGCATTGCAGAGACTAATGGTTCCCCTAAATCACATTGTGGAGACAGCCCCAGCCTCCACCTGATGCGAGCCCCAGGTCATCTGGGGCGGAACACCAATCCCCATCAATGCACAGGAATCCACATCCTTAAAGGACAGGACAAAGCACAGTCTCTGTCCTTTGGGGGCCACCAACAACTCGGGAGTGTCTCCAGAGCTCATCGAAGTCACCTGTGCTCTACCTGCTTGCTACAGATGGCGAGCAAAGAGTGTGTGTGTGTGTGTGTGTCTGTGTGTGTCTGTGTGTGTTTGACTGACTGAAGGACTCCTGACCCTGGAGTCAGAGACCCGGCTTCTCTCCCACCATGTCCGGCCTGGGTTCGCACTTGAAAAGCCTGAGTTAAGAGTTCCTAAGGAGGTACTTTATTCTGGAAGTGATCCCAAGGACCACAAGTGAAGCACCAGTGGGTAAAACAGGAAGGAAGAAACACAAATGTAAAAATACGGCATCAATTCAGCCATGACTGGGAGTGACTGTGGCTCAGTCTCTCCCCCACGTGAAATACGTCTCAGAACCATTCACCTGGGAGAATGAAAAGGGGATGCATTTATTCAACAGTTCCAGCTCCCCTCAGGTCAGGAGTGGCCCCTCCAACATTAATCTCTCAGACGGTCTATCCTTAGAACCCTTCCAAAGTTTCACAGTGAGCTGGAGAATCCCTGAGCAGAAAGATTCCCCTGCCTCCTCCCCCCGGCCCCCAAAAGCTGTTGAAACTGCATGGAACTGTTTGCACAGAATGTGGGGCTGGGAGGGTGGGAAAGAGTGTAGAAGTTGTTGGGTACCCAGTCTTCCCACTTACCCCTGCCACAGCAGAGGCTCCAGGCATGATCTCATCTGGTCCTCCCCCAACCCCAAGGGGGCTAGCACCTTCCACTTCATTTTACAGTTGGGGAACCTGGACCTCTGAGATGCCAGGAAACCTACAGTGGCTGAATGGGGACTCAAACCCAGACTACCCACCTCAGACCCTTCCGCTTCTCACTCCTGAGCTGGTAAGTGGAGATTCCAGACACATCATTGCATCTTTCTGATTTTTGATGCCCTTGTTTGTAAGACCATGTCGGTAACCTCTGCCTCCTTTCTGGGCTATAATGAAGACAAAATGAGAAATGTGCGCAAACTATGAAGGCAAGTACACATACAAGGACTTAATTTTTTTTTTTTTAAGAAGGCAAAAAACAAAACAGCACATTTCTGGTAGCAGGGGAAGGGGTGAACAGCTTTGAAAGGCACATCCATGACTTGGGTGGTTCTGCCTGAAAAGACAGGCTGCCACAGGGAGCCCGGAGCTGGGGCAGATTCTTCCTGGTTAGAGGACAGCCTTTCTCTGGGGTTCAAAGATACATCTAAGTAACCCGGCGCAGAAGGACAGTTGCTGGGTGTGCCTCTGGGTGCCCTACTAGAGAAACAAAAGCTAAGAACTACAGTTTCTCTCATAGATGTGAAGCAGCTTTGCAATTGAAAGACAGAGAGCAAGCCGCCCGGAGCAATTATGTTTTCATTATGATTCCCAAGCTGCTGTGTCACAAATCACATTTTCCCTCCCGGGGCGTGTTGGTGCAGAGCTGCTGACTGCGGTTCCCATCACTCCTCCAGCTGACTGCTCCAGCCGGGCCTGGGAGCGGCCAGCCGGCGGCTCTTTAACTGCGGCACCTGCACACGCACTGCGGAGCCCACGGAGCAGATGCTCTGTAGTGAGGGCAACCTCCCCACTTGCAAACGACTACAGAGTCCTTTTTACTATCAAATTCCTGTTGAGATTTTTTTCAAGAAAGACAGACCAGAAAACCCTTGAAGATTTTCGCGTCGACCTGCATTGCAGCTCAGCTGAGGGTGCTGAGGTTGGGCGTAACCTTGACTCGAAGGCACAAACACAAACACACCCAGGCGCCCTGGCTCTATTTAAAGCGGCAGAGATGAGCGCGCTGGAGCGCTGCCGTGATCATGCCGCCATCATGTGGCTGAAGGAGGAACTACACCATTGGAGAGGAATCTGCCAAATTCGATATGGTCTGGGGTGTCTTTCCCTCCTTCCTCCCTCCCTCGCTCCCTCCCTTCCTTTTTCCTCTCCTCCTTTCTCCCTCTTCTTACTTCCTTCTTCTCTTCTTTCCTTCCTCCTTTCTTACACTGCGACAAATGCTCAGATACAAAAATGCATCTGACACACCTGCTTTTCAGGAGCCCAGTGAAAGGGAGGAGGAAAAGTGGAAGCAAAATAATTTAGTTCCACTGTTACCAGCCCCTTCTCCTGGGTTCCTGAGAATCAGCACAGTTAACTCTCACAAAACCCTCTGTGGGAGGGCATGTTATCGACAACTAGTTGTCAAATGAATCTGAGTGATCATGCAAACACATCCTTGATTACACTGTTGTTAAAACAGATTAGGTGATTTCAATGTCAAAATTGTGAGCTTCTATTTAAGAAGAGATGATTCTCACAAAACTTCATTAACTTTACACCTAGAGGGGGCCCAGAACAAGTGATGCTTTTGCTTACCTATTGCTTTGAATAAAAATCAGTATTTCACCCAAAAAAAGGCATTGAGACTATGCCCTTATCTATTTTTCTATTAGGTTATTTGTCTTCTAATTCTCAATTTGTAGAAGCTTGTGTTATATCCTGAAGAGATTATCCTTTTTTGTGTTATATGAGTTGTAAATGCTTTCTCATCATCAGTCATTTGCTTTCTTTCTTTATGGAGTTTCTTAACAGAATATTTAGAATTATTGTTTTTAATATAACCAAAGCTGCTAATTTTGTTTTCTCTTCACAGTTTCTGAGTTTCCTGTCTTGCTCAGGAAGGCCTCCTTCACCTCAAAAGTATGATAGTCTTTAATACTATTTTTAAACAGAGTTTATAATTTTATTTTTATGTTTATATTTAGTCCATGTGAATTTATTTTTATACACTGTTTAAGGTAAGCTAACTTCACTTTCATCCAAATATGAAATCAGTTGTCTCTACACCACTTGAAAAATCTTTCTCCATTGAACTGAAGTGGCACATTTATTGTAGACTATGTGCCCATTTATAGCTGGATCTTACCTGTTTCACCAACTTATCTATACTTCTCCACTACTATGCTATTTTCATTTGGTAGGACAGACCCCTCCCTTACTAATTTTCTTTTACAAAATATGTTAACCTCTACATCATATATGTATACATTGTCTGAATTTTTAGAGTAAACCGGCATTACTTTTATTAATAGAAACAATCTTTGCTTCTCTATCTTCTGCAGGGCTTACGTTGTATTTCTGGATGCCAGGGAATGCCTGGGCCTGTCTCTGAACCTGCTGGAGGGAACGTGATTGGCCCAGATTGAGTCAGTCTATTTCTCTGTTGCCAGAGGAGGGGTCTCATGGCCGTCAGGAGCCACCCCTAATAGCGAGCAGTGGTTGTTCTCCATAAATGGGGTGGTTGTGAGATGGGCAGAGACCCCAGTGGTGTTTCCAAAGACCCCTAATCCCAATTCATTCAAAAATCATGTATTGATTGCTGTTTCTCTGCCAGGGCTTGGGACTGGGGAATCACAATTAAATCAGATACAGTCTTTGCATTCAAGAAGCTCAGGGTCTAGAAGAGATAGACATATGTGAAGACAAAATTAGGCCCTACCAGGCAAAGAAGTGTAATGAACACATATGCGTCGTGCTGGGGTGGCTTTACGGGGGCCGGGGGAGTGACATCCTTCCAGGTGAGTTAAGAATGTGATCCAGAAGTAGTGGATGCTGGGTGAGGGCCGCGTAGCACAGGGTTCCTCCCTCCATGGGGGACCCGTCCCCCCACAGCTCAGGGGTAGGAAGGTGTGTGATGATCCTTGTGTGTGCATGTGTGCAGGTGGGCGCGGTCCCCCCGCACAGGCACCTGGCCAGAAGCCACGGGGTTTGAAGAGAGAGATGGAAGGATTTAGGATGGAAGCATTGGGTTCTTCCCTGTCCCCAAGAGACAGCACAGCCAAGCACTGCAGGCAGGGTATTCGGAAAGACACAGTTCTCACTGTCCCAGGAAACGGGAGCTTATACCCCGAATAAAGACTCTGCCTCATCCTGTACCACCTTCTGCGTCTTTCTCCTGACACACAAGTGCTGTTTGTTTGAAAGTTTATCTCAACTGGGGGTTTTAAGGAAGGGCCCCTGGACACCGCCATGGATCCTGTGTTATGCTTCAGCTGCTTTTTGATGTTTGTCTGTTCACACAGATGAAGTCATGAAGATCACAGTCTAGGGCAAGATCATATTTTCTGTGGTAATTATTGTTCTTGGAAATAGGAGAGCAGGGGGAAGGACAGGATCCAGGCAGCCATCCAGCGCACCGCTAGGTTAACCCCTGAGGGAACAGAGACCTGGAGAGGTGACGTGACTTGGCCAAGTTCACACAGCTAGCTCATTCCACGCAGATGTATCTAAAGCCAGCTCATCACTATGCAATACAATGGAGGCCTCCTTTTGATAGAATGTATCACTTCCTTTCTTCCAAACATCAAGGTCAGCATTATCTTTATTTTTTGTATGTGACAGTTTGCAATATAAAAATAGAAAATATAAAAGTTAATTTTTAAATAATTTAAATATAAATTAAACAAATTTAAATATAAAATTTGGAGAGCGAAATGCATCCAAAGGACAAACCAAAAGGAGAATACAGGCTCTCCCACCCCCACCACCAAAAGCAGGCTTCCAGCAAGAAAAGGCTGATTAGGTGGGGAATGCCTACCCTCCACAAAGCCTCCCTGAAGAAGCCTTCCCTGCACACTCCTGTCGCTCTGCGCATTCCTCCCCACGGAGAGCCCCAAACCTCCTCACTGGAGAGTTTGGGACAGAGCATGCGGCATCCATGGCTCATCTTTCTGCTTCCCTTTGTTGGTCCAAAAGTGCTGGCCGGGAGCAGCTGGGTCCTCTGACATGAAGAACAAAGTCCTGACCCCAAGGAGAAAGCTATCTTTTTTCCAGCACTGTCAGGAGCTGCGTGGAAAAGCCAGTCCAGCTCTCGAGAACAGTCCTAGAAATCCATTGTCTCCTCGATCTCCAGCTTTCTCTTTGTCTGTAGTCAAGGTGTCATTCTCTTCTCCTCGGTCCACCTCCTTGTGTCTCGGTTGATTCAGAGCTCTGACAAGGGAAGGGGGTGTGCTGGGTTCACCCCTTCCATCAAAGAATGTCAGGATGCATCCGTGGTAGCTAATTTAAAGACTGGGAGTAGCTTCCTCATGATTTCTACAAAGGGTGCCAAGTCGGTCCGCAATTTCATGTGCAATATAAATGCCTTTCATAGTTGAAAGATGTTTCAAAACTCAACACTTTTTTTTTCTATACTTCGCTTTTTGGACAAAAGCAGAACAGAATATATGACCAATGAGAACCCGACCTGCGAAACCAGCCACTCAGAAGACAATGGTCCAGGAGCCAGCACAACCTGGAGGTCAAGGGAATCTCACTGGCTTCTCTCGAATACCCCTAGATTATCTCCTCTGCTTGCTTGAGTCTCAGAATCTCAGCGGCCAGAGGGTTCTCAAAGGTCACCTAATATAGCAATTTGGAGGAACTGGAAGTCCTGCCACATTTCCCCAGCAGCTTCTGTCCAGTCAGCTTCCTCACCGCCAGAGAACTGGAGTTTAACGAAACCCAAGGTAGCACAGGTCATCTTTGAACACATTGATTTTTGAGGAATTTTTGTTGTTGTCTGGTTTTTCAAAGCATGCTCAAAGTAGCCACCCTGAACTGCATCTAAAACCTACTCTTCGTGGGGCAATACTGCAGTTCATCAATTCCAAGACACATGTTTGTTTATGACGTTTTCTCTCTGAGCATGGAGCTCCTCTGAATGTCTGATGACTTAACATCTTACGGCGGTGCTTGACCGGGCAGCTGATGGGACACAGTTGTTGTCTGCGAGTGTGTGAGCTTAGCTCTTCCTGGTGGTGGAGTGAAAATGGCAACTTCTCAACATTTCAGTCAGCAAACCACTTAGATACCTTGGGAATAAGGAGCCTAAGTTCCCTTGGTGACCTATAAAAACTTAACAGTTGAAATTTTCTGGAAACTGAGAAAGCACCAGCATCAAAATGTTCAAAGGCATCTGGGATAAAAACCAACAACACTCCTGGAGATACTAGTGGAGCACCCCTCAAACAGTGCTGTATCATAAAGCTGTTACAAAGAGAATAAAACTGATGACAGAATACAGCAAAACTGTTCAACGCATGTGCCTAATACACGGGGCGCAGTAACCATTTTGGAAATGAAACACTTGTTGGTTTATGACGTGCCAGGAACTCCGCTAAACCTTTGCCATGTTTTATTCCACGCAAAAACCTAATGAGGTAGTTAGTACAAGACCACTACCCCTTACACAAAACTTCTGGGGCAAGGTGAATTTTGAAAATCCGTAACTCTTTTCATTATTTTAGAAAAGCAATGTAGTGCACGTATTGTGTTTTACCTGACACTATCAGCCTGGGATAATGTGCTTTAATCAAACACATTAATATTTGGCAGCAAAATCCATGCATATTATCAAAGAGTTGTGTAAAGAAAGACCTCAACAAGCCTCATGCCAGTTCAGGTCGGGTTTAGCTGCCAAAGAAGTTTGCCATGGGCTTATGAAAATATTTCCTGTCTTCAGATATTTGGGGATATTAGAAAGGCAAATGAGGCATTTTGAACTTGTATTACTATCTCCATTTTGCAAATAAAGTGAAGCTTTGTAAGGAGCTTCACTGATGCAGCTTCCTAAAGTGTGGAGTTGGGCGTGAGACCTGTATCATTCTCACTCCACAGCACACCATGCACCAAGGTCTTAACCATGATGCTCTGCGGCCTCAGGGAGACATCTGTCAGGGGGTTGAGGGCCACTCGCATGGGCCCTGAGTCTTCTACTCTGCAGATTAACCACCAGCAGACAATCACTGTCTCAAATCTCGCTGCCATGATGGCTGCTCACCTTTCAACACACAGCCATTACCCTCAATCCCCTCTTAACCATTAGAGCACAGTCTCATACCACCCAGAGGGAGACACCTGCTCATACAAGACCAGAGAGGTGCGGTGAGGAATTTACTCTCTAGCAGCACCAAACACTTGCTCAATGAATTTTTAAAAAATCAAAAAAAATTCACAAGCAGATGATGTGGTCTCTGCTTTTATGATGCTCATAATTTTAGAAGGAAAAGATCTAAGAAAAAGCCAGCATTGGATCCAAACTCAGGTTTGAGAAACTTCCATCCCAGTTCTATTGAAATCACAATTCCTCGTATAAATTCCCATGGAGAAGTCACAAATATCATAAGAATTTCAATAATAACAGCGTATAAGTGCTGTAGCCAGCTCATCTGATTTGAAACCTATTCCTATCTGGGTGACCTTATGCAAATTACTTAACCTCTCTTTGCCTCAGTTTTTCCATCTAACAGATGGGAAAATAATTTCTCTCATGTGAGCTCTCAAACTAGTATCTGGCCATAGTAAGGACTCACTATGAACATGAGCTTCTCATCATTATCATCATGGATCTATCTGACACGTGAACCACGGTCTCCCAGAAAGGAGAGGTGGCAGAAGCAAATTTAGGAGCCAGATCTGTCTGCCTCTGAAGCTCAGGATCTTAAGCATTAGGCTGTCTTGTTTCACATGCCTAGGACCTGTGACACCTAGAAACCAATCTACCTCTGAAATCCTAGGACCCTTCCACAACCACATCAAGGAGTAACACCATGACTTTCCCTGTCTCAGAATTAGTGACTTGACGCAAAGCAAAACAAATATGGCCATCTCCATGGAACCTCCCTGGTGGAAAGTGGATTAATCTGCTCTGACACCATCATTATTAAAGGCTTTACTATGGGTGAGAATTCATGTGGTGCTCTCTAAAGAAACAAAGGGGGTGTAAACAGTCTTAGTCTTCAAAGAGCTCTCACCCTAGCAGCAGTTACAATATATATATAAATGCATTAGAATATAGCGAGATATACACACATGTACACGCATATAATAGACACTTGACACTTTGCACATAATACTTACTTGCCGCATCTGAGTCTAAATTTACTCATTCAGAGATAATGATTCTTATTCTCTCCTATAAATTCTTAGATCTTTAAAAGAAGCCACGTTTTGCTCATTTCTTTATCCATACTGCCTATAAAATGAATACTCGAGAAAGAAGGAAGGAATGAATGAATGGAGGAATGACTGGTGTGGCCTGCAGTCTCTAACCGGATTCTCCCACAATGACTGGTGCTCCCTCCAGCAGTCTCTGGAGCACAGGGGAGCACACCCCCCATCAGTACTTCCGTCAGTCCTCCCCACACCCAAGCACAAACTCATCTGGCCACAGCAGCAAATGTTCCCTCAGGGGTGGAAGGGAAGGGGACAATACAGACCTAAAGAAAGCGAGGCTGACTTCTCTTAGTCACCTTGCCAAAATGGGAAAGGGAAGTCAGACTAAAAGGAGAATGGTTCATAAATGCAAGTTCTCCTAATAGCACTGGTGAACCCTGGGGGTAAACGTTCCGGTAGCTGACGTGTAAAGAAGTTCCGATCTCCCCTACAGTCTTGGGGGGTTTTAAGGGGATTCCCACTGAGCAACCGCTCCCACGTGTGTTCACCTTCACCTTCAGGAAGCACTTCGTGGCTACTGCACACCTTACTGTGACTGCACCTCCTCTGAACACCTAAACTGGCACTGAAGCCTAGCGGTTGTGTTTGGGAAAAGGAATCCAACCTAGATTCAAATCCTTCCACTCCGTATACCAGCTGTGTGGCCTTCTGCAATATAATCGTCCTCTTTAAGCCTATACTTCCTTATTTCAACTTGCACATATGGATAGCACCTGCCTCCCAAGCTGTTTTACAAATCAAAAGAGATAATCTGCATGGGAAGTACTCAGTGCATTGTTTGACAAAGTTATCTTAAAAAATGTCTAAAACTATTATTATTCATTCCTGCATTGATAACTTACGTTACATTTAATAATAGATGTTCCTTGGGTTGTACTAAGTATTTGATGCATGCTTATTTTGTCTTTTTGATGGCAAGAGCTTACGTACTGAGTCTCTGTTGTAGTCTCATTCATGTTTTTCAGCAAGATACGATGGTTCTTAGCAAAACTGTGATGTAGGTGAGAGCAAGCTGTGTAGTCGAGGGGCAAGAATGCATCGGAGGCCTCTTTTATCTTCCCTGACCAACTGTCTCCACAAGCCACCGCCTGCCCCTCTTTGAGTAGAATCTTCTCCCAAGACCAGGAAACAAATTGCAAGTTGGGTCCTGTGAGTAGGTTATACTACATGGCAAGGGGAATAAAGTTTCTGATAAACTGTATTTATGACAGGGAGATTATCCTGGAATATCCAGGTGGCCCGATATAATCACAGGGTCGTTTCATGGGGAAAAGGGAGGCAGAAGGCTCAGAACCAGAGAGATGACATCATGAGAAAATCTCACCGGGCTGTTGCCAGTTTTGGAAGTGGAGGAAGGGAGCCACGGGCCAAGAAAGGCGAGGAGTCTCTAGCAGTTGGAAAAGGCAAGGAAGCAGAATCTCCCCTAGAAGTTAAAAAGTCATGCGGACAACTTGAGTTTGGCCCAGTGAAGTTCATTTTGGATTTCTGATCTCCAGACTGTAGGATAATCAATTTGCGGCTTAAGGCACTGAGTCTGTGCTAACTTGTTCCAGCAGCAAGAAAAAATGAATGCACTGGCCCATGAGGTGATACAATGGGGGAGCCCCCAGGGGCAGTGATGACTTACAGAGCTTATTCAGGTGACCTGGAACAGCGGAGCCAGAAGGACAATGCGACCTGACAAGTCAAGGGGAAAAAGCTGAGCAGAACCCAGACCGCCATTCTGAGCACTAAGATGGAGTGACAGGGCTACGCAGCACGGAGAGCAAAGGGCAAGGTAAGGCGTTAGGGAGACCCAGGGCAGGGGGCTGGTTCCAGACTGGCACTGGGAGCAGCAGGAGGGATGGGAGGAGAAATGCTTGACTGCATCGTGACAAGGCAAATATATGCCTGATACTTTAGTCTGGCGGCTCTCCCACTGGAGACATCACGACAATTCACTGCGCTAGGAGCCTGGGCTCCACATACAACGTCTGTCTGTACCTCTTGGGACACCTTCCACGGCCCCGACACCAACTCAGCTCTGACTGTAAGCTGACCAACGGTCTGTCCAAAGAAGTCCATGATGGTGGTCAGTGGGATGATCTCCCCCGTGAGACATGGACTCTACTTGTGGAAGCCCGTCTTTCTTTTCATAATAGTCCTAGTATCTCACTTCATGGGAAGAAAGCCACGCCAATAACACCCTATGATAAAGCGTGTGGTCATAAAGTTTTTATTCCCCACATTCGATAGGAGAAGGAAGGCAGCTTTCAAGTTCAGTGTCTTCAATTACTTCCAACAATACTTAATAGGTATTAGGAATTTTATTTTTAAATTAGGAATGCAAAATAAACAAATAAAATAAGAACACCAAGAGCAACTGGAAAACACAGCCAGTGTTCCTCAGGCTAGAGTGCTATTGTATTTTACGACAGTTGCCTAAGGATATCCAGGGCATATAGTCAAAACCTGCCCCTCGCACTGGTTTACACCGCGGGGAAGTGTGGGGCTGGCAGTGAGCCGACAGGAGCTCCGGGCCCAGACTTCTCTCCAGCTGACTGTGTGTCCTTGGCTTAGTCTCCTCCGCTGGGATAAGGCCTTTCTTTGGCTCTGCATCATTCAAGCTTCACTCCGGCTCTGAAGGCCCATGACTGTATTGCTCCACCCAAAGGTCACTGTCATTTTTCCAAGGTTGCCTTCACGGTCAGGGAGTTTTGGGACCGATACCGGTGTATCATGGTGACGAAGTGTCCTTGGCTACCCTGCGAGCGGTCACTGCCCACAGAGGAGCAGAGGGAGGTGAGGAAGTCGTACTGCCGACAGGGGTCTCCGGGGGCACTGAATACCGCTTAGGAGTCTCTCACAAGACCCCAAGTCCCTCCGCACTTCCTTTAGGAAAAAAAAAGAATTTTAACTTCAGTCCTGGCATAAGAATGAGCCAGGCAGTCATACAATCTGAACTGAAAGGGGCCTTACAGGTAAGTGGCTGCAAACCACTGCTCCCTCCCAATACTCAGCACGCCCACTTATAGGTGGGGACGCCCACATCTCAAGAGAGCAAAGCTGGCCCACAGGTCCACTCCCACTAAGCAGCAGAGTGAGACCTGAACGCCAGTGGCTCCCCCAGCAGACCCCTGCCCTTTCTGTGACTGCAAAGGCCATCCTTTATGAGATTCTCTGTGTTTGTCTAAAATACAGTCCTAGGAAGTTCTACAAACCCTTGCTTTGCAAAGGGTGACCCATGACCCAGCAGCACTGGCATCAGCTGGAAACCTGTTAGAAATGCAGAATCTCAGGCCCCTCCTCAGACCTACTCAATCTGAACCTGCTATTGTGATAAGGCCTCCCAGGGAACACAAGTGCACCTTAAAGTTTGAGAAGCACCAACATCTCAAATACAAACAGTCAGAGTCCGCAGAAGTCTCCTAGCTTAGTCGTCCAACACTGGGAATTACTGCAGCTCCGAGTGGCCCCAGAGGACCACGATGGTTACTTATTGATCCGCATTAGCAGGTGGCTCTTTAGTTCTCCAGGCAGAAACCTGTGACCTTCATGGGAGAAGCCTGAATGATTCTCAGTCGCTACTTAGGAATCTACATCCATTTTTGGTATCTAGGAAACAAGGAAGAGGTTTTTTTGGTTTGTTTTTTGTTTTCTTTAAATATCAGATGACTGTGACTCTTTTGTTAACTTCTGCTTACTTTGCTTTGGCTTTGGTTTCATGAAACCAGAACCTCCTATTTACACAGGGTTTACATAAGGTTCATTGTTCTTTCTGTGGCACAAAGAGGCAGCCTAGGGAAGAGAAAAAAGCAAGAGCAGTGGGCCCAGAGTCCCCCAGAGCTGAGTTCCAATACTGCCTCAAATATTTAACAGCTGTGTGTCCTGAAGCAGGGCAGTTTACCTCTCTGAACTTCACTCTCCTCATCAGTAAAATCGTTATGCCGATAAGAACTAACTTAAGGCGAGTCACAAGAGATTATATACATGAAAGTTCCCAGGCAAGTGTTTAGTAGGATGCAGAGCTGTGTAATTTAGAAAGGTAGTAAATAGAGCATGCAATAAATACTTCCTGAGCAGCTACACTGTGAGCAGACACAGGGCATATGCTACTAAGTGAGACATACAGTGACGCCTCCATTAGAACTACTGCCCATTGAGAAAGTAAGGGAAAAAATGACTGAGTGCTTGCTATGTATGTGCAAGGCACTGTTCTAAGGACTTTACTTGGATGGACTGATTTAATCATCACTGCTATCCAGTGGCTCTAGGTACTATCCTTAACTCACTTTACAGATGAGGAAACTGAGGTGCATAGGAGTTAAGTAACCTGGTTAAAGGCTGTACAGCTAGTAAGTAGACACACCTAGGTCATTATCCCAACAGGTCGGTTCTGGAGCCCAGTTTCTTAAGCTCTCTGCTACCGTGCCTCACTATACGCAGCAACTAAATATATATAAATATATGCTCCAAGAGGAGATGGCCAGGGAGCTGGAAGAGTGTATCACAGAGCCCCAACCCCATCTGAGGGGCTAGATCAGGCTCTCTGTGAAGGTGACGAGAAGGAGGATGAGAAGGAGGTGATGAGAACTCAGGCAAAGAAGGGGAAGAATCACCCCAGCCAGGAAAGAACAGGGGTGAAGACCTGGGATTAACTGAGAGCTCAGGTAATTTAATATTAAGTGACAGAAGAGCTCTTGATTCCTGAGGACTGCAGCTCAAAACTCAACCAACCAACCCAAACGTTCATGAAGACAATCTCTTGAATGTTACTTCTGTCATGTATACATTCCCAACTTTTACCCGGGGCCACTATCAATACCTGTCCTGGTCAGAGAGAGACAGGTGAGCTGGCAATGAGAAGGACAGAGACCAAGGGCTTTGGCATCGAGTCTGGCCATGGATCCACGGATTCCTCCTTTCTGTATGACCTTGAGAAGATGATTTTAAATTGTCTCCTATAACTTAGTTTCCTTATCTGGAAAACAGGAATAATAATACTACTTTTTGTAACTGTGGTAAAGATGAAGTAAGCCATGCGTGTATGGCGCTGGCCTATAGCAGGGGCTCAGGGAATGTCTTCCCCCTCCCCTTCTCAGTGGTCAAAGCTGGAAGATGGCAGTTGTTCAGGGAAACCAGACACTATCTCCAAACATCCAGGTCCCCTCACCCACCCTCCATCTTTGAAGGTATCTGGTTTACCTGATGTCTTAAGCAATGATTGGTTGTCAAGTTCTATCATAGTGTACCCATGAGACTTGTCAAAAAAGTCTTTGTTTGTTTAAGATCCTTCAGAGGAAGCAAAACTCCAAATTGGACGAAGATACCCAAGTGCCCTATTGAGAGTCTCTCTTATAAACAAGTAAACAAAATGTGAAACTAGACAATCAAATTACAATATAAGAAAACGGCTAATAAAACGAATGGGGTTTTTCTGTTCCTAGCAGTGCACACTAAAGGGATATGTATGCCTTCAATCTCCACCAATGCCAGAGAGACAATTTTGGAGTCAACAAAGACAGTCTTTTTCAGGGATACCTGAACTTCAGAATTGAAATCATCTTAAAGAACACTGGGCTAAGCCCCCTGTTTGCCAACATTTATGAGTGATTTTTAAAGCTGAAGCAAAAATCACATGGGGTTATTGGCAGAGTTAGGACTTGAACTTGGGACTCCTGGGGCCATCAAGGGGCAGTATGTGCCCTGATCAGCTAAGGAGATTTGCTGCTCAACACAAAGAATTCAAGTCTCAATGTTTAAGCAGAAAGCTGTGGATAAGTGGCTAAATTCCCTTCTTTGAAGAGCGAAAATAGAGTTAAAACTGCTATAAAGCAACAAAGCCTCAATTCAACATATCTAAGGACATATTCTCTTTTCCTAATAGATGTAATAATCCTCATGCTTGTCATTTCTCATTGACCCCTTTGTGGGAAGTTAGTAAAGTTTGCTTAGATTTGCATGTGATTTCCATACTGGTCACCCAATCCCAAACTCACGTCAGTGGGTAATCACAGGCCAGTTCCTGTTCTGGTTCTTGGTCATTAAGCAAGAATGCTGAGTGCTTTAGCCTCTGCCAGGCAAAGCCATCACCCAAGGAAAGGAAGGCTATTCTCCATCATGGCATCCTTCCAGCTGGGGATCAAGGCAGCCTTCCTAATCCTGATGCCCTTCAAATGCCTTTCAAAAAGGCCACAAAGGACTCCCCAGTGCAGTGATGCAGTGTGTGGTCCGAACAAGTCAGCTATGAAAGAAACGTCTGGGGCAACTGAGGACATTTGAATTTGGAATGGGCATGACATGGCACTAGGAAATGACTGTTAATTTTGAGCGGTATGATAATTGTATGATCATTATGTAAGATAATAGCCTCATTTTTAGAGACGCATTATGGAATATTTGGAGTGAAATGTCAAGATGTCTGTAATTTGCTTTAAAACATAAACTACTCTAAAATACTAAGCAAATTTTCAAGGATAAATCAAATGCAGCAAAATGTTAGTAAGTATAAAATCAAGGTTTAAGTATCTATTACAATATGCTGTCTACTTTTCTGTGTGTAAAAATTTGCATACTAAAAATTTTAAAAGGAAATAAAGTTATTCTTTTAGAATTTAAAAAGAGCTATGAAACATCACCTCTTGTTATTCTGTTTGTCCAGCCAAAAGTCCATTTCCAAAGATAGATGCTATGATAAAGAAAATAAGAATTTTCTTTTTTATGTAAAAAGAACACACAGTTAACTAATACATGAATATTTACTCATTGCAAAAACTCCCAAACATCAAGAAGTATAAAAAGTAACAAATGAAAGTCCTTCTCTGTGGACTGTCCTCTCCCCGTCAAATTCCTCCAATAGCTCCTGCCCACCCCCTGCCCACCCTTCTCCGCACCATTAACAGTTTAGTGGAAGTGACTAGGAAAATGGATTTGTGTTCCTGGGCCAACTTAATGCTGAAATCATCCATGAAAAAAAGTGATAAAAGCAGAGTAGAGGGGTGGAGGGGGGACAGGGGCAGGAGAGGAAACAAGCTTTCTGAAGCGCTGAAGAGCTGGACGCAGGTATATTATTTTTGGAGAGACGCCTAGGTGCTCATTCTGTTTTCTCCCCAAGAGGAGAATATGGCCCTCCTAATACTGAGTTCAGTTCATCATCCAGGAAAGCCAGAACTTTGCAGATATTCCTTCCCTTAAACCGAAATGCCAAGGTCAGTAAAGGAAAATCCTTCTCCCAAGGTTGTATGGTCATAAAGTGAACATTCTCAATGCTGCTTTCTGAACATGGCAGGGTCCAGTCTGGGAAGAGAGTGTCACCTCCAGTGTTTGGCCCTGACAAGGACCCAAGGCTCCAGAGTGGAAACCATGACAAGATGGTTCCCTTACACAGTGAACCCTTGGTTAAGAAATGGGAGCTCATGTTAAATGTGTAAGTGTCATCTGTTTTCATCAAGTAGCCAAATAGGCACTGTGTAGCACCAAACACATTGGTGTTTTCATGAAAACAAACAGTTTGGTATGATTTATATTCTTACAGTCCCTGAAACTTGATAGAAGCAAATTTTGTACTAACAGCCGCACACATGTACAACAGCTTATACCTGAAATGACAAAGGAATCATCAACCTTTAGAAAACATGACTCCGGTCCTCTCAGAGTACTCTGATGCGCTAGGTTTGACTCTGGCGGTCTGGTGGAAGACACTGAGCAAACTGTTGGGAATGCCTCACATTGTGTTGAAACAATGGACTGGCTCTCTTGTTTTGGGTGGTATGGTTGTGTTTTCCAGAAACTGGATGAATCATTTGTCTCAAGCAGGCAGTGGCCATGCCAGCTTGGCTGTGCTCCAGGTAGCCTTTCCTAAAATCTGCAGAAGAAATGTGTGCTATTAGAAATGTTTGAGACATATTTCCTGGAAGAAAAGTCCTAGGTGATCAAGATCTCCTTCTCATCTATCTCTACGAAAAAAAGGGCTCCTTCTGGGTCTTTCTTCTCTTAGATCTGTGAGTATAATTATCTGAAAAGGATCAACCAGGCCATGATTTTACAGAGGGAAAGGAAGTAGTATTCCTCAGTGCTTTAGCAATGTATATCAGTTAAGAATGCTTTGGTTGCAAATAAGAGAAACAGGGTCTAACAGAGGCTTAAGCAAATATGAGATTTTTCTCCATCATATATCAAGAAATTTATAGAGAAATTAATCCTAAAGTAATATGGCAGCTCAAGGATACCTATCAAGAATACCCATTCCTTTTGTCTTTCAACTTCACTATCCTTAATAAATCGGTCTTTCATTCTCATTGCTATTGTCTAATTGTTACAAAATGGATTCCATAGCTCCAAGGAACACAACTTTAATAAAGGCTGAAAGAAGAAGAAAGAAGTTATCTATCTGTCCCTTTTATTTGGAAAGAAAACACCTCAGCCTTCCAGCCAAGTTCCCCTCAACTCTCATTGGCCTGAACTGGATTTCATCATCTCCCTTAGCTGAAGGGAAGCAAGAAAATTGCCTTTTACAAAAGGAAAAGGTGTTCATGACTGAATTCAAGCAATTATGATTTGCCACCTGGGACTCTACACATTGCAGAGGTTGCTGTTATCAAGAAGGAAGATGGAAGTGGATATTAAGCAGATAACTAACACTCCTGTACCATCCAATGACCATACTCCACCTTCAGTGCCTTGTACTCCGAAACTTCTTTCCCTCTTCTGCCTTTAACACAAGCAGAACATACAGCATTCTCATTTTTTAAGGCTTGGTTTAAGCCTTCCTGAATGGTCTCCTCCAGGACGTTATCTCTGAGGACTTTATCCCACAGAAATCATAGCTACCATTGATTGAATGTTTACTGTAAGCCAAACATTAGACTAAATTTGAAGTATTTTTAACAATTCTCAAAGAATCTCGCCAAATAGATGGCATCCCTCATCATATAGTAACTTTTCCACAGTCAGCACAATGAGTATGGAGTGAGGGCTGATTTGAACTCAACTCTATCTGAAGCCAAAGACCTTCTCTCTTTTCCCTCTAACACATGTGCCCTTTTTCTCTGCTGAATTCCTGTGGAACTCAGAGCACTGCCAAAGCCTCTGTTTTCTTCTGCATTACTCTATGAATTATTTATTTGTGTAAATTATACAGAAAGAGTTCTACTTCCTAGGGTCAGGGAGGTCTTCAAGTTGTCCTCGTCATTTATCTTCAACCATGTCTAACTAGCCAAGTAAGCTTTCTTTACAGGGTTGTTGCTTTTTTTTTTTTTAAACCCAGGGCCTAAGGAAAGCTTTCCCAGTGAAGACCTGACCTTAGTGTTTTGTCTTATCAAGAATGAGGTGTTTGTTAAAATTATGGTATAGTGGTTCTCAATCTTGGCTGGTTTAGCTGGTCTCAGGTGGGACCCGGGTGGAGCCCAGACATTAGTATTTCTAAAAACCTCCTTAAGTTTTCATGTGCAGCCCAGATTACAGTTCTAAAATGAGACTGAGTCTCTGTATGTTTACCCAGCAGTTTCAGTCTGTTCTAATGATCAGGTTAGTCTGTGCAAGACCAGCCACTAATGACCTTTTTGAGGGAAGAGTAGAAACTTTCTTGGCTCTAGTCATGATGGACAATTTATTCTAGTCCTAGGCTTGAGTGTGTCAGAATGGTGTTAGGGATTTTTGTAAAACATAACAGAGCCAACATCTACAGAACCTCTACTGCAATGCTAGTCACTACACTAAGAACTTTCAGTGGCTGATTATTTTCTCCCTTATATTACTCTTTGAGCCAGCTTTGTATTACCCCATTTTATAGTCAGGGAAAATTACTTAAGGATACATGGTTAGTAAATGGTGGAACCACGGGTCCAATCCAGGAAGCCTGACCTTGGTCTCTGGTTTTCTCGGTATGGTACTTCCTGCTCTGAAACACACTGGAGTCTTTCAATGGCATTATGAAGTAAAGTATTATCCTGTCTACTGAGTCAGAAAAGAGGATGGGAAGTTAGAGCCCAGGACTGGTCTGCACCTTTATCTTAGAGCAAAGGAATCTGACATTGAAAGAGAAATAAAGGCAGCCATTAGCTGTCAAGGGACTTATGCTTCTATAAAGCCAAGCTAAAGAATCTTCTACCATGTGTAAGACCTCACACTACACGCAGGGACTTGATCTTTTTAAGACATAACAACAGTTATTTCTAGGCAGTATGATACTGTGAATTAACTTTGGAATCCAGACTCTAGCAGAGTTTTACATGTTGGCCCCAAACTTGTAAGTAGGGTCCCACAAGCTAATCCCTAACTTTCTGAGCCTCCATAGCCTCACTTGTAAAAAAATAAAATAAAATAAAATGTTATGCTTCAAGTGGCTCTGAGAATAAAAGGAGATAATAAACATAATAGCTTATAAATAACTATAAATATTGCCTAATTCTATTCCCTAAGAAAAACCCGTTCAGTTCAGCCATCAGAGGGTTAAGAAAGCCAGCTTGAGTGCAATCACGAGGTTGAGATATTTGATTTCTGAACAAAGGTTCTATAATTTCAGCTTAGCTGTGCCTATACCCAGCTCCGTGCCCAATCCCTGCAGCAGCCTGTGGGACTTGTAAGCAGACCCAGAGCTCTGCAGTAATGCTCTTTGAAAAAGTACCGTGCTTTAATAAGTCACTTTTCTCTCCTCCGGCTAAGTTCACATGAATTAGATTGCAAGGCACTTTATGCAAAACGTCTGACCTTCACTGCCTCTGATTTGCATTGTCATCGTTCCTTTATTCTTCTAAAGTGCCTTCATTTTGCATAATGTTATAATGTTATTCAGGCTCTGCAGTTAGCACTATTTCATTTCTCCAATTATAACCATTTTAGGCAAAGCTATAGATAACCTTCAGATACCCATGCCTGTGTGATATTTCATTCACAAGGAGGAAGCAATGAAACTCGACTAAAAAAAAAAGAAAAAAAATTTTAAAAGCTCATTTTGGGTGGACTTTTAAAACTTCAAGACTAGATTTTCTTTCCCTTTTGGGGATTAAGAGAGAGTGTTGTCTCCATCCCCCATGAAAATCTCTGCATTACTGTTTAGTTATCACAGGCAAAGCTTCCTATTGAAGCAGGGCATCCACCCAAGCTGAATAACCCACTGCTATAACTTGAAGGGTTTCTCAACCTCAGATCTCTCTTCTAACCGTTCCCATAGATCCCACCCCGCTGCAGGAATGCCACCCCAAGGCCAAGGATGGAAATCAGTTAATGAACCAGTACCTGTAAGAAACAGGACATACTACATTGTTATCTGCCATTTGTTTGTCTAAATGGGATTGTGATCCTTTCTTTAAAGTTAGTTGGAGAGGACTGATAAATATATTCTGAGAGAAGGGGATGGAGAGGGAGGGAGGAAATTACCCCAAACCAAATGTCAACCCTTTCACACTTTTCCAAAGACCCTTGATTACAATTTGGACATGCTAAACAGTAGAAGGAAACATTTGTTTCTCATAGCATTTACCAAATACCTACTATTCTTCAGACAAATCAAGCCGCATACAATACAAAAATGCACCCACCTTCAACAGGGCTTACCATCCTAGTCACAAGACAGCGGTGAGCTAGGCAAACAGGACACGAATCATGACAAATTAGAGAGACTGAGTATCTGTACCAGAATTAAACTCTGACATACAACGAACAAGTGGCTCTTCTATTTCTGTTATTTCACTTTTCTTCACGTGAACCACAATTTGATAAATACTTCAGGAAATGACATGTAAAAATTTAGTCCATGCAAATTGAGAAATGAATTTTATCAACAGTCAAATCACACAGTCGTATTTAAGGCCATCTCTTTGAAATAATTGCTGTTTTTCTCGGTTCTCTCCTCACCCCTGCTCATCTCTGACTGTGCGGGAGGGTGGCTGACTTGACCCCGTGGGGCTGGGTGAAGGTCACTCCTAAGGCTGTCTGAGTGTGTGCTGGGCAGCATCTCACCTACCATCCTTGATTTTGCTTCATCCCTGGGTGTTCACTGATGCCGACATCCGTGAATAATGAACTCCTCTACAAACTTCTTCTCAGTCCATTTGAGTCTGATCCCTCTACCCCATAAGCCCCCACCAAGAACCTCCTTACTTCCTACTGACACTACAGACCTCTCTGAGTCTAGGCTAGTCCTTTTCACTAGCCTTGGACAGGATGCTACCTCTTGGCTTCTGTTGCAGTGTCTCCTCAACCCCACCTTAGTTGGCCCCACTGCAGACTTAAGGGCTCTAAACCCAGCGTCTCTTCTGTTTCACCAGGAATCTCAGGGCTGCCGACAAAACCCTCTCTACACCAGATCATCCTCAGAAACCATGCGGGGGCTCCTCTTCTTGGCTTGTGGCTGCTCTGCATTACAGTGTCCTCCCAGAGTCCTTAGCAGGGAGGCGGGCCAGAGCCCTCTCTGCCCTGCGTAGTTCCCCAGTTTAGCCAACGTATCTCCTTCCTTCTCCAGAGTGGAAGGTGAGGTTACATCCCTGAGTCCCTTTCTTTCCCATCTCTGACGTCTTTCTCAGTCCTCTAGGTTCAGAGAGAGCGAGCCTTTCCCTGTGCTATACTGACAGGATGTTGAGAAGCAGAAATATTAAAGTAAAATCAACTAATATATATGCAAAAATAACACTTTTTTTATCCTTAAATATCCAGATTCTCGGTCACCAAATGCTAGAGCAGCAATTTTTTGCTTCCCATTTTATAGATAATGAAGAAAGTCATAAATCAAATCAGTGCACGTCAATCCCACTATATTAACACCTCATGTTAAATATCCATCTCTTTATTGACACTACACTTTGGAAATTTTCCAACATAAATGTATCTTGTTTTCCTTTGAGGGATGCCCTTCTTGCTCCTGACCCTTAAAAGAGAGGCGTTTTCCCAGTTATTTACTTGGTTTCCATACTTTTTTTCTCTTCACTACTTTTTAATATGTGTGTGATTTCATCTACTCTAAGAATTTAGCCAGAATCTTTAAATCCAGACTCAACATTTTATTCTTGCCTTGCCCATTTTCCCAATTGTTGTTGGGAAAAGGATGGTTCTTCAAACTGGACATTCAAAGAACGGAATGGTCCCCATGGCATTGACTTTCTAATTTCTATTCGTATCACCCTTTCCTCAAACATCTTACTGTCATATGTGGGTCTTCATTCACCAACCCCCTGACCATGCTGGTTCCCACAGATTCTACCTTCTTGGTCCCCATGATCTTACCCTCATTTACTGCTCCCTGCCTTACTCCATACAGGACCTCATTACTTCTCAATGGGGCATGAAGTCAGGAAAGTATGATGGAGTAGAAAGAAAAGGAACTCACATTCCATCTTAGTATCCTGGCATCCTACATGCTCCAATACTTGGCCCCAAATACAGTTTGTGTCTTAATCTTGAATAAATGAATGAATGACATATACTTGTACACTCTCCATAATGAGCTCTGATTCCTTATCACAAGTTGCCTACCCACTGCACCTCACAATTTTGCTGCACGTCTACAGTTGAAGAACATTCACAGCTCTCCCTCACTGCTTTGAATTTCCAATGCTGAACACTTCAGTTTGTCCAGGGAGCTTCAGAATTGCTCAGCCCTATCACCCAGAGCCCAATCATCCACTAAGCCTGGCATCATGGCTGGGTGACAGCATCCCTCCCACTCATGATCTTCTCTTTATGCCTTTCTGCTCTCCCTTTAGAAACCAATTCTGCCTCTTGCTGCACTTTAAGCCATACTAGTCTCTCACTCAGCCTCTTTCATCATGAACAGGCTGACACAGGAACTCAGGAAGCCCATGATGTCTACAGAAAAGGAAAACCAATTTTTTTCTTTTTTGGCTAACATTTTTTTTCCTCCAAACTGTTGTCCTTTTTCCCAGAAATTTAGCTGTGTTATTTTTAACCTGAATTAGGTGTGTCTCTTTCCAGGAGACTTCCTTTCTATAAGCAGTGAGAAAAGCTTCAGAATGCATCTTCAGTTTTAACATATTAGTAATCATATTATTTATTAATTAGCCATCTCTGCAGCCTCAGTATTTTAACAAAGGACATAGGTGCTATTTTGAGCATTATTTTCATCTTGGGGCTTCTACACCACCATGATTTGTATAAAGAAGGAAAACATCTGATGACCCCGGAACAGTTCACAGTTCCCTTCATGAACTAATCATTTACTAGGACTGAGTGAATAGTCTACACTTGCCCTACCAGTTACTTATCGCTGTTTAACAAATCACTCCGTAATTTATTAGCTTTAAATGACAGCCAGGCATTATTTCTCTTGGACTTACAGATGATTGGGAAGTTCTGCTGAGCCGCGCTGAGCTTGCTTGACCTTGACCAGGCTCACTCATGCATTTGTGGTCAGCTGAGTTAGGCAGGCAGCTCAGCTAATCCCGGCTGAGCTTCTGTGTCACATGTTTGAAGGTGGACTGGTCCAAGATGATGTTGGCTGTGACAGTTCAGCTCTGTCTGATCGCTCACCCTACAGCAGGCTAATCCAGACGTGGTCCCACGGAGTTAGTAGGATTCCATATTCAAGAAAACTCAATCAAGCAAAAGAAGGGGAGACACTCAAGGGCTTTTTAAGCTTCTACTTGTGGCATGTTTGCTAGCATCCTAATAGTCAAAGTAATGTACAGCCTTAGCTCAAAATCATAGAGGGAAGGGCTTCTAGTTACAGGATAAAAAGCACGAATAATGAGAAGCCATTAAGTAAGCCCATCAATGCAATTGATTTACCACTTTCCAAAGTCTCCTTCTGACTGGCATACCTCATGAGAGTGTAACTATAACGCCCTACCTAATCTAACCCTGCTGGGAATGACACCACCATCACCGCCAACAACAAAAACAAGGTTCCATGGACCACCAACTGCAGTGCTTAGACTACAATATAAATGTTCTTATTCAATCTATACTCCAAAGTTCCATTTAATCCATAATCCAATCTATAAACTAGATGCTATTATTTCAAGTCAGGAGCTCTAATTCCAAACCCCATGAGCTTCAGCGTGAAGCTAGTCTTCCTACAATAACAAGTTTGCAATTATGTCTCCTATAGGAACACACATCATGATGATGGCCTTTTACTATATTTTGTTCTTGTCTCTCAGTAAAAACTCTTTGGTGAAGAGTTTATACATCAACTCTCTTATAGTAAAAATCATTTGCCAAAAGATGTGTGGATATACAGGAATTTATGAAACTGAGAGGTACAGTGAAAAATATTACTCAGGGATCATCTCTCAGTAATGGCTCACAAATCATTTTATACCACATCCTCAGGAACTTAGAATCTCTCTTACTCCTCTAAAATCACTGCTAAGCAACAAAAACAAAAAATGAAAATGGGAAAGAAACTGCTTTTGCGAGTATCCCTCAGCTCTGGGTTCATCCCTGCTAGACCTGCTTTTCACAAACATTCTGGATCCAGGAAGGAAATGACATACCCATGCAAACATGAAGCCAACTAACCATATTTAGTAGTGGTGAAGAATGAGGGAAATTATGGGGAGAGGAGATGCCTAGTACTTAATAAAGAAACCATCATCTTATCAGGCCTAATTTAAGATATTCTTTGACACAATAGACTCTTTAACAAATTCCACAAAGCAAAAAAAATCACTATGAAAATTTCATCGCCTACCAAATAAGCTTCTGAAATGACCAAGACTGTTTGGCAAGATAGTCTTTAAGTTGGGATTTCATCCTCCATGAAGGCTACACTATGAGGTGGAGAGGGACACTGCGGAGTATACCACAGTGCTTGTTGCAGGTTCTTTGTTGAGAGTGCTCAGGTTTAATTTGCATTACATGTTCCATGGCCCCTGGGAGTGCCCCAAGTACCCGTCTAAGTCAAGGGTCAATAAAGTTTTTCTCTAAAAGGCCAGATGATAAATCTGTTAGACTTTGCAGGCCATACAATTCTGCCATTTTGCACAAAAACAGCCCTAGACAATATGTAAATGAACGTCCATGGCTGTTTTCCTATAAAATTTTATTCAGGCTGTAATTTTCTGACAACTGGCCTAAACAATCAGGAAGTCTTGAGAGAGTCAAGCTCTGTTGCTTTGGAGAGTAAGTCTGGCTTCTGAGTAGGAGGAGGCATAGGCCTATTTAAGAGAAGCTAACTTCCCCTTCTTCTGGTCATACCTGGCAAATGGAATATGGACAGTTTCAGGTAAGAATGATGGGGTAACCCAGTGCACCTGACAGCCAGGAAGGGGATTCTGTTGGGGAAACTGAGTCTCACAGGGAGAACAAGACCGTGGCCACAGAAGAGCCTTGTTTCCCTCTGACACAAATTCAGGGTTTTTCTCTGGCAAAAGCTTAATTCTGAAGTGCTGAGAGATGTAAGGCAGGATGGACCAAAGGACTCAAGTCAAACATTTAAAAACCACTGGACTAGAAGCAAGGAGATCTGAGATCTGGTCCTAGCTTTGCCCACTAACCGCACGTGTCAATTACTTGATTATTGAGATCAAGTTTTCTCCAAAAATTAAAGAAGAGATTCTAGTGTTTTTCCTCTGTGTGCCCATCTGTATCAGAATTACTTAGGCTGCTCATTTAAAAGGCAAATTTCTGGACACTGTCCTAGACCCACTGAGTTATCATCTCTGTGGGTTGGAGCCTGGTGATACGTATGCACAGCATGAGTTCCAGGGGTTCTAAAACTCCAGGAAAGCTTCAGAAGCCCTGGACAAGTAAGAAATTCTCCAATAAGCCTTCCAGCCCTGATGTTCGGCACCTCTAAAATGTGGCATTAAATCCATCACCCTCTGCACTGCCGACTTCTCAGGGAGAAGTGCCTGTTAACTGTGACACATATGGCATTCATTAGAGTTGTGTGGAATTTCGGAAAGAATAACCAGCCTCACCTCTACCTCTGCATGGAGAAATGGTCTCTTGGCCTGGGCAGATGTGTTATTTGACAATCAGAAGGGAGAAAAAGAAATAACTAACTCCACACCCTTTTCCTCAGGCCCAAATGCAAATTTGGAACTCACTCTGCATACCTTTCCAGGGAGGCAGCCCCAGCTGATGAGGGACTTCGTGCTTGTAGCAACAGGCCCTGGAAGTTGAATCATACCCTTGAAACTGACATAGATCCCTTCAGTTCAACAGAGCAGCTGAGGGAGGAGGAAAGGTGTGTGTATGTGTGACTTTGGTGTCTGTGATGTGTGGGCTGTTCATGCGTGACAGTGTGTGTGGTGTGCATGGTGTTTCTGAGTGTGGTGTGTGTGTGTGCTGGGGGAGGGCAGGGTTAGGGGGATGGTTAGCCAAGAGAGCCAGAGTCCACAGATTCAACAGTCCCCACTCTGTGCCAACCCCCAGCCAGGCGCTAAGAGTACAGAGATGACTTAGAACAAGTCACTGGCGGGAAAAATCCTGAGTCCAGAGTGTAGCCTTTCCTGAGTGTCATGAGCCAGGCACTTTCCCTGCATCACCCTCTTTGAGACAGAGATTGTGGTCATTCCCATCTCACAGCTGAGGAAGAATGAGGCTCTGAGAGGTTAATAGCAGAACGCTGTGACAAACCTGAAAAACTTGAACCTAGGCAGCTCAGGCTCCAGGGCCCGTTCCATTAACAACCACCGTCATAGTAGCTGATCTTTACTGAGGGTTTTGCACACGTCATGATCTCAGGATGCACGCAACCAACCCCCTGAGGTAAATGCAACTATTCTCATTGTCCCAGTGAGTGAACTGTCCAAGGCCATAGAGTCTTGTAGAGTGGTTGACCCAGGATTTGAACCCAGCAACCCTGCAGCTCCAGGGTGTGTGCTCCCAGCATTCTGTTACTTTGCCTCTTAAAGGCAGACAAACGCGGAAATAAATGACAACACGAAAGATGCATGTATACGGTTAGAGGGAGAAAAGGTAACTTTCTGGGGGAGGCCACAGAAGACTTCCCTAGGAAGCGCTGTTCTCTTGCATTTTCAAACCTGACTTTTGGAGAACTAGCAGAGTCCATACTCCTCTGGCCATGAGTTTAAAGACAACAGAGAGAGTGTGATGGTTGTAATTTCATCCCTGCTTGATTTGCCTTCAGTTGGTGGGGAGCAGGGAGTCGTGTTCTATTTCTTTTTCCTTTCTTTGAACATAAACTCCTTGATGAAATGTGAAATGCCTCTTTTGGTCACGTCAATAGCCTTAGAGTCCCCCCTCCCTGAGGAGTCAAAGAGCAGTCAAGGGCAGGCAAGTCTGCACATGAGCAGAGAAGAGGGAAAATGAAAAGCCCATATATGCAGAACAGTGCTGCCCAGAGAGCAAGGGGCTGGGGAATTGGAGAAAAAAGTCTTATTGTATATTTCATTCCCAGCTCCACCACAGTTTTTAGTCTTCTTTCCAAAATAACTGGAAATGGTTTATTAATAAGCTCATGATCACCATGTATTTCAGGAAGATAGGTCTGACTGGCTACATTCCCAAAAGATTATGGGAGCTTACCCTCCACAAGTCTGGGTTTAGCCATGCAGGACATTAATGACCGCAGCCTGAGCCTAAAGGTTGTTGCAACTATAGTGTGTTTGTTTTATAAAGGAAAAATTGAAAATAAAACAATATATGCAAGAGAAGGATCTAATTTAATTAAGTGAATGAGTACAGAAGCCACACTGAAGACACCTTAGTAAGCCACTCAGTGCGCTCGCATGCACGTGTGTGTGTGTGTGTGTGTGTTCACACATCACTTCTGGTCACCCAGCACTTGCATATTTCTAGGAATGGGAGGCCACCCCTTGCCTAGGCAGGTCACCTCACTGCTTTGTAATTCAGATGGTAGATGGGCTCCTTATAATGGTCACCATTTGTCCCAGTTCTGACTTCTGAAGTTACTCAGAGTCGATTTTAAAGACTTTTTAGTGACTTCAAAACCTTTTTGGAAGAAAGACATGAAAAGCAAACATACATAAGTAAAATAAAGAAACACATGAATCCTTCTCCACATAAAAAGCCTATTGATTATTTGAAGATGACTAATAAATCCCTCTAATCCTCTCTTCTCCATCCAGCTTGAACACCACTTCTGCTCAGCTCCACTCCCCACGTCCAGAGTCACATGACTCTCCCCAGACATGCACATGTGCTCACACGCACACACACACTACCAGCTGGTGGGCTCTACTCTCTTTTAAAACTCTGTGACTGATGTTGTCCTTAAGTGAAGTGTGATGTGCCCAGGAGACTTCCTTTATAGTTAAGTTTGCTGCTGCTCCAACTCAGCACTTATGTCTGCAACATTATAATCGCACCCCCTGCCCTGTATTCAGTTTCCCAGTTTGTAGCTCAGCTCATCGTTGGGTCTTCCTGCCAATTCCTGAGTGTGTCCCCATCTTACAACCACTCTTCTTTAACTACTAGGTCCTGTCTCATCACAGTTGTTTCTTCTTGGACTGAAGTCTTGATTGCAGGTCCCTAACCAGCAGTATCTCCTGACATCATGGCATCAGACACTTTAACCAACTCAGTCTTTATTTCAAACAATCAATTAAATGTTTACAGGGAAGGCTAAAGACAAACAGATATGAAGTTAGCTAAAGATCATTCCATTCTTCAACCAGTGTGGAGCCACGGCGTTTACTATCACTCAGACTTCATTCCTCAAGTATTTCTTCCAAGGCATCCTGAAGGAAACTTCCATGTCCCTTGCTGAAATTGGCACACATGGCATCAGAGTACCCAGTGCTTTGATAGTCTAGCAACCCTATCAGAAAAGAAGAGAGGTGAATTTGTCATCATCTCTCTTTTTCTTACGTAAGCCATACCAGTTCCTGGTGTCACTGCCACCTTCCCTAAGTGCTGAGAAAAAAAATGTTTCTGCATCTTGACCTCTGTGCTTCCATAGTACTTCCTCACTGTATCCTCCTCTCCATGTTCTACCAATTCCAGCTGGAAGATCGCTGTCCTTGACAAAGACTACATATTTTATAAAACTTACACAGCATTGTTTCCCACTCTTCTCTGTTGACATTTTGTTTTCTGCCCTGGGCAATGAGCCTCTTCCTTCCTTCCTTCCTGACTCCTTATTGTGAAAATAGCTTCTAAATAGTCCCACTCCAACTCTCTATACCCTTTCAACTCTGAGTACTTTTCACAAGTCTCAGTTTATTCAACAATTATTAACTGAAGACTCACTATGTCCAGCATGTACTCAGTGTCGAGGATACGCTGATGGACAGACTGACGGGGCCCCTGCCTCACTCATCTCATAGGGAGCATCCGTTTCCTGTAGGTGAGGCTGGGATTAACCCGTGCCTGAGTCTTAGGGAGAGTGTGCCGCATGATGGAGCTAGGAATCTAATCCAAGTGCCCTAGCTGCCATGTGATACTAGCACCAAGGAAATATTACGGAGTACACTGTTAGGAGGTCCCATGAGCCTCCTTCTGACATCATCTGCTTCCATTCAACTCATTATCAACTAATCCTTATTAAATGGTTACCGGATAGGGTAGTTAAGGTATAACTGATAACAGCTAAGGCGTGAGCCTCTCTCACCGAGACTGGAGCAAGTGGCTTTATTCATATCTCCACACTCTGAGATGGGGTGGGAAATGGTTTAAGCGGCTGTCCTCTCCCCCATCATATACCAGTGAGCCCTAATTCAGTCTTCCCATAGCTCTCAAACATTAGGCTCTAAAGACAGTGAACAGAAGATTGTTATACTCCGTGATAACACATCCTTTGCCTTACGAACCCACCCACTTCTTCACTCATTCCCCAAGTGGTGAGGTGTAAAAAGGGCTTCAGTAGCAGTGGGCAGTGGATCTGGGCTTTTGTCTCACTCCCGTCACTGGCTCAGTGCGGGACCACAGGAAGTCATTATACCTCTCTGGGACTCCTT